>NC_059198.1:24688537-25321965 GCF_020615455.1 Coregonus clupeaformis
CATAGCTTTATGAATAAACATGTGACTTCACCCTGCTTAACCCAGTGACCCCATTATTAGGCCTAAGGCCTTATGGGAATCAGATAAGAGTGTGAAACAATAGTCATATGAAGACAATATGCACTTAAGGCTTGCGAAATTATTCACCCCCCTTAGCATTTTTCCTATGTTGTTGCCTTACAACCTGGAATTAAAATTGATTTTGGGGGGGGGTTGTATCATTTGATTTACACAACATGCCTACCACTTTGAAGATGCAAAATATTTTTTTGTGAAACAAACAAGAAATAAGACAAAAAAACAGAAAACTTGAGCGTGCATAACTATTCACCCCCCCAAAGTCAATACTGTGTAGAGCCACCTTTTGCAGCAATTACAGCTGCAAGTCCCTTGGGGTATGTCTCTTGGGGGATTTTTGCCCATTCTTCAAGGCAAAACTGCTCCAGCTCCTTCAAGTTGGATGGGTTCCGTTGGTGTACAGCAATCTTTAAGTCATACCACAGATTCTCAATTGGATTGAGGTCTGGGCTTTGACTAGGCCATTCCAAGACATTTAAATGTTTCCCCTTAAACCACTTGAGTGTTGCTTTAGCAGTATGCTTAAGGTCATTGTCCTGCTGGAAGGTGAACCTCCGTCCCAGTCTCAAATCTCTGGAAAACTGAAAATGGTTTCCCTCAAGAATTTTCCTGTATTTAGCGCCATCCATCATTCCTTCAATTCTGACCAGTTTCCCAGTCCCTGCCGATGAAAAACATCCCCACAGCATGATGCTGCCACCACCATGCTTCACTGTGGGGATGGTGTTCTCGGGGTGATGAGAGGTGTTGGGTTTGCGCCAGACATAGTGTTTTCCTTGATGGCCAAAAAGCTCAATTTTAGTCTCATCTGACCAGAGTACCTTCTTGCATATGTTTGGGGAGTCTCCCACATGCCTTTTGGCAAACACCAAACGTGTTTGCTTATTTTTTTCTTTAAGCAATGCTTTTTTCTGGCCACTCTTCCGTAAAGCCCAGCTCTGTGGAGTGTACGGCTTAAAGTGGTCCTATGGGCAGATACTCCAATCTCCGCTGTGGAGCTTTGCAGCTCCTTCAGGGTTATCTTTGGTCTCTTTGTTGCCTCTCTGATTAATGCCCTCCTTGCCTGGTCCGTGAGTTTTGGTGGGCGGCCCTCTCTTGGCAGGTTTGTTGTGGTGCCATATTCTTTCAATTTTTTAGTAGTGGATTTAATGGTGCTCCGTGGGATGTTCAAAGTTTCTGATATTTTTTTATAACCCAACCCTGATCTGTTCTTCTCCACAACTTTGTCCCTGATCTGTTTGGAGAGCTCCTTGGTCTTCATGGTGCCGCTTGCTTGATGGTGCCCCTTGCTTAGTGGTGTTTCAGACTCTGGGGCCTTTCAGAACAGGTGTATATATACTGAGATCATGTGACGCTTAGATTGCACACAGGTGGAATTTATTTAACTAATCATGTGACTTCTAAAGGTAATTGGTTGCACCAGATCTTATTTAGGGGCTTCATAGCAAAAGGGGTGAATAAATATGCACGCACCACTTTTCCGTTATTTATTTTTTCGAATTTTTTGAAACAAGTTATTTTTTTCATTTTCACTTCACCAATTTTGACTATTTTGTGTATGTCCATTACACAAAAAAAAAAAAAAAATTATAGGTTCTAATGCAACAAAATAGGAAATACGCCAAGGGGGATGAATCCTTTTGCAAGGCACTGTACAGTATACACATAACTGCCTACTTTACCTCCTCATTCCATTGTTTTCCTCTCACCCAGGTAATGTGATAACTCAGAAGCAATAACATCGCTGATCCTGGGAGCCTTGTTTAGAGATAAAGATAAACAGAGCAGGGTGGATCTGTGCATTAGGCTACACTTCACTCAACAGCTCTAGCTGCGCCTATGACTGGCACTGGATAAAGGCTAAATACTAAATGGAAATGTTTTATTCCTTATTTTGAGTAAAGAGAACAAAGAGAGTAATGTTTTTAACGGGGAGCACATTTCTGGTACAACTAAACATGATGGTAAGTTGTTTTGCCTAGTTACTATAATGTGAATGTATCAGTTGTTGACATTTTAAGTACAAAATATTGTCGTTTTCAGCCTCAGGGCTGTGCACGTTAAAGCTGGGCACGTTCTTAATGGTGCACCTGCTGATCCTGGAATGGGGATTCTGTGTAGAAGTGGAGGTTATGGAGGATATGGCTGGGAGTGAAGGTTACAACTTCAAAGAAACCACTAAGAAAGTTTTGCTCTAACCTGTTTAAAAGTCACCCTACCAACTCTTATGTCATATAAATCTGAAATCTCAATTCCAAATAAATAAATCGTTTTTGACATTTACAGCATTGTTATCGAAGTCCAAAAAACATTTATGAAGCGCAAGAAGCCCTTTGTATTACTTTAAATCAAAATTCTTTACTAGAATTTTCCATTTGAAAAGACTCTTCGATTGAGGATTACATGTTAAAAGCAATATTTCCCAATTACTTTGTGTTTTCAATACTTTTGTATTTACGAGCCGTGGGCTTCCATCTGTCTGTTCAGGAGCTCAACGATTGGATGTCCAAGTCCCTTGTAAATAATATGGAATCGTAAAGCTTTTCACTCAATATTGCATGATAGCAGACCACTCTGCCAAATTCTTCAGTACATAATGTGCTCATCTGGAGTTAAGAGGCTACCACTGGGTCACAGTGAAAACGGCCAATAATGAATCTCTAGTCTGTTACCTCAGGCATACAGTAGCACTGAAACCTATTGAACGATAGCTTTGAAATAGATACACCTTCTAAAAGAAACAAAAAATTTAAGTGGGCAAGCAAATATATAGACTAATGTCTGCACGGAGGAGGGAAATAATACACAATATCTATACAGTACATAGTGTCTACAAAGTCTGACATAAAGATGGGCAACATTAGGCAGGTTTGGACGCCATCTGTATTTTGTGGTGCAATGCATCATT
Organism: Coregonus clupeaformis; assembly: GCF_020615455.1. NCBI lineage: Eukaryota > Metazoa > Chordata > Actinopteri > Salmoniformes > Salmonidae > Coregonus > Coregonus clupeaformis. The sequence continues at coordinate 24,691,524 of NC_059198.1, forward strand.
CTAGCCTTTCTGGAGATTGATGGGTTCATAGTGACCACCAATGCTCCTGTGCGTGGGTGTGTGTGTGTGTGTGTGTGTGTGTGTGTGTGTGTGTGTGTGTGTGTGTGTGTGTGTGTGTGTGCGTTAGTCATGGATGGAGATAAGTCTCAAGTGAGAGGAGGCATGGGGAATAAGGAATGAGGAGATACGGTATTCTGGAGACATCCTCTACAGTACATGATTTACATCAGTGAAGGTCTCTTACTGGGGAACCCACACTGTTCTTACCATCCTCCATGGGAGTCATTACATACAGCATATCCATATCTTTGGATCCAGTCCTGATATGAGTATAGACCAAAACAGACCACTGATAACACTAAAATATGGCTCTAAATCTGTAGTGATCAGCCTCTCTCATTCACTATGTGTTCCTCTTGTCCTTTTGTGGTCAGGCAGCGGTCAGAGACACCCTACTAATCCACACAGCTGGGTAGTGTTATTCAGGCGGACTTCTGTGCAACGGCACATAAAGAAAAAAAAAGAGCGCAGAAGGCTAACATTGCATCCCACACAGTGTTCTGAGTCGGGGGAGGACTGACGAACAGAGACATTTAGAATCATACTTTTCTGGCGCAACCTTATATGGACTTCATTCATCAACAACCACGCATTGACCAACATCTGTGTCATTTTTTAACTGAAGATTCAAGAGGAAGCATGTGAAAACTATGACAAAATTAAGAGGATATAAATACTCAACGGAAAAATGTTCACAGTGTGACAGAAAATCTAAATAGAACTAGTCACAGGGGTTTGATTGAATGGTCTTTAAAGTTCTGCTGGCTATTCTGTCCACACACGTTGTTCCCTATCTCTCACGTACAATCGATTTTCCTCTCCTCAGATCCATCGACTGCCATTGACTGCACCTAAATTACAACTGTCTGTCAGCAGTTAGCCAATAGACCAGGCTAAAGGACTTATGCACAAAACACTATCTTCGATCTCTGGGTGAATGAGCTGGATGGTAGCGATTCACTTTTCACATTCCTTCTTACTTCAGAACCACTGAGTTCGTTTTTGGCATTCGTCTATTTCAATGTGGGAGTTTATATTTACAGTGGATATAAAAAGTATACACACCCCTGTTAAAATGCCAGGTTTTTGTGATGTAAAAGAATGAGACAAAGATAAATCATGTCAGAACTTTTTCCACTGTTAATGTGACCTATAATGTGAACAATTCAATTGAAAAACAAACTAACATCTTAGAGGAAGAAAAAATAAAAATAAAAACCTTACAATAACCTGGTTGCATAAGTGTGCACTTATAACTGGGGATGTGGCTGTGTTCAGAATTAACCAATCACATTCAAACTCATGTTAGATAGAAGTCAGTACACACCTGCCATCATTTAAAGTGACTCTGATTTATCACAAATAAAGTTCAGCTGTTCTAGTAGGATTTTCCTGACATTTTCTTAGTTGCATCTCAGAGCAAAAGCCATGGTCCGCAGAGAGCTTCCAAGGCATCAGAGGGATCTCATTGTTGAAAGATATCAGTCAGGAGAAGGGTACAAAATAATTTCCAAAGCATTACATATACCATGGAACACAGTGAAGACAGTCATCATCAAGTGGAGAAAATATGGCACAACAGAGACATTACCAAGAACTGGACGTCCCTCCAAAATCGATGAAAAGACGAGAGGAGAACTGGTCAGGGAGGCTTCCAAGAGGCCTACAGCAACATTAAAGGAACTGCAGGAATTTCTGGCAAGTACTGGCTGTGTGCTACATGTGACAACAATCTGCCGTATTCTTCATATGAATGGGCTATGGGGTAGGGTGGGAAGACGGAAGCCTTTTCTTACAAAGAAAAACATCCAAGCCCAGCTGAAGTTTGCAAAAACAAACATCAAGTCCCCCAAAAGCACGTGGGAAAATGTGTTATGGTCTGATGAAACCAAGGTTGAACTTTTTGGCCATAATTCCAAAAGGTATGTTTGGCGCTAAAACAACACTGCACATCACCCAAAGAACACCATACCCACAGTGAAGCATGGTGGTGGCAGCATCATGCTTTGGGGCTGTTTTTCTTCAGCTGGAACCGGGGCCTTAGTCAGGGTGGAGGGAATTATGAACAGTTCCAAATACCAGGCAATTTTGGCACAAAACCTTCAGGCGTCTGTTCGAAAGCTGAAGATGAAGAGGAAGTTCACCTTTCAGCACGACAACGACCCAAAGCACACATCCAAATCCACAAAAGCATGGCTTCACCAGAAGAAGATTAACGTTTTGGAATGGCCCAGCCAGAGCCCAGACCTGAATCCAATTGAACATCTTTGGGGTGATCTGAAGAGGCTGTGCACAGGAGATGTCCTCGCAATCTGACAGATTTGGAGCGCTTTTTCAAAGAAGAGTGGGCAAATATTGCCACGTCAAGATGTGCCATGCTAACAGACTCCTACCCAAAAAGACTGAGTGCTGTAATAAAATCAAAAGGTGCTTCAACAAAATATTAGTTTAAGGGTGTGCACACTTATGCAACCAGGTTATTGTGAGTTTTTATTTTTTTTATTTTTTTCCTCAAAGATTTCAGTTTGTTTTTCAATTGAATTGTTCACGTTATAGGTCACATTAATGGTGGAAAAAGTTCTGACATGATTTATCTTTGTCTCGTTCTTTTACATCACAAAAACCTGGCATTTTAACAGGGGTGTGTAGACTTTTTATATCCACTGTAACTATGCATCAAGATACCCACAGTATCTATAAATGATGGAATAATGGCTACGCAAATTCTCTGAATAGACTCTGCTACGGTAACAGAGTAGGCTGTAGGGACTGGGTGTTACATATCTGTGCGGAATGTTTCTGTGTTAACATAGAGTAAACACCCCAAAATACAGCACTCTTAGGAAGTGTTGTACTTTGAGATTTTATCACCTCCTGTACTGGTTTTATTTTTACGCTCTATGTTTAAAACTGTACAGTCCTGTTTAAAGTCTCAACCGAGGCACCCGCTATGTGTCACTGTGATGCAGCAGTAGTCCATTAGGGAATTAAGGTTTACGTCATCTGTTATTACCAGAAGTTCCATACATTCTCGCTTTTATTCCTTCCTGAGGGAAAGATTTGGGTTCATCCAAGGATACAGTACATGGCAAAACTTTGCATACTGAGCCATTCCTGGTTTCATTTTAAAGATATGCATTTATTTTTAATTATTTTTTATATTGAATCATCACTTTAAACTAAATGCTTCTCTTAGTTCCCTCTATTTAGTTGCATTTGACTGTCAGCTGCCTCAATGGCCCCACTATCCATTGCAGGAGATGGGGGGAACTGCAGTTACTGCAGTTTCTCAATAATTGGATTAAACACACAAAAATGTATCACATTGTAACTAGATGAAGACAGGGCATGATCTGTCAATCAAATAAATTACATTAATCCAACATTAAATAAAATGAATGACTAAATCAGTCAGTGAGAGCAGGAAACACCTCGACATATAATATGATGTACTTGTAGTCAGAATGTTTTTATGACGGATGTCTGACAACTCTTCTCATTTGGCTCAGTAAAAAAAAAGAGAATCACACCCATGGAATACATGTTTGGCTCAATATCTTAAGCAACCTGTTTGGGCCTTGACTACAATACATTTTAATGTAACGAGGCGCATGAGAATAACTTTGTGGTGAGGCAATATGAGGGTCAGAGGTGACTGGAAAGGGAAAGGCGAGTTCAGCTGAGAATTTAGTAGAATCATTAAATCTATCATAAATAAACCCACATGCTTTTTCAGTCAAATAGGAGAAAATAAGCACATGATAATCTTTAATGGACTGTGATGAGAGAGACCATCACTACTAGAACTGTCCCAACTGAATCATGCCGAACTGTGAGTGACCACAGAAATATTGTTTGGAGATGAGCCTACCCACTTGGCAAAAACTGGTTGAATCAACATTGTTTCCACGTCATTTCAACCCCAACAATATATGCGATGACGCTGAATTAACGTGGAAAACTCATTGGATTTGCAAAAAGTCATCGACGTAAGGGCATTTCCTATTTTTTTCACCTAAATTTTAACCTAAATCCAATGACACAGTGACATGTTTTGTTGATTTCACGTTGAATTCACAATGGTTGACAATTCAACTAAACGTAAATCAAAACTAGATGTTGAACTGATGTCTGTGCTTACATCCAACAACATAGTCAGCCCCAATTACAATTTGCTCACAGGCAATTTTCATAAGCACTGAAATGCAGCATTCAGAAAAATGGAGCTGCTAAATACGACACTATCAATTATGCATGTTGAGGTAATGAGACATGGACTCATGAGAGCAGCAGCTAACTGGAACACTGATACTGTATGATGTCTCAATAGGAGTTTATTAGATTGCAGCTTACCATGGGGCACAACTACCTCATTGATTCCCATCACAGCCAGGAAGAAGCCCAGCCTATAAATAAAAGATGGTGTCCCGTGTGGACGAGCCCCAGACAGCAATTAAAACAGGATGCGGAGAAGACCTGGAGGAAAAAGGTGTGGAGGACACAACTAGCAAATCATCACAATCAGGGCTTTCCCAGAATAGGAATCATGCAGGGTGGCGTTCTGAACATCTTGTCAATGGGAACATCTGAGCGCATTGGCTGCCATCTCTACAGGGGACATAGCAAGTATCATTATCCCAGATAGTACATGTACAGGACAGGTGTAGGATCTAAATTTGCGGCAGTTTGCAACAGCAGGAAAATAATCCTGCAGCAACAGGAAATGTGAATTATTATGTAGATTATAATTAATGGACATTTTTGTAGGGGTTAATACATTTTTCGTAAGGGAAAATCTCATCTGAAATTTCAAAGTGGAAATTACAAACTTCAGAAGCCTTTTTAAACCTCAAATACACTACAAGTTTTAAATGTCCTGCATTGCAGGAAGGTTCTCCTGCAACAGGGTTGTGACGAGTACTGAGGATACAAAGAGGCAGGACGCAGAAATCAACAATGTAAAGGTTTACTTAACATTGAGCAAGAGAACAACAAAGAGCGAGTACACGACATGACACTGACAATCACACACACAACACAACACTGAACAGTCCAGGGCTATATAGTAGTGGTGATGAGATGAGGTGCAGGTGCGCTGGGTTTCCATTCCGGTGTTGCCGAGGTGGTGCGCTCAGACTGGTGGCTCAGTAGACCGGCGAATCAGAGCGCCGGAGGGGAGCAATGGGAGGAGACGTGACAAGGGTGATCAAATTAAGATCCTACATTCGTAGCTCTGATGCCCTGTGGCGCCGTCAACCACACTTCCATCAGATTGCATGAATGAAATAAATGATACATATTATGGTTGATGTCGTTTTTAAGATCACAAAATGAGGAAAAGGGGTTAGGGAATTGGACTCTAGAGTAGAAAGTTGGTATAGCAATATGTAGAACTGTGATGCACATAAACATAGGAGGTAATCTGCTGAACAAACAGTTGATTGATGATGCTGTAAAAACAATTGATCAGGAGGGACGTGAGTCAGACTATCTATTGTGGCCTGAGACATCTTCAGACGTCTGGTGATTAGGGTCTCTTTCTCTTCCTGTCCTTTCAACAGATCTTAGAGTGGCTATATATTCTTAATGAAAACCTGATTGCTCCTAAACGACATATAAATGAATCATCAATACACTTAAAATCACATTACACTACAGTAGTTTATAGGGATGTATGTAGAGCCATATAATTAGGAATTAGACTTAGGATCTCTATGTGTAAAACCTACTCTCTCCATTCCTGCTGTTAGAAATGGATGTTCACCAAGTATTCAATGGGAAACACATGAACGCTGCTTTTAACCTCACAGACATGATGTTTAAATAACATCTACAGTGGAATGCAGAGTTTGGTTTTCGCCAGGCATTACTGGAACCATGTCGTCCAAAAACGTATACTTTTGAATAATCTGTCCATTGAACGTTCTTCCAAGAGTCTTGATGATCATCCAGGTGCTTTTTGGCAAACTTTAGTAAACTTTTTGGATGAGATGGGTCCCATTATGCCTGGCGAAAACCAAACACTGCATTCCACAGTAAGAACATCATACCAAAGGTCAAGCATGGTGGTGGTGGTGTGATGGTTGGGGATGCTTTGCTGCCTCAGGACCTGGACGACTTGCCTTAATAGAAGGAACCATGAATTCTGCTCTGTATCAGAGAATTCTACAGGAGAATGTCAGACCATCCGTCTGTGAGCTGAAGCTGAAGTGCAGCTGGGTCATGCAGCAAGACAATGATCCAAAACACACAATCAAGTCTACATGAAAATTGCTAAAAAGCAACAAATTGGAAGTTTTGGAATGGCCTAGTCAAAGTCCAGACCTAATCCCAATTGAGATGTTGTGGCAGGACTTGAAACAAGCAGTTCATTCTTGAAAACCCACACGTCACTGAGTTAAAGCAGTTCTGCATGGAAGAGTGGGCCAAAATTCCTCCACAGTGACGTGAGAGACTGATCAACAACTACAGGAAGCATTTGGTTGGAGTCATTGCAGCTAAAGGTGGCACAACCAGTTATTGAGTGTAAGGGGGAAATTACTTTTTCACACAGGGGAATTGGGTGTTGCATAACTTTGTTCATGAAATGAATGAAATAAATATGTAATTGTTGTGTTATTTGTTCACTTATGTTCCCTTTATCTAATATTAGGTTTTGGTTGAAGATCTGATAACATTCAGTATCACAAATATGCAAAAGTAGAGAAAATTAGAAAGGGGACAAATACTTTTTCATAGCACTGTACGTGGTTTTTCATTTTGTGTTTCAGAGAATATTATATCCCACACATTAGATTTACCACCAGTGGGGTGTGAAGAAAAACAGGAAAAGGGCAGAAATAGAAAAATGTGTGGAAATCTCCACTGTAACAATATGTCTCAGCAGTGTGTTACCAGTTCCAATAGGATTTAATAATAATATTTCATTGGGATACTCCCATCAAAGGCTTTCAAACGGTTACATTGATTTGGAAACCCATCTAATAATCAGAGATCATGTTCACGAGTGCATGTAGAGAGGACTCATTACATTTATATTACATAGAAACATAAATGGAGCAAGTAGGTATTAACTTGTTTTTTAGCGTAGCCTTTGGTTTAGAGGGCAACAGAGACTGGTGATCTGCACTATGGTGGAATCTAGCCCAAATAGTGAAAGTATAAAGCTGAGGAGAAGCAAACAGGCCACTTACTGAGTTCATGTATTTTGACCAGCATTATTACGCAGCATCGTAACACTGTCTATTCCATTCGTTTTCTATTCATTTCCAGTCAGAAAAGACATGAGCTCTGTGCTGTAAAACAATTTCACAAATCTGCATCATGTACTCTATACTGCCATGAGAAGAATCATTGTTTGATATGCAGAGAGGAGATACAGTATGTAGCCTCTGTTGACTCAACTCTCCATCCCAATTGTGATGGATGAAGCAAAAGCACCCATATCAGTAATATCTGTATTGCATGAACTTTCCATATACACAGTTCATGTATATGTATGACCAGTCTCTGAGTATGACACATGCCTTCATTTCCTCTACTATGCAACAATGGAGCAGAGAACATAATGATTTGAAGGCTTCCAGTCCTGTGTTCCAAGGGGTCTGGTCTGATGTATGGAAAATTATTATCAAAGAGGGATCCCTCTGACTCCTGTACAGAGAGCCAAGAGCATGAATCAGAGTTACGAGAAAGAGATCTGAACTCTGTTGCACTCAATGGAACAAGTGACAATTACTGAACCATAAAACTCAATTTCTAACACTAATGTGTTGCTCTAATGTTCCACTCGAGTGATCACAGACTTGGCCCCAGAAAAAAGCTGGTCATTCTGTGTTTTCTCTCCCAACCAGATGTAGTAAACCCCTCTGCATCTTGGAAAAGGCCAGTTCAGTTTGATAGTGGGAAAACAAAGACTTTGCTTCACTATTAGCCCCTTGGTTGCTGATCCTGATCAGAAGTCCCTTTCTACTGTCTTTCCCTAAAGGGTAATATCTAGAAGAGGTCAATGTTTTGAGGCAAAATTCACAATCAGTGAACTGCAACTCGTGAAATTGATGGGTTCCTTCGAATTTCATTCGTAAGCCATGGCGCATGCAAAAATGTTTCCAGTGTATTTTCAGTTATACTGACAACAATTTAGAAGATATTACTGAGCTATAGTTCATATAAGGAAATCAGTCAATTGAAATAAATTCATTAGGCCCTAATCTATGGACATAGGCCCACCCACTTGGCAGTCAGGCCCACCCACTGGGGAGCCAGGCCCAGCCAATCAGAATGTGTTTTTCCCCACAAAAGGGCTTTATTGCTTAGTTCTATTGATTTAAAGGACTACACAATCATGTTTGGCTGACGAAAACATTTTCCATAATCCATTTTCATTTCCATAAGCAAAGAAAGCTCTCATACATAAACTAATGTCAGAGCATATCTCTACCCCAAAAGCAGGAGATAATGTATACTATCACCTGCTAAATTTAACAAAGTGAAGAAGCGAAGAGCGACAATTTACTGAGGTGGATGCTGTTTCTCTTTCAGGTTTGTTTAGACACGAGACTATCCTCTCTAAACAAATGTGCTCTCCTGAGACAAGAAAACTCCTCAGTGTGTTTTTCTCTAAACAGAATGTAGTGTTTTCAGCATAAGTCACAGGCCCAGCATGTGGCCAGCATAAACACTTCTTCCTGTGCCAAACTAAGAGAGAGAGAGAGAGAGAGAGAGAGAGAGAGAGAGAGAGAGAGAGAGAGAGAGAGAGAGAGAGAGAGAGAGAGAAGAGGGGTGCAGCTAGGTCATGACTGTGACCTTCCCTCCGCTTGGTGCCGGGCTGGGTGTTTTGGGGGAAAAGGAAATGGCAAGGTCTTGCGTCCTTGTGCCATGTCCCAGGGAGTGGACAGCCTGTTTCCATTTAAGGGTGAGTTACCTTGCCAGTGAGCTTGCTGTCCTGAACTCCAGGCAGACGTGTTGCTTTTGCATGCATTTCAGACTGAATGGGTGTCTTGGCTCAAGCAAAGGAAAAGAGGTTGGAGGCACGGCACAAAAAATATTTGTTTTGTGTGTCCAATTAGACAACACGCCAGAAATGTCAAGTACATCTTCAGTTGGAGAAGATGCTGAGGAGAAGAGGAGGGAGAAGAGAACTCGACATCCTGAGAGAGAGAAACACATACAGGCTCAGGCTGACAGTGTGGAGGTTTAGTGTGTGACAAAGAGCAGGCCTTCTCCTCTGGGACTGTCTGTCTGGAGGCGGACCGCATCAAAGAGACAAACAGATCCTGAAGGTTTAATCTTCACACTCTCTCTGTTTAGAAGCCTTGTCGGACAGCCCACTCACATAATCCTGTTTGATGAATGCTCTCACTGGGCCTCTGGAGACACCACTGCCAAACCCTGACTGGCTCACGGCTGAACTTCTTCACGCCAACGCTACGCTGTAGGTCTCTGTCAACAAATGATTGCGATAAGTGTGGCAAGGCAAGGGGGACTCGTAGAGATTTTGAGTAGCAGAGTTTCTACCTCTAAGATGAGGTTTCAACCACATCTCTGCAAATTGCTATTTACAGAGTATTTCATTGGACGTCTTTTTCCAGTGACAGCATGTTTGATGCTTGTTGCCAATATGTGACAATATCTCAACCTATCCAAGCTGTACCAATTAACCATACATAATATCGTGCTAAGTGAACGTTGGCTAAGACTTTCTTGAAAATAATTTCCCGATATTCATTCTATTATCATTAAATGCTTAGTAGGTTTCATTAGCCGCTATGAGCAAAGGGGAAACTCTTTTGGACTCTCTCCCAAAATGTCGCCAAGAGAATGACTGGAAATCCCTCATGCTTTTCCACAGCCTTCTAATCGCTTAATTAAAACCAACTCTCTGACATCCTTCACATCTGCACACACACATGGTGAACACATGACTTTCTCTCTTGAATAAGAGTTAAAACAAGTGGTACTGGCACAAGGGTGTGTACTGGTGCAAGTTTGAAATATTATGTTGACATATTATACTGAACAAAACTATAAACGCAACATGTAAAGTGTTGGTCCCGTGTCTCATGAGCTGAAAGAAAAGATTCCCAGAAATTTTCCATTCTTACAAAAAGCTTATTTCTCTTCAATTTTTGGCACAAATTTGTTTACATCCCTGTTAGTGAGCATTTCTCCTTTGCCAAGAAGCTGATTAAACAGCATGATCATTACACAGGTGCACCTTGTGCTGTGGACAATAAAAGGCTACTCTAAAATGTGCAGTTTTGTCACAAAACACAATGCCACAGATGTCTCAAGTTTTGAGGGAGCGTGGAATTGGCATGTTGACTGCAGGAATGTCCACCAGAGCTGTTGCCAGATAATTCAATGTTAATTTCTCTACCATAAGCCTCTACCACTATGTCGTTTTAGAGAATTTGTCAGTACGTCCAACCGGCCTCACAACCGCAGACCATGTGTAACCATGCCAGCCCAGGACCTCCACATCCGGCTTCTTCACCTTTGGGATCGTCTGAGACAAGCCACCTGGACAGCTGATGAAACTGAGGAGTATTTTTGTGGGGGAAAATGTATTCTGATTGGCTGGGCCTTGTTCCCCAGTGGGTGGGCCTGGCTCTCAAGTGGGTGGGCCTATGCCCTCCCAGGCTGCGCCCCTGCCCAGTCATATGAAATCCATAGATTATTTCAGTTGACTGATTTCCTTATATGAAATGTAACTCAGTAAAATCGTTGAAATTGTTGCATGTTGTGTTTATATTTTTGTTCAGTATTGTCATGCCCTGGCCTTGAGAGGCCTGTTGTCTCTATGTTATAATTTCTATGTCTAGATGTGTATTTCTAGGTTTGGCCGGGTGTGATTCCCAATCAGAGGCAGCTGTCGCTCGTTGTCTCTGATTGGGGATCATACTTAAGTAGCCAGTTTGCCTACCTTAGTTGTGGGATCTTGTTCCGTGTTAGGCTTGTATGTGTTTAGCCTGAGCACTTCACGTTACGTTGTTTCTTGTTTTGTTTCTGTTTATTGAGTTTAATAAACATGTTCGCATACCACGCTGCACCTTGGTCTGACCCGTCTCTCAACGTTCGTGACAAGTATACAAGGGAGGCAACATCAATCATATAAAGTCTTGACCCTATTCATGTCATATTGTTTTTGGAAAACAACCTGATGAACAGACACAACAGTCAGACATAACATGACCTCGACCTGACCCTAACAACACCCAGTCTTATATACTTGTGTAACACTTCAGATAAAAATGTTTGTGTTGGTGTCTGATTTGCTCATCCAAGAGAATTCAATTCGTCATGCGTCCTCCGACATGTATCCATGTTCCTTGATTCAGCAGGAATGCAGTGTGAAGGCTGTCTGGCATTTGGAACAGTCTAATATTCATAGTTGGGAAAGGATGAATGAGGAGAGGTACTTACAGGGATATTTGTCCATTATACATAAATAATTCATGAGCTGAGAGCTGTGAGAGTGGTAAGAAAGCACAGACGTGAAGGGAGAGCTAACTTCAGTCTGACATGCACTGGTCAGCAGACTCAGCATGGGAGAGACTGTGGTCACAGACCCTTTGACCTCAGGAACATTGTGTCCTTGTTACCTTATAAGGTACCATACTGAGGAATCTCACTGAGCAATTCCTTGGATGATTATCATCTTTAAGTAATGTTGTACATTCTGTAAGAGAAAAACGCAACTACACAAGAGAGGAATATAGAGGGTTATAGAACAGTCTGGATTTCATTTTGTTTTCTCTTGTTTAAGTGACAGGTGTAATTATAAAGTATAGCTCAATTAATTCCAAGCTTTGTCTCTTTGGAGATTGCACCTGTTTGACATCTTGTGAAATGCACCTCTATACATTTTTTTCTCTATTGATGTGGAATCAGTGTTGTTAGTGTTTCTTTGTACTGTATGCCAGCCTCTCTTCCTGGTCATGCTACTCAACAATAGGTCCAGTTGGGAACCCAAGCAGTGCCCCAGGGGTCCTAAGATCTGTGATGTCCGGTCAAAGACACATGCGTTTCCTGTTTTTCCCTCACTCCCCTTGGTTGTTTGAAATTACCATGGAAAATCTTTGCTCTCCGGATTAGAAACAAATGTCCTTGTGAGGCTGAGGATCAAGGTAAGGAGGTCCCAAGGCCCAAAACGTGTCCTGAAACTGAATAACTTATTGAAACATTTGGATAAACAGTATAGACATATAATCCCCATGAACCTTGGTTCAACGGTTGCGTGTGAGAAAATGAGACCAAGGATGAGGAGCTTATTCTTTCTCTTTCCAAATGGCTGAAATTGTTAATACAAAACAACTTGTTGTATAGCTAGATAAATTGTGTTAAATAATTGTGTATTATTACAATGTAACGCCCTGGCTCTGGGGACTATGTTATGTTGAGCCAGGGTGTGTAAGTCTATGTTGGTAAATCTATGTCGGCCTGAGTGACTCCCAATCAGAGGCAACGAGTGTCAGCTGGTTGTCTCTGATTGGGAGCCATATTTAACTATCGGTCTTTTCACTTTGTGTTGTGGTTTCTTGTTCATTTCGGTTCGTGTTAAACCGTAGACGTCACGTTATCGTTTATTGTTTTTGATCGTGTGATCAGTAAAATAAAAGGATATGTTCACTTTCAACGCTGCGCCTTGGTCCACTCTGTTAGACGATCGTGACAGAAGAAACCACCAAAAATGGACCAAGCAGCGTGAAGAGGAGAGAGGAAGGACCTGGGATCAGGGGAGTAGGAGTTTCGGCTGGGCCACGCTAAGTGAAGAGGAGAGAGGCTGGTCTATGAAGCAATGGATCGAGAGTCTGGCGAGAGCTAGGGAGGCCTGGTCCACGGGGAGGAGAGAACCCCAGAAAATTTTTAGGGGGGGGCTCACGACGTGGACGACGGGGCAGCAGGAGGCCGCGATGGAGCGGTCCAGCGGGTGTGAAGAGGAGGCCGCCAGGTTAAGGGGGCCACTGGTCACAGAGGAGAGGGAAAGTGTGGAGGCACGGCGAGAGGTACTGGGGTGTATTACCAGTCCGGTCCGGCCCGTTCCTGATCCCTGCATAGGGCCAGTGGCGTGTGTCCCCAGTACGGTTCGGCCTGTTCCTGCCTCTCGCACCGAGCCTGTGGTGCGCGTCGTCAGCCCTGTCCGGCCCGTTCCTGCTCTCCGTACCAAGTCGGTGGTGCGCGTCGCCAGCCCGGTCCGGCCCATTCCTGCTCCCCGCACCAAGTCTGTGGTGCGTTTCGTCAGCCCGGATCGGCCCGTTCCTGCTCCCCGCACCAAGTCAGGGGTGCGCTTCGACAGCCCGGCTCGGCCCGCTCCTGCTTCCCACACCAAGCCAGTGGTGTGCGTCGTCAGTCCGGCACGGCCCGTTCCTGCTCTCCGCACCAAGTCTGTGGTGCGCGTCGCCAGCCCAGTCCGGCCCATCCAAGCTCCCCGCACCAAGCCAGTGGTGTGCGTCGTCAGTCCGGCACGGCCCGTGCCTGCTCTCCGCACCAGGTCTGGGGTGCGTTTCGTCAGCCCTGTCCGGCCCGTTCCTGCTCTCCGCACCAAGTCTGTGGTGCGCGTCGCCAGCCCGGTCCGGCCCGTTCCTGCTCCCCCGCACCAAGTCAGGGGTGCGCTTCGTCAGCCCGGTCCGGCCCGTTCCTCCTCCACGCATCAAGCCAGGGGTGTGCGTCGTCAGTCCAGCACAACCCGTGCCTGGGTCATGTCCGGAGCCGGATCCGCCGCCGAGGCGGAGTGCCCACCCGGTCCCTCCCCTGTTGTGGTTGTTTGGCGCGGCTGGAGTCCGCGCCTTTGGGGGGGGGGGGTACTGTAACGCCCTGGCTCTGGGGACTATGTTATGTTGAGCCAGGGTGTGTAAGTCTATGTTGGTAAATCTATGTTGGCCTGAGTGACTCCCAATCAGAGGCAACGAGTGTCAGCTGGTTGTCTCTGATTGGGAGCCATATTTAACTATCGGTCTTTTCACTTTGTGTTGTGGTTTCTTGTTCATTTCGGTTCGTGTTAAACCGTAGACGTCACGTTATCGTTTATTGTTTTTGATCGTGTGATCAGTAAAATAAAAGGATATGTTCACTTTCAACGCTGCGCCTTGGTCCACTCTGTTAAACGATCGTGACATACAATGTCTTAACTTTCATATTAAAGCAAAATGTCTAGTCTCTGGCTAAAGCCAGTCAGAGGTAAATAACTAAGTTTAGAACAGTTTGGCCAGAGGTTTATTGAAGCAGTACTCTTTCTGCATCTACTGTCATTATTAGTCATTCCAATAATATTATAAGAAAGATTACACAAAAGCTAGGTAAGTCATCATATAAAAAGGGATCTAGTAAACAACTTTAAACTAGTCTGAGATTTGGATTCAGATAACTCCGAAACATTTAATTGATGCAGATGTTTGCGAAATCAATCCGAAGTATTTTTTAAAACAACTCAATATCAATATAAAAACACTTCATGAAGTATTCCTTAAAGAAGATGTCTATCTGTCAGCTATCCCAGAGGATCTTCAGTAATAGCAGAGAGAGCAGAAAATACACCTGCAGCCAAGTCATGAAACTAATAAATCACTGTGGATTAAAACATGTCTGGTATCAAATGTCTGATGGCTCGTGTGTGAGAGAAGACATCAGAGACCAGCTTATCCCATGACATCCATCATACAACCCCATATCCATCTGAGACCCAGCAAATTATTTTTGTCCTCTCTAGTTGACATCAGTTCTTGGTCCGTATCTCGGAGGCCATACAAGCCACTGTATTAAGTCCTGTTGTCACTTTGAGAGGACATTCTGGGTTTTTCAATTATATCACATGTGTGGGGGGTGTGATCTTGACAACTGTATCTTGCTGGTTCTTTTTTAAATGCTGCCGTCAAAATTAGCACATTTTATGGACATTTTAAAAGAAGTGTGTATACTTATTAATTATAATTTTTGTGAGTTTGATATTCAAATTGTTTCTAGTAAGTGAATATCTCAGGAATAGTTAAGTGAGTTGGCAGGACTGTAATAATTTTGTCACATTAAATAAGAGCTAAATAAGAGCTAAATAAGAGCTTATCAAGAAATGTCCTCTGTAGTGGACATCCGGATGCAGCAACTATGTTTTTCACCTACTGTACCCATTGACTGTAATGTTCATATTTACGTCCTAATGACCACTACAGAAGACAATTTTGCATTTACAATAAAAGATAAATAACAATTTTGTTTTGGTTTTCTCTTTCTTGGTAACATGTTTTTTTCCACCCCAAACACTTACCGGTATGTTATGTAAAAAAGAAAGAAATAGTAAGCTCCACTTCATCAACATGGTTCCCTTCAAGTGGGAATTATAGGCCACATTTAATGAATTGTGTATATTTATGTGCAAACAGATAGCGACCTCAGACAATCTGCTGTGCATTCAGTTCACTGATGGCGTGTGCTATTTTAACATGGGACAAAGTAGAGTCACAAGCAGACCTTGTGTAGGTACCAGGTAGGAGTTGCGTGTCAGGGCATAGGCTTTTATAGTTTCTGCTTCAAATGTACCTAGCAGATTGTATTTTCTTTTGTTCTGCCTTTCAAATAATTCACATCTCTTATCGGAGTTTGAGCTGGTGTCAGTTTTCTGCAGTTCCTCCATTCACAGCCGACAGGCTGTAACATCTCTGATGTCCTCAAACATAATGGGGCTATATTCACATCGCTTGATTCAAGCATTGCTTTGTTCCATCCAGTCAATGGGAAAGTACACATGAGGACAACCCAGCTGGCACATAACATTCTGAGAACCGTTTCTTAGAGCTTGGTGAGAGTGTGGTTGTCCTATGGTTATTTTGTATACAACTTTGCCGGAACTTTCTGGTAATGGTGCAGGATAGTTGCTTGGCTTAGGAACTATCTCAGCACATTTAAGGAACTTGACAAAAAAAACGTACTTTTCTTGGTATTTCATTACTTTAACAGAACATTTCCAAAAATGTCAAACATTAAATTCGATTTTGGTAATGTTCTAGAACGTTCTCCAACTGGTTTTACATTGGGAATGTTCTCAAATTGTTCCAAGAACATTAAGAAACAACGTTCTTCTGGGAGAATTTCAGTACTTCAGCATAACGTTTCTTACAGGTTTCCTCATGGTTCTATTTAAAGTCATGTTCTCAAATTGTACCGAGAATGTTAAGAAAACGTTCCATAAAAACCACAAGAAAACTTTTGTAATGTTCAGAGAACGTTCTAAGAATGTTATTTAAAAACATATACATCAAATCAAATCAAATTGTATTTGCCACATGCGCCCGAATACAACAGGTGCAGACCTTACAGTGAAATGCTTACTTACAAGCCGTTAACCAATGCAAATAGTCCGGGTAGCCATGATTAGCTGTTCAGGAGTCTTATGGCTTGGGGGTAGAAGCTATTAAGAAGCCTTTTGGACCTAGACTTGGCGCTCCGGTACCGCTTGCCGTGCGGTAGCAGAAGGAAGAATCTATGACTAGGGTGGCTGGAGTCTTTGACAATATTTAGGGCCTTCCTCTGACACCGCCTGGTATAGAAGTCCTGGATGGCAGGAAGCTTGGCCCCAGTGATGTACTGGGCCGTACGCACTACCGTCTGTAGTGCCTTGCGGTCGGAGGCCGAGCAGTTGCTATACCAGGCGGTGATGCAATCAGTCAGGATGCTCTCGATGGTGCAGCTGTATAAGTTTTGTCGTGCCCTCTTCACGACTGTCTTGGTGTGTTTGGACCATGATAGTTTGTTGGTGATGTGGACACCAAAGAACTTGAAGCTCTCAACCTGTTCCACTACAGGCCCGTCGATGAGAATGGGGGCGTGCTCAGTAATCTTTTTTTCCCCTGTAGCCCACAATCATCTCCTTTGTCTTGATCACGTTGAGGGAGAGGTTGTTATCCTGGCACCACACTGTCAGATTCTGACCTCCTCCCTATAGGCTGTCTAATCGTTATCGGTGATCAGGCATACCACTGTTGTGGTTATTATTATTTAGAGACAAACAGATCCTGAAGGTTTAATCTTCACACTCTCTCTGTTTAGAAGCCTTGTCGGACAGCCCACTCACATGTTTGATGAATGCTCTCACTGGGCCTCTGGAGACACCACTGCCAAACCCTGACTGGCTCACGGCTGAACTTCTTCACGCCAACGCTACGCTGTAGGTCTCTGTCAACAAATGATTGCGATAAGTGTGGCAAGGCAAGGGGGACTCGTAGAGATTTTGAGTAGCAGAGTTTCTACCTCTAAGATGAGGTTTCAACCACATCTCTGCAAATTGCTATTTACAGAGTATTTCATTGGACGTCTTTTCCAGTGACAGCATGTTTGATGCTTGTTGCCAATATGTGACAATATCTCAACCTATCCAAGCTGTACCAATTAACCATACATAATATCGTGCTAAGTGAACGTTGGCTAAGACTTTCTTGAAAATAATTTCCCGATATTCATTCTATTATCATTAAATGCTTAGTAGGTTTCATTAGCCGCTATGAGCAAAGGGGAAACTCTTTTGGACTCTCTCCCAAAATGTCGCCAAGAGAATGACTGGAAATCCCTCATGCTTTTCCACAGCCTTCTAATCGCTTAATTAAAACCAACTCTCTGACATCCTTCACATCTGCACACACACATGGTGAACAAATGACTTTCTCTCTTGAATAAGAGTTAAAACAAGTGGTACTGGCACAAGGGTGTGTACTGGTGCAAGTTTGAAATATTATGTTGACATATTATACTGAACAAAACTATAAACGCAACATGTAAAGTGTTGGTCCCGTGTCTCATGAGCTGAAAGAAAAGATTCCCAGAAATTTTCCATTCTTACAAAAAGCTTATTTCTCTCCAATTTTTGGCACAAATTTGTTTACATCCCTGTTAGTGAGCATTTCTCCTTTGCCAAGAAGCTGATTAAACAGCATGATCATTACACAGGTGCACCTTGTGCTGTGGACAATAAAAGGCTACTCTAAAATGTGCAGTTTTGTCACAAAACACAATGCCACAGATGTCTCAAGTTTTGAGGGAGCGTGGAATTGGCATGTTGACTGCAGGAATGTCCACCAAAGCTGTTGCCAGATAATTCAATGTTAATTTCTCTACCATAAGCCGCCTCCTATGTCGTTTTAGAGAATTTGTCAGTACGTCCAACCGGCCTCACAACCGCAGACCATGTGTAACCATGCCAGCCCAGGACCTCCACATCCGGCTTCTTCACCTTTGGGATCATCTGAGACAAGCCACCTGGACAGCTGATGAAACTGAGGAGTATTTTTGTGGGGGAAAATGTATTCTGATTGGCTGGGCCTTGTTCCCCAGTGGGTGGGCCTGGCTCTCAAGTGGGTGGGCCTATGCCCTCCCAGGCTGCGCCCTGCCCAGTCATATGAAATCCATAGATTATTTCAGTTGACTGATTTCCTTATATGAAATGTAACTCAGTAAAATCGTTGAAATTGTTGCATGTTGTGTTTATATTTTTGTTCAGTATTGTCATGCCCTGGCCTTGAGAGGCCTGTTGTCTCTATGTTAGAATTTCTATGTCTAGATGTGTATTTCTAGGTTTGGCCGGGTGTGATTCCCAATCAGAGGCAGCTGTCGCTCGTTGTCTCTGATTGGGGATCATACTTAAGTAGCCAGTTTGCCTACCTTAGTTGTGGGATCTTGTTCCGTGTTAGGCTTTTATGTGTTTAGCCTGAGCACTTCACGTTACGTTGTTTCTTGTTTT
Organism: Coregonus clupeaformis; assembly: GCF_020615455.1. Taxonomy (NCBI): domain Eukaryota; kingdom Metazoa; phylum Chordata; class Actinopteri; order Salmoniformes; family Salmonidae; genus Coregonus; species Coregonus clupeaformis. The sequence goes on from NC_059198.1 coordinate 24,710,305, forward strand.
GTTTCTGTTTATTGAGTTTAATAAACATGTTCGCATACCACGCTGCACCTTGGTCTGACCCGTCTCTCAACGTTCGTGACAAGTATACAAGGGAGGCAACATCAATCATATAAAGTCTTGACCCTATTCATGTCATATTGTTTTTGGAAAACAACCTGATGAACAGACACAACAGTCAGACATAACATGACCTCGACCTGACCCTAACAACACCCAGTCTTATATACTTGTGTAACACTTCAGATAAAAATGTTTGTGTTGATGTCTGATTTGCTCATCCAAGAGAATTCAATTCGTCATGCGTCCTCCGACATGTATCCATGTTCCTTGATTCAGCAGGAAGGCTGTCTGGCATTTGGAACAGTCTAATTTTCATAGTTGGGAAAGGATGAATGAGGAGAGGTACTTACAGGGATATTTGTCCATTATACATAAATAATTCATGAGCTGAGAGCTGTGAGAGTGGTAAGAAAGCACAGACGTGAAGGGAGAGCTAACTTCAGTCTGACATGCACTGGTCAGCAGACTCAGCATGGGAGAGACTGTGGTCACAGACCCTTTGACCTCAGGAACATTGTGTCCTTGTTACCTTATAAGGTACCATACTGAGGAATCTCACTGAGCAATTCCTTGGATGATTATCATCTTTAAGTAATGTTGTACATTCTGTAAGAGAAAACGCAACTACACAAGAGAGGAATATAGAGGGTTATAGAACAGTCTGGATTTCATTTTGTTTTCTCTTGTTTAAGTGACAGGTGTAATTATAAAGTATAGCTCAATTAATTCCAAGCTTTGTCTCTTTGGAGATTGCACCTGTTTGACATCTTGTGAAATGCACCTCTATACATTTTTTTCTCTATTGATGTGGAATCAGTGTTGTTAGTGTTTCTTTGTACTGTATGCCAGCCTCTCTTCCTGGTCATGCTACTCAACAATAGGTCCAGTTGGGAACCCAAGCAGTGCCCCAGGGGTCCTAAGATCTGTGATGTCCGGTCAAAGACACATGCGTTTCCTGTTTTTCCCTCACTCCCCTTGGTTGTTTGAAATTACCATGGAAAATCTTTGCTCTCCGGATTAGAAACAAATGTCCTTGTGAGGCTGAGGATCAAGGTAAGGAGGTCCCAAGGCCCAAAACGTGTCCTGAAACTGAATAACTTATTGAAACATTTGGATAAACAGTATAGACATATAATCCCCATGAACCTTGGTTCAACGGTTGCGTGTGAGAAAATGAGACCAAGGATGAGGAGCTTATTCTTTCTCTTTCCAAATGGCTGAAATTGTTAATACAAAACAACTTGTTGTATAGCTAGATAAATTGTGTTAAATAATTGTGTATTATTACAATGTCTTGACTTTCATATTAAAGCAAAATGTCTAGTCTCTGGCTAAAGCCAGTCAGAGGTAAATAACTAAGTTTAGAACAGTTTGGCCAGAGGTTTATTGAAGCAGTACTCTTTCTGCATCTACTGTCATTATTAGTCATTCCAATAATATTATAAGAAAGATTACACAAAAGCTAGGTAAGTCATCATATAAAAAGGGATCTAGTAAACAACTTTAAACTAGTCTGAGATTTGGATTCAGATAACTCCGAAACATTTAATTGATGCAGATGTTTGCGAAATCAATCCGAAGTATTTTTTTAAAACAACTCAATATCAATATAAAAACACTTCATGAAGTATTCCTTAAAGAAGATGTCTATCTGTCAGCTATCCCAGAGGATCTTCAGTAATAGCAGAGAGAGCAGAAAATACACCTGCAGCCAAGTCATGAAACTAATAAATCACTGTGGATTAAAACATGTCTGGTATCAAATGTCTGATGGCTCGTGTGTGAGAGAAGACATCAGAGACCAGCTTATCCCATGACATCCATCATACAACCCCATATCCATCTGAGACCCAGCAAATTATTTTTGTCCTCTCTAGTTGACATCAGTTCTTGGTCCGTATCTCGGAGGCCATACAAGCCACTGTATTAAGTCCTGTTGTCACTTTGAGAGGACATTCTGGGTTTTTCAATTATATCACATGTGTGGGGGGGGTGATCTTGACAACTGTATCTTGCTGGTTCTTTTTTAAATGCTGCCGTCAAAATTAGCACATTTTATGGACATTTTAAAAGAAGTGTGTATACTTATTAATTATAATTTTTGTGAGTTTGATATTCAAATTGTTTCTAGTAAGTGAATATCTCAGGAATAGTTAAGTGAGTTGGCAGGACTGTAATAATTTTGTCACATTAAATAAGAGCTAAATAAGAGCTAAATAAGAGCTTATCAAGAAATGTCCTCTGTAGTGGACATCCGGATGCAGCAACTATGTTTTTCACCTACTGTACCCATTGACTGTAATGTTCATATTTACGTCCTAATGACCACTACAGAAGACAATTTTGCATTTACAATAAAAGATAAATAACAATTTTGTTTTGGTTTTCTCTTTCTTGGTAACATGTTTTTTTCCACCCCAAACACTTACCGGTATGTTATGTAAAAAAGAAAGAAATAGTAAGCTCCACTTCATCAACATGATTCCCTTCAAGTGGGAATTATAGGCCACATTTAATGAATTGTGTATATTTATGTGCAAACAGATAGCGACCTCAGACAATCTGCTGTGCATTCAGTTCACTGATGGCGTGTGCTATTTTAACATGGGACAAAGTAGAGTCACAAGCAGACCTTGTGTAGGTACCAGGTAGGAGTTGCGTGTCAGGGCATAGGCTTTTATAGTTTCTGCTTCAAATGTACCTAGCAGATTGTATTTTCTTTTGTTCTGCCTTTCAAATAATTCACATCTCTTATCGGAGTTTGAGCTGGTGTCAGTTTTCTGCAGTTCCTCCATTCACAGCCGACAGGCTGTAACATCTCTGATGTCCTCAAACATAATGGGGCTATATTCACATCGCTTGATTCAAGCATTGCTTTGTTCCATCCAGTCAATGGGAAAGTACACATGAGGACAACCCAGCTGGCACATAACATTCTGAGAACCGTTTCTTAGAGCTTGGTGAGAGTGTGGTTGTCCTATGGTTATTTTGTATACAACTTTGCCGGAACTTTCTGGTAATGGTGCAGGATAGTTGCTTGGCTTAGGAACTATCTCAGCACATTTAAGGAACTTGACAAAAAAAACGTACTTTTCTTGGTATTTCATTACTTTAACAGAACATTTCCAAAAATGTCAAACATTAAATTCGATTTTGGTAATGTTCTAGGAACGTTCTCCAACTGGTTTTACATTGGGAATGTTCTCAAATTGTTCCAAGAACATTAAGAAACAACGTTCTTCTGGGAGAATTTCAGTACTTCAGCATAACGTTTCTTACAGGTTTCCTCATGGTTCTATTTAAAGTCATGTTCTCAAATTGTACCGAGAATGTTAAGAAAACGTTCCATAAAAACCACAAGAAAACTTTTGTAATGTTCAGAGAACGTTCTAAGAATGTTATTTAAAAACATATACATCAAATCAAATCAAATTGTATTTGCCACATGCGCCGAATACAACAGGTGCAGACCTTACAGTGAAATGCTTACTTACAAGCCGTTAACCAATGCAAATAGTCCGGGTAGCCATGATTAGCTGTTCAGGAGTCTTATGGCTTGGGGGTAGAAGCTATTAAGAAGCCTTTTGGACCTAGACTTGGCGCTCCGGTACCGCTTGCCGTGCGGTAGCAGAAGGAAGAATCTATGACTAGGGTGGCTGGAGTCTTTGACAATATTTAGGGCCTTCCTCTGACACCGCCTGGTATAGAAGTCCTGGATGGCAGGAAGCTTGGCCCCAGTGATGTACTGGGCCGTACGCACTACCGTCTGTAGTGCCTTGCGGTCGGAGGCCGAGCAGTTGCTATACCAGGCGGTGATGCAATCAGTCAGGATGCTCTCGATGGTGCAGCTGTATAAGTTTTGTCGTGCCCTCTTCACGACTGTCTTGGTGTGTTTGGACCATGATAGTTTGTTGGTGATGTGGACACCAAAGAACTTGAAGCTCTCAACCTGTTCCACTACAGGCCCGTCGATGAGAATGGGGTCGTGCTCAGTAATCTTTTTTTTCCCTGTAGCCCACAATCATCTCCTTTGTCTTGATCACGTTGAGGGAGAGGTTGTTATCCTGGCACCACACGGTCAGATTCTGACCTCCTCCCTATAGGCTGTCTAATCGTTATCGGTGATCAGGCATACCACTGTTGTGGTTATTATTATTTATGGTTTTTTCCCCCCGCATATACAGTGAGGGAAAAAAGTATTTGATAGCCTGCTGATTTTGTACGTTTGCCCTCTGACAAAGACATGATCAGTCTATAATTTTAATGGTAGGTTTATTTGAACAGTGAGAGACAGAATAACAACAAAAAAATCCAGAAAAACGCATGTCAAAAATGTTATAAATTGATTTGCATTTTAATGAGGGAAATAAGTATTTGACCCCCTCTCAATCAGAAAGATTTCTGGCTCCCAGGTGTCTTTTATACAGGTAACGAGCTGAGATTAGGAGCACACTCTTAAAGGGAGTGCTCCTTATCTCAGCTTGTTACCTGTATAAAAGACACCTGTCCACAGAAGCAATCAATCAATCAGATTCCAAATTCTCCACCATGGCCAAGACCAAAGAGCTCTCCAAGGATGTCAGGGACAAGATTGTAGACCTACACACGGCTGGAATGGGTTACAAGACCATCGCCAAGCAGCTTGGTGAGAAGGTGACAACAGTTGGTGCGATTATTCGCAAATGGAAGAAACACAAAATAACTGTCAATCTCCCTCGGCCTGGGGCTCCATGCAAGATCTCACCTCGTGGAGTTGCAATGATCATAAGAACGGTGAGGAATCAGCCCAGAACTACACGGGAAGATCTTGTCAATGATCTCAAGGCAGCTGGGACCATAGTCACCAAGAAAACAATTGGTAACACACTACGCCGTGAAGGACTGAAATCCTGCAGCGCCCGCAAGGTCCCCCTGCTCAAGAAAGCACATATACATGCCCGTCTGAAGTTTGCCAATGAACATCTGAATGATTCAGAGGACAACTGGGTGAAAGTGTTGTGGTCAGATGAGAACAAAATCGAGCTCTTTGGCATCAACTCAACTCGCTGTGTTTGGAGGAGGAGGAATGCTGCCTATGACCCCAAGAACACCATCCCCACCGTCAAACATGGAGGTGGAAACATTATGCTTTGGGGGTGTTTTTCTGCTAAGGGGACAGGACAACTTCACCGCATCAAAGGGATGATGGACGGGGCCATATACCGTCAAATCTTGGGTGAGAACCTCCTTCCCTCAGCCAGGGCATTGAAAATGCGTCGTGGATTGGTATTCCAGCATGACAATGACCCAAAATACACGGCCAAGGCAACAAAGGAGTGGCTCAAGAAGAAGCACATTAAGGTCCTGGAGTGGCCTAGCCCATAGAAAATCTGTGGAGGGAGCTAAAGATTCAAGTTGCCAAACGTCAGCCTCAAAACCTTAATGACCTGGAGAAGATCTGCAAAGAGGAGTGGGACAAAATCCCTCCTGAGATGTGTGCAAACCTTGTGGCCAACTACAAGAAACGTCTGACCTCTGTGATTGCGAACAAGGGTTTTGCCACCAAGTACTAAGTCATGTTTTGCAGAGGGGTCAAATACTTATTTCCTTCATTAAAATGCATATCAATTTATAACAATTTTGACATGCATTTTTTTGTTGTTATTCTGTCTCTCACTATTCAAATAAACCTACCATTAAAATTGTCACGCCCTGGCTCTGGGGAGGCTTGTATGTTGAGCCAGGGTGTGAGTGTTCTTTGTTTTTCTAGTTCATGTATGTCTATGTTGGCCAGAGTGGTTCTCAATCAGAGGCAACGAGTGTCAGCTGTTGCTGGTTGTCTCTGATTGGGAACCATATTTAGACAGGCTGTGTTCCCACAGTGTTTGTGGGATCTTGTTCCAATTAGGTTTGTGTTTGAACCGAGGACGTCACGTTATCGTTTGTTGTTTTGTTCGTGTGATTACTCATATAATAAAAATATGTTCACCTTCCACGCTGCGCCTTGGTCCTCTGTTCCCGACGATCGTGACAAAAATTATAGACTGATTATTTCTTTGTCAGTGGGCAAACGTACAAAATCAGCAGGGGATCAAATACTTTTTTCCCTCACTGTATATATATATATATACAGTAGAAGTCGGAAGTTTACATACACTTAGGTTGGAGTCATTAAAACTCGTTTTTCAACCACTCCACAAATTTCTTGTTAACAAACTATAGTTTTGGCAAGTCGGTTAGGACATCTACTTTGTGCATGACACAAGTAATTTTTCCAACAATTGTTTACAGACAGATTGTTTCACTTATAATTCACTGTATCACAATTCCAGTGGGTCAGAAGTTTACATACACTAAGTTAACTGTGCCTTTAAACAGCTTGGAAAATTCCAGAAAATTATGTCATGGCTTTAGAAGCTTCTGATAGGCTAATTGACATAATTTGAGTCAATTGGAGGTGTACCTGTGGATGTATTTCAAGACCTACCTTCAAACTCAGTGCCTCTTTGCCTCTTTGCTAAAAGTTCGGAACCCTTCTATTCTCATTGTTTCTACAGATTATAAATTGAAAATAAACATTTTTGCTAAAAGTATTATTATATTATTGATCGATTGACTATGACTTTTCAGATCACCCAGTAGTGCTATCTGCAGGGTTAGCTCCAGGTAAATATTGTAATCCTTCAGCCATTCCTGGACCTGTGACCAAAAACAAGCTACAAATGGACAGTACCAAAACAAATTATCTAATGATTCTGTCTCTTTGCAGCAAAATCTGCAGTGCTGGGAAAATTGTATTCCCCAATAAATAACATTCTATTGGCAGAAATAATTTTGTATAATAATTTAAATTGAACAATTCTAAGTTTTGAATCCGCCATCATTTTGCGTATCAGTTCATAAACACTATGCCATGGAATCGGTACGTCAAAAATCTCTTCCCAACTATTTTGCAATCCATATGGGACGGCTGTCAATCCTTTGGTCCTTAAATTAAACTGGTATACTTTTTTATTTATCACAATTTTCTTTAACCAATTATGTTCTTTAATGCAGGGCCAACAGACAAGTTCCTTACTTTTTCCCCCTTCCACTTTCCTCTTCCATTTTTGCGGTAATGCTGCAATTATTTGGTTGTACTTTTGGGTCGTCGGCAACTTAATGATGGTGTTGGAGTCGTGCCTGGCCATGCAGTCATGGGTGAACAGGGAGTACAGGAGGGGACTGAGCACGCACCCATGAGGGGCCCCCGTGTTGAGGATCATCGTGGCAGATGTGTTGTTACCTATCCTTACCACCTGGGGGCGGCCCATCAGGAAGTCCAGGATCCAGTTGCAGAGGAAAGTGTTTAGTCCCAGGTGTCTTAGCTTAGTGATGAGCTTTGAGGGCACTATGGTGTTGAACGCTGAGCTGTAGTCAATGAATAGCATTCTCATGTAGGTGTTCCTTTTGTCCAGGTGGGAAAGGGCAGTGTGGAGCGCAATAGAGATTGCATCATCTGTGGATCTGTTGGGGCGGTATGCAAATTGGAGTGTGTCTAGGGTTTCTGGGATAATGGTGTTGATGTGAGGCATGACCAGCCTTTCAAAGCACTTCATGGCTACAGACGTGAGTGCTACAGGTCGGTAGTCATTTAGGCAGGTTATCTTAGTGTTCTTGGGCAGAGGGACTATGGTGGTCTTCTTGAAACATGTTGGTATTACAGACTCAGTCAGGGACATGTTGAAAATGTCAGTGAAGACACTTGCCAGTTGGTCAGCGCATGCTCGTAGTACACGTCCTGGTAATCCGTCTGGCCCTGTGGCCTTGTGAATGTTGACCTGCTTAAAAGTCTTACTCACATGGGCTACGGAGAGCGTGATCACATAGTCATCCGGAACAGCTGATGCTCTCATGCATGCTTCAGTGTTGCTTGCCTCGAAGCGAGCATAGAAGTGATTTAGCTCGTCTGGTAGGCTCGTGTCACTGGGCATCTCGCGGCTGTGCTTCCCTTTGTAGTCTGTAATAGTTTGCAAGACCTGCCACATCCGACGAGCGTCAGAGCCGGTGTAGTACGATTCAATCTTAGTCCTGTATTGACTTTTTGCCTGTTTGATGGTTTGTCTGAGGGCATAGCGGGATTTCTTAAAAGCGTCCAGGTTAGAGTCCCGCTCCTTGAAAGCGGCAGCTCTCCCCTTTAGCTCAGTGTGGATGTTGCCTGTAATCCATAGCTTCTGGTTGGGGTATGTACGTACGGTCACTGTGGGGACGACGTCATCGATGCACTTATTGATGTGACTGATGTGGTGTAGTCCTCAACGCCATCAGAAGAATCCTGGAACATATTCCAGTCTGTGCTAGCAAAACAATCCTGTAGCTTAGCATCTGCATCATCTGACCACTTCCTTATTAACCGAGTCACTGGTGCTTCCTGCTTTAGTTTTTCTTATACGCAGGAATCAGGAGGATAGAATTATGGTCAGATTTGCCAAATGGAGGGCGAGGGAGAGCTTTGTAAACATCTCTGTGTGTGGAGTAAAGGTGGTCTAGAGTTTTTTTTCCTCTGGTTGCACATTTAACATGCTGGTAGAAATGAGGTAGAACTGATTTAAGTTTCCCTGCATTAAAGTCCCCGGCCACTAGGAGCGCTGCCTCTGGATGAGCATTTTCCTGTTTGTTTATGACCTTATACAGCTCACTGAGTGCAATCTTAGTGCCAGCATCGGTTTGTGGTGGTAAATAGACAGCTACGAAAAATATAGAAGAAAACTCTCTTGGTAAATAGTGTGGTCTACAGCTTATCTTGAGATACACTACCTCAGGCGAGCAAAACCTTGAGACTTCCTTAGTATTAGATTTTATGCACCAGCTGTTGTTTACAAATATACACAGACCACCACCCCTTGTCTTACCGGAGTCACCCGTTCTATCCTGCCAATGTAGCGAATATCCCGCCATCTGTATGTTATCCATGTCTTCGTTCAGCCACGACTCTGTGAAACATAAGATATTACAGTTTTTAATGATATTACAGTTTTTAATGTCCCGTTGGTAGGATATCCTTGATCTTAGGTCGTCCATTTTGTTTTCAAATGATTGTACGTTGGCTAATAGGATTGATGGAAGAGGCAGATTACTTGCTCGCCGTCGGATCCTTACAAGGCACCCCGACCTACGTCCACAATATCTCTGTCTCTTTCTCATATGAATGACGGGGATTTGGGCATTGTCGGGTGTCTGTAGAATATCCTTCGCGTCCAACTTGTTGAAGAAAAAATCTTCGTCCAATACGAGGTGAGTAATCGCTCTTCTGATATCCAGAAGCTCTTTTTGGTCATAAGAGACGGTGGCAGAAACATTATGTACAGAATAAATTACAAATAATGCGAAAAAAAACACACATAATAGCACAATTGGTTAGAGGTCCGTAAAACGCAGCCATCTACTCCGGCGCCATCTTTTCAATCTTTCCATTCTCAGCATCAATAAAACTATCTTCTAACTTGTTAAATCAAATCAAAAAATCAAATCAAATTGTATTGGTCACATACATGTTATTGTGGGTGTAGCGAAATGCTTGTTAAGTGTTTTCAGGTGTGTTGGCCGCGCCCACTAATTGGCCATACCTGATCTTAGCGAGTGCTTGTTTCCTTTGAAATGGGGTCTGTTTGAATAGACTAAAATTAACAGCTTTGTATGCATAAAAAAACATGACATACTAGCTCCATCCTAGTGACCCAGAGGACTAAGTCCATGGGTAGAAAACAGAAGATTATAGGTTTGAATCTCACTGATGCTGTGTCACAATAAAAAATAAATGTGTTTGAACGATTAATGTCTAAGGAAATGAATTTCTGTATGTCCTATCTGTGCTCGGAATTCAGAAAAGTTAATCCAAAATAAGATAGCAGTTCTATTGAAAGTTTTAAGGAAGTGATTCAAAAACTCAAAAAAAAAACTATAATTTCCTTTCTCAGAGCGTTAATAAAACCTCCCAGGAAAACTTTAAATTTGTACATTTTACATTTGACATTTTAGTCATTTAGCAGACACTCTTATCCAAAGCGACTTACAGTAGTGAGAGCATACATTTTCAAGGAACCAGAGTAAAACGTTCTCAGAACCTCCCTGCAACCTAAAGAAATTGTCCAAGAACAGGCAAAATGTTTACTTCTGTTCTCAGAACATTTTAAAAAACATTCAGTTTTACAGGTCAGGAAATGGATGGCTTCGTTCCCACAACTAATGTGAAACCAAAAACATACGTTCCCACAACTTCCAAGGAACCAAATGTGCTAGCTGGGAACGCTGCCTTGTGCACCAACACAGAATGCATTTGTAATTTACTGCGAGACACTCTATGAAACATATCCAGGATTAATCTAAAAATAAGTCTGATCACATGGGCTTTTTACGCATTTTGCATGATGAAGGATTCATTGTGTTGTTTATGTATCATGCATACAAACGTTTTCTCTAGTCTGTGTCAATTGACAAATTACATCCTGGAATATATTTCTTCATATGTCAACATTTACAAAATGTTATATAATTTCCTGAAGTGATGCTGAATTTTTCATAAATAAATACGGAGTATACCAACCATTAAGAAAACCTTCCTAATATTGAGTTGCACCCCCCCTCCCTCCTTAAGGTGGTGGACCATTCTTGATTCACACAGGAAACTGTTGAGCGTGAAAAACCCAGCAGTGTTCCAGTTCTTGACACAAACTGGTGCACCTGGCACCCCGTTCAAAGGCACTTAAATATTTTGTCTTGCCCATTCACCCTCTGAATGGCACACGTACACAGTCAATGTCTCAGTGTGGATTTAACAAGCGACATCAATAAGGGATCATAGCTTTCACCTGGATTCCCCTGGTCAGTCTATGTCATGGAAAGAGTTATTCATGTTTTGTACACTCGGTGTATAAAACAGATTTATGACTAAGGTGCGGAGTTAAGTATAGAGTAATCTGTCTGACAGATACAGTGACTTCATGTAGTCTATGGATGTCGGCCAGATTGGTTGATTGGTCAGGTTGGTACTGCATCTTCCACAATTCAAAGGAAGGCCCCTGACCTTAGTGTCATCATCTGTTTTCGCGGGTGGCTGGATAGTCCTGTTGTTTACCCATCCTGTATCCACAGTACGTAGAACAATATTCCTGATTGTTGTTACACCCCCTCGCTGTTTTGGCTTCCTCTTTGTTTGGTTCAACCCATTCTATTCATTGCAGGGTTAGTGACCCTTTTATTTTCCTCTGAAACATCTCCAGTCCACATCCCATGGGTTCCATCTGTCAGAGTTTCACACTAACATCTGGTGGGAAACGCATCCCTCAACACAGGAATTTGAAAGGAAAGTTGACACGAGTGTCACCAAAAAATGGGAGCCTGAAGTAACAAAGCAATATTTAATGTAAACAAAAACCCAGTATGTATAAAAATGCTTTCCATCCGTCCCTATGTTTAGTTTTTCATGACTGAATTAATCTTGTCAAAATAATGACTCTATTAAGATGTTGGTATTATAAACACGGAAAACAATATGCCAACAATCTATCTAAGAGGCTGGGAGGGAAACCAGAGGGTTGAGATTTAAGTACTTGTTCACACACCCCAAAACATGGCCAATAGTAACCAACCATGGACAGTAGCTACAAGTTTGTGATCTCCACCACTTTCAGCACCTCTCTCCACTGTAACCCCAGCAGTTGATAGACATCTACTGTGTGATAATAATATAATATTATGCCATTTAGCAGACGCTTTTATCCAAAGCGATTTACAGTCATGTGTGCATACATTTTTCCATATGGGTGGTCCCGGGGATCGAACCCACTACCCTGGCGTTACAAGCGCCATGCTCTACCAATTGAGCTACAGAGGACCACAAAGTTATTCACCATATGAGGATCCACCTCTGCTAGGATTCCAGAAGGAGAAGTCAGAAACCAATAGAACCTACAGCAGGGTGTCAAACTCGTTCCATGGAGGGCCGAGTGTCTGCTGGTTTTTGGTTTCTACTTTTAATGTGTCCAATTAAGACGGATTTGCAGTCAAAGAAAATGTCAGTGCTTTCAACAATTGTACAGCCATTATGTAGCTAGCATTGACTAGCTAGCTACATTAACTCATTGACTTGAAGACATTGGGTCACAATGTAGGTTAATTGGAATTGATCTAGGAAGTGGCTCCCTGGGATTCAGGAAGCAAGAATGTTGTCTTTAAATACCTAATTCAACATTATTTTTTCCCCGATTGATTATGACAGTTGTGCAGAATCTCAGCATAATAAATTGGGTAGTCAAGCCTGATAAATGTGTCACAAATCATACATAACATTTTCTTTCTTGACCTATTTTATAATTTTTCCTATTTTCTATATTGGATGTGCCTTCTGTTCTCAGGAATACTTGTTGATCATGTATTGTAAAAGCAGCTTCTTGATATTCAACATAGAGAGCCTCTTCAGGATGACTATGGAGTCCATAACCTGTCATCTAGCTCCTCCTGCTGGCCCAATACATGTTAGTAAAGTGTACTCCAACATTCTTTCCCTCTGAAGCCTTTTTGTCGGAAAGACATTACATTAACATGATCAAGCATTTAAGAACACTAACTTCAAAAGTGGCTGAGTTTGAAATCACATTTAATGTTTGTTCAGGAGCTGATTCACATGAACCTCAACCCTTTGTGTACAGTACAATTCTTTAATCTTTTCATTATCATCATCAGATAATGGTCTTTGCTCTCCACAGACACTCATTCACACACACACCAACCCTCTGCAGCCAGTCATACCAGCTGAGGGGTATACACAGGCAATCTTAAAGGGGACTTAGTTGTAACACCAGCGGCAACTCATCTTACACGGTAACAGTCACAAACCTGCCAGAGGCTAACCCTATCACGATGTGAACACTCACTGGTGGAGAAAAATCTGAACGTGCAAAAGTGGTCCCCTTTAAAGACTGAAGTATTTAGAGTCCTGTGATCTTAGGACATGACAATCACTAATTTTCTCCTGTCTTCAGTCACTCCCCATCCTCACCATCCCATTCTCAAGAGCACCAATGTTCAGCTTAGAGAAACTAGCTAACAAAGAAACTAAAAAATACTAATCTAAGTTTCACCTTCCTGGACTGCAAATACAGAAATGCACAGAGCAATAAAAAATACATGGCATAGAAGGTTGAAACTAAATCACGATAAAAGGAATCAAGATAACATTTTTTGTAACTAGCTGTTAATAGAACTGTTAATAGCTCTAATAGCATCAACAGTTTCATAAGTACATGTAGTTATATATACGTATCTATACTCCATAAAAGGTATGGGGAACTGTTAGGGTCGAACAGTCATGTTTTCAACATAGTTTAATGCTGGACCAAACTTGAAAAGTTAATTTCACTATGGACTCTTCAGTTATTGCGTCACTCTGCAGGCAATATAAACCCTTATCTGAAACCACATGAAGACACACGCTGGAGCGACACCTTCATGACAGCGTCGCCCCAATTTAGAAGCTGTTCCACCAGAGGACATACGTAATGCGTCTGGATTTAAGGGCACCACTACTTCACAGAGCTCTGATAGAGAGCAACCTCTGTGGGCGTCAGTGTCCTGGGTGCAATAATGCAGTAGTGTAACAGTTCCATGAAGCCAAGGCCGCTTATGTATGTCACTGCAACAGTCAGTCAACTCTGTGGTTCACATACTGGGAGACACTGGATCCAGATGTACACCGATACATGTCCCTCATCCAACGAGGAGCCTTGGTTGCTCCGTAGCTGTGCAGAGCTCCTCCCTATGAACAGGTCCCATGTAAACAGCTTACAGAGGCGAGACCAGGGAGTAAACACACTCTTTGGCACATCCTTAGGAGAATGGCGGATGCAGTCAAATCAGACTAAATAATAGACCAGGTCCCATGATTAGCTAGATTTTAGCTATGGAGAGGTCCTGTGTGTTAGCTACTGTTTACCTCTGTCTAGCATTTAAAAGTCCCTGACAGACATACATATGCACCTCTTGTGCAAAAAAACACACACAAACAAACACACATAGCTTATGCACTTAGATAAAAGTGTCACTGACCTAATTTCAAACATTCCAATGTTCTAATTGAGCCTAAAAACAACCTAGTTCACCACATTCAAATGTACAATAAATAACAATCAAGGTTTTGGGTTTCATTGACAAGGCAAGAAAGAAATGGCAACATTTGTCCTCATTGAAATAGTGACCTTCAACATTTCTATGGACCCTTTCATCGAAAGAATAGATGAGTATCATCAAGAGCTTAAATGCCGTTAGCTAAACAGTGTTGGGGACATCAAACCATGCAATAACATAATGACCAATCAAATTTAACATGGCACAGTCATCTCAAAGAAGAAGTTCATTAAAAGGGATAGTTCACCCAAATTACAAAATTACACATTGGTAATTATGTAACTTGGGGGAACTATCCCTTTAACTACATTCAGAAAACGTTCAGAGTTACTGTGTGACTGCACCTGTCAGCCTAACACTAAGGTGAATGGGACGTCCCTTCAAGATGCTGCTTCCTCTACAGGGTCCTTCCTTTTCTCGCAAAGGGGCCTTTTCCTCGTCATCACTGCCCTAATCAATGTGGCATTTACTTAAGTGCTCTGTGACATTGTCTACGTTAAAATTGCCTTAACAAAATAAAAGTGTAAATGGGTGTTTTAAGTCTGTATCATAGACTAAGCATAGACACTCCTTTTAAAATGTTGGTAAGGGGACTAAAGCAGGAGCCATGAGTGGGCTCCTCTTAAGTGCTTCAAATATAAATGGGGGGAGCCTCTCAGGTCTTTCTAAAGCACCATTTAGAGCAGGGAGAGAGGTCAAAGTTCAATAGGGTTTGAGTTAACCTCTCGGTTAACCACTGAGCGGCAGGAAGAGTAACTGACCACGTTACAAACTGAACATTCAGTTCAAACAAGTCAAAACAAAGAAGAAACAGCAGACCCGGAAGCCCTGGACAGTTGCATTCACCCACTCTGGTCAGGGGATCTTGGGTTCCCATGGCAATGGGGCTTTGTAACCATCTGCAGAGCTTCCTAGGAGGCTCGGGGTTGAGAGAGCTTTTTTGGGGAAAGCTTCTCTTTAAAACACTTCAACAACAGGTTCCCAGTGTTGAGGCCAAAGGAACAAGTGGATGGAAAAAAGGCATGGCAAAGATGTGGCAGAACAAAAGGGTTAGAAGAATGTGTGGATTGTTATGGACCTGGGGGTTACAATGCCGGGGTGGGGATGGGGATCAGGATTGGGGTGAGGGTGGACACTGCTGAGGCTGTTGCCATTGGAGTGGCAGTGACAATTGGAGCAGACTCAACCATAGGGGGAGGAGAGGGGCTGCAAGGAGGGAGGACAGTAGGAGCTGTGGTGTGGGTGGAGGGTGGGGTTGAGGTGGGGGCAGGTGTTGTGGTGAACCTGGAGGTAGTGGCTGGGACTGAGGTTGAGGTTGGGGTTGGGTGGTGGTCTTGGGCTGGGGGGTCCATGGCAGAGGGAGCAGGCTTGTTGTAGTTGAGGTTGAGGATGTGCTGCTGGAGGTGGCGGATCCAGTCCTCCTGCACAGAGAGAGGACCCTGGAACTCCACCTCACAGAACCTGCCGGAGAGAGGCAGAGAGCACACTGTTCTCACACAGAGTCATCATACAACCACAGCAGCTAGACTGGAACGGTACATGGATAATTTTTTTAATTTTGCTTTAATAAACCAACAGATTATAATTATCATGAACGTTTTTTATGGCCCCTGGGCCGACAGACTAAATGCAGTCATTCACACAACTTCCAAATCTCAAATGCCTCTGACCAGGGCTATAAAGGAGTGCACTATATTGAGAATATGGCACACTTATTTATTTATTTATTTATTTCACCTTTATTTAACCAGGTAAGCCAGTTGAGAACAAGTTCTCATTTACAACTGCGACCTGGCCAAGATAAAGCAAACTAGTGTGACAAAAACAACAACAACACAGAGATACATATGGAATAAACAAAAACGTACAGTCAATAACACAATAGAAAATAGAAAATCTATATACAGTGTGTGCAAATGTAGTAAGTTATGGAGGTAAGGCAATAAATAGGCCATAGTGCAAAATAATTACAATTAAGTATTAACACTGGAGTGATAGAAGATGATGTGCAAATAGAGATACTGGGGTGTAAATGAGCAAAATAAATAACAATGTAAATAACAATATGGGGATGAGGTAGTTGGATGGGCTAATTACAGATGGGCTGTGTACAGGTACAGTAATCGGTAAGCTGCTCTAACAACTGATGCTTAAAGTTAATGAGAGAGATAAGTGTATCCAGCTTCAGAGATTTTTGTAGTTCGTTCCAGTCATTTGCAGCAGAGAATTGGAAGGAATGCGGCCAAAGGAGGTGTTGGCTTTGGGGATGACCAGTGAGATATACCTGCTGGAGCGCATACTACGGGTGGGTGTTGCTATGGTGACCAATGAGCTAAGATAAGGCGGGGATTTGCCTAGAAGTGATTTATAGATGACCTGGAGCCAGTGGGTTTGGCGACAAATATGTAGTGAGGGCCAGCCAACGAGAGAGTACAGGTCACAATGGTGGGTAGTATATGGGGCTTTGGTGACAAAACGGATGGCACTGTGATAGACTACATCCAATTTGCTGAGTAGAGTGTTGGAGGCTATTTTGTAAATGACATCGCCGAAGTCAAGGATCGGTAGGATAGTCCGTTTTACGAGGGCATGTTTAGCAGCATGAGTGAAGGAGGCTTTGTTGCGAAACAGGAAGCAGAATCTAGATTTAACTTTGGATTGGAGATGCTTAATGTGAGTCTGGAAGGACAGTTTACGGTCTAACCAGACACCTAGGCATTTGTAGATGTCCACATATTCTAAGTCAGAGCCGCCGAGAGTAGTGATTCTAGTCGGGTGGGCGGGTGCAAGCAGCGTTCGATTGAAGAGCATGCATTTAGTTTTACTAGCATTTAAGAGCAGTTGGAGGCCACAGAAGGAGTGTTGTATGGCATTGAAGCTCGTTTGGAGGTTTGTTAACACAGTGTCCATATGTATACAAAATGGTGTCGTCTGCATAGAGGTGGATCTGAGAGTAACCAGCAGCAATAGCGACATCATTGATATACACAGAGAATAGAGTCGGCCCGAGAATTGCCCCCATAGAGACTGCCAGAGGTCCAGACAACAGGCCCTCTGATTTGACACATTGAACTCTATCTGAACAGTAGCTGGTGAACCAGGCGAGGCAGTCAGTTGAGAAACCAAGGCTATTTAGTCTGCCAATAAGAATGCGGTGATTGACAGAGTCAAAAGCCTTGGCCAGGTCGATGAAGACGGCTGCACAGTACTGTCTTTTATCAATCGCGGTTATTATATCATTTAGGACCTTGAGCGTGGCTGAGGTGCACCCATGACCAGCTCGGAAACCAGATTGCATAGCGGAGAAGGTACGGTGGGATTCGAAGTGGTCGGTGATCTGTTTGTTAACTTGGCCTTCAACAATTTCGGCAGCTAATTTTAGAAAGAAAGGGTCCAGATTGTCTAGCCCAGCTGATTTGTAGGGGTCCAGATTTTGCAGCTCTTTCAGGACATCAGCTATCTGAATTTGGGTGAAGGAGAAGCGGGGGGTGCAGAGCTGGTGGCTGGGGTAGGGGTAGCCAGGTGGAAAGCATGGCCAGCCGTAGCAAAATGCTTATTGAAATTCTCGATTATCGTAGATTTATCAGTGGTGACAGTGTTTCCTAGCCTCAGTGCAGTGGGTAGCTGGGAGGAGGTGCTTTTATTCTCCATTGACTTTACAGTGTCCCAAAACATTTTGGAGTTAGTGCTACAGGATGCAAATTTCTGTTTGAAAAAGCTAGCCTTTGCTTTCCTAACTGATTGTGTATATTGGTTCCTGACTTCCCTGAAAAGTTGCATATCGTGGGAGATGTTTTTCTGCTGGTCAAGGGCAGTCAAGTCTGGGGTGAACCAGCGGCTATATCTGTTCTTAGTTCTGAATTGTTTGAATGGGGCATGCTTATTTAAGATGGAGAAGAAAGCACTTTTGAAGAACATCCAGGCATCCTCTACTGACGGAATTAGGTCAATATCCATCCAGGATACCCGGGCCAGGTCAATTAGAAAGGCCTGCTCGCTGAAGTGATTTAGGGAGCGTTTGACAGTGATGAGGGGTGTTCGTTTGACCGCGGACCCATTACAGACGCAGGCAATGAGGCAGTGATCGCTGAGATCCTGGTTGAAGACAGCGGAGGTGTATTTAGAGGGTAAATTAGTCAGGATGATATCTATGAGGGTGCCCATGTTTACGGATTTAGGGTTGTACCTGGTAGGTTCCTTGATAATTTGTGTGAGATTGAGGGCATCTAGTTTAGATTGTAGGACGGCCGGGGTGTTAAGCATATCTTAGTTTAGGTCACCAAGCAGTACGAACTCTGAGGATAGATGGGGGGCAAGCAATTCACATATGGTGTCCAGGGCACAACTGGGGGCTGAGGGGGGTCTGTAGCAAGCGGCAACAGTGAGAGACTTATTTCTGGAAAGGTGGATTTTTAGAAGTAGAAGCTCAAACTGTTTGGGCACAGACCTGGATAGTATGATAGAGCTCTGCAGGCTATCTCTACAGTAGATTGCAACTCCACCCCCTTGGCAGTTCTATCTAGACGGAAAATGTTGTAGTTGGGAATGGACATTTCTGAATTTTTGGTGGCCTTCCTAAGCCAGGATTCAGACACTGCTAGAACATCCGGGTTGGCAGAGTGTGCTAACGCAGTGAATAACTCAAACTTGGGGAGGAGGCTTCTGATGTTAACATGCAAGAAACCAAGGCTTTTACGGTTACAGAAGTCAACAAATGATAGCGCCTGGGGAGTAGGAGTGATACTGGGGGCTACGGGGCCTGGGTTAACCTCTACATCACCAGAGGAACAGAGGAGGAATAGAATAAGTATACGGTTAAAGGCTTTAAGAACTGGTCTTCTAGTGCGTTGGGTACAGATAATAAACGGGGCAGATTTCCGGGCGTTGTAGAATAGATTCAGGGCATTATGTACAAACAAGGATATGGAAGGATATGAGTACAGTGGAGATACACCTAAGCATTGGGTAACGATGAAAGAGATAGCATCACTGGAGGTACCGATTAAGCCGGTCTCCGCGTGTATGGGGGTGGGACAAAGAAGCTATCTGAGGCAGGTTGAGCGGGACTGGGGGCTTTACAGTGAAATAATACAATAACAACTAACCCAAACAGCAATAGGCTAGGCATATTGACATGGGAGAGAGGCATAACACAATCACAGGTCTTATTCGAGAGGGCTAAGACAACAACTGGTAATGGCGACGAAAGTTTGGGCTGAGGCTAAACAGATAAACAGGATGGGGTACCGTGTAAAGGAACAGTTCAGCGGGCATCCGATGTGTAGTTGAGTGATCATAAGGTCCAGTGAACAGCAATAGGTAAGTCCGGGAGCAGTTCGTAGGCTGCTACAGCACAGGCGAGCAGGAGGCATGGCTGTTGATTGCGCGTGCTAGCGGGCCGGTGCTTGCAGATGGATCTTCGTGGTCGTCGCAACGGGAAGCCTGTTGAAACCACATCAGATGATTACGTCGGCAGACCAGTCGTGATGGATCGGCGGGGCTCCGTGTCGACACTAAGAGATCCCATCCGGTTGACAGAGAGGTGGATAGCCGGGAGATGGGCCTGGCTCGAGGCTAGCTCAAGGCTAACTGGTGCTAGCTTCGGGACAAGTGGTGATTAGTGGTGATTAGCCAACAACAACATCCATTCGGTTGCAGCTAGCTAGTTGTGATGATCCGATGTTAAGGTCCAGTGATTCAGTGATTCCGGCAGAAAATCTGAACAATTGGCCGATAACTGTCCAGGCTAGAGCTGGCTGGTAGGTAGTGCAGGCCTCGGACAGTGGTGTAGACCGCTAACGGTGGCTAATAGCAATAGCTAATAGCAAGTAGCTAGTTAGCTGGCTAGCTGGCTAGTTTCAGCCGTGGGTTCTTGATAAAAGGTATGAAGTATTAATAGAATCCGTTCCACATTGGGTGAGGCGGGTTGCAGGAAAGTATATTTAGTTAAGGATGGAAAGTGAGATAGAGAAATATATACGAAATAAAACAAAAAACTGGCTATTTACATGAGGACACAACATAATACACGACCGCACTGCTATGCCATCTTGGATAAGCACTTTGAGATTAGCCGATGAGTTCAGTACTGCACAGATCCCCAAAGAAACTCACCGGCACTTGAGGGAGTAGATCTTTCCCACCACTTTGACCAGGGGGGTGGAAGGGGGTTTGGGCACCAGGGCAGGAATAGTGCCGGTGCGAGGGGGCTTGGGGGTGCCACTGTCCCTCTCTCCTCCCTCTGAGTGAGAGGGGTGTTTAAGAGGTCGCCGCTCAAAGCCTGGACATGAGGAGGAGAGAACACCAGGAGGAAAGCGTGAGATGGACAGGTATGTGTGTATGGCGAATAGTTGTGTGTGTTTGTGTCACACTCACCTCTGGGCAGGCGCACGTTGAGCTCGCTGCGGGCCACCTGTGTGTGGGGAGGGAGGGTGTTGGAGAGTAGGGCGGGGCTGGGACTGTGACTGCTATGGCTGGGTCGGGAGGGGGGAGTGAGACCAGCATTACCCTCTGCTGCCCGGGGTGATGCCAGGGTGAGCTCCCGGCCTA
Organism: Coregonus clupeaformis; assembly: GCF_020615455.1. NCBI lineage: Eukaryota > Metazoa > Chordata > Actinopteri > Salmoniformes > Salmonidae > Coregonus > Coregonus clupeaformis. The sequence goes on from NC_059198.1 coordinate 24,731,053, forward strand.
CCCGTCTGGCCTGGGCCAGCCCCAGAGCCACCCACTGGGAGGAGGAATGCTTCTGGGAGGGCATGGGGGGGAGGAGGTCAGAGTCGGACGATGGGGAGAGAGACGAGCTGCTTTTCTGCTACATAAAGGAGAGGAGAGGGATGAGTGCTTCTCATTAAAACAGCTGTCTCAATGTACTCTAATACAAGGACATTACAGAGTAATCTTCTAGTCTTTATGTGTGTCAACTCATAACAGAGGGAGTGACGCAAATACACAATGCTAATTCAGGAGGGATGGAAAAGTATATTTTCTAGAACAGCAAAATTCATCTGAAGATGAAGGATCTATGCCACCCGGCACTCTGGTTACTATAGCAACTATTAAGTCAATACCTAAGCCTGTTGTGTCCCCCACAGGGGAAATATGCTTATATGAGACTCTTTGTGTTGGAGCTACATGATAGCAGATCTGACTGAGACATTTAAATCACAAAATGGCTGGTGGTGGCTGAGGCCAATTCCATCTTTTTACGTTTAAAAGCTCATCTAGTGGCAGGTGTTGTTAGTTTGAGAGAGCTAAAGCCTTATGGTAAATCATACACTTGACTTTTAATGGTATGGGTTGTCATGGTAATGTTCTAAACAGCCCTCACAATGTGCCGACAGCCCTCATAGCTGTCCGAAACCTACAACTTAACACAACTTAAATGGGCAGGTCGGCACTAATAAAAAACAACTTTGCAATATTGCAGCTTGATTGTGCATTGTGTGCACGATGTCACACTGTTTACTCTAAATCAATATAAATAATTGCTGCCTTCGCATGGACATTGGAAAATATAACTTTTGAGATAAATCCCACTGCAAGTACTGTGAGTAATACAGTCATTTTACTATCATCTATCACCATTAGATAAACTACAAAATAAATAAATTCCTCCCTGACCTTCTTCGAGGTGGAGCGGGTGGAGCCCTGCATGTAGCTACGGTGCATCTCCACCACCTTGTGGGGCCGGCTGCGCATCCAGGCACTCAGCGTCTCGATGGGCGAACCGTTCACACACCACTCTGTCACGCCAAACTGCCGCAGGTGGGCCCGCGCGTGGCTAGCCAGCGCCTTGCGGTTCTCAAAGTAGAACCCACACAGCTCACAGCTGGCATCTGGGGAGGGGGTCAGGTGGTGAGAGAAGGCAGAGGTGGGGTGTTGTCGGTCAGAGCTGGGCATAAGTTAGCGACATTTGATTAATGTTTCATAAAATAAAATGTATATAAGATAACATACAGTGGCTTGCGAAAGTATTCACCCCCCTTGGAATTTTTCCTATTTTGTTGCCTTACAACCTGGAATTAAAATGGAGTTTTGGGGGGTTTGTATCATTTGATTTACACAACATGCCTACCACTTTGAAGATGCAAAATATGTTTTATTGTGAAACAAACAAGATAGACAAAAAAACTATTTACCCCCCCAAAGTCAATATTTTGTAGAGCCACCTTTTGCAGCAATTACAGCTGCAAGTCTCTTGGGGTATGTCTCTATAAGCTTGGCACATCTAGCCACTGAGATTTTTGCCCATTCTTCAAGGCAAAACTGCTCCAGGTCCTTCAACTTGGATGGGTTCAGCTGGTGTACAGCAATCTTTAAGTCATACCACAGATTCTCAATTGGATTGAGGTCTGGGCTTTGACTAGGCCATTCCAAGACATTTAAATGCTTCCCCTTAAACCACTCGAGTGTTGCTTTAGCAGTATGCTTAGGGTCATTGTCCTGCTGGAAGGTGAACCTCCATTCAAGTCTCAAATCTCTGGAAGACTGAAAAAGGATTCCCTCAAGAATTTCCCTGTATTTAGCGCCATCCATCATTCCTTCAATTCTGACCAGTTTCCCAGTCCCTGCCGATGAAAAACATCTCCACAGCATGATGCTGCCACCACCATGCTTCACTGTGGGGATGGTGTTCTCGGGGTGATGAGAGGTGTTGGGTTTGTGGCAGGCATAGCGTTTTCCTTGATGGCCAAAAAGCTAAATTTTAGTCTAATCTGACCAGAGTACCTTCTTCCATATGTTTGGGGAGTCTCCCAAATGCCTTTTGGCGAACACCAAACGTGTTTGCTTATTTTTTTCTTTAAGCAATGGCTTTTATCTGGCCACTCTTCCGTAAAGCCCAGCTCTGTGGAGTGTCCGGCTTAAAGTGGTCCTATGGACAGATACTCCAATCTCCGCTGTGGAGCTTTGCAGCTCCTTCAGGGTTATCTTTGGTCTCTTTGTTGCCTCTCTGATTAATGCCCTCCTTGCCTGGTTCGTGAGTTTTGGTGGGCGGCCCTCTCTTGGCAGGTTTGTTGTGGTGCCATATTCTTTCAATTTTTTAATAATGGATTGAAATGGTGCTCCGTGGGATGCTCCGTGGGGTGTTTTTCTTCTAAGGGGACAGGACAACTTCACCGCATTAAAGGGACGATGGACGGGGCCATGTACCGTCAAATCTTGGGTGAGAACATCCTTCCCTCAGCCAGGGCATTGAAAATGGGTCGTGGATGGGTATTCCAGCATGACAATGACCCAAAACACACGGCCAAGGCAACAAAGGAGTGGCTCAAGAAGAAGCACATTAAGGTCCTGGAGTGGCCTAGCCAGTCTCCAGACCTTAATCCCATAGAAAATCTGTGGAGGAAGCTGAAGGTTTGAGTTGCCAAACGTCAGCCTCGAAACCTTAATGACTTGGAGAAGATCTGCAAAGAGGAGTGGGACAAAATCCCTCCTGAGATGTGTGCAAACCTGGTGGCCAACTACAAGAAACGTCTGACCTCTGTGATTGCCAACAAGGGTTTTGCCACCAAGTACTAAGTCATGTTTTGCAGAGGGGTCAAATACTTATTTCCCTCATTAAAATGCAAATCAATTTATAACATTTTTGACCTGCGTTTTTCTGGATTTTTTTGTTGTTATTCTGTCTCTAACTGTTCAAATAAACCTACCATTAAAATTATAGACTGATCATGTCTTTGTCAGTGGGCAAACGTACCAAATCAGCAGGGGATCAAACACTTTTTTCCCTCACTGTATACTGAGATCATGTGACACTTAGATTACACACAGGTGGACTTTATTCAACTAATTATGTGACTTCTGAAGGTAATTGGTTGCACCAGATCTTATTTAGGGGCTTCATAGCAAAGGGGGTGAATACATATGCACGCACCACTTTTCCGTTATTTATTTTTTAGAATTATTTGAAACAAGTTATTTTTTTCATTTCACTTCACCAATTTGGACTATTTTGTATATGTCCATTACATTAAATCCAAATAAAAATCCATTTAAATTACAGGTTGTAATGCAACAAAATAGGAAAAACGCCAAGGGGGATGAATACTTTTACAAGGCACTGTATGTGTCATTATCTGCTAAATGCAATGAGTCTGCAAGTTAAAGGATGACTGCAACTCTTCTGAGGATCTTTAGTAAGGTCATGGCTTACCCAGGTGCCCTCCCACATGCTTGTCTGGAGAGGACTTCCCTTTGATGGAGAGGTCATGTGGCAGGGGCGAGAAGGACTGGGGGTGGGGTGGTGACCTCTCGACTGGACAGCCCTCCTCCGACAGGGGTCTCTTACCCAGCAGGGACACCGCAAAAAACTTCCCGGCGGGAGGGGTGGAGGAGAGGCCCACCGCCCCCAGGCCGTGCTTATGAAGCCGGGAGCCAGAATGCAGCAGGTTGAGGGCAGATTTGCGGGAGAACTTGGGCGACTGGTAACCCAGGCCCCCCACCAGGCCTTCCCAGGTGGGGCTGGACCCCTGGCTGGTCTCCTTCTGCCCCGGGGCCGGGGACGAGGTGCCCCCTTTCTTGTGCATGAGTTCTCTCAGGGTGTCTATGGGGGAGCCGTTGACTGACCACTCTGTGATGCCCATCTGGCGCAAGTGGGAACGGGCGTGGCTGGAGAGACCTTTACGGTTCTCAAAGTACTCCCCACAGAACTCACAGCGGATGTCCCGAGTGGGCTCTACCTCATGGGCTGTGACTGTGGGAGGAACAAAGGGAGGGGGGAGGAGACAGAGAGATGGAAAAAGAGATAGTAGAGAATAAAAACAAGGCATCACTTCTGTATGGGTATTATCTCAATAACTACAAGATGGTCTTTCAACTTGGACTCACCCAAGTTAAGAGGGAGCATATTGTCAGAGCTGCTCCAGCTGCAATTCAGTGGCTCAGAGGAGTATCCCGCTGCTCCCCCCAGCGCTCCTGGCATGGTAACTTCCAGCTGCATAGGCTCAGGCTTCAGCTTGACTATCAGGCCAGGGGAGGCTGGTGGAGCTGAGCCCATCTTACGCACTGTGGACTGGTGGCTGGGTGGGTGGGCGAAGGCAAAAGGGAGGCGACTCAGGATGCTGGGCGAGGCAGAGGAGGACAAGGGGGAGCGAGGGGGTCTGGGGGATGGAGCGGGAGATTTTAGGGGCTTGAGGGGCAGGGCGCAGGGTAGACCTCGACGTGTGATCAGCTCTCGCAAAGTGTCTATGGGGGAGCCATTGACTGTCCACTCTGTGATGCCCATCTGGCGCAGGTGGGAACGCGCGTGACTGGAGAGGCCTTTACGGTTTTCAAAGTATTCCCCACAGAACTCACAGCCAATCTCCTTCACTGGTTCACCTGATGGAGAGATGGAGGGTAGAGATGAAGATCAACTTAAAATAAGCACCTCAAGAAACTGTACATCAACAAGTCACTGATGCTGTATTGCATTGAATGGAGTATGAATATAGTTTCCATCATATGACAAACACTCACTGTGGGGGACGGGCGTGAGTTCCCCACCACTCAAACGGAAGACCTGTAATTGGGAGGACTTGGGACGTTTGGAGGGCGGCCCAAACATTGAGGAAACTGAGGCAGAGGTAGCTTTGGACCTAGATCCGCCCCCCATCGTAGTGACCTTGTAGAGGAGGGGTGAGGAGGAGGTGGTGAGGAGGGAGCGTTTGGGGGAGGAGAGGCTGGCTGTGAGGCCCCTGAGCCCCTGGGGCCCCTCAGGCTGCAGGGCGCTGGCTCGGTGCTTGAAGTCATCCGTGTGGATGAGCTGGTTGAGGAGGTCTATGGGGGAACCCTTGGACTCAGAGTACTCCACCCCAAAGTGACGCAGGTGGGCTCGGGCATGGCTGGACAGGCCCTTCCGCGTCTCGAACCAGGCGCCACACAGCTGGCACACTATGTCCTTGTTGGGGTCCACCTCCAATGCTGCACAGATGAGGAAAAGGGGGTATGAGGAAATGTTTTACTTCAGACACCTTTACAACCTGTGCATGAATCAGTAGGAGATGAATGACCAGAGAGAGGGCACTGACACACTTACTGAGGTTGAGTGGGGCATCAGTCTCCTGTGGGGCCCAGAAGGGTTTGGCAGAGAGGTTAGAGGTGGTGCTCTTCATCCCTCCAGGATTATGGTCCAGACAGCGCAGGGGGGAGGACACAGGCAGCAGGGAGGAGATGGGGGCCTTCCTCACCACAGGAGAGGGGGAGCAGGCCCTGATGAGGGAGGATGGGGGAGGGGAGGCCACAGGGGAGGGGGTGGAAGAGGGTGGCACTTTCACTGCTTTGGCCAGGATGGAGAGAGGGATGGGTTTCTCGTCCATGTCTGTGTCTTCATATATCTCCTCTTTCCGTGGGATTGGCAGGACATGAGGAGGCTTCTTGGCGACGGGGGGCCAGGGGAGGGGAGGGGGGAAGTGCCCATCCAGACCGCGCTCCTTGGTGATCTGGTAGAGGAGGTCGATGGGCGCCCCGCTGCTCTCCGACATGCCAATGCCCAGCTGGCGCAGGTGGGAACGGGCGTGACTAGATAGGCCCCGCCTTGTCTCGAAGGGGGCACTGCACACCTCACACTTTAACAGGTTAGACACTACAATACAGAGGAGAACAGTGAGAGGGGAGAGGATGCAGCTGACCAGCAGACAGCAATACATACAGAATATGGAAAACTCATTTTATTTCAGTCATAGTTCAGCACTACTGTATGTATTATTACATCATTTATAGCACTTCAATTAAAGGATGGTGACAAAAAGAGCAGGAGGCTGTGTAGCTGAGAATTCTCCAATGAGTTTGCTGCAATCCGTAGTTTTTGATAAAAATAGCATTTTACGCGACCTACACCGTTGTTTGTTAATGAAGAACAGCCCCGTCATTGCATAGGCATTGTTGTTTTTTTGGCAGGGGATGCATAGAATGCAATTTTAATCAAAAACGATGGATTACAACTCCCTCTGACAGCTCTATAACAATCTGGACAAGCACAGGTACACAGTAAGTGTTAAAAATTTATATATTTTTAAGTACGAGTGGCAGTGCATGTTTGAAGTCGCTAACTTCATACTCCATTGGAAATAAGTGAATTAAGCGGTGCAATTTGACAGAGGTCACATTATAGCCCTATTCGGACGGGACTAGTATTACTAGAGACGTAGATGACAATTCACACGGTATGTTTTTACAAACTGCCCCCGTTAATTCTTCATTTGTTTTCATTCAATTGACTCTTATGATGGAAGCCTGGAGGGTTTTATTCTAAGCGTGAAGATATGTCAACATCATGTCTAGACGATAAAGTCTACACTGATAACTCCTGCTATGTGAGCTGTTGAACAGTGCACTTGAGATGCGTTTATGGATGAGAACATGAATTTGCCAATTCCAAAAAAGTTTAGCCCAGTGGGGAATGGAGGATGCCCTGCTTTGCAATCTATTGCCTACATCAACAGCCACGGTTTCATTAAATAGGCCTAGGCACAATACTTTTTTATTGCACATTTAATTAAACTGACGTATTTGCCGATGTTCAACTTCAATTCATTGGCACAAAACATAGACTATAAACAAAGGTATTCACTGTGAAAGTTGATCAATTGAATCCATTCATATAAAATATATGCGCAGCACTTTGTTTAAGCATCAATTTATCAAATCAGTTCTTGTTTTCTTGCGCAGCACCCGTCAAACTCTGTAATGTCTCGAAAAACTCAGGGATGTCGTTATGCACAGGACTAGTATTATCAGAGGACCTTGGAGTTTGCCAAAAAACAGTAGATTATTCTGGCTGGAGTTGTTACTCTCCTGCCATGTAAAAATGACTGACATGGCAGATTCGGACAGGACTAAAATTACGGATGTGGTGTTTTGTGCTCTTGCACATCATTCCATTACCCGACCTCCCCTAGTAAAACTAATCCCGTCCGAATAAGGATATATAATTACGTTTTAATCATACACTACGGAATTCAGCACCCAAATAAAGAACACCTTTACACAGGACAAACATAGATACAAGGCACGCATTAAAGAATGGACATTTTTATAGTCCGTTATCGACTCGATGTAGTACACTCCGACAAAACTCATTGCCACTCAACTCCATTGAGACGTGATGTACATATCGTGGAGTTGAGAATTCTCAGCTAGGGGCTGTGGTAACCTCAGCCACATCTGTCTGCCATCTAACAAAGCCTCCAGATCCCAGGGGACCTTTATATCTCATCTCATCTTGTCCCATTTTGTTCAGTCTCACCCTTGATGTCAGCTTCATCCCTCGGGGAGGGGCTCTCTGGGTCCAGGGAAAACAGCCCCTTCCTCCCTGGGCTGGAGGTCAAGCTGTCCAGTGCTGGCATTTGCTCTTCCTCCTCCCCACCTGAAACACATTACACAACCAAATGATTGAGTCATTAATTAAAGAGTCATTAACCTGGTAGGATGTGATTAAACATGTAGCCTAATGTCGCCAGGAAAATGACATAAGTATTAACTTTGATAACTAGTAATGCAGGAAAATACACAACATGACGAAAAGTATGTGGACACCTGCTCGTCGAACATCTCATTCCAAAATCATGGGCATTAATATGGAGTTGGTCCCCCCTTTGCTGCTATAACAGCCTCCACTCTCCTGTGAAGGCTTTCCACTAGATGTTGGAACATTGCTGCAGGGACTTGCTTCCATTCAGCCACAAGAGCATTAGTGAGGTCGGGCACTGATGTTGGGCGATTAGGCCTGGCTCGCAGTCGGTGTTCCAATTCATCCTAAAGGTGTTCGATGGGGTTGAGTTCAGGGCTCTGTGCAGGCCAGTCAAGTTGTTCCACACCGATCTCGACAAACCATTTCTGTATTGACCTTGCTTTGTGCACGGGGGTATTGTCATGCTGAAACAGGAAAGGGCCTTCCCCAAACTGTTGCCACAAAGTTGGAAGCACAGAATAATCTAGAATGTCATTGTATGCTGTAGCATTAAGATTTCCCTTCACTGGAACTAAGGGGCCTGAACCATGAAAAACAGCCCCACACCATTATTCCTCCTCCACCAAACTTTACAGTTGGCACTATGCACTGGGGCAGGTAGCGTTCTCCTGGCATCCACCAAATCCAGATGGTGAAGCGTGACTCATCACTCCAGAGAATGCATTTCCACTGCTCCAGAGTCCAATTGCAGCGAGCTTTACACCCCTCCAGCCGACGCTTGGCATTACGCATGGTGATCTTAGGCTTGTGTGCGGCTGCTCGGTCATGGAAACCCATTTCATGAAGCTCCCGACGAACAGTTATTGTGCTGATGTTGCTTCCAGAGGCAGTTTGGAACTAGGTAGTGAGTGTTGCAACCAAGGACAGACGTTTTTTATGCCCTACGCGCTTCAGAATTCGGCGGCCCCATTCTGTGAGCTTGTGTGACCTACCACTGCGCGGCTGAGCCGTTGTTGCTCCAAGACGTTTCCACTTCACAATAACAGCACTTACAGTTGACCGGGGCACCTCTAGCAGGAAGAAATTTGACCAACTGACTTGTTGGAAAGGTGGCATCCTATGACAGTGCCTCGTTGAAAGTCACTGAGCTCTTCAGTACAACCATTCTACTGCCAATGTTTGTCTATGGAGATTGCATGGCAGTGTGCTCGATTTTATACACCTGTCAGCAATGGTTGTGGCTGTAATAGCTGAATCCACTAACTTGAAGGGTTGTCCGCATACTTTTGTATATATAGTGTATGCATAGGCAAATTAAATAGTTTTTAAATAATACAATGTATTCTGTTTCTGTATGAATAACAAAACATACATAAAACCTTTACAATGGAGTAGCTAATAATAATATGCTATTGATTAAAACAACTGCAATTTGCAGCGCTCATCAATTATTGGGGCTTCAGACATAGTCTGGCTAATAAATCACTTCTTCAAGTGTGTAGACCTGTGATAATGGCAAAACACTGTTCGTTTTCCTGCTGTTGTACATTTCGTAACAGACACATGCCTTTCATTGCGATGGTGTATTTCTGGGACAAAACTACCATTTTCTGCGACAAAGCGGTAAATCATAAGCGACGTGAGTAGACAATGCTTTTTGTCTGGAGGGCGGCTCTGCGCTTGTCAGTTGATCTCGTCTCAGGGTGCGTGCAGAGAGAATGACACCTTTGATTCTTCTCGCTTTGTTTGCAGCATCAAAAATGTGATCACTGCAGCAAAATGATACCTTGATTTGATAAAACTATGAAAAGTAACAAAGTTACAAAATCCGGACTTCAGTTTTCATTATATAGCAGTAGTATGCCTACAGTAACATCAAGTAACCTGACACTTAATAAAGTGACACTTCGATGTATTTTTAAGATCTAAATAAGTTTTGATATGATTACAGATTTGCAGTCCGTTATTCCTGTATTATAAGTATGAAGCAATGCATTCACAAAGAATGACACCAGAGCGACCACATTCAAGAAATCAAAGGAAAGTAAAATGGCGAGGATTTGGGAACTGTAGGTAATTTTAGAAATTCTGCAGTATTGGAAATAGTGAACGTCATCCGAGACGCACAAAATATATCACACAGAAATAAATATGACAGGCCGCATCAAATGTTGCAAACACACATTCCTGCGCGCGTAGCTACACTGATACAAGTAACTCGAACAATGACACATTTGTAGCCAATGCATTGACTTTGTCTATCGCACCCTTAGTGCGCGACAGTGATTTTAAATGGTCTCATATGATTTGAGTTTTTGATGGCTAATGTGTCTAGAGACAAATTTGACGTACCGCAAACAATACAGGCTACGACGCGACGTGCAACAATGAAGCCGATTAATGTTTAAAGGGCACGGGCGTTACGGTGCGTGGTACTCACCGGTCAGTAGTTGCGGTGCATCGGACTCCCGGCAGCTAAAGCCAGACAGTTTTTCCGCTATTGTTTGTGTCTGCAGGGAGGTGGAAGCAGCCATTTTGCCCCCATACACATGCACCGCTAAACTAAGGCGTGACCAATCGAGCAGAGGCTGGGACAAACGCACTGAGCACCACATCAACCAAGAGCATCAGAGTGTCTCCCTCTAATATGCTTGATTTACAGTAACACTTTGTCCCAAATACTGCAGTTCATCATAGACAAGAAATCTGCTGCATTACACAAGTCTCACAACCAGGGACTGATGTTACAACACCAACAGGCGAAGTGCCACATCAGGAGAGTAGTTCCATAATACAAAATAGTTGCAAAACTGTTGCACAGAATCGTTTTCAACATTCAATATCCCTTGTGCATTGCATTGCCACTGTAGTTACCATTGAGTTATCACATTCAGCACTGAGACATTTCTTTGGGAGTCTTATTCACGCTGACCAACCATCATGTAATCTACCAACAACCTATCACAGCGTCACACCACAGTGTGTTGTATTCATAAACCACAATGCCAGCTCAAAAAGGCATCCTACAGTATACACACCAGGTACACACACACACACACACACACACACACACACACCTTCAGGCTCACCAACGCTGTGGTCTTTCTTCCAAGGCTGAGAAGGCGACGAAGGCAGTAGGTTGGAGACTGTAGCACCTGTTGCCTCTTCACTCCCCTCCCCTCCCCCTGGTTCTTCCTCCTCCGTCTCCAGGTCTTCCTCCTCCTCCTCGTCTGAGGCTGGGCTGCGTGGGGGGGCTGTGGGGAGGACCAGGTCTGGGCGGCTGGAGAAGAGCTCCCGGAGGATATGGATGGGCGAGACAGTCACCTCCCAGTTAGTAATCCCAAAGTCCCGCAGGTGCGCCCTGGCGTGGCTGGACAGGCCAGCCCGGGTGTCAAAGCCAGCATTGCAGAACTCACAGCGCATCACACTGAACGTATCCGGGTCAAAGTTGGCAACTGAAGAGAGAGAAGGGCATATAAAAGGTTAGCAGTTTACAGAGCGACGTGGAAGTTGTACATATCCTCTACCCTGACTGATACTTGTTGTTACTTTCTTACATTATAGTGATTTACAAACATACCGCATCATACACCAGACAAGGTCCTAACTATGTAATAACAAAGATTCAAGATACCTTTTTTCTTCTTCTTCTGGTAGGAGAACTTCTTCTCGATGGCATTGACCTCCTCAGGGGATATGAAGTGGCGTACGTTGTAGCTGACGCCCACTCGGTTGAGGTGGCCCCTCACGTGATTGGCCAACCCGATGCCGTTGTGGAAGCGATCAGGGCAGTAGGGGCATTTCCTCTCCACGCTCTTCAGGGTCCCCGTCTCCTCATCAATCTCCTTATAATCCTCATCTGATATGCCCTCCGCTAGGAAACGCCGGATCTTCTCCTCTTCCTCTTCTTCTTCTTCTTCGTCATGATCATCGTTGTCATCATCATTGTCATTTTCAGCAGCAAAATTCTTGTTACTCTTCTTTTCAAAAGCAACCTTTGGATCACCGTCCTCTTCCTCTTCCTTCACGGGCTTCCCTTCTGAAGAGCATGAGGCTGTGAGGCTCTGTTGTTTTAGACAGGAGTCATCTAGAACAGGAAGGAAAGGTATATAGTATGAGGCTGAGCTGAGACAGCCATTTAGTACACTGTATTATAATAGAGAAGTGTTCAATCCCAGTCCTGGAGAGCCAATGTGTCGCTGGGTTTTTTGCTGTGCCTGTAACTGGCTCAATCAATCTGCAACAGCAGATGAGATAACTTTATATCACATCAATGAACTATGTGCTGTAGTGGCACATCAAGAATAGGCATCATATACAGAGACCCTTCAGCACAGGGATAGAATAACACTACAGAGGCCAATTACACAGACGCAACATGAAGAACACAGTGATAAGATGCAATGGGGTGAAATTAGAAACAGACACCCCTAGCAACTGAGCCTTTATAATGATTAGGGGAGAGCGCAAGGAAGATAAGGCTGACTATATTGTATTTGGTGAGGGGAGCCATGCATCACTGTATGCCAGGTGGCTACTTTATAACTCAGCCTGTCACTCACTCACCCATCACCTTGCCTCCCTCCCAACGGCCAAGGTAAGAGAGGAGAGTTTGTGGGTCAAAGCGGATGGGCTCATTGAGGACAAGGGGCAGCGTGTGTCTTAGCTGGGCCTGCAAGCCCTGTCAGCCCCAGGCACTCTGCTGCCCCACGTAGGCTGGCTGAGAAAATGCCTTTCAGCTGATTGGCCGGGGCAGGCACCTCCACAGGGCATGGAGGGGAAGCAACGGGCGACCCAGGTTCAGTTATGGGCCAGGCAGGGACTGCTGGGCATTCTCAGTTATGGCCAAACCCAGTGACTGATCTGCAGGCTTGTGATGGTACTTGATAGCATCACAAGCCACATGCATGCAGCACAAGTTATGCATTCTAGGTAAAAATAATTTCAATATCGAAGGACAAATATCACAGGTTACCCAACTGTGCATGTCCAAGGTGAAAATAAAAAGAGAAAATATTGAATTGGAATTTGGAGTAGCCTCAGGAGTCCAAAATATTCTGGACAGTAGAATATTTTTGCTTATGGATATGCATTTAGTGTGGTCATTCTCTAGTGTAGTGGTTCTCAACTCCAGTCCTCGAGTAACCCCAAACAGTACACATTTTTATTGTAGCCCCGGACAAGCACACCTGATTCAACTTGTCAACTAATCATCAGGCTCTTAATGAGTTGAATAAGGTGTTTTTTGTCCAGAGCTACAACAAAAATGTGTGCTTTTGGGGGTACTGGAGGACTGGAGTTGGAAACCACTGCTCTAGTGCATCAGACCATTAACGATGAAAGGTTTGTCTTAGAATTAGCATGAGATCAGTGCAATAGGTAAGACTCTAAAGAAAGTCTAAGGTATTGGCTTCTTTCAACTGTTTTCGAGATGGCTCGAGGGAGATACGTTCTGCATCTTAGTCTCACCTCGGAGGGATCGAGCCCTGGTGAGCGGTTTGGACCCAACAAGTGATTCAGTCTCTTTTTGGTTAATCTCAGTTGCCAGGTCAGGGCTCTGGCCCTGGCTTTGTGCATCGTCGGTCTCAGGTGGCCCGCTGTCCAGTCTGGGATTTGGCCGGAGGAGTTCTGTCCCCGCCTTCCCTCTCCTATTTGCTCTCTTGTTCCCGGTGGTCTTAAAGGCTATCTCTCTACGCTGGGGAGCTGTAGCAGTGTTTGATGGTTGGGGCTGTGTGTCACTGTCCTCCATGGCAGAGATCCAGCTAGAGGAAGAAGACTTACTGGCCTTTGACTGGCTTTGGCCCTCTGGTGGAGAGACAGGCTTAGAAAGATTATCAGAACATGGTGGAGAGGAGGCATCAATTCTGGACCCTGGACGGTTCATCTCTTCAGGCCCTTCCCCACAGATGGAGGTCTGCGCGGGGTGAGCCACGTGTTGGTGCTCCTTCAGAGCAGTTTGACTGGAGGCCTGGAAGGCACACTGATCACAAGTGCGAGAGGTGGAGGCCAGGCCAGAGGCAGATTCAGGTGACTGGGGCGGCTCCACAGGAGTGAGCTTTGGTTGAAAACGCGGAGAGGCTCGCTGCAGACCAGTAGGTTTTCTGTTGTGGGTCTTGGCATGGTTGGCCAATGCCTGTGAGGTGCGTGTACTGAAGTCACACTTGAGGCAGAGATAGCGACGATTGGCTGGGCCTTTGACCTTTGCTTTGACTGGGGTTTTGGCTCGAGCTTTGACAGGGGCCCGGACTGGAACTGGGACTGGATCTGGGACTGGCTCTGTGAATGGGACTGGAGCTGGGACTGGCTCTGTGAATGGGACTGGAGCTGGGACTGGCTCTGTGAATGGGACTGGAGTTGTGACTGGAGCTACAAATGGTTCTAGGACTGGGCTGGCAGGTTTGGTCACCTTGCTCGGCTTACCCTGCATAGTCTCCCCTTTGCCACTGTCGCTCAGCTTCCCAATCTCCTCCAGGATCTTCTGACGAGATTCCTGGTGTCGTCTGTGGTGGTCTGCCAGAGCCAACCTGTTTGACAGGTTCCATCCACACTCCACACACCGAAATCGCCCGCCCTTCACTCCGCGCTCCCTCCTGCCAGCCCCCGGCCTGCTCTGACTGTGCTCTTGCATGTGATCCTGCAGGTAGACCTGCTTCTTGAAGTAAATGCTACATTCCACACAGGTGAAAATCTCTTCACCAAGCTCTCCCTCTCCTCGTTCTTCTTCACCACCTTTTTCCTCTTCCACTTTCTCCAGATCCTCTGTTGCCTTTTCCAAGTCCTCCTTAAAGTCATAGACCCCTCCACTCACCTTCACTGACCCCACGCTATTTGCTCTTGGGGAAGCACCCTGTGCCTTCCTCCCAGCTTCTGTTGATGTGCATTCCCAGGTGCCCTGGCCAGAGAAGGGCCTGAGCAGGGCCCTCTTCTTCTTCCGACGCTGGATGAAGGTGCAGTGTGCCCAGGGTGCTGGTGGGGGGCTCTCTGGGTCTGAGTCCCCAGGAAAGGTGTACACATCCCGCTCAGGCTCATTGTCCTTCCCTGTCAGGTCCTCTTCCTCTCCTTCCTCCTCAATTTGGTGCCCCTCCTTTGATGTCACTTTGGACTGAAACAGTCTAGCTTTCTCCGATACATTCCAGACTCTGTCATCTACCACTGTGGATGGTCAAGAGACAAAAGGATATTAGAAAAATAGTTATTTCGAAAAGAAACTAAGTTTTATCTCATGTTTTCCCTTGCTCCCCATCATGCTTACATTCTTTTGAACTGGGCTGGGCCTTCTTTGGCTCCTCCCTGTGTGTGCTAGGCTTGTCTTGATCCCGCTCCTCCACAGGGCTGGGTAGGTTTGACTCAGTGGGTAAGAGCTGCAGTTGGTCAGGTGCTTGGTCGTCCTCACTGTCAGGTCTGGACAAAATGATATAGAAAGAGACAGTTGTATGAGTGGGTCAGAAAGAGCAATGAGTCCCTATCTGTCTATCTGAACATGTGTCTGCCTATCCTGTTAGTGTGTGTCACTTTATTTGACCACTCTGCTTTAATGTCTGTCTGCCTTGTGGTGTTGTGTCCTATCACACATAAATATCTTCCTGCTGGCTGCCCTTCTATTCCTCCATCTCACCTGAGTCCAGAGGAGGGGGATCCTGGGCTGTGGGCGGCCAGACCGTGAGGGTTAGAAAAGTGCTGTAGCTCCTCCTCTGACAGACAGCGCAACCCACAAAACAGACAACAACAGGAACATCACTTCACATGTCGGCCACTCACAGGTAAATTCACAGCCAAAGATATACAGTAGTCATTCCCAGTAAGAGACACAGTTCTGACTACAAGCAGACCGAGGAACATTAAAACATTCTGGAAGTGACAACAAATATAGCTGAGGGTGATAGCAAGAAGTTGAACTGAGAGCATCACATTTAGGAAGGCCCATAACTGCACTACTGACATAGACGGGATACACTTAAAAATTAAATAGTATGATTAATATTGTGTTCATACAAAGCTCAGTAATAAACCAGTGTGGTAGCTACCGTCTAGTGTCTCTTTCTCCGAGTCAGAGTCCCAGGTCAGGGAGGAGGGAAAGGCTGAGGGCCTGATGCTCCTCTGTGCACTCCTCCCTGGTTCCACCTGGGATAGGGGGCCTCCGGTCCTCGCAAAGTCCCCATTGCCACCACTGGACCATGGGCTCCCACTGAAGGTGAGTTCGTCTGAAACCTGTTGATGACATTGACACAATCTCACAGCTAGACAGCATTCTGAATACAACTGACATTGATTCTGAAGTCTGTGATTTTCACTTATGTAAAAGCCTATGTTTCAGCAAATGCAGCATGTGGTAGTCGACCATGATAAGATTCTCCTTACCTGTAAGGTGTGATTTAGGAATGTGTGGGTTGCGGTGTCCTGTGCTGAGAATGAGGGTGGGGGCCCATAGCTGCTCACAGAGGTGAAGGAATCCCTGGGGGAAAGAGAGTCCCCCTCCAGCTCCATGGTCCCCACAGCACAGTATGGCGTCCCACTACTGACCACTCAGTCTACATTATGTGTGGTGTTCTCTCCCACTGTTTTCATATCCACAAACAGACACACACACACACACACATGGGGTACACTTCCGTAATACTGTCATTACATAGAGATAAGCAGCACTCCAGAAAAGGTGTTCTGATGCACACAACACAAGTAATTTCAAGTAATTGGAAAAGCATGTCACTAATTTGGGGGTCTGGGTTGGCCACTTGTTTTTCTGCTTCAAATGCTGCATTGTCAGTGATTCACAATATCACACCGAGACCTTGATGAATATGACAAATCGTAAATGCAAGAGTTGGTAACAAGCATAGCGCAGTGGCGTCACAGGTTCAGCCTACTGCAATTCTGGGACTGTCTGACCCATTTTCACAATGTCTGGTGATATTGTGAGAATATAACAGATTTCCTAAATGGCCACGTACAAAAGTAGACTTTTATTCAGGCCCTGTCTCGCTTGTTAACTAAAAATAAACTCAAATGCAAGCAGCTAACCCATCAAGGTGGGAAAATGTGCAGTCTACCTGCAAGGACATTGTGAATGGATGTAGCAAGCATTATATGAATATGTGCACAAATGTTTATAATGTTATAACGCCCTTTATTAAGTACTCACGGAAAACGGCCTGGCTTGTGGTCCGACGAAAGGAGTTGTTTACGCACCGTTCTCCATGCTTTATATAGAACAAAGCTACGAATATCCTCAGTCCATGAATGCATGTAGAGCGTGTTGCTATATTTTTATCACATCAGTGCTACATTTTTCCATGAACCCGCTTGCAGAGACCACACACTCGACTCCATGTTATTTGCCTGAAGGCACGCCACCGCTACGTGTGTGACGTCGATTGAGAACTGCGTTCAGGCTATCCCACTCAAATCCATGTTCCAATTGACGTGCGCAACTACACTGAAGATACGGTATTTTGCTGATAGCTTTACCACGGATAGCGTGATCGCAGTAATGGACATTGGAAAAGAGTTTGGAGCTCAACCTCTGCGGTCAAATTGATTGCATTGCACTGGAAAAGTGTAGTGGTAAAATGTGTGTGTGAAGTAGGCTGAATATAATGATTAATTACGAATAGTTTAGATTATAATACCAATGTCTCAAATAAAGTCCAGAACTAAAATTATATTGAGGATTTTACGCACTAGCACAAATATAAGAACCCTATACCTGTAGCAAGTTTTTTTTAAACATTGTCTGGTCACCAAGGTGACCACGTGTACCCAATGAAAAAACGATAAATGCTGTCAATTGATTGATTGGTGCAGACGCAAAACTGATAACAGCATGATTTCCTAACCTAATCAGAGTAACTATCAGAAAGTCATATCTAACAGTTGTTGATAAAGAAAGGCAAACACTGGAGGCATTTTAGAAATTAAATATTTATTCTGTGATACTGGTCAAGATTAGTCCCTCCACGTTTCACCATATCTTCAGTTTTGAACCTCCTGGGGAAAATGGAAAGAAAGAAAGTTTGTGGAGAGAAGACCATTACACATGAAATAACAAAAACACATAGGCCTATTCATTGTTAATAACTGCCTAATAACCCCCACATATACATTAATACATGTACACACAGATGTAGGATGTTAATTTGAGTCAGTTTGCTACAGCAGGAAAATAATCCTGCAGCAACAGGAAATTTGAATTATTATGTGGATTATAATTAATGGATATTTATGTAGGGGTTGATACATTTTTTGTAATGAAAAATCAAGCCAGAAATTTGAAAGTGGAAATTACAAACTTCAAAAGCATTTTAAAATCTCAAATACACAACAAGTGTTAAATGTGCTGCATTGCAGGAAAGTTATCCTGCAACAGGGTGATCAAATTAAGATCCTACATCTGTACATTCTGCACACACTCTCTTACCCCAAAGTGCTCCCAGCCTGTGATTTCTGAGTAGAAGGCATCTCCAGGACAGGAAGTGTTAACCAGCTGTCTGTGGCCATACAGGGTGAAGTTGCCGACCAGTCGCCTGCCTCCTACAGCACAGGATGCCAGACGATCTCTCACCAGCTTCATGGTCTGCTGCGATGGCAAGCTGGAGGTGTAGTCACCGATGAATGACACCCCGTAGCCCTTGGAGTTGTAGCCCTTAGTGTGAGCTCCTTGCCAGTGCCACCCACGTCCTTCATAGAGGTACCCGTCAGAGCCTGCCACAAAGCTGGAGGCAAACATTGGCAAGGGATGAGTGATTCATAATTTCATCATGAGTGATTCATCATCAAGTCACATTTTGCTTGGTAAACAACAATTCCCAGAAGCATTGGACAGTGGCTAATTTCTAACTCCTAATTATGAGAGCGACACAGACACACACACATTCTGTATACTCAAACTTGACACATACATAAGCGGGGAGGCTGTGTAGTGTACTTGCCTTCAGAAAGTATTCACACCCCTTGACTTTTTCATTTACATTACATTACATTTTAGTCATTTAGCAGACGCTCTTATCCAGAGTGACTTACAGTTAGTGAATACATATTTTTTTATACAGGCCCCCCGTGGGAATTGAACCCACAACCCTGGCATTGCAAACACCATGCTTTATCAACTGAGCTACATCCCTGCCGGCCATTCCCTCCCCTACCCTGGACGATGCTGGGCCAATTGTGCGCCGCCCATGAGTTTTCCACATTGTTGTGTTACAGCCTGAATTTTTCATGTATTAAATGTATATTTTGTGTCACCGGCCAACACACAATACCCTACAATGTCAAAGTGTAATTATGTTTTTTGACATTTTTTAAAATTCATTAATAATGAAAAGCTGAAATGTCTTGTCAATAAGTATTAAACCCCTTTATCATGGCAAGCCTAAATACATTCAGGAGTAAACATTTTGCATGGACTCACTCTGTGTGCAATAATAGTGTATAACATAATTTTTGAATGACTACCTCATCTCTGTACCCCGACCCACACATACAATTATCTACTGTATAAGGTCCCTCAGTTGAGCAGTGAATTTCAAAAACAGATTCAACCACAAAGATCAGAGAGGTTTTCCAATGCCTCGCAAAGAAGGGCACCTATTAGTAGATGGATAAAACAAAAATTAATGGAATAGAGCTAAACACAGGCAAAATCCTAGAGGAAAACCTGTTTCAAATTCACCTTTCAACAGGACAATAACCTAAAACACAAGGCCAAATATACACTGAAGTTGCATACCAAGACGACAATGATCAACAACCAACTTGACAGAGCTTGAAGAATTATAAAAATAATAATGTGCAAATATTAGAGACTTACCCAGAAAGACTCACAGCAGTAATCGCTGCCAAAGGTGATTCTAACATGTATTGACTCAAGGGTGCGAATACTTATGTAAATTAGATATTTTTGTATTTAATTGTCAATACATTTGCAAACATAAAAAAAAAAAATGCTTTGTCATTATGGGGTATTGTGTGTAGATGGGTGAGATTATTTTTTAAATGTAATTCATTTTGAATTCAGGCTGTAACACAACTAAATGTGGAATAAGTCAAGGGGTATGAATACTTTCTGAAGGCACTGTATATCCTAAGACCTGTGTATTACACATACCTGTATCCAATATCGTCCCAGCCCCGGTCATCCTGGTGAAAGCGTTGCATGGACCTCATGTCTGCAGAGCACTGCTGAAAGGTGAGACAAGGCTGGCCAGGCTGGTAGGTGTGATGGATGTACATGAACGAGAGGGGGAGGGACAGGGGGGTGGGAGTGCCCCGGTATGGTGCAGCCCCCCACTGACACCGCGGGATAATGGCTGGACAGTCTATAGGTAGGGAGATCCAGAGAGAGATTGAGTTTTAACATGTTTATCCACTCCTTTTTTCAACAATAAAACCATGTCTCAATTATTGTTACTATTTGTGCTTTCTTGGATCAAAGTCAAAATTATTCCAATAAATGTTGACCTATCCTTTTTAGCTTTCCCTGAACTACAGTAACCCTCTCTATCTCCACTGTCTCCCTCTGCAGTGGGGTTTACTTACCCATGTATCTGTGGACAAACTCGTTTATTCCTTCCCTCACCACAGCTGTCAGCTCTTCCTTTTCCTGTGCCAACATCGTAGAGTGGTCGATCAGTCTCCTCTGTAGGACCAGGGATCTCACCACCTGCCTCTGCAGGAGGGGGGGCCTGGCCAGTTCTCTGAATTTCTCCCTGCGTAGTCGGCTGATCAGACGAGCAGCAATGTCCAGTCCTTCCCCCTCAAGACAGTGACAGTAGTACCTCCTCAGTAGGCTGCTCAGCTTGAGAGGACGCTGGGACTGAGCTGAGACCTCCATTCCCAGAATCACACCATCCATACCGCCGTTAACCAGGGCATCGGTGGCGAGGGAGGGCTTGTCGGAGAGGGCGAAGACCTGAGGTGAGGTCACGTCATCCCAGCAGCCATCAGGGCCCAGGCGTTGGGAGAGGAGAGAGCTGTGGAAGCGCTGGAAGGACAGGCCCAAGTTCCTAGCCAGAGTGAGGGGGTACAGGCCACGGACACGACACCTCGTCTTAGACACTAGCCCAGCTTCGATACCCAGGAGGACTGGGCTCATAGCAACCGTGGTGCCATCAGCAGTAAGGACAACCCCTTCCTCTATACCTCTCTCTGTCACCTTGTGGCGCATAGCCCTGCCAATGAAATCTGAGAGATTGGAGTCCATGACTGGTGCCTCTGAGGTGCTGTCCTCCCAGATAGTGCCCAAGAAGTGCTGCATGAACTCATCTCTGAGACCGGCTGCCCTGCGCAGGCCTCTCAACACAGCTATGGGCTCCAGTCCAGGGTTACTGTCTTCTACCTGCTCCAACACTCTGATGAAGTCATCCATATGCTGGGAGGATGTGACTGAAATCAGAAAACACACTTGTTTACATTTGATAATATTCAGCATCGCTTTTCTATAAACAGAAAGTACATATTGTTCTGTAATGTGTATTAATAACTGCACCCTATATTGCCTAAAATAGCATTTTCTTGCAACTTCTTACTCTAAGTAGCTGTAATGCATTTCCTTGCGGACTTTCTTGTTCTCTCTTGTAAAGAGTTTGACTGGTCACTATCTTTACATAAAACTAAATAAATAGGAAAAAATTGAACACAAACAGATTTAGTTACCTTTGGTATCAGTGTGAGCGCTGACCACGACCACAAGAAGGGTCAGACACCATTTCCAGTGCGGTTCCATTGGGGAAATCATTGAGTCTTCAACACCCTGTGCTCCTTACATGTATTATCCATTGCCTCGGTTACCTTGAAACATTTATAGTAATTTGCATGTGTAATGTAGAATAATGACTACAGTGTTCCACCCCGATAGTGTATAAATGTGTAAACTGTGTTAGAGTTATAAGAAAATAGAACCACTAACAGGGAAGATGTTAGAAACTGTTGGAGACGAGCATTCCATAGTAAGGGGACCTAGAAACTGCTGAAACATTCTATACTGTGGAAAGTTACAGGCCGCCTAAAGGTGGGCGGAGCAAAGACCTATGTGGGACGCATATAAAAAGGCTGTGTGTGTTTTTAGCACCAGAGCGCTCTCATGAATAAAAATGCTGATTTTACATGATTATATATGTTTTACATTTTAGTCATTTTAGCAGACGCTCTTATCCAGAGCGACTTACAGTTAGTGAGTGCATACATTTTTTCATATTGATCTCTTGCAGACTGGAGAATTTGTTTAATTCATTATTAAACCAGAGTCTTACACCCTCTGGGAATTATATAAAGCTTGATTAATGATTAGAGATAGAAATTATTGTGACAACACATCAAGTGAATTATGCAACCACTGTACAAACAGATAAGGTGCTGATTATTTTTAGCCATTTATTGAGGGACATGGTGTGGGAAATTGGCAACTGTTAGGTAAGTGTGTTTGGACATGTGTGTTTGTTCTTATGGCTCAAGGTCTTTCTGAATTTAAACGTTTCATTGTTTACGTTATTGCATTACACCAGTGTCACAATTACAACCTTTAGGTGGGCAATTTATTTTCCTCTTCTCTTCGAGTACTTTGCATAGACTGTTGTTTCATAATATCTCAATATTAAACAGTAGTCTGTTTAAAACTACTGTACAGCAGCACCACATTATGTGTTGTGTTTAAGTAACAGTCTATTTTTAATCATTGAAAGGTCTGTGACATGAGAATGGCCCTGGAAATACACAGCAAGACCTCACAAAGGACATTTCCATGCATCCTTTTACAGGAATATTTTTTAAACCATGCAAGTGACTTCAGGACATCGTGCATTTTTCTGAAAATGTTCAATGCATGTAATTTAGATTACACTTGAGGCAATGGCTATATGTCAGATGAGCAACAAAGATGTGCACATGCACCGCTGGTCATAGAACAGTGCTTTACTAGGACAAGACATGTGACCAGAACAGGAAGTCACCAGCACAGCAGCAGGCTTAAAACATTGAAACAAGGTAAGGGGTTTAAGGTCCTTGTATAAGAATAATTAACGCACTAAATAAATAAATATGTTTAGCCTGTTAACATTGTGAGTGACTGCGTTTTGGTCTTTCTGTCGTGGAGTGAGTTCGCTAGTTTGCTTGCCAATTTTAGTAAGCTACATTAGCACTAGCTTGCAGCTACATTAGCTGGCTAGTTACGCTAGTATCCAATATACTGTATCTTCCCCTTTCATCTGCGCAAGCAGCCCCAACTGCCACTTTGTTGTTTCTTCAATGCAATTAGCTCCTAATCTTTAGCTAATATATTTGCGTATGTACTGTAAGTAAAGAGTTTGGCAGCTGCCTGACTCCTAGCCGCGCATGCGCCGATGCTAGCCCTCTTGAGGCGCGGCTACCTGAATCGCAAATCAACCCCCATAGGTCCTACCCCTTAACCTGACTGACGCGCGAGCCACGTGACTACACAGCGAGCTGTGAAGAATTCGGTGTGAGTCAGACTACTACCCCCCTAGGCACTTGTTAAGATCTAAAATATATATATATATACCTCATTATTTACAACCTTGTTACGCCTGATAGGTAAACATTGTTGTGGTTGAAGATCCTGCCCTCTAGGCCAGTTAGCTAGCTATAGCTAATCCTCTGAGATCTTCACGTGCTTAGGGTAGTGGTGAGGGGTTGATTTGGAATTCAGATGGCTAGCATATTATCACTTCAGGCTATTTTACTTCTATTTACAGATCACTCTCTTTCAGAAAATGGACACTCGTTTCACGAGAGGAAAGTCAAACATCCTGGAACGGCCTCTAACCCGTCCCAAGACTGAAGTCAGTGTGAGTGCCTTTGCACTGCTCTTCTCTGAGATGGTGCAGTACTGCCAGAGCCGCGTGTACTCTGTGTCCGAGCTGCAGCAACGCTTGGCAGACATGGGTCAGAGTGTTGGCGCCAGTATGCTGGATGTGCTGGTGCTGAGGGAGAAGAATGGGAAGAGGGAGACCAAGGTGCTTAACATACTGCTCTTCGTCAAGGTATGTGCTTGCATGGGCTCAAGGTAGATAACAGGTTCATATGTAACAGTCTCATAAGGTGTAAGACAACTTGTCATTATGCCAATGCATAAGTATAATATATAAATATATAATATGCCATTTAGCAGACGCTTTTATCCAAAGCAACTTACAGTCATGCGTGCATACATTTTTGTGTATGGGTGGTCCCGGGGATCGAACCACTACCTTGGTGTTACAAGAGCCATGCTCTACCAGCTGAGCTACAGAGGACCACAGATTGTCTATAATTTTCAATCTGCTTCATATAGGTGTCAGTATGGAAAGCCATGTTCGGTAAGGAGGCAGACAAGCTGGAGCAGGCCAACGATGACGACAAGACCTACTACATCATAGAGAAGGAGCCACTGATCAACGCTTACATCTCTGTGCCCAAGGAGAACAGCACACTAAACTGTGCTGCATTCACCGCTGGCATCGTAGAGGCCATTCTCACACATAGTGGCTTCCCTGCCAAGGTCACAGCCCACTGGCACAAGGGCACCACGCTCATGATCAAGTTTGATGAAGCTGTGATAGCCAGAGACAAGGCCCTGGACGGCAGATAGGGGAGACAGGAGTGAGTGTTGGTGTACACATGATAGAATAAGAGAATGATGATGCAGATGATCATCATTATCACTATTAGGTCTCAATTTGAGTGAACGAGCCTGTAATGTGAGATGTGGACTGAGTGAATGAGTGGTCTGTCTGTAGGCAAGTCTGCATATGAGTAGTTGAGTTGTGAATATACAGTATCTTGAGAAGTGAAACAGAATGTCTTTATATCACCACATGAGAGACTAAATATGAATGAATGATTACTCGTTAAGCCCAATTCGGAGCTATTATATTTATTTGGTCCAAGAAAAGTCCATATGAGACGACATTTATAAAGGTAAATGTTTCTTGTGAATCTCCTCAGTCAGTCAACCCTTATCTAATGACTGACATTCTCACTGACAGTGTATCTTAAACCAGCTCTCAAGACTGCATAGGACATATGTGAATGTCATCTCTTTTGTTTTTGATATCTCAAGACATTTCAGAATCACACAAAGGACCAACACATTGAAGATATGGGCTGCAGTATAATACACAAATATGTGCAATGGTTTACCCTCCAACTTTGAGTTTAACATGGTGCAATTAAAGACTGTCATTGTGTTCCCTAAACAAATATGACGTTTTAAGCTATTATTCAAAATATGTGAAAGTTATCAGTGGTCATATCCATAGAGCATTGTGTTGGCAAAAATTTCCTGAGTTAGGGGTTTGTAGGTGTAGTTTCATTCTTCACCTTTATTTGTATTGTTTCTATCTAGACACGTTTGAAATACTTGTACTGTTTATCACCGTGTGTAAGCATTTTAGCAATTAATTGATATTAAAAGACTTGAGTAATTCTAAAGATCAGGTGATCATGTGTAGAAAATCGATGAATCCAGGGGTGTGTTCAGTTCGTTTGAACGTTTGCTACGATCAACGATTTGTACTTAACATTTACATTTCAGTCATTTTGCAGACGCTATTATCTACACGTTTTCCCTAAACTTTCTTGTACGTTCTTGAATAGAGTTTGACGTACATTTGCTCCGTACGGTGGGTGTGCCGGAGTGTATCTTGAAGAAATAAGTGACATATTTAAAGGGCAGCGGATGCATTTTGAACCCACAACCCCTCCCTCTTTTTCAACTGGTCGTTCAGTATGGCACCGTTTCCGTTCAATTGAACGTTCTATTACGTTTTTATGCACTGAACGCAGCCTAGCTTTGATCATTTTACTATCAATGGGGGCTTACAAACGCTATAACGAATTAGATATTTTGAGACCAATTAATTTTCCAGACAACATGTCACATGGTGATTGTCATGTGACCATTGGACGCTGCGGCTTTGTGATTGTCGGCAGAGCCCATATTCTCTTGTAATTTGTTTCCTCAATGTTTAGCTTTCGGACAGTCCTAAACAATAATTTATATTAATTTATTATTGTATTTATGCTTATGAATTAATGTCCTGCAAAGCATCGCCATGGCATCATCGAACTGTAACTGCATCCAAGACGGTACAGGTTGGTAATGTATTTCAATTTAAACTAAAGGTGTATAAAATAACTATTTTCATAAGGATAATGTATTTGTTGTATAGTGTTAAAAGAGAAGGCTGCATGTCATCTGTGAGTGCTCAGCATTGCAATAGGATGATAATAGGCTAATTGTATGGCAATAATGCTTCCATTGCTGTATCATACCTAGCCCAAGAATATACTAAATGTTCTTTTCAGAAGCGAATTGACTCTGGCAGCCAAAACAGCCAAGTAATCCATCTAAACGTGAATCGATTCTTGCGGTACGGTTCTAGAAACATTAAGCCCTCTACTTTAATATCACATCAAAATAATTAAAAAAATGCAAAATATACACTTAACAGCCGATAGTATTTTTCAGTTACAACACGTTTGTGGCGTCCTTGTTCCCACACAGGTGTTGGGAGACGCAGATAGATAATTAGCACAGGTAGTCGCCTCTGTTTTCCGTAAACAAGCGCTGTAACTTGGAAATATGTCCGTGTGGGAACCCTAACCCTATAAAGGTGTATTAATTGATTTTTTTTTTTATGGAAAAGTATTTGTTGATATGAAAGTGAAGTTCCATATGTTTCCAAAACTGTATCCCTTGCAAGGCCTATTTGCTTTTAGAAAGAGCTTCAGGGCTCTGTCAGAGCCTTGGACCGCCCCAGCTAACAGACGTTCCCACAACTTTAGAGAATGTTCCCTTAATGGTCTCTTTAGGCCATTAACTAACTTTTTCATTGGGATGTGCAAGGAATGTTTCCAAGAGACCATCCCCTTAATGTCAAATAGAACTTGGTTGCCATGTTCTCCAGAATTTAAGATATTAATGTTCTAGACACGTTTCATAAACATTAATGTGTCCAGTTTTCTGAGGGTTAGGAGAATATTCCATCAATGTCCCACCAAACATACACAGAACCTGGTTCTCAGAACATAAGTTAATGTTCTAGATGCGTTTCATGGGAACGTTGCAACAACATTTCTGTGTATCAGTTGTCAGGACATCGACTGATAGGCCAATAGTTTTCTGGAAAGGGCCTAACTATATTGGCCCATTAAGCACATTACATTTACATTTACATAATTTAGCAGATGCTCTTATCCAGAGCGACTTACAAATTGGTGCATTCAACTTATGATAGCCAGTGGGACAACCACCTTTATTTTTTGTTTTTATGGGGGGGTGGGGGAAGAAGGATTACTTTATACTATTCCAGGTATTCCTTAAAGAGGTAGGGTTTCAAGTGTCTCTGGAAGGTGGTCAGTGACTCCGCTGTCCTGGCGTTGTGGGGGAGCTTGTTCCACCATTGGGGTGCCAGAGCAGCGAATAGCTTTGACTGGGCTGAGCGGGAACTGTGCTTCCGTAGAGGTAGGGTAGCTAGCAGGCCAGAGGTGGATGAACGTAGTGCCCTTGTTTGGGTGTAGGGTCTGATCAGAGCCTGAAGGTAAGGAGGTGCCGTTCCCCTCACAGCTCCATAGGCAAGCACCATGGTATTGTAGTAGATGCGAGCCTCAACTGGAAGCCAGTGGAGTGTGCGGAGGAGCGGGGTGACATGAGAGAACTTGGGAAGGTTGAACACCAGACGGGCTGCAGCGTTCTGGATAAGTTGAAGGGGTTTAATGGCACAGGCAGAGAGCCCAGCCAACAGCGAGTTGCAGTAATCCAGACGGGAGATGACAAGTGCCTGGTTTAGGACCTGTGCCGCTTTCTGTGTAAGGTAGGGTCGTACTCTGAGAATGTTGTAGAGCATGAACCTGCAGGATCGGGTCACTGCTTTGATGTTAGCGGAGAACGAAAGGGTATTGTCCAGGGTCACGCCAATGTTCTTTGCACTCTGGGAGGAGGACACAATGGAGTTGTCAACCATGATGGCGAGATCATGGAGAAGGGCAGTCCTTCCCCGGGAGGAAGAGCAGCTCCGTCTTGCCGAGGTTCAGCTTGAGGTGGTGATCCGATATCCACACTGATATGTCTGCCAGACATGCAGAGATGCGATTCGCCACCTGGTTATCAGAAGGGGGAAAGGAGAAAATTAATTGTGTGTCGTCTGCATAGCAATGATAGGAGAGACCATGTGAGGATATGACAGAGCCAAGTGACTTGGTGTATAGAGAGAATAGGAGAGGGCCTAGAACTGAGCCCTGGGGGACACCAGTGGTGAGAGCACGTGGTGCGGAGACAGATTCTCGCCACGCCACCTGGTAGGAGCGACCTGTCAGGTAGGACGCAATCCAAGAGTGAGCAGCGCCGGAGATGCCCAACTCAGAGAGGAGGATCTGATGGTTCACAGTATCAAAGGCAGCGGATAGGTCTAGAAGGATAAGAGCAGAGGAGAGAGAGTTAGCTTTAGCAGTGCGGAGAGCCTCCGTGACACAGAGAAGAGCAGTCTCAGTTGAATGACCAGTCTTGAAACCTGACTGGTTTGGATCAAGAAGGTCATTCTGAGAGAGATAGCAGGAGAGTTGGCTAGAGACGGTACGCTCAAGAGTTTTGGAGAGAAAAGAAAGAAGGGATACTGGTCTGTAGTTGTTGACATCGGAGGGATCGAGTGTAGGTTTTTTGAGGAGGGGTGCAACTCTCGCTCTCTTGAAGACGGTAGGGACATGGCCAGTGGTCAAGGATGAGTTGATGAGTGAGGTGAGGTAAGGGAGAAGGTCTCCGGAAATGGTCTGGAGAAGAGAGGAGGGGATAGGGTCAAGCGGGCAGGTTGTTGGGCGGCCAGCCGTCACAAGTTACAAGATTTCATCTGGAGAGAGAGGGGAGAAAGAAGTCAAAGCATAGGGTAGGGCAGTGTTAGCAGGACCAGCGGTGTCATTTGACTTAATAACATTTAGATTTACGTCATTTAGCAGACGCTCTTATCCAGAGCGACTTACAAATTGGTGCATTCACCTTATGATAGCCAGTGGGACAACCACTTTACTATTATAATTATAATTATTTATTGTTTATTTTTTTTATATCTATAATTTTTTTTTCATTTTAGAAATGTCTTTCAAATTTGTATATCTGTTTTTTTTTTTAGAATTTTTATTAAAAAAAATTATATATATATATATATATATATATATATATAGTTTATTTTTTATTTTTGTTGTTTATTTATTTTTGTGTTTTTTTGTAAATATTATTATTATTATTATTAAATGTTTTATTTTATTTTTTGTGTGTGTGTGTGTGTGTTGAAAATGGTTGATGAAGTCATCCACAGAGAGGGATGAGGGAGGGGGAGGAGGAGGGGGATTCAGCAGGGAGGAGAAGGTGGCAAAGAGCTTCCTAGGGTTAGAGGCAGATGCTTGGAATTTAGAGTGGTAGAAAGTGGACTTAGCAGCGGAAACAGAGGAAGAGAATCCAGAGAGGAGGGAGTGAAAAGATGACAGGATCGC
This sequence comes from Coregonus clupeaformis, assembly GCF_020615455.1. NCBI lineage: Eukaryota > Metazoa > Chordata > Actinopteri > Salmoniformes > Salmonidae > Coregonus > Coregonus clupeaformis. Next base: position 24,760,220 of record NC_059198.1, read on the forward strand.
AGGGAGTCTAGTTTTCCTCCATTTCCGCTCGGCTGCCCGGAGCCCTCTTCTGTGAGCTCGCAATGAGTCGTCAAGCCACGGAGCAGGAGGGGAGGACCGAGCCGGCCGGGAGGATAGGGGACATAGAGAGTCAAAAGATGCAGAAAGGGAGGAGAGGAGGGTTGAGGAGGAAGAATCAGGAGATCGGAGGGAGAAGGATTTAGCAGAGGGAAGAGATGATAGGATGGAAGAGAAGAGAGTAGCGGGAGAGAGAGAGCGACGGTTGCGACGGCACATTACCATCGGAGTAGGGGCAGAGTGAGTAGTGTTGGAGGAGAGGGAAAAGGATACAAAGTAGTGGTCGGAGACTTGGAGGGGAGTTGCAGTGATATTATTATTGGGACAGTGGTTGGGGCATTTGTCATTGGTAATGGAGGCCTGGGTTCAAGAACTGCTAGGAGAGTCACCCTACTCTCTCATTCTTAGCAATATACACTGAGTGTACAAAACATTAGGAACACCTTCCTAATATTCAGTTGCACCCCCTTTTGCCCTCAGAGCAGCCTCAATTCGTTGGGACATGGACTCTACAAGGTGTCAATTGTTCCACAGGGATGCTGGCACATGTTGACTCCAATGCTTCCCACAGTTGTGTCAAGTTGACTGGATGTCCTTTGGGTGGTGGACCATTCTTGATACACACGGGAAACTGTTGAGCGTGGAAAAACCCAGCAGTGTTGCAGTTCTTGACACACTCAAACCGGTGCACCTGGCACCTACTACCATACCCCATTCAAAGGCACTTAAATATTTTGTCTTGCCCATTCACCCTCTGAATGGCACACATATACAATCCATGTCTCAATTATCTCAAGGCTTAAAGATCCTTCTTTATCCAGTCTCCTCCCCTACATCTACAGTAATTTGAAGTGGATTTAACAGGTGACATCAACAAGGGATCCTAACTTTCACCTGGTCAGTCTGTCATGGAAAGAGCAGGTGTTCCTAATGTTTTTCATGCTCAGTGTATGTTAATGTCATTATTTGGCAACAGTTACAACGCACCTACAGTATAGTTGGGCCCTGTTCTGTCCAGAAGAAACCCCTCCTCCCCAGGCACTTGTGTAGATCTGAAACAACTTGATAGGTGTAAGGCTGTAAGCAATTGGGTGAATGCACTTTGAGGTCAATCTCAGCTCTGTTTAAAAGTACACTCAGGAAAAACATTGATTGATCATAGAGAGTCAGGAGTATCATTGAAACAGGTTAACACGCCTCACCAATATTAGACAACTATACTGAAAGCCCTTAAAATGCCAAAATAAGTAAGCCTAAATCAAATCAATGATGAGAATAGTCAGATTTAACCGATACATGACACAGACATGGTGAGTACTGTGAACCAAGAGGTTGTGAGTTCAAATCCCAGGTGAGGAGATGTTGAATAATAATGACTGTATAAATGAACATGCACAATGTAATCATGTATGTCAAAGTGTGTAAAATATGTAAGTTGAAAACACTATGTTAAAAGCACTGTGTGAGTATCCCTAACCTTGCCAACAGACAAAGAGCTATGAATTGATCAGTGGTTCACCAATCAGGGCCTTGATTGACTAGGCAACAGTAACAAGGCGTGATATGTAATGAAGCTTTTTTTTCTGGGGACCATTAGGCGACGTCTTGCCAACTGATACACAGAGATGTTCTTTCAACATTCTCATGAAATGTGTATAGAACATTAATTTATATTCTGAGAACATTGCAAACATGTTCTGTGTATGTTTGGTGGGACGTTAATGGAATATCCTCCTAACCCCTCAAACTGGACACATGAAGGTTCCTGCAATGTTCTCATGAAATGTGTCTAGAACATTAAGATCTTATTTTCTGAGAACATGGCAACCATGTTCTGTGTATGTTTGGTGGGACGTTGATAGACTATTCTCCCACCAAAACATGCAAAAAATGTTCTCAGAAGGTTTTTGCTAACATAGAATGTTCCCCTAACTAATGGAAAACTGGACACTCAAACATTAGGGGAACATTACGGATAACATTACAAAAACGTTCTCTCCCTAGAATTGTTAGCTGGGGCCGTCCTCAGCAGGAAAACATCTTCATGAATAGACGTGTGTGTGTGTACAGTGCATTCGGAAAGTATTCAGACCCCTTGACTTTTTCTACATTTTGTTACGTTACAGCCTTACTCTAAAATTGATTTAAGGCACAGACATGTCTATCTAAGGTCCCACAGTTGACAGTGCATGTCAGAGCAAAAACCAAGCCATGAGGTCGAAGGAATCCTCTGTAGAGCTCCGAGACAGGATTGTGTCTAGGCACAGATCTGGGGAAGGGTACCAAAACAGTTCTGCAGCATTGAAGGTCCCCATAAACACAGTGGCCTCCATCATTCTTAAATCGAAGAAGTTTGGAACCACCAAGATTCTTCCTAGAGCTGGCCGTCCCGGCCAAACTGAGCAATTGGGGTAGAAGGGCCTTGGTCAGGGAGGTGACCAAGAACTTGATGGTCACTCTGACAGAGCTCCAGAGTTACTGTGTGGAGATGGGAGAACCTTCCAGAAGGACAACCATCTCTGCAGCACTCCACCAATTAGGCCTTTATGGTAGAGTGGCCAGACGGAAGCCACTCCTCAGTAAAAGGCACATGACAGTCCGCTTGGAGTTTTCCAAAAGGCACCTAAAGGACTCTCAGACCATGAGAAACAAGATTCTCTGATCTGATGAAACCAAGATTAAACTCTTCGGCCTGAATGCCAAGCGTCACGTCTGGAGGAAACCTGGCACCATCCCTACCGTGAAGCATGGTGGTGGCAGCATCATGCTGTGGGGAAGTTGTTTAGTGGCAGGGACTGGGAGACTAGTCATAATCGAGGGAAAGATGAACGGAGCAAAGTACAGAGAGATCCTTGATGAAAACCTGCTCCAGAGCGCTCTGGACCTCAGACTGGGGCCAAGGTTCACCTTCCAACTGGACAACAACCCTAAGCACACAGCCAAGACATTGCAGGAGTGGCTTCGGAACAAGTCTCTGAATGTCCTTGAGTGGCCCAGCCAGAGCCCGGACTTGAACCCGATCGAACGTCTCTGGAGAGACCTGAAAATAGATTTGCAGCGACGCTCCCCATCCAACCTGACAGCGCTTGAGAGGATCTGCAGAGAAGAATGGGAGAAACTCCCCAAATACAGGTGTGCCAAGCTTGTAGCGTCATACCAAAGAAGACTCGAGGCTGTAATCGCTGCCAAAGGTGCTTCAACAAAGTACTGAGTAAAGGGTCTGAATACTTATGTAAATGTGATATTTCAGTTGTTTATTTTTAATACATTTGCAAAAATGTCTAAAAACCTGATTTTGCTTTGTCATAGTGGGTTATTGTATGTAGATTGAGGGGGAAAAAACAATTTAATCAATTTTAGAATAAGACTGTAACGTAACAATGTGGAAATAGTCAAGGGGTCTAAATACTTTTCTATTGAATGGGCTATATCATACCTACTGATCCAATGCATGCTTGAATTATGTCGTTTATAGTAAAATTATAATACCACATCACTTTCCCACTTACTATTTTTCAGCAGCAATATCAAGCTGATGAATGCCCTTTTCAGATATACCTTCCCTATGTTGTATGTAGGAACCCATGTCTGTCATTAATTCTCTCTCAGAGAAGGATGAGCTGTTCTCACCTGTGAGCAGCTACAGCTCCCATGACCTCAGTGGCGGGAACCCCCGGCTCACCAGTCTGGTAGGCTCAGAGCTCCGGCAACAGCAGGAGGAGGAGGCACTGCGGAGGAAGCTCAAGTACTTCTTCATGAGCCCCTGTGACAAGTATCACGCCAAGGGCCGCAAGCCCTTTAAACTGGTCCTGCAGCTGCTCAAGATCCTCATCGTCACTGTACAGGTGGGTCTTTACTGAACTGAAGAGTTGGTATTCATGATGGGGCTTCTCAGTTGATTTTGATGATTGTTTTAACCTTTAATCCCCTGTCACTCCCTTCTCTAGTTAGTCCTGTTTGGCTTGAGTAACCAGATGGTGGTGACATTCAAGGAAGAGAACACAGCATCCTTCAAACACCTTTTCCTTAAAGACTACCGGGATGGCTCTTCAATGGCAATCCACACACAGAGTGAACTCTATAGCCATATTTATTATGCTATAGATCAGGTACTAGTATCTCAGTACTTCTCAACCCTCTCATTTTGCTCTCTGTAATGCCTTATGTTATTGTTGTGTTTTTAAATTATTTTTTGTCTTCATTGTCTGTCTATATTATGTTTTGCTATTAGTATAACTGTATGTTACCTATTCCATTCATATTTTATTTTCCTCAGTACCTGGCTCTACCACAGACATCAGTGGGGCGGTATGCATATGTGTGGGGTGAGGGTGTGAATGGGAGCGCCCTCTCTCTATGCCAGCGGTACTACAAGAGGGGCATCATCGACCCCATCAAAGACACCTTTGACATCGACCCCCAAGTTATCACCGGTACCCTGGCCGCATTCTCCTTTTTTTCCCCCTTCTGTTTATTAAGTTGTCTATCAAATTCCCCCTCCATATATTTCACATCAAAATCTGTCAGTCTTGGGTTTTTTTTTAATCCACTGCCAGTTCTCTTTGGCCCATAAGGAAGTGACTGTTAATGAGTCAAAGCTCCACATATGTCAAGAGTTGCCCTCTAACTGTGCCCTACTTTCAGTGCTGAGAATAGATCCTGTCCATAAAAAGCACTAACCATATAAGTGCTATTTCCACTACCATCAGCAAAATAATAGTTGGAGAGCTGGCCAAATGGGGGGGCGGTGCAACTCAATATTAGAAAGGTCTTCCTAATGTTTGGTGTACTCAGTGTATATGGTTCTGGAAATTAAAATCTTCTGGGTTTTTGTTCCTCTCTCGCAACTTCCTCTTACTCCATCCTTCTGTCCTTTTCAGATTGCGTTGGTGTTGACCCACTACCAAACCCTCCTTCTCCTCCTGATTACAGTGACTACAAGAACTTCACTCTCCAGTTTCACAAGTGAGACACCCACACAATGGTCTCCCTCGCTCCCTCTCCCCCTTTTATTCTTGCATGCAATTCCTCATGGGGTTTTGAATCCCATTTTTGTAATTTTGTCAGTCCTTTCTTATGCTAATGTCACTCGAGTCATTTCAGCATTGCATATCAACATAGATAGAACATTACTAGGTAACATCACTTCTCTATTGAGATTACATGCATACATTCCTCTTACTGGATCTTGTCTCTCTTCTTCTTCTTCTTCTTCTTGGTCTCCAGGCTAATCAATGTGACCATTCAGTTCCAGCTGAAGGCCATAAACATCCAGACCATCATCAACAATGAAATCCCAGACTGCTACACCTTTGCTATCATGGTGAGATGACCTACCAATTTCCCCTGAACAGTCCAGTCTTTCCCCTATATGCATTTAAATTGTGGTTGCCACTGCAAAAAAGATTAAATGATAAAAACAACAAATTAAATACAAAAATGTGGGATAGTAAAGCGTTTTCAGTGTAAACTTAAGCGACTAAATACAGATATAACGTATGTAGAAAATATATATTGGCACAATATATTTTAAAATAAGATCATCTTTGAGAACTAACAAACACCAAAATAAAAGTCATGGCATGGGGCCCCCATTGATTTTGTTATAATTTTTGAGTCATTCAGATAGCATAAGAACACGGCATAAGCCATGACATAATGTGTAGAATTGCAGGAAATTAGCTTTAAAACAGCAACATTGTCTCAGCGGCCAAGAGCAGGGCCAATAAAACCGTGCCATTGGCTATGCCCACTAGCACGCCACAACCCCTCGCCCAACTTTGCCACCGCTGCTGAAAAAATCCTAGGGGATCACTGCAGCCCCATACAGTCCACTGTATCTTAGACAGCTGTTATAAAGCCAGGATTTGTGTAGCTACGTTTACAGTGTGTATTGTGGCTGCTGTCAGGTTGTCCTGGATAACAAGGCTCACAGCGGCAGATTGAAGATCAGTCTGCTCAACCATGCTTCCATCAAGAAGTGCAAAGACCCCAACTTGTGGGGACATGGTGAGAGAGGGAGGGATGGGGGGTACTGACGTTTTGATTGGGAGGTAAAGCTTGAGATTGATTCACTTCTTTCCTGCTGTTCCTTACTAGCCGTTTGCCTCTTCCTTCCTTTCACTCCCTGACTTAATTCATTCAAACACCCCTCCTCTCTTCTTCCTCCCATAGCAGAGAACTATGCACGGGAGGCTTTTGACGTGCTGGTGGCCATAGTGTGTCTGCTGTCCCTGCTGCTGTGTGGTCGCTCCATCCTCAGAGGCGTCATCCTACAACATGTAAGACCAAGGCTGAGCCCCAAAAGTCAAAAATGTTGTTACATTGTAATTATACTGAACAAAAATATAAATGCAACAATTTCAAAGATTTTAGTGAGTTATAGTTCATAGAAGGAAATCAGTCAATTGAAATAAATTCATTCATTCATAGGCCCACCCACTTGGGAGCCAGGCACACCCTCTGGGGAGCCAGGCCCAGCCAATCGGAATGAGTATTTCCCCCACAAAAGGGCTTTATTACAGACAGAAATACTTCTCAGCACTTCCTCTCTGTTTATTCCACGGGTTCCCAAACATTTTTGGCCCACAAACCCATTTTGACATCTGAAAATTCTTGCGACCCCAACTACAGTGAGGGAAAAAAGTATTTGATCCCCTGCTGATTTTGTACGTTTGCCCACTGACAAAGAAATGATCAGTCTATAATTTTAATGGTTGGTTTATTTGAACAGTGAGAGACAGCATAATAACAAAAAAATCCAGAAATTTTTTTATAAATTGATTTGCATTTTAATGAGGGAAATAAGTATTTCACCCCTCTGCAAAACATGACTTAGTACTTGGTCAGACGTTTCTTGTAGTTGGCCACCAGGTTTGCACACATCTCAGGAGGGATTGTGTCCCACTCCTCTTTGCAGATCTTCTCCAAGTCATTAAGGTTTCAAAGCTGACGTTTGGCAACTCAAACCTTCAGCTTCCTCCACAGATTTTCTTGAGCCACTCCTTTGTTGCCTTGGCCGTGTGTTTTGGGTCATTGTCATGCTGGAATACCCATGCACGACCCATTTTCAATGCCCTGGCTGAGGGAAGGAGGTTCTCACCCAAGATTTGACGGTACATGGCCCCGTCCATCGTCCCTTTGATGCGGTGAAGTTGTCCTGTCCCCTTAGCAGAAAAACACCCCCAAAGCATAATGTTTCCACCTCCATGTTTGATGGTGGGGATGGTGTTCTTGGGGTCATAGGCAGCATTCCTCCTCCTCCAAACACGGCGAGTTGAGTTGATGCCAAAGAGCTCGATTTTGGTCTCATCTGACCACAACACTTTCACCCAGTTCTCCTCTGAATCATTCAGATGTTCATTGGAAAACTTCAGACGGGCATGTATATGTGCTTTCTTGAGCAGGGGGACCTTGCGGGCGCTGCAGGATTTCAGTCGTTCACAGCGTAGTGTGTTACCAATTGTTTTCTTGGTGACTATGGTCCCAGCTGCCTTGAGATCATTGACAAGATCCTCCCGTGTAGTTCTGGGTTGATTCCTCACCATTCTCATGATCATTGCAACTCCACGAGGTGAGATCTTGCATGGAGCTCTGGCCGAGGGAGATTGACAGTTATTTTGTGTTTCTTCCATTTGCGAATAATCGCACCAACTGTTGTCACCTTCTCACCAAACTGCTTGGCGATGGTCTTGTAGCCCATTCCAGCCTTGTGTAGGTCTACAATCTTGTCCCTGACATCCTTGGAGAGCTCTTTGGTCTTGGCCATGGTGGAGAGTTTGGAATCTGATTGATTGATTGCTTCTGTGGACAGGTGTTTATTTTTATTTTATTTTTTTATTTCACCTTTATTTAACCAGGTAAGCCAGTTGAGAACAAGTTCTCATTTACAACTGCGACCTGGCCAAGATTGTCAAGGGGTGCTGAAGGTGGGTGTGGTGCATGAATCAAGCGCAGGACGCAGAAGCTCAGTCCAAAAGACTTTAGTGCAATATTCACGTAGAAAATAAGCACAATAAGCCCGAAGGCGAAATAACGGCGCACACAGGCGTCAAACAAACGGCGCACTAACATGTGCGAAAAACCTCTCCAAAACACTGGAGGGAAGTACGTAGCTCCAACACAAAACAGAAGAGCAATCACACACAAAGACAAACACACACAACGAGAACTAAATAGGACACTAACGAGGACTAACAAGACACAGGTGTACAACATCAAGACAAAACCAAACGAACATGAAACATAGATCGGTGGCAGCTAGTACTCCGGGGACGACGACCGCCGAAGCCTGCCCGAACCAGGAGGAGGAGCAGCCTCGGCCGAAACCGTGACAAAGATAAAGGAAAGCAGTGCGATAAAAACAACACAGAGTTACATATGGGGTAAAAAACATAAAGTCAAGAATACAACAGAAAATATATATACAGTGTGTGCAAATGTAGCAAGTTATGGAGGTAAGGCAATAAATAGGCTATAGTGCAAAATAATTACAATAGTATTAACACTGGAATGCTAGATGTGCAAGAGATTATGTGCAAATAGAGATACTGGGGTGCAAAATAGCAAAATAAATAACAATATAGGGATGAGGTAGTTGGGTGGGCTAATTTCAGATGGGCTGTGTACAGGTGCAGTGATCGGTAAGGTGCTCTGACAACTGATGCTTAAAGTTAGTGAGGGAGATAAGAGTCTCCAGCTTCAGAGATTTTTGCAATTCGTTCCAGTCATTGGCAGCAGAGAACTGGAAGGAATGGCGGCCAAAGGAGGTGTTGGCTTTGGGAATGACCAGTGAGATATACCTGCTGGAGCGCAGACTACGGGTGGGTGCTGCTATGGTGACCAATGAGCTAAGATAAGGCGGGGATTTGCCTAGAAGTGATTTATAGATGGCCTGGAGCCAGTGGGTTTGACGACGAACATGTAGTGAGGACCAGCCAACAAGAGCATACAGGTCACAGTGGTGGGTAGCGTATGGGGCTTTGGAGACAAAACGGATGGCACTGTGATAGACTACATCCAATTTGCTGAGTAGAGTGTTGGAGGCTATTTTGTAAATGACATCGCCGAAGTCAAGGATCGGTAGGATAGTCAGTTTTACGAGGGCATGTTTGGCAGCATGAGTGAAGGAGGCTTTGTTGCGAAATAGGAAGCCGATTCTAGATTTAACTTTGGATTGGAGATTCTTTATGTGAGTCTGGAAGGAGAGTTTACAGTCTAACCAGACACCTAGGTATTTGTAGTTGTCCACATACTCTAGGTCAGACCCGTCAAGAGTGGTGATTCTAGTCGGGTGGGCGGGTGCCAGCAGCGTTCGATTGAAAAGCATGCATTTAGTTTTACTAGTGTTTAAGAGCAGTTGGAGGCTACTAAAGGAGTGTTGTATGGCATTTTATACAGGTAACAAACTGAGATTAGAAGCACTCCCTTTAAGAGTGTGCTCCTAATCTCAGCTCATTACCTGTATAAAAGACACCTGGGAGCCAGAAATCATTCTGATTGAGAGGGGGTCAAATACTTATTTCCCTCATTAAAATGCAAATCAATTTATAACGTTTTTGACATGCGTTTTTCTGGATTTTTTTGTTGTTATTCTGTCTCTCACTGTTCAAATAAACCTACCATTAAAATTATAGACTGATCATTTATTTGTCAGTGGGCAAACGTACAAAATCAGCAGGGGATCAAATACTTTTTTCCCTCACTGTATGTGGGAAATAAAGTATGTAATTAACAGCCAACCTTTAGTTTTTTAATTGGGGCTATGGCAGTCAATTGCAAAAAATTCTAACAGTATTTCTGATTGTATTCTCAACTCACCATCTTATACTTTTAAGGTGGGGCTATGAGTGTCAATTGCAAATTAGTCTGACATATTTTCTCTTATCTCACCACCACTAATGAGATGGGTGTGCTTGATGCATGTTGAGTCGGACCTTCTCAAAGTCAGGGGGCGTGGTCGACAGTGCACACCTCATCTCTCCTGTTACATCCAACCTGGATCGATATTTATTTTTAATGCAGACGAGAGCACTGAATCAGCGTACCATGAGTCCCTTTGAGTTAGTACCCAAAACTCCTCCATAGTGACCCATGAATTCGTTGTCTGCAGCATTCGATCACATGACCGCTCGATCAGCTGTTCGATTTCACTTACCGGCATGTCAACTGAGCCAGGATCACAGTCAAACGGATTTCGCTGATTCGGTCACTCATCTGTAGATTTTTGGGGGGGTATTTCCCCTGCATGCTTGCGTCCAGATTGTTCAGTTTCCCAAATATGTATGTTACATAGGCAAGGAGACACATTTTCTTTTCATTACACAAATTCAACAAAGTCTGTTTTTTACATCCATTACGAATGACAACAGTTCCTTTCTCAATTAAAAAAATATTTACAACACTCCCCCTCGATAACCACCAAGCCTTGGTGTGAAATAGAACATTGCTCTGATCCCATATCTCCACATAGTTTTGCGAACGGGCGTGCGCGATATAGTTTACAATCGAAGTTACCTGCTGCATATATCCGAGTTCTGCGCTCAGCTCTTTTGCCGCCAGTTGCTCTTGGTGTATCCATTATAGCTCAGTGGGTGTATCATACAATGCAGCCATATGGCAGAGGGAGACACATTCATAACTAAAGTGCAGAGGCCTGCCCGCCATCCTGCCATAGATGGAGCCTCATCTGTGGCAAAAGCCCACCATTCGATCCCATGGGATCTCTTTTTCGTCAGTATAGCCAGCACACATAAGGTGGAGTTTTTTAGTCATTGTCAGTTTACTCTTGACTGCTAGCTATAACATCAATTCTTAATTTCAGTGTTATCAGACAAAGGTATTGATGTGTGTTTCTGTGCCTCTGTCGCCCCACATTTTGTTTTCACCTCATCAATTGCGGCTGGTAATATCAGTCTCTGCAATAGTGTGTTGTTTCATAGCGTAGCGGGCTTAGCCGTTCACCGTGGGAATGATTCAAGTGCAACGGTCAAGTGCAGCCTTTTCCCACAACCTAAGGTCGCTCTCTGGTCAAATTTTAACTTTTAGATTTGAATAATTTTCATTTAGATTTTTTATGTTAACCACCTTATAATGATTTTGAGAGACAAAGATGGTAATATACAGTGCTATGAAAAAATGTATTTACCCCCTTTCTAATTTTCTCTACTTTTGCATATTTGTGATACTGAATGTTATCAGATCTTCAACCAAAACCTAATATTAGATAAAGGGAACATAAGTGAACAAATAACACAACAATTACATATTTATTTCATAAACAAAGTTATGCAACACCCAATTCCCCTGTGTGAAAAAGCATCCCCAAACCATCACACCACCACCACCATGCTTGACCTTTGATATGATGTTCTTACTGTGGAATGCAGTGTTTGGTTTTCGCCAGGCATAATTGGACCCATCTCGTCCAGAAAGTTGACTCAAGTTTGCCAAAAAGCACCTGGATGATCATCAAGACTCTTGGAAGAACGTTCTATGGACAGAACCTTTTGGATGACATGGTTCCAGTAATGCCTAGCGAAAACCAAACTCTGCATTCCACAGTAAGAACATCATACCAAAGGTCAAGCATGGTGGTGGTGGTGTAATGGTTTGGGGATGCTTTACTGCCTCAGGACCTGGACGACTTGCCTTAATAGAAGGAACCATGAATTCTGCTCTGTATCAGAGAATTCTAATGGAGAATGTCAGACCATCCGTCTGTGAAGCTGAAGCGCAGCTGGGTCATGCAGCAAGACAATGATCCAAAACACACAATCAAGTCTACATGAAAATTGCTAAAAAGCAACAAATTGGAAGTTTTGGAATAGCCTAGTAAAAGTCCGCACCTAATCCCAATTGAGATGTTGTGGCAGGACTTGAAACGAGCAGTTCTGCGTGGAAGAGTGGGCCAAAATTCCTCCACAGCGACATGAGAGACTGATCAACAACTACAGGAAGCATTTGGTTGGAGTCATTGCAGCTAAAGGTGGCACAACCAGTTATTGAGTGTAAGGGGGCAATTACTTTTTCACACAGGGGAATTGGGTGTTGCATAACTTTGTTTATGAAATAAATATGTAATTGTTGTGTTATTTGTTCACTTATGTTCCCTTTATCTAATATTAGGTTTTGGTTGAAGATCTGATAACATTCAGTATCACAAATATGCAAAAGTAGAGAAAATTAGAAAGGGGGCAAATACTTTTTCATAGCACTGTATACCTACTCATTCAAGGGTTTTTCTTTATTTTTACTATTTTCTACATTGTAGAATAATAGTGAAGACATCAAAACTATGAAATAACACATATGAAATCATGTAGTAACCCAAAAAGTGTTAAACAAAGTAGCCACCCTTTGCCTTGATGACAGCTTTGCACACTCTTGGCATTCTCTCAACCAGCATCACCTGGAATGCTTTTCCAGCAGTCTTGAAGGAGTTCCCACATATGCTGAGCACTTGTTGGCTGCTTTTCCTTCACTCTGCAGTACAACTCATCCCAAACCATCTCAATTGGGTTGAGGTCGGGTGATTGTGGAGGCCAGGTCATCTGATGCAGCACTCCATCACTCCTTCTTGGTAAAATAGCCCTTACACAGCCTGGTGGTGTGTTTTGGGTCATTGTCCTGTTGAAAAACAAATGATAGTCCCACTAAGCGCAAACCAGATGGGATGGCGTATCGCTGCAGAATGCTGTGGTAGCCATGCTGGTTAAGTGTGCCTTGAATTCTAAATGAATCACAGACAGTGTCACCAGCGAAGCACCATCACACCTCCTCCATGCTTCACGGTTGGAACTACACATGCGGAAATCATACGTTCACCTACTCTGCGTCTCACAAAGACACAGCGGTTGGAACCAAAAATCTCAAATTTGAGGACAGATTTCCACCGGTCTAATGTCCATTGCTTGTGTTTCTTGGCCCAAGCAGGTCTCTTCTTCTTATTGGTGTCCTTTTAGTAGTGGTTTCTTTGCAGCAATTCGACCATGAAGGCCTGATTCATGCAGTCTCCTGTGAACAGTTGATGTTGAGATGTGTCTGAGGTGCAGTTAACTCTAATGAACTTATCCTCTGCAGCAGAAGTAACTCTGGGTCTTCCTTTCCTGTGTCGGTCCTCATGAGAGCTAGTTTCATCATTGCGCTTGATGTCTTAAAGTAATGATGGACTGTCGTTTCTCTTTGCTGTTCTTGCCATAATATGGACTTGGTCTTTTACCAAATAGGGCTATCTTCTGTATTACCCCCCCCCCACCACCTTGTCACAACACAACTGATTGGCTCAAACGCATTAAGAAGGAAATAAATTCCGCATGTGAACTTTTAACAAGGTACACCGGTTAATTGAAATGCATTCTAGGTGACTACCTCATGAAGCCGGTTGAGAATGCCAAATCTAAAATATATTTTGATTTGGTTAACACTTATTTGGTTACTACATGATTCCATATGTGTTATTTCATAGTTTTGATGTCTTCACTATTATTCTACAATGTATAAAATAGTAAAAATAAAGAAAACATTTTTACCAGGATTTTGGAAATTCTCCCGAGACCCCATTTTCATATCAGGCAACCCCACATAGGGTTGCGACCCCTAGTTTGGGAACCGCTGGTTTATTCTGTTCATTTGTCTGATCTGTCTCTTTGTGTTTGTCTGACAGGAGTATGTCCAGTTTTTCAGACACAGGCTGAATCACAGTGTGTGCTGGGCAGACAGGATGGAGTTCATTAATGGCTGGTTCATCCTGCTCATCATCAGTGACCTGCTCACCATCACCGGCAGCTTCATCAAGATTGGCATAGAGTCCAAGGTAATACAGAACAATGCATTGCTTTTAGTTTTATATCTTTCCAGGCCTGCGCCAGTCCCCCCCACCCTTAGAATTAGTCAGAGAGCAAATAATGTAATTATTAATACAAATAATTACTTTGACTATGTCCTTCAGAACATGTCGTTGTATGATGTGTGTGGGATTCTGCTTGGTACCTCCACTCTGCTGGTGTGGGTGGGAGTCCTCCGCTACCTCAGTTTCTTCCAGAAGTACAACGTGAGTGACGCACATAATCTGTCACACAAAAATGCACACATTGACATTTAAGTTGAATGGCTTTCTGAGGAGGTTTTGCATCACTTCCCACCTCTTTTTCTTTTTCCATGTGTAATTTAGTCTTACGTTTTCTCTTTCCCTCACTCTCAGATCCTGATTGTGACGCTGCGGGCTGCCTTCCCTAATGTAATCCGCTTCTGCCTCTGTGTAGCTGCCATATACCTGGGTTACTGCTTCTGTGGCTGGATCGTGCTGGGGCCCTACCATACCAAGGTATTTGGTCATGGACAGGACATATACATATATATTTGTGTATTGTTAATGAATAATACAAATATATCACAAATAAACTTGTTCTAATATACCAACTCATCCTCCTCTCTGTCCCCACAGTTCCGCTCTCTGTCCATGGTGTCAGAGTGCCTGTTTTCTCTGATCAACGGGGACGATATGTTTGTGACGTTTGCTGAAATGCAGAAGAGCAGCACGCTGGTGTGGGTGTTCAGCCAGGTCTACCTCTACACCTTCATCTCCCTCTTCATCTACATGGTGCTCTCTCTCTTCATCGCCCTCATCACCGGAGCCTACGATGCCATCATGGTACTGTGGAAGGGAGGGGAGCGGGAGGGATAAAGGATGAGGGGGGTGATAGAAGGGGAGGATGTGTGATGGTGGGTGGAATGAGTGAATGGAGAAATGCAGGAGACATGATTTTAGGGACATTGAAATAAAAGATGGAGTGTTGATAAGTGCCATATGGAGAAAATGGTGCAATGTACAGAAAGTAGGATGGAAGAAGATTCTTTACAGTAGTTTCATCGAAGCACTCTGTTTGTCTCTCTACAGGTCCAAACCCAGGAGCCGATGCACATCACAGACCTGCATGCATTCATAGCAGAGTGTACTGATACACCTTGCTCTGGAAAGTTCCGTGGCCCAGAGGCATCCTCTTGTTCATTCTTCTGTGACTGATGAGGAGGAGAGAAAAGAGGAGAGATGGACTATGTTCATGTGTGTGTCATTCAGGGTTTGATGTTTTTGTCTTTGAAGTAATCTCCATTCCATTGATATAGATTGGTAATTTGTCTCTATATTTCAGATCCACCAGTGGGAGGATGTCTTCCGGGTGATCTGACCTTGGACTACACTGTCCTCTGTAGGATGTGGCGCGCCAGTGCATTTAAATTCACATAGACTGGTACAGTACAACCTACATGTTACTAACTGCTGTAGATCGCACATGAATATTTAAAATGCCAGTTCATTGGGTTTTTATAGTTAACAAGTTACATTCGTATGGCTAGCACATTCTGCTAGCTAATTCATGACTGTAATACAGCTGTCCTTTCAGAGAGGAAACTGATTTTGCACAACGTATATCTGAAAATGTCTTACTAAATAGGAGTTTTTTTTGGTTTATTTATGGTGCAATTGTTTTGATTTAAATTGTTGATAAGCCTTTGTTGAATTGGGTCTGCATGACCCTATGACTGAGGGACGGCAATGGTTTAATTGTTATTTACTGTGCCTGGGGGCCCTGAACGTTATGATTGTCCTCTGAATCAAGTTTATGACAGATACACACTAACAGACAGGCTGAAACATGCACACCATTATGTACTGAAGGCTACTCCCTATTTTCCTCTTTGGTCCTTTGTTCCCTTCTCCTCCTCTGGATGGGATGACTACATGTTCAAGGACAGGACCTGCAGCCATAGTTAGTCATCAATACGTATGAAGCCTTTGGTGTAAAGAGCCAGGTGACCCTGGCCTGTACATCAATGCACTGCGAGACAGAGCCATAGTGGGTTTTATATTATTATTTTTTTTAACAATGCTAAATGTTGTTTTAAAACCACCCTTATGAATTATTTTGTTGGATGACTGTTGCACCAAAATACAAGGCCAGTAAGGGAGGTTCAGTCTTTATTTTATGAGATATGTCTGACATTGTGATATTGAATTCAGTGCTAATTTATTGAATATCTGTCTGGGCAAATTAATTCTGCAAACCAGTATGTGGTCCAAATCATGATTCACTGAAGGAAAGGGACTGAATTATCATATTTGATCTGTTTTGTTTGAAAAACCTTTTGAAGTGATAATGTAATTTCATAGTATGAAAGCTCATAGTGACGTTCATTAGGAGAAAAAAGGACTCTCAATGCACAAGATTCATAAGGGATCAAAAGGAAGGGAAGAGTTGTCAGGATAGGACAAATAGAGAAATCATTGATGCCTACCCAGAATGCACTGTTTCTGGTGAAGGTGTGTTTTTCCATGACATGTTTACTTGAATAAATAATCTTTGTATGTGTTGACGACCAGAAAATATGTACATTTTTCAATTCTTTGAATGTTTTTACTTAGTACATTTATCTTGCTTGAGATTGTTATCAGGGACCCATATACGATGAGTCGTGATGACAGAGCTTGAAGCGGTGCTAAATGTCTCATGGCATGCAGCACAGTGGAGCAGCAGAATACTTGTAAGGGGTGTAGTAGTACTGTATTTCTTAACTACATGTGTTTTATACTCTGCTAACGTGATAATTTCTGATGTATTTAATTGGTTTACCTCTTTTTTTCAAAATGTTGTGGGTTGGTTAGACTGATACTAATAATTTTAGTATGGCCAAATTGCTCGACATCTACATTTTGGATGAGCATCTCGCTTGTACAGATTTGTTTTAATTTTTTTAAGCCGTTCTCGTCTCATGCACTTTTTGTTCAGTACATTGCATTTCTGTGCCACCTCTCTATCGAATACCAGTAAACCTCCTCCAATTAAAACGATTGAAAAGTGTACTGTTTATTTCTACCAAGCAGAGTCCTATTTTCTGGTGATGTGGTCCATGTTATTACATGTAGCTTTTCTGCTCTCTCGTGTCAAGGACATTTACATTTAGTCCTCTTCATAGTCACTGAGGCAGAACAACCATTTCCTTTTGTCAATTATATCGGTTGAGTGGTTGAGTGCTCGACCTGTTATGAACTTTTAAAGGGTAATGTGACAAACTTGCTTTAAGACAGTTTTCTATGTTGGTGGATTCTATGTATATGGATTGATGGTGAATTGTGCTTGTTCAGATGATCATTGGTTCTCATCCTCATGCCAGGGCCTGCCCAGTACAGTGCCCCTGTGACTGTGGGGGTATGATAGCACCACTAGAGGGAGACAGGTGCCTTTTGTCTGACTCTACACAACCTCTACCAGCCAGCCAGTCAGAGGAAATCAATATCTGTCTAAGAGGCCATAAAGAAAGAAGAGGAAACAGAAACGAAGGGGATGAGAGAGGGAAATAGTTTAGAGTAGCTTGTTTTAAAGGGCCAAAATGTACCACACGCCAGTACACTTGCACATCTCAAAACAAAAGATAAGTGAAAGGAGATAACATGGCCTATGTGAGCTTAGATAAATGCACATAATTGAAAAGTACACAAATATATCAAGATCAGTGCAGGTCAGTGCTCTTAATGTAGCTTAGTCTGAGTGGTATAGAGGAGAGGGGCCCCTGTCCGATACCCTTAGTAGCAGCATGCATTATTAACGGCAGGATACAGCCAGCCAGGGCTGGGAAGCACTCCCACTAACCCATCAACCAGAAACTGGCCTGCCTGGACATCATCAGGTTTCAGGGTAACAATACCAATTAAAAAGAAAGTCCTCTAAAGCTAGCCACATGAGACACAAGGCCTCCTCTATTTTAGTGTTTAGAGTGAAACTAGGTGATAACGTGAGCTGTGTGTGGATTTTACTAGGCTGTGTGCATAATGCAGATGTAAGATAAAGATTGCTGTATCTGAAATGTTCTATTATGACATTTTGTTTTAACATAAGAAACGTTCAAGTCAGCATGTCGCAATGAGATTAGGTTATTATTGACTGTAGTCGAAGTATGTAAGTATATAGCCAGTGTTGTATGTGTGTTACATGTGTTCTTCAAGTGGGTTAGTATGCAGCGTGTCAATGATATGCTGTGTTGGCACATTCTGTTCTCCTGGGAGCCCATGCTCACACAACAGAAGCCGGTGCACTGCTGGCGTGTGCCAACTTGTGAACATGGTATTCAGAGGCATGTAATGAAGATCAGGCTACCATGGACTGTGTGTCGTGTTGTAATGTTTACATCCTAGGTATTCGAAATCCATTTCTCGACTAGAAACACGTCTGTGAATCTCCTTTGAGGATATTGACTATGTCTGATAAGATGGGTGTGTCTCCATCTTTTGTTTTTTGTTTTTGCACAACACCTGTTTCCTCCTTTGTGTGATTTGACTGATATGAGAACAGCCTGTGTTACAGCACTCAAGCTTGTATGTGTGTCACTCTGTGTGTCTGTGCGCAAGTGTTAGTATGTTTGTGTGTATTCCTTGTCAAAGTTAACACAACAACATCCAGAGGCTTGGCTTTGCTTGACTGAGTGTGCGCCAGTCCTTTTGTGCTGCGTTGCCCCATCTGGGCTGCTGGCCAGGGGGAAACAACAATGAGATAAATAACAGGGGAACTGGGTGGCGAGTACACTGCCCTGCCCCTTCCTGTCTCCACTGCAGCGCACCACAGCCTGTGTGGAAAAAACTTCCTCTCTTTGTTGTGCCTGTTTCACCAAGCCAATACGTCCATCACTGGCAGGCCGACACTAGTATAGCACCCCCAAACTCCCACCCTCTTTTCCTTGCCTTTCTGTTTTTCCTCTCCCTCTCTTTACTGTGTGTGGTAAAGATGTGTGTGGTAGTTCTTGTGTGTGTGGGCTACCTCTGTTTAGTGTTTTTGCTATGTTCCTAGTTCTCTGCTTCCCCCACAATACATTTCCTTCACTACATTTCTAGTCTGTTTTGGTCTGTTTGACAGCAGGGTTATATATGAGAGTCATGTTAGTGAAGCCTGTGTAACTAATTGTGTGGGCCAGAGCGTGTACCTTCGCTGATCATTTTGAGAGAGAGAGAAGTGCGAGGAGAGCTGTAGGGAGTTGGGGTTATTGCATGATAGAGTACAAAACAAGCAATATCAATCTCAGCATATCAATAAAGGCGTAGCAGCACCAGGCTACTTTACATTGCCTACTGACAGTGTAGCCATGACACAACCACACAGGTCAGCGCACCATTGAGCAACTGTTCACCGAGTTAAACATCCTGGGGAAATGAAATGTGTGTGTGTGTGTGTGTGTGTGTTATGATGAATTCCACAGGGCTAGAGCTGAAGGGGACACAATATGAAGCACAATTGCTCCCTAGCCAGTGCAGACCCCGGCACAAAAGCCTGGCTCATGTAGACAGCTCTGGCTGCCACTGGGAGAGCTGAACAGCAGCAGTGCAGACGGATAGGCAGCATGCCCACCGAGACTGTCTCAGAAGTCTGGTGTGAAGACAGGAGCGGCACACACAGACAAAGCCTATGAAAAAACGCCCACAATCAGTAGAGGGAGACAACAATTGTGTCTGGGGGAAAAACACTGTACAGACAGCGGCAGCTCCTTCAGCCTTCCTCTGTTTCTATTCCCTCTTCATCTTGTTTCTGTCTCCTTCGATTCCACCATGTCTCTGACTGTCACAATCTGACATAAAATTGTGTATCTTTATGCACTGGTGATTCTCCTGGCAGCCTCCTCTTTGACAGGTCAAACATGTTTGATCTAGTCTGTGTGGGCGCTTGTCTGCAACAGATTAGATATCTTGTCCTTACAATAAAGAATGTGCCACTGCAATAAACCTAGTGTTATCAATATTTCTGGAAGGTAGTGTTTAGGGATATGATGATTATATTACCCGATTCTTTAACCTTACCACTGTTGCTACAATGTGTCAATCAATATGCATTATGTATGTGCAGCAGGCCATTTTTAGCCCTTGTAGAACCAACAAAGATGTTTGTTTCATTACCATATTAGAATAATATGGTAGTAACTAAAATGGCAGTAGACCTAAAGAAAATCAAAATATGACAGACTTGCTGTGGTACACTTTGTGGCTGAAATCTCAGCATCCAGTGGTCCAGAACCAATGGAGAACCCTAACACGCCACCATTGTGTGGAGAGAATGCACGGTTGAAAGAAACGGCGGGAGGTGTGTGCAGGGCATGCGAGATGACATCATTCCTCATTTGAATAAATCCAAGCCGGCGTAGTGATTGGTCGTGAGCTGGAGAAAGTCGAGGTACTTGGCCATTCATCCCTTTCAATTTCACCCCTGCGCGCTATGCCGTGGTAAAACCCTCTCCGCCTGTCCATCCCTGCTGGCCAGTAGTGCGTGGACTGCAAATCGTTGTTCCTTTCATTGGCAGGGACGTGCATCACTTCTGAAAACGGCGGTCGACATAGAAGTTTCTTGGTCATTTGGCCTCTTTCTCATCTTGTTCGGTTTCATTTTCCAATTTATTACACTTTGTATTCGAGGATTCTGAAAGGAGTCGGAGGATATTGTCAAACACTGGGCGTAGCTGGAGATCAAGCTTTAGCTAGCTTCACTGCATTGGTAAGTATAGAGCAGGGGTGTCAAACTCATTCCATGGAGGGCCTTGTATCTGCAGATTTTTGGTTTGGTCTAGAGACTAGTTGAGCGTTAGCATGCTAGCTAGCTGTGTAACTAATTTGAAGCTTTCATTTGATATTTTCTGTGATTTAAGTAAGTTAAGATGTGATGCTTTAACAAATGCTTTTCGTTTTATATTTAGAGTTTGGTAGTTAGTCTGGGTAGAATGGGTGAATAATCATAGATAGTGGGTGAATGTCTTTGTCGACATTGCAAGTGCAATTCATGAATTCCTATTGGAAACGCAGGTTAGCGTTTTTCGTCATGAATCTTGTCCTGGAGGCAGGTCTGCAGAGAGTGGTCATTAGCTGGCACAAGCAGTCATAAAATCTGATTTTACACCTAGCATTAACCACACTACTAACCCTAATGCCCAAACTTAAATTAAGACCAAAAATAAAGTTTTTGTGAATGTTTAAAATATAGCCAATTTTGACTTTGCAGCTGGCTCATCTAGCGGGAAATGGCTCAGTTATGCGTCCAGGGCAAGATTCAGACAAACGTCAACCTGCATTGGAAACGGCGACATACAAATAAGCTTTGTTGAAATGGTTACTAACTAAATGCGCTACTTGCTAAGTTAACTAATTTTTTATTTTTTATTTTTTTACGAAAATGGGATGGCTAGATTCTGAATTCGATTACAATGGAGGGGAGGGGGTGATGGGCGGTGGCAGCCCTGTGTGGTGGCTGAAATTGATCACCAGCTATTTAGCTAACCGACGAATTAACTGTCTAAAATAACAGCCTTCCTTTTGTGAAGGGATTGGTGTGTAATCATTTGGATTATTTGCTTTTTCTAAATCAATTCGACGTATTCACTAAATTATATAAACTTTTCTTCTCTCAGGCTCTTCATCCTCCATGGCTGACGCCTATTGTTCTGTACGGCCAAGTGGTCTCTAGTGAGAACGGCTTCGTTCTCTGCCCCAGGCGAAATGTTGGATAATTTAGGCTAATAATTCTGTTGATGCCCATTCTTTTTGCATTAGTATGCGAACATATAGCAAAGGCTACTTTTGTAGGATGGCTTAAGTGCTATAGTTTATTAGGTTGAGAGGTCTTTGAAGGCTCACACAAGTTTTAGGATTATTAGAACCTGAGTCATGACAAGTGTTGTACTCTCAATGCAACAACACAGTTTGTTCAAACTGTATAATGTAGGCTAACATTGTGGCTTCAATCCATGAACTTGGAGCTATTTTTTGCTTGTGTTAATATTATGCAACCAGACCACACTCCTCTCTCCAAAAGAACAATGGTGAAAAATGTTAGTCTTCAAAACCCTCAACCTGCACATACCATATACATTTACAACTAATAATTTATAGATGGCCCACAGGTCTAACCTCTGCCCCTGATGTTCAGCTGACAATGAGCGATATAGGGTGGTATCCGAGTGGGGTAGTGGGCATGAGTAGGTCAACATTCTACAATGATCTGCCATGAGGTATTGATGCCACTCGGGAATAAATTGCATCCCAGGGTGATTAATGTGAGCACTTTTCGGGCATTGCCTTGTCTGGCTTAGAGAGGCTCCAACATGCTAGTCAACCTTCTGGTCCATTAATGAGCGAATGGCTGACTCACAAAGCCAGTGATGAGGCAGAGCGATAGACATGCTCAGACATGGGACTAATGCATTCACGTGATATTAAATGTAGATCCTGTTTTACCCAAGTGCTTCTGACTTGTTATGTTTTATAAAAGTGTATCTATCATGTGTCTATGAATCTAATGACGTTATGACAGATTTCGTGTTAAATATACAGTGGCTTGTTTTAGCAAAATAGTTCTTTTTTTAAACTTTCAACCAACGTGCAAGCATTGTGACATTTGGTACCTAATTCCCCCTGCCCACCTCACTTTTTCAATAGGCTGAAAATTGATTCCTCCTCCACTCGTGTCTCTGCAGGCATTTTGGTTATTACATTGTCTGTCACACCTATTTACATCTCTCCATTAATGCCATGCACATGTTTTAGTAAGCCTGCCGAAACAGTCAGGGCCAAAGGAGGGCGTAGATGTCTACCATCAGAAGAGATGCAATTCCATGCGGAATTCATGCTGTATCATTCTACTGTGATTTTATGACACCTACAGCTCTTTGCTCTGCCCTTCCTCTGACCTATGCCGTGAGCTGTCGGGGAGATGCCTACAGTAATTTGTGCCTCAGGCGTAGTGGGCTAAATAGGTTCATTCAGTGACGTCCCCAAACTGTGAATATTCTAATTGGTGTGTCCTCTGCCTGCCCTGGGCTGGTCCCCTACTCACCAGATCCCTCCCAGGCTGAACCAAGGGCCAGGGTTCCGGTCTGGAAGCACGCTTTCGACTGTACCTATAGATTTGCTTCGGTACTGCAGTTTAACTGACGTCTGGCCCAGAAAGACAATTCCCATAGACGGCCCCATATAGAAGTCAGATTAGAAAATTCCTAATAAGAGACTTTAGTCATCATCACAGTTGTCAGTCCTGACAGTTGCTGCACAGTTTTGAGGGTATATATGCCAGCAGCTGCAGTAATTTTCTATAAGGCTCTGAATTCTTCCAGTGGGAGGCTGGATAATGGACATGGTTCAGAGCCCTGTTGCTATGCCCACCTCACCACTTTCAGAATTTTGCCTGGATTGCTGTGGTCGCTGCAAGGCTGCGATATGGCATAATGTCTGCTCAACATGGAAATGTTCTTAAATACTGTCAGAAACGAAAGGCTTGCTGGTTTCTAGTGTTTGCGCCTTGAGCGTCATTCTGCCTCCTGTAGCTGAAAGTATTCAGACCCCTTGACTTTTTCCACATTTTGTTACGTTACAGCCTTATTCTAAAATTGATTAAATTGTTCCCCCCCCCCCCTTCAATCTACACACAATACACCATAATGACAAAGCAAAAGGTTTTTAGAAATGTTTGCTAATTTATTAAAAAAATAATTGACATGCACTGTCAACTGTGGGACCTTATATAGACAGGTGTGTGCCTTTCCAAATCATGTCCAATCAATTTAATTTACCACAGGTGGACTCCAATCAAGTTGTAGAAACATCTCAAGGATGATCAATGGAAACAGGATGCACCTGAGCTCAATTTCGAGTCTCATAGCAAAGGGGCTGAATACTTATCTATATAAGGTATTTCAGGTTTTTATTTGTAATACATTTGCAAAAATTTCTAACCCTGTTTTCGCTTTGTCATTATAGGGTATTGTGTGTAGATTTGGGAGGGGGATTTAATCCATTTTAGAATAAGGCTGTAACGTAACAAAATGTGGAAGAAGTCAAGGTGTCTTAATACTTTCCGAATGCACTGTAAGTATTGGTTGCCATGGCTTCCACCTGTTTACTGTCAGTTGTTGGGTTGCATTTGTTCTGGCCGATGCAGTCAGCATTATGTCAGTGCTGTGGCAGCCTGTCTACACCACCGGCCAGTCTGGGATGACATGGATGCCTAAAGTTCTTGATGACAGAATGATGGCTACATTTATGACAGTTGACGGGGGGGATTTGTCAGACGTTTTGATGTCATTTGAAATGCTATTGTCCTGTTATTTCTATTTAAGAAGCCTTTTGACCCAACCAAGCCCCAAATACCATGTCAATTTCTGGGTACAGTTTTATGTTGTGTTAGCCCAGCTGTTATTTTGCTGAAAAGCCCTGGTGGTGTGGACAACCTGTGAGGGATCAGATTCCATCTGGAACGTGCCTGCTCTGCTTCAAACAGGAGGACGTAATCCTCTTATGGCCAGAGTCATTTCCAGTAGTGAGTGGCTGCTAGAGAGCTGGAGCCTCAAGGGTATGTTCTGCTGTCCTGTCCAGATGCCTGCCTTGTTCCTCTCCGTCCTATCTGGTGTCATCGATCCAACCCACCAGCTGGCCCTATCTGGCCTAATGTCATTTACCCCCTGAGTGGAGTCTGTCAGTGGGCACACTGCCCATTATGGAGAAGGACCTGCTCTTCAAGTTACAAATTACCCTCTCTTTCAGTCCCTCCACACCAGCTTCACTGGTGGGTAACCCCAAGGCAAGGGACTCCATCAGTGGAACAGGTTCCTGCGTGCCTCGCTAATCCACTCACGCTTCTCCCCATCTGAGTAGCCCACATCCCCACCTTCTCCCTCACGATCAATATCGGCATGGTCAAGATCACACCCACCCCGCTGTTCCTCTCAGCGGTCTACTGTAGCTAGACGTGCACTGTTGGGACCTTGTTTGTTGTCGGCTCTGTCTCCATTGTTGTGATGGACCCAGGTCTTTTTGTTTGGTTTCTGGGACACACTGGGCCTCTGTCCTGGGCTCTCTCTGTCTCTGTGGGTTGTCTCTGGGCTGGCGCTGGAGGACAGTCGGCCTGATCGTACAGGATTAGCATATCTCTTTGTCCAGGGTTAACAAGCTCTGTCATGTGTTAATCTCCCTGTCCCCAGGGGGCCGAGTCTCCTGAGGCTGGGAGATGGGTGACGCTCGCTGGTAAAGGGGGTGTGTGTGTTTGGGAACAGCATATTCACCGGATGGGTCCGGGAGCGAAGGCATGTGATGAAGATGGGTGTCGCCAGCCTTTTTAGATAATACCCTTCGCTCACTTGAAGTCTCTACCCGTCGTGCCATGGCGGTACAGACTAAACCTGCATTTGGCTCCTACTAAACCTCTTCAGAGCATAAGGATTACAGTCAGTCACATCACATGGTTCTGTGATCCAGGTGTCTGTCACACAAGATGTTGCCTCGACTGACACAGGCAGCAGCCCAGTAAACAAGAGAAGCATATTCCTGAACTGAGTTTACTTGGTCCATTGTCTGTTACCAAGACCATTGAGTTGTCAATGGAAATCATAAGGTTGAAACCATTGTGCATTGTAGGCCATAGCCCAGGAGATGGCAGCTGATTTGGATCGTTTCTGCTCTGTCTGGGGAGTTAATGTGTCCATGGCCTCATTTGTCAGGCATGTCCTGACGTCACCGTCCGAGAAGGGCCTCACAATCCCTTCTCGTCTCCCTCCTACACCGTGTCCAGGGAAGGAATTCCGTGGAGAGGAGTCAACTTTGTTTGTAGAGTTTTGTTTGTGTGTAGGGTAGGGGCGTCTTTCTGACCTTTGGCCGGGCCTGTTTGGGAATGTGCGAGCAGTGATTAGTATCAGGGTGACGAAGGCAGCACACTGACTCAGCTGGGACGGTGTCATGCGTCTTTTGTACCCCCCCCTGGCTCCCCTTTCTTAGCTGGGCAGCGCACAGCAACAATCAGTCCCTCAGTCTCTTGGGTTATTTTTAGATAGCCGCCCGAAGGCTACAGAAGTGTATAATGGTTTCTATTAAAGCAGAGAGAGGGACGGTACCATGCAGGGAAAGTGTCCTGCTAATTGAGTGTAGAAATGGACTGGTGTGTACGGTAGTTGCTGAAAGAGACTGATGATCTTAGGTATGGTGTTATGTAATGCTTTTATGATGATGCTCATGACGTCTCTTGAAGCCTCGGGTAGCATGTCTTTTTGGATGTGATCTAATGTAAGTTCCTGAATGACATTTAATCAAACTTGCAGATTTGTTATTTTCCACAATGTATTAATTGTATTTTGCAATGAATTCTGATATTAGTAATGAACAGCAGCTGTTCAGGGTTTAGTGCCAAGGTTTCCCTCAGAGATGATACATGATAGAGCGTATCAATGGGGGGGCATTTTGCTTTTGGAGGCGGTGCTGTAAGTTTCTGTTTTAGGCCCTCTCCGTACCACCCTCTAGCACTCATCTGTTTCCTTTCTCTTCTTTTGTATCAGAACCATCTGCCCCAACCCCAAATTCAATAATGTTGCCATGGGTCTAACCTTCTTTGTGTAGTCTCGTCTTAGAACAAGATGTAAGACTGGTAGTACCTACCACCCATGTGCATTCTGGTTTCAGCTGTTAGTCTCTTTCAATTCCCCAGACTTGCCTTCGGACTCAATGCTGCATCATTCAACAAAATGTTTCATGTGGTCTGATCCTCAACGCACCATGTCTGGTGTGTATGCCTGTCCTCCCTCAGAGGAATAGTGGAACGCTTGGGCTGAGCAGGCGGATTGGGGATGCTGCAGGGTTTCAGTTTTTGAGTGGGGCTCCTTACCGCTGCCCCCATGGAACTATGCCAGCACGTGGTGCCTCGAACATTAATGTTCACTGTAACATATTGGAATGTTCATTCAAATCGTTTAACTGAAATTAACATGTTCGCTTCGAACAGAAGCCTTGTGGCACTCACATCAGCAGTGTTGAATAAGAGCAGTGGTTTCTAGATGAAGACGCCACACAGTCTCAACATTAAACGGAGAGATGGTCTGTCAACACAGGCACCAGGGCGTATTAACACTGGCCGAGGAGGAAAGACACCGGATCCCAGTGTTTGCCGCATGTGGCGATGAATGTGTGTTGATGATAGATTCAGAGGCCGTTAAACTGGCCTCTTCAAACCAGACAACCAACCGTTAACTCTTGAATCCTCTCTCTGGTGCCAGGGTTATCAATTCTATCATTAGGCATTAAGAGAAGGTTACAGGAGCGTTAGGAAAAGCACACTAAACTGATCTCCTGCTTGCTTGCCCCAGCTTCCTTCTGCTACAATCCTCCCATTGATGGCTATTTCCAGCTGACCCTGGGGGACATGCAGGCACAGAGAATGTATGTACACACAGCAGTGTAGTAGGAAAGCAGTGGCGGTTGCCATTGCTAGCTATTCATAAGTGCCTTTGACCGCTGTGATTTTCAGTAGCCAGTCTCTTGTTCCTGGCAAAGGGAGGCTCTGATTTAGACATGCACACACAGGCCACCAGCAGGGCTGACATTAAGTTAGCATTTAGCCCCACTCCTGCTGGGGACATTAATTGGGAATTGAACATGTATAATTTACCCCAATAGGTTTTTGTCGATCATTTAATCAAACAAATTGACCAAATGCCCCAAAAGAGAACCATACACATGCATAGGCTTATATAGGCGTACATACTGAAACTGTATGCACAGTTTTAAAAGGTCAAAGTGAAGATTACCGTTAGAATATTTTCATGACCTGATTATCGAAGGAGGGCTCTTACGCTTGTGTGTCGAGACAATCAGAAAGGCTGGGATCTCCCAGTGCTGTTGGAGGCCTGCCAGATATCTGCAGTATAGGCCTAGACGTGTCTACAGTGTCTCAGACACACTGAGGCAGGTTAGTTTACATTGAATATGGGTCTTAGAGGATGATCCCACTTTGCCCAGCTGGTGTTCTATTGTCAGCTGCTGAAGTGCATTAAGCATCTTGTCTATGATTGATTAACAATAATGAGATAAAGGTGTGTGCCTTCATCCTATTGTTTGCTTTCTCCTTGACGTGACGGTGAACCCCTGCCCTTGGTGGTGTGTGTATGTATAGTATTTCATGACCTCAGTGTGTGTTCTCTTTGTTCCCTGTAGCTGTGTTGCTCATCGGTGAGGCTTGTAGAGAATGTTATGTGGGATGCAGTTTGATAAGATGGGGTGGCTGTTTGGGAAGATATCGAAACCATCACTGTCCAAGGGACATTTTAAAACCTATAACTTATTTATCTTTCTAAACCTAAACTAAGGAGTAAAAACTGTAAAACTCTACATGACAGTAACAACAAATACGTCTGAACTCCTCTTCCTCTCTTTATTGCTTCCCTAAATAACGAAGAGTCCTCCAGACTACATGGACAGGAAGTTGTTCCTCTCTTGGGGGGTGGCGAGCGTCCTTGGGGTCATGTTGTGATGCAGCTGGTTGACCCTCCAGGGCAGGCCACAGACTCGCTGCCTTGTCATCTTCTATCTGGGCTATAACTCACATCTTCTAGCCGTTTAGCAACCGACAGCTTCTGATATAGCACTGCAATGAACAAAGTATATCTGACACACTACCATCTGTGGAGAATCAGCTTGAGATGTTTTACGAACAGGGAATCCTAAAGCCATCCGTCTCTAATCAAGCATATGACTGCAAAGACAATCCAAAAATATTTCACCAAAGACAACTACAACATTGCAGGGTTGTCCAAAGTCAGTCAAAATATTGCCAATGCCAATACGTATCATTGGGTGTGGTTGTATATTCCCTACTACACAGGGGGATGTAGACGGGGCGAGGGCCGTAGACTAGAGCAGTGGAATCTCCCAGCTGGAGGAAAAAGAGCAGAGCAGTGTTCCTCTGGCTGAGGGCTGGAGATTTATCACCACAACAGAGCAGAGCATGCCTGGGAAAAGCACAGTCAAGCCGTCTGGCTGTTCAGCAACCGCAGGAGTAGAACAGGACAGAACACAGGAAGGGGAGGTAGAGGGAGGAAGGCACCGATTGGACTTTACTTTACTTTTTCTAGTTGAGTTGTCGGGGCTATCGATGTGTGAGAGTCCCTGGTGTCAATCTGGAGTTTGATTTTGTGGTTGGTTTTCTTTTTGAAGGGTTGGTCAGGGCATGGGTCTGATGTTAGTGTAGAGCTCTGTTATAGGCAGAGCAGCCTGGTGTGAGGTCTCGGTATTCTTGAACAGAGCGTCTCTGTTGGACTGAGCTTGAAATGTAAATGTGTGAAACACGGTTGCTGTTGCTTTCACTTGCATCCAACACACATGCATCCACCTCATTCCAAATGTGACTGGTGTGTCACTTAATTAAGCTGATTGCCCTGTGCGCTGTGGCAGGGCTCTCTCCTCCTCCCCCTCACTGCCACTGTGTTGTCTGAGGAGGTCTGTGTCTGTGTGTGCTGCTTGCGGTATGGATTTTCTCCCTAGGGCTTTTCCCTCTCTCTCCCTCTCTCTCTTCCCCTCTGGCCTTGCTCAGCTGCTCAGGCCATCTGTGTGAACGCAAACAGAGAACAGAGGGGGAGAAAGAGAGTGCGAGGGTGGGGGAAGTTGAGGAAAAGGTTTGGATAAAATGGGAGGTTTGGCAGGGGAATGAAGGAAGGCACAGTAACGTATTTAGTTTTAGAGGATGAGTAAGGGAAGAGAGCAGAGAGAAAGGGGGTCTGTGTGGGGAGTAGTTCCAGGAAGCTGACCGCATAAAGACTGACTCTCTCCTCTATAAAGAAGGGGAGAAGCAGCATGTGGGGGAGAGAGAGGGGCTGCGCGGAAGTGGAGAGGCCTTCTGGAGTCCGAGCAGCGTACTGTCGTTCCAAGCTTTGTAGACTGTATCCCCACTCCGGTTCCCATGCTCCTCAAGCCAAGCCACTTCCTCTACCTCTGAGCTGGCCTCAGTGTTACTTCACCATGGAGCCAAGTCTCCTGTCCTGTCGGACAACTAGGACTCTCTACATTTCACTGTTATTAGGCCTCTGCTCCACACTGCAGGCTTTACATCTCCACCCTCCCTGACAGCAAAGCATCTGTGTTTATGGTACTTCTCCAGCGTGACTGCCTACTAGTCAGTGCTTATTGCATTGTTTACATGCTGTTTACATGCTTGACATGCATGTCTTTTCCCCTCAGCGTGACCTTTACATCTCCATCGTAAGTGGAGGTTTGGTTCACCACATCTGCGTGGTGTGTGGTTACATAGCTTTGCGATCTTGTCTGATGACCTAGAGCATGTTGTAGAGAGCGCGTTCTGACTCTGTTTGTTATGAGTGTAAGGGATTTTTGCGATTCCACTCGCTTGAGAGTTCAGTTGAAGGAAGGCTCTTCCACACTAGTGGGTCTGATGCCTCTTCTGTATGTAATAATAATAATATGCCATTTAGCAGACGCTTTTATCCAAAGCGACTTACAGTCATGCATGCATACATTTTTGTGTATGGGTGGTCCCGGGGCTCGAACCCACTACCTTGGCGTTTCAAGCGCCGTGCTCTACCAGTTGAGCTACAGAGGACCACATGTAGACCTAGCACATGTAGACCTAGCATATAAAGCACTCAAGTGTGTTCTCTGGCTTGTTAATGTTTTAAAAAATGATTTGCTAGCTCTCTCTGTTTGCCTCGAGTTTGTTCTTAGATTAGAATTTGTCTACATCGTTTTTGATGTTTGCTTCCCCAAGAATATATTGTGTCACGTATCGTGTGTGAGTCCCCTCCAGGGTTGTTTAGCAATGATGCTCTCTACAGAAGGGCACATCCTGTTCTGTCTGCTCCTAATCTGTTAGGATCATTGACCTTAAACACATTTGCTCTACTTTCAAAACAATATTTCTGCATACACAGTATGTAGTGTTTGTCTGTATATCTGTGTCTGTAGGGAAGTCTTTATCTGATCCCTCTGTGCCCTGTCTGCTGATATGAAGGCTGTGTCATTCATGTCCAGTCTTGTCACAGCCTGACGATACTCTCCTCTTCTCTTTGCCAGATCAGACTCCACCATCGCCTGAGTGCAGTCACCATCTTCAGTCTCAAGCTCTCCAGCCCTCCTCTGCAGAGACGGACAGCCAGGACTGAGGGGAGATGAAACCGGATGGGGTTGCCACGGCAGCGATGGAGCCAATGGAAGCACTGGACGCTGATCCGGTAAACGAGCCAGTTGTGATGGGGGAGGAGCCTAACCAGGCGGCGCTGGCACCTCAGATGGAGGGAGTTGGCCAGCAGGGAGAGATGGGGCAGGGCGAGCCTCATCCAGAGCCAGCCCAGGAGGCCCCCACCAAGACGGGGAACAGCAAGTCTGCAGCAGACCCCAAAGCCAAGACCAAGGCCCCTGCTGCTAAGACGAAGCCTGGGACCACCGCCACAATTAAGTCCACGACAGGACCAGGGTCTCGACCCAACGCTGCCCAGAGCCGCCTGTCCAATGGGGTTTCCAAGCCCCATGCCAACGGAGTGGCCAAGAAGACCACCACTGGAGCCCCAGAGAAGACCACGCCCAAGAGGCCCGTAGGCACAGCCGGCGCCCCCACCACTAAGACCACCACCAAAGTGGGTGAGAAGAAGCCTGCGGGCTCCACCCGCCCCACCTCGGCTCCTGCTGCCACCAACGGGGTGAAGGCCACCACAGGAACAGCAGCAAAGAAGACACCTGCGGCGCCAACTAATGGTGTCAAAACCACCACCACCGCTGCTAAGAAGCCCACAGGTAGGCTAACATTTAGGAGCAGTAGTTTTGAGTCACTGAAAGTTACGTGAAGCCTTGCATTTGTCAGCGGTTGCAAATTGTCTTCTGTACACAGCAAATGTAAATTTTCCCTGAGGCAAAGTATGACATTGTACTGTTTTATATTGTGACGGTTGGCATACAGCACATCCAGATGGATTCAGTTCAAGATGTATGAAATGCTGGAATGACTGCAACAAATATAGAAATCCATTGGCCTGGTTCCTTGGGAAATGGGAAATAAATGTTATGATATAAATCATAGGCTGCGTCTTTGAAATGAAATTATCTCACCCATGTCGTATATCTGGCTCTTTGTCCTTCCCTCTCCTTCACCTTCCCATATCTCATCTCCCCAGCTCCCCGGCCTGTCTCTGCAGATACCACCAAGCCCAGCACTGCCGCCGCTCCCAAGCCTGATAGGCCTCCTGTTTCCAAGACAACCAGGTAGGCCAACCATTGGTGTAGAGCTCGGAGCCCCACCCCTGGGGAGAGGCTGTGGGAGTGTGTAGATAACATAGTAGCCAGTGGTACATAATTGGTCCTCACTTCAGACATCCTCCAGGCAAAAGCTGATTGTCTGTCTGTACCTAGCTGGGCAGCCTTTTGTTTGATGCCGATTTCAATTCACTACGCAGTACAGGTGCAACTACAACAGCAGTAATTAATTGTTCAATCAATTCAGCGTAAGGCTCCAGTTGAGACTGAGAAGCCAGTTGCTTCATTTGGGGAATGTTACAGGCTGAAAGGGACTGGTTAAAACACTCTGGAGAAACGGGCACAATGTCCCTACACAGAGAGGGGCTTTAAGAAGTCCTCAGAAGTAGGCCAGCAGTCACTCTGAGCCAGGCCTTGCAGCGCTGTTTTGGGTTTGCAAATCGCATCCAGAGATTACTCTGCACCCCTCAGAATAAATAACAACCAACTCTAGGAGACAGACGAGGCTGTTTTGGACCTCTGTTTGGCAGTGCGTACAATCAGGTCAGATTACGCCCAGACAGTACCTGAGTCACGCTGTGTGACCCCAGGGTGGAACTCCAGAGAGTCACGGGCTGCTGCGAGGTGGCTCAACGAGCCCTTTGTCTGTGAAGAGGGGAGGATGATCAGGGATGTCCTAAGGTGTTTGGCTGTCCTTTGAATAGGCCCTCACTCCAACCTCTTTCCCCTTCAATGTATTAGTTTGTGTACCAAGGGAACTGTGGTCTCTTTCTTACTTTCATAGTTCCTTACTTACATAGCTCCCCCCTCCAACAATCTAACAGGATCTAGCGAGTACATACTAGTCAACAGATAGCGATTTAGCATTTTTTTGTGAGTGCGACGATCTGTGGTAAAGTTAAACTATGAGGTAAGTGAGAACTTTAATCCATGCATTACGGAACAAAACAGTTCATTTTGCATTGTGCAACATATGGCTAAGGGAGATACCGTGGAGGCTGATGGGCGCAGAGAGCGTTGTGTACCCAGCCACTCACCCTGCATGGGGGGGGGGGGGGTGTAATAGACTGTGACAGGGCCATAAATCTCCGCTTTAATAGATTTAGCCTTTTCCCTTCCTGCACCCTCTTTAATGCATGCCTGTATCAGATGAGTGTCTGAGTGCAGAGTGGATACGTTCTGGCATATCAGACCTAGCCTGTCTCCCCTGGTCACTGAGACCCCTGACTCACACACACAATACACATTTTGTCCCTCAATTTATTCAACTTCACTCTCAGGAGATTTTTTGTTATCAGACAGAAAAGATGGGAAAGCAAATATAGTTGTTTTACGATCCTACAGCTACAAATGGCCTAAATCTAATTTGACTGAATCATATCATTATGGCTGTGACGATTATGGAATAACCAGTAGGCTAATTGTCATGCAAATGGACACGGTTATCATAATTGTGATTTCTTTTTTTTTAAACAAATGTTTTGAGCTTGTAATGCATCTTTGAAAATATCCTACGAGATGCGTAATGAATACAACAAAGCTTTGGTGACTCCCGTCTCACAAAGAAATGGTTTTGACCAGAGCCATATATTTGGAGAGTTTGGACATTGAAGTTTATGCATATTATGATGCATTTACATGACACTGCATTCCATGGCAGCCATAATAGCTCCACATGGGTAATATTGACCAATAGCAGTTCACTGAATTTTCTGAATTTTAAACAATGCTATGTACAAGATTCCAAATTCTCGTCATAAATGGAATGCTCAAAGGCTTTAACATTCTAAAAGTTGGCCCAACTATAAATATATCGCTCTGGTTTTGACCGCTTGGAACTTTTGGAAATGATGTTTCTCTCCAACTGAGCTGTTTTGCTCGTAACATGATTCAGCTACCAACTTTACCCAATTCATGTAAAAATGAAAAACTGCTATTGGGTAAACTAGTGTCCAAAACATTAGGAGCACCTGTCCAGGTGAAAGCTATGATCCCTTATTGATGTAACCTGTTAAATCTACTTCAATCTGTGTAGATGAAGGAGAGGAGACAGGTTAAAGAAGGATTTTGAGACCGTTGAGACATGGATTGTGAATGTGTGCCATTCAGAGGGTGAATGGGCAAGACTATAGGCCAGCATCCCTGTGGAATGCTTTCGACACCTTGTAGTCCATGCCCCGACTAATTGAGGCTGTTCTGAGGGCAAAAGGGGGTGCAACTCAATATTAGGAAGGTGTTCCTGATGTTTTGTACACTCCGTGTATACTTGGAATATAAAGTTGAATCTCCCTTCACTTAAAATGAAGGTATTAAGACGATTATAAAAAAAATTTGTTCCCGGATATTGCTCATAATTGTCGGTTACACAATTATACAATAATTATACCAGCCCTACGCGTCACGGCTATTTTGTTTTGGTTCTGTTGACATTTAGCAAGTCCGAAACTGTTACTTTTTTATTTTATTTTTTTCTATTTTGGTGTCACTGCTCTGACCCCATCCAAACACTAGATCCACTCTGCTGGTGACACATCTCAGATTTATTCTGATGTTCAATCTCAGACTTTCAGTCGGTGGCAGCTGAAAATGTGGATTTTATTTTCAGTGTGTGAAATGAAGTCTGGAGCAGCACATGATTTCTCTATTCCTCCACTCCCTTTACAAAAGCACTCAATGTAATACCTGTCACTACATCCTGGTTGGTTGGAGGGTGTAGTAGATGTGTGAACGCTATTTGGCCGTGATGTGTGTGATGAGGTGTGCACACATTTGCTCAAGCGAACACTGTGTTGTGCATGTAGGGCTGTGTGTGTACTCGCTGTGTGCCTGCCCGCTGTTTGATACTGATTGCCTGTATGACGTTAGCTACACAGCTTGTGACAGGAAACCTTTGGGTCTGCTTTAGTGTATGCTGAGAAAGAAGTCATTATGTGGTGTTGGACACAGTGTGTGGTGTGGGGGAAGGTATGTGTGTGTCAGTTTGTGTAGGCGTGTCGGCTTTTGAGTCATAGTTGAGATGATATCATGCAGCGCATATCATTGATCATTGGTTATGTTTTTTTTGCATGCATATGCTAGTGTTGTGTATATGCTGTGCAGGCCTGTATTGCTGGGAGGCTGTATATGTTAATCAGCATGCTGTATGTGTGCATGTAGTCAGAACAACAAAATGGCGCCGACGATAGTTGCCCTGTTGCTGGCTCCTAGCGAACTTTGCAGTCTTATTTTAGTGTTCTTTTTCATTTATTTCCTCAATGTTTCTGGTATTATTTATTACTTCTATTTTTTTTTTCAATTTCCGCCTAAAATGACATACCCAAATCTAACTGCCTGTATCTCAGGACCTGAATCAAGGATATGCATATTCTTGATATCATTTGAAAGAAAACACTTTGAAGTTTGTGGAAATTTGAAATTAATGTAGGAGAATATAACACATTAGATCTGGTAAAAGATAATACAAACAAAAAACATGCTTTTTCTATTTTTTGTTGTTGCATCGTCTTTGAAATGCAAGCGAAAGGCCAGACGGTGATGTAGGATTCTAGATGTAATTTAATGTTGTCCACCTGATGGCAGCATTGTGTGCAAAGTTTCAGACTGATCCAGTGAAGAATTACATCACTACACAATATTTTGAATCAAGTCTGCCAGGAGTTTTCCCAAATGTGCCGAATTGGTTTTCAAGTACATAACTATAGGGAACATACAAAAATGCTATGGTAATACAAAATTTAAGTTTGCACACTCCCAGGAATGTCATAAATGATGACACCAAACACTGCATTCCACAGTAAGAACATCACACCAAAGGTCAAGCGTGGTGGTGTGATGGTTTGGGGATGCTTTGCTGCCTCAGAACCTGGACGACTTGCCTTAATAGAAGGAACCATGA
This sequence comes from Coregonus clupeaformis, assembly GCF_020615455.1. NCBI lineage: Eukaryota > Metazoa > Chordata > Actinopteri > Salmoniformes > Salmonidae > Coregonus > Coregonus clupeaformis. Next base: position 24,796,204 of record NC_059198.1, read on the forward strand.
ATTCTGCTCTGTATCAGAGAATTCTACAGGAGAATGTCAGACCATCCGTCTGTGAGCTGAAGCTGAAGCGCAGCTGGGTCATGCAGCAAGACAATGATCCAAAACACACAATCAAGTCTACATGAAAATTGCTAAAAAGCAACAAATTGGAAGTTTTGGAATGGCCTAGTCAATGTCCGGACCTAATCCCAATTGAGATGTTGTGGCAGGACTTGAAACGAGCAGTTCATGCTTGAAAACCCACACGTCACTGAGTTAAAGCAGTTCTGCATGGAAGAGTGGGCCAAAATTCCTCCACAGCGACGTGAGAGACTGATCAACAACTACAGGAAGCATTTGGTTGGAGTCATTGCAGCTAAAGGTGGCACAACCAGTTGAGTGTAAGGGGGCAATTACTTTTTCACACAGGGGAATTGGGTGTTGCATAACTTTGTTTATGAAATTAATGAAATAAATATGTAATTGTTGTGTTATTTGTTCACTTATGTTCCCTTTATCTAATATTAGGTTTTGGTTGAAGATCTGATAACATTCAGTATCACAAATATGCAAAAGTAGAGAAATTTGAAAGGGGGCAAATACTTTTTCATAGCACTGTAGCTGTACCAGTCACGTACGGGGTGATACGGCTGTACCAGTCACGTACGGGGTGATACGGCTGTACCAGTCACGTACGGGGTGATACGGCTGTACCAGTCACGTACGGGATGATACGGCTGTACCAGTCACGTACGGGGTGATACGGCTGTACCAGTCACGTACGGGGTGATACGGCTGTACCAGTCACGTACGGGGTGATACGGCTGTACCAGTCACGTACGGGGTGATACGGCTGTACCAGTCACGTACGGGGTGATACGGCTGTACCAGTCACGTACGGGGTGATACGGCTGTACCAGTCACGTACAATATAAAGCAGCCCAGTTGTGCATGCTGTAAATCTCCTCCCCTGCTGGGCTGTGGGTATGACAGGCAGGCCAAGCAGACCACTCTGTGACGCAGTCTCCCATAGCCATGGTTTTATGGGAGGTGCAACCACAGACCTAATCACTTAAAGGATCTGGTGGCGCGGGGGGGTGAGCTCATGCTCATGCTCTAGAAGTGTGATGGATGTTGCAGAGGGCTCTCTGGGAAAGCAGTGGTTTTATAGGCCTCTTCCTCACCACACTCATACAGCCCTATTGTGTTCTACAGGGATGTGCATCGTCACCCACCCACCAGGCTCTACCTGCTCTTTATTCTCTCACTGGTTTCCTCTTTGTACCTTTACTGCTAGGGGATGGAAACCATTTTACTGTTACTCGACACCTCAGCTCCATCTTCAGTAGGTTGACTGTCCTTTTGATATCTTGTTATTTATTTTTAAACGTTATTTTCCTCAAGCAGAACCAACCAAGAAGCCAGCTATAGCTGGTTTATCAGGTTAAGGCGGCACCCTGTGTAATGTCTATCCTTTTGCTCAAAGCCCCTCTTGAGTGCTGATGCGGCAGTATAAGGATCTCCCTAGCTCCAAGGCAACTAACTACCTGGTGAATTTCTCTGGGAAATTTCTAGGACTGATACCTTTTGTTCCTGGGTTAGAGTGAGATTACTGTAGTGTTCCCATATCTGCAGCCCTGTGTGGATGTCCTGGAGGTAGAATCCCCTCCTTTAACCAGGGTGAAGAGTCCCTCCCAGCCTTTCTGCTGAATTAAAACTGTATCTAATGTGCCAGTTGTCTCCCTGGGAGGAGGTCCATGGCCATGGTAGCTGGCTCTTTGCTGTTAGCTGGCTCTGCTGCAGGGGAGGGGAGGCGCTAGCTTTGCTTACGCATCTCATTGACTTAATCGTAGCCCCACTTTGATTTGCCACAGGAAGGCACACCAGGCGACCTGATTTTTATGTTGATCACTACAACGTTCCACATCGTTCCAGAATGCGTAATTCAACTAAAATGTTTTTTTTATGAGTTTTTTTTACCTCCGGTGACTTTGGTGAACTTTAAGTGTCACTGCGCTCGGTTTTTAAGCTTCAGTGCTTTTCTAGGCTTTTACTCTACATTTGCTTTAACCTCAATTTGTGATGATTCTCCTAATGGCAAATTTGAGAAAAACAGTGCACAGCATTTTCCCTTAATTGTGTGCAAGTGCAAGCAATTGAACTCTGATTAAGAGTCTAAAATTATCAACACTACCTCAGTCATTTGGGTGACAGTGATCTTAATTAGAGAATTGAAAAAAAGCTTAACAATTCAAGCATCATTGCACTGTAATGCCTCAATGGAGCATTTTCATTGTGCCTAACTGCCGAGAAGCATGTATTAATTTTGTAACACATCCTGCCTGACTTTTTTTAAATTGTTCGACCGTGCCCCATTATTCTATAACTGCCACACTGGCTCCTACAACAGTGAGAGGACCTCTTTGAGAAGCGACATTGATATAAGGTTAATGGTGTGTAATCGGATGAGCACTTCAGCGATTTTTCTTTCTCTCTCACTCCCTCTCTCCTACTGCCTTTGACGATGGCCTGTTAATCGTCCTTGCTTCCCTACCTAAATTGAGTCATCTTGTCATTTTGGATTAGCCATATTCCTTTCATCACACAGATGAAGATAAATATTCTGTCATAATCTCTCCTCCATTCTCTCTACCAGCTGCGCTCGACCCTCTATTCACTTCGTCCTGTAATTCTTTTCTAATCTTTAATTCAATCTTTAATAATTTTCTGTCAGCACACACTTTTACAAATCTCCTAAACTTAAAATTTTGCCACTTTTACTTTTCTTTTTAGTATGTCCTCATTTACATCTAGACCTGTCGGATTGGTACCGGAGGAAACCACAGAAATCACATTCTGCTAGCTCGTAGTTAATTAGTTGAGTGGTCAGCTAATTAAAAAGCTCTTCTTCTGTACTAGGTTATATCACGCATACTAATAGAGAAAATGTTCAGTTTTTGTGATCTAACGGAGGATAGAAACAAAGGCCTTTTGTACCATGACCTAGGCTGTTAATGCTTTATAAGGAGCCTTATTCTAGTCTAGACGTCACCACACCAAACAATATCATGAACATGCACTTGTGTGCCAAGAGCTTGTAATCACTCTTATCATTACAGTAATAACAGGCTGTCTTTGTTTTGGTACATCAGCTGTTTCTCTACCTATGACAACTCATACTGTACAAGGAAGGAAGCTGTGCGGTCACATTCTGACAGTCAATTTAGGACATTCTCAATGTTACTGCACAGCCTCCTCAAGTTGTAATCCATTGCTAGTGTCCAGTGGGCATTATGTTTAGGCTAGATGTTACCAGACAGGCAGTGTGTTCCATTAGGCCTGCACTTGGCAGGGTGTGCGTGGCACTCTGGGCTTCCTTGCAGGGTAGAAACTGGCAGCGTTTGCACTTGTACAATGAATATGCTTTTAACTCCATCCATAGTTCCAACAGGGATTTAAACAAGTTATTTCTGTGCTTCGTCTGAATTAAAGATGAACATGACCCCAGTGATCTTCCCTCTCCCCGCCGCTGATGCTAACTCTTTATTTAGAGGCGGTGGTGCAGTGCAGCGTGGGCTAAGGAGATCTCACGACTGTGTCACTGGATGTCGGGGGGGGGGGTCTGTTTAAACATTGGTGTTTGTCACTTTATTTGTATTTATATATTTAGCAGTCACGTCTCCATTTCGATATTTTATAATCTCTCCAGAAAATACTGCTCCACGGTGTCTGGTAGATGACCACAAAACTAATGTCCCCCCTGGTTTGAAAGCCGTGCTCAGTGATTCTGACCCCACCCGTCTCCTGTTCTCCCTCAGGCCTGCCACTGGTGCTCCAGGATCTCGCCCTGCCTCTGCTGCAGCCAGGCCAGCCACAGCCAGCACAGCCAAGAGCTCCACATCCACAGCCAAGCCTGGCGCCACCACGGCTAAAACCACCTCCACCACCCCCAGACCAGCCTCTGCCAAAGCCGGCTCCACAACACCCACTGCTGGACGGACCCCAACATCACAGCCCTCAAAAACCACAACTCCCATCAAGAAAGGTAGGAGGGGACATCAGTTTTGGTTCTAATTAGTGATGATGGTGAATAATTTTTTTTAACAGAAAAACTTTTTATTACTAGCATTACACCATTATTAAATATTAGATAATTTGTTCATCATAATAGATTTTCCGTCCAACGCTTGTCCTTTTCATCTTCACAAACAGCTGCTTGTGTTATGCTCTTCCTCTAGATGTTACCAAATCAGCTGCTGCAGCCACCAAGAAGCCTGCAGCAGCTCCTCTCACTCGCGCCTCACCAGCCAAGACCACCAAACCCGAGACTCCCAAATCAGCCTCCGCATCCAAGCCAGACTCCACCCCCAAGAAGCCGGCTGCCAGCAGCAAGACCGCAGACACCAAGAAGACACCAAGCAAGCCCACGCCTTCAAAGGATGTCAGTGCTGGCCCCAAGACCCCTGGCACCAAGCCAGCAGGGAAGGCTTCCACCCCTAAGAAGACTGTGGGCAGCAACACCCCCATGGCAGTGAAGCGTGGCCCCAAGCCCACAACGGCGGCAGAGCCCGCGGCTGAAGTGGGTGAGACGCAGGACGCCGCTGTTGCTGCCGCCTTAGCTGCAGCTGCCTCGGCTGCTGTGGTTTCCATGTCAACCTTGGAAGAAGCAGTGGTGGCTGCGGTCCCAGAGGAGAAGGAGACTGTGCCCCCTCAGGCCAGCCAACCAGAGGAAGCCCCAGAGGAGAAGGAGACTGTGCCCCCTCAGGCCAGCCAGCCAGAGGAAGCCCCAGAGGCCTTTATCCCTCAGCTGTCAGCTCAGCTGGACCTGGTCCACCTGGAAGAGCCAGCAGACACAGTGTCTCCCCTGGGCACCACAGTCATGTCCCCTCCATGCTCCCCCACCGGGCCCATGTCCCCAGTCAGGGAGCCCCAGAATGCCTCTGCTCTGCTGGACATGCACGTCCAACCAGAACCCTGGTCCCAGAGCCAGTCTGACATGGCGCCACAGAGCCCAATCCAGGAGGAGGTGAGGTTCCAGCCAGACCCCTGGGCCCAGAACCAGTCTGCCATGGCTCCACAGAGCCTGGTCCAGGAGGAGGTGAGGTTCCAGCCAGACCACTGTGCCCAGAGCCAGTCTGCTATGGCGCCACAGAGCCCGGTCCAGGAGGAGGTGAGGTTCCAGCCAGACCACTGTGCCCAGAACCAGTCTGCCATGGCTCCACAGAGCCTGGTCCAGGAGGAGGTGAGGTTCCAGCCAGACCACTGTGCCCAGAGCCAGTCTGCTATGGCGCCACAGAGCCCGGTCCAGGAGGAGGTGAGGTTCCAGCCAGATGAGCAGCAGGAGGACCTCCTCATGCCCTCTTCTACAGCACCTCCTGCATTCAGCATGATGTCTCAGCCCATGGATGACTTCACCTCAGAGTTCCGGGTCTCTCCCTCTCAGGACCAGGAGGAGGCAGTGGAGAAGGCGGATGAGGAGATCAACGAAGATGATGACGATGAGGAGGGGGAAGAGGATAGGAAGGTGGGCAAGCCGACGTCACTGTTTGACATGAGTAGCTCTCAGCCCTCTGAGGATGCCAAGCCTGCAGGCTTTGGTGGTGCCACTGGTTGGCATGGGGATGATCTCTTGTCAGGGATGGACTCTGAGGGTGTGAGCTGCCGCCTGCAGGGGTCGTCAGAGATGAGCAACACCCAGCACACGGCCCTGCTGGAGGGAACCCAGAGCTCCGACGCCCAGGTAGACTCCAGCCTCAAGGGCGCCAAAGGAGAAGGGGCCTTCATGGGCTCCCCCAATGTGGAGACCCTGGCCAACGAAGAGGAGGAAGATGAAGAAGAGGATAGGAAGGTGGGCAAGCCCACGTCACTGTTTGACATGAGGAGCTCTCAGCCCTCTGAGGAGGCCAAGCCTGCAGGCTTTGGTGGTGCCACCGGTTGGCATGGGGAAGACCTCTTGTCAGGGATGGACTCTGAAGATGTGAGCAGCCGCCTGCAGGGGTCGTCAGAGATGAGCAACACCCAGCACACGGCCCTGCTGGAGGGAACCCAGAGCTCCGACGCCCAGGTAGACTCCAGCCTCAAGGGCTCCGAAGGAGAAGGGGCCTTCATGGGCTCCCCCAATGTGGAGACCCTGGCCAACGAAGAGGAGGAAGATGAAGATGAGGAGGAAGAGGATAGGAAGGTGGGCAAGCCCACGTCACTGTTTGACATGAGGAGCTCTCAGCCCTCTGAGGAGGCCAAGCCTGCAGGCTTTGGTGGTGCCACCGGTTGGCATGGGGAAGACCTCTTGTCAGGGATGGACTCTGAAGATGTGAGCAGCCGCCTGCAGGGGTCGTCAGAGATGAGCAACACCCAGCACACGGCCCTGCTGGAGGGAACCCAGAGCTCCGACGCCCAGGTAGACTCCAGCCTCAAGGGCTCCGAAGGAGAAGGGGCCTTCATGGGCTCCCCCAATGTGGAGACCCTGGCCAACGAAGAGGATGAAGATGAGGAGGAAGAGGATAGGAAGGTGGGCAAGCCCACGTCACTGTTTGACATGAGGAGCTCTCAACCCTCTGAGGAGGCCAAGCCTGCAGGCTCTGGTGGTGCCACCGGTTGGCATGGGGAAGACCTCTTGTCAGGGATGGACTCTGAAGATGTGAGCAGCCGCCTGCAGGGGTCGGCAGAGATGAGCAACACCCAGCACACGGCCCTGCTGGAGGGAACCCAGAGCTCCGACGCCCAGGTAGACTCCAGCCTCAAGGGCTCCGAAGGAGAAGGGGCCTTCATGGGCTCCCCCAACGTGGAGACCCTGGCCAACGATGATGATGAGGAGCGAGTTGATGTTGATGATATGGACGTGAGCTCAGAGCGGGCAGAGGACCACCGGAAGGTGTGTCAGCAGGAGGATGAGGAGGATGATGAAGATGTGGAGATGCCGAGCGAAGGGGTGACGGAGAGTGGCCTGGAGAGCTGTGGGAACGCAGACGAGGACGACTACACAGAGGAGGACCGCTTGGATAACCTCAACCGCTCGCCCATCCCACCTTCCTCAGCCTGGAGTCAGACCAACCCCTTCACTGACCCCTGGGCCCAACCCACCCTCTCCTCCCCGCACACCACCTCCAGCCCCCTGTCTGACCACAGGGCTGCTGACCCTGAGACGCCCATCCAGTTCTCTGCCCAGGCCTGGTTGGGTCTCAGCGCCCCCTCCCTGATGCCCCAGTCAGAGCAGCCCTCAGAGCCCCAGTCTGCCCCGGAGGAGATGGAGAGCTCCGCCCCAGTGGAGGCCTCTGCCCCCCCAGGGCCCCCTGCTGTGGGCATGTCTCAGTCCAGCACCCTGAGCGGCACGGCCCTGGCCGTCCACAGCAGCAGTGAAACCAGCACGCCCGAAGAGCTCCGCGACTACGACAGCAGCTCCGGGGTGGAGTCACGCTCTGACAAGCAGCAGACCCCCGTGCCCTCCAATGTGCAGCCCGACCTGGAGCAGGACTTGGGCATCCATCTGGAGCGAGGTGACGAGGAGGAGGAGGCTGAGACGCTCCCTGCTGATGAGGTCCTGGGAGCAGGCCCTCCTACTGCCCCCGCCTCTGCCCCCTCCTCCCCCTCCACCTCGGGAGACGAGGCCAGCGACACGGAGGGCGACCCAGACGTCCCCGTCGCCATGGATGACAGCACTGAGTTCGACAGCCCACCGCCCGCCCGTATCCTGCCTGCCCTGGAAGAGGACGAAGAGGTGGTGGAGGCGCCGGCCGGAGAAGGAGAGGAGGACGGGGGTGGCGGCACGCCCCAGTCTGCCAACTCGGTGGCGTCTTACGGCTTTGACTGCACCATGTCCAACTCCAATGCCCACTCCACGGCCGAGAGCTGCGGCAAGAGCCCAGGCATCTTTTCCCTGGAGAACGAGGACCAGCTACCCGAGGAGGCCAAAGATCCCTCCCTCATCAAGGAGCTGACCCTGCCAGCAGCGGCCGCCCAGTCAGAGGACCTGCTGGGAGGCCCCGTAGACCTGCTGCCCCTGGGCCAGCCTGGGGACCAGCACCACTACATGCTGGGGGGGAAGATGGAGGCTGACGACCTGGAGGACGCCCTCCGCCTGGGGACCCAGCATGCCGGGGAGGCCAGCGAGGGCCAGCCACCCTACTACTCTGCCATATGCGATAAGACTGATAACTTTCTGGCAGGTAACGTATAAGTCCCTCCCCCTGGAATGCACCTTCTCCCTCGCACCCCTCCCCCTTACTTGTTGTTCTTAGTTTTTCTCTCCAGTTGGGTTAGATGGTTTAGAAAAACAAGCAAAAATGGTAGGAGAAGAAAAAAAAGCAAGGGGAACGAAAAAGACTGTAGATCAGTGAAGCCTCCCTCTTTCATACTACTATTATGGTTATGAATGTATGGCACTCCTTTATGTACAATAGCTACTAGCTACCATTTTCTATTAGAATGTTCTTTTTAAGTAACACTGCATACTCCATAACCCCTGAGGGGGCATTGACTGACTGGTCTGTTGTGACAAAGCTCTTAAAAGAAGAGAGACAAAACGAGAATGGACTCTACCTACATGTGTATTTATCCTACTGTTTTTACCAAACAAATGTCAATTATTTTTTTTGTACTTGTTTTGTTTGTTTGTTTTGTTGGAACCCGGTCCTCCCTACCCTATGTACACACACTCCATTTTGTCCTGTACCATAGAGATAGTCCTACTCTCTCTTTTTAAAGTTTGTCTTCCTGTTTCAAGACTTTACCATTCTGGTATCGAATAAAGGCTAGATATTTAACATGGCTTTCCTCCCCTTACAGTTTTGTTGAGGTCTGTATGGGAGTGTTAGATTGAAGTTTGTCTAGTTTTAATTTACGCTACAGGAAGTTTGCCTCTCCCTGCATAGATTATCATGGCAAGTAACGTTGTCATGGACAGTGTGTTTTGAGGCATCTGGTTTTAAGTGGTCATGCTTCATGCCTCTCTTAGTTGATCATTTGTGCTTCAGAACCAACTAACAACTATTTGTGGAAAAAACCCTGCATTTAGAATGACGCTCACTGAAAACGATATTCCCACTGAAACGCTTTTAGTGGTATTGGAAATTTCAATTTGCATGTACTAACATTTTAAATTGTATCTGATTAAACCATTATACACTAGGGATGTTCATAAATGAGTGGGTCACACGAAGTAGGTTTTTCAAAATTCCATTAAACACCATTGCAAGGCACATTGTTCCTGTTTCTTGTTATTTCCCATTAGTGTAGCATGTCTCAATTGTTGTCTAGGTCAGTTTTATGTATTTAAATGACATTCCTATGATATCACTGTCCCCACCATGAAAATAACTTCCCATCAGGAAGTTACGTTTTATCTGTGGAATGGTGTTGATGCGCAATGGAATTTTGGTTAGGAGGCAATCCACCTGGTGTCCCATACCCTGTTTTCCAGCATGTATATGTTTCTCTCTGACTTCCATGGATTCAACACAGACCAACACCACATTTGTAAACATTCTTGGTAGGTGGTACTCCGCAAACAGACACCAGGGAAGACTCCTGCTCCTGGGTCCCTGTACTGTATGTCCTGAAGCTTTTACACCCACAGCTCCTCTTCCTCTGCGATGTGAAGCCTGCTCCAACCTGCCTGTATCTTCCCGAATGCTCCACTCACACCCACCCAACACACTCACACTAACCTACTGGCATAACCCCACACCCACCTACCTGAATGCATCCTAAGAAGAAGCTGAAGCGGATGAGCGATCTCTGAATCCCTGTCCTGCCTTCTCCTGCTCAACCTTGACAAGGAAAACCCTTAGATCCCTGTGTTTGTTGGTACAGAAATCACAGCATCCCTTATTCCTCCTCTCCTACCTTCTGCACCATTATGGTGTTCCTAAAAAATGGTGGGATTGAATACTTTTCAAAACAGTCTGGCGTATGTGGTGACCCTAAACATATGAAGAAGCTATATGGTTGGGTCGATACAAGTTTTCAGAGTAGTTTATGATTTGGTTCTTAAGTAAAATGGTTAATCCCTTGTACCCCATTTTCTTTGTCTAGCCCCCGGCTTGTCAGGTCTTGCATGTTAATTCTCATGTTATCAAAATATAGCAATTATGTGGTGATATTTCCCTGGGACATTATCAGATGTGTCAATTCACATTTGTATTAATGGTGGTTAAATGCCAGACCATGGAGGCAGGGGAGATGAATTGCTCCTAGTCATGCGATCTATATCCCTTATTAGGGCTACATCTAATTGTGCTGACATTCAGGCCAGCATCTTACATCTTGTGGGCAAAGACTTGAGCCAAAATGATTACTAACAATGTTGCACACCACTTTATTTCAGTGTATGAGTGGGTTGCAAGTGGATCTGAGTTACCTAAACTCTGATGCAATTACGCAAGATTTTAGTTCTGGGTTTCCGAGATTAGAATTACCAGACGAATTTAGGCAAGAGATTACATTTAAGATGTGATTGGCCACTGCTGTTACATCTGTTTCGATAATATCCCGTCCCATGTCAGGAACTGTCTGAATTGTCATTGTATCACATTAAATGTATAGACATGTACTGTAGTAGCTGTTGATAAATCCATTAAGTGTCTCCACAATTTAACATCATCCTAGTTCAACCTCAGCTCAACGTCATCTTTATAACCTTTTTTCCAAATTATTTGAGAGCAAACTCTAGATCTCATTTGACACTGATACTGAAAGTCAATATAGTTGATGGGTTATGTAATATACACTGCTCAAAAAAATTAAGGGAACACTTAAACAACACAATGTAACTCCAAGTCACACTTCTGTGAAATCAAACTGTCCACTTAGGAAGCAACACTGATTGACAATAAATGGCACATGTTGTTGTGCAAATGGAATTTACAACAGGTGGAAATTATAGGCAATTAGCAAGACACCCCCAATAAAGGACTGGTTTTGCAGGTGGTGACCACAGACCACTTCTCAGTTCCTATGCTTCCTGGCTGATGTTTTGGTCACTTTTGAATGCTGGCGGTGCTTTCACTCTAGTGGTAGCATGAGACGGAGTCTACAACCCACACAAGTGGCTCAGGTAGTGCAGCTCATCCAGGATGGCACATCAATGCGAGCTGTGGCAAGAAGGTTTGCTGTGTCTGTCAGCGTAGTGTCCAGAGCATGGAGGCGCTACCAGGAGACAGGCCAGTACATCAGGAGACGTGGAGGAGGCCGTAGGAGGGCAACAACCCAGCAGCAGGACTGCTACCTCCGCCTTTGTGCAAGGAGGAGCAGGAGGAGCACTGCTAGAGCCCTGCAAAATGACCTCCAGCAGGCCACAAATGTGCATGTGTCTGCTCAAACGGTCAGAAACAGACTCCATGAGGGTGGTATGAGAGCCCGACGTCCACAGGTGGGGGTTGTGCTTACAGCCCAACACCGTGCAGGACGTTTGGCATTTGCCAGAGAACACCAAGATTGGCAAATTCGCCACTGGCGCCCTGTGCTCTTCACAGATGAAAGCAGGTTCACACTGAGCACGTGACAGAGTCTGGAGACGCCGTGGAGAACGTTCTGCTGCCTGCAACATCCTCCAGCATGACCGGTTTGGCGGTGGGTCAGTCATGGTGTGGGGTGGCATTTTTTGGGGGGGCCGCACAGCCCTCCATGTGCTCGCCAGAGGTAGCCTGATTGCCATTAGGTACCGAGATGAGATCCTCAGACCCCTTGTGAGACCATATGCTGGTGCGGTTGGCCCTAGGTTCCTCCTAATGCAAGACAATGCTAGACCTCATGTGGAGTGTGTCAGCAGTTCCTGCAAGAGGAAGGCATTGATGCTATGGACTGGCCCGCCCGTTCCCCAGACCTGAATCCAATTGAGCACATCTGGGACATCATGTCTCGCTCCATCCACCAATGCCACGTTGCACCACAGACTGTCCAGGAGTTTGCGGATGCTTTAGTCCAGGTCTGGGAGGAGATCCCTCAGGAGACCATCCGTCACCTCATCAGGAGCATGCCCAGGCGTTGTAGGGAGGTCATACAGGCACGTGGAGGCCACACACTCATTTTGACATGTTTTAAGGACATTACATCAAAGTTGGATCAGCCTGTAGTGTGGTTTACCACTTTTAATTTTGAGGGTGACTCCAAATCCAGACCTCCATGGGTTGATAAATTTGATTTCCATTGATAATTTTTGTGTGATTTTGTTGTCAGCACATTCAACTATGTAAATAAAAAAGTTTTTAATAAGATTATTTCATTCATTCAGATCTAGGATGTGTTATTTTAGTGTTCCCTTTATTTTTTTGAACAGTGTATATTAGATTAGGTCGTAGATGGTGGCAAGTACTCCAATCAGACAGATGTAATGTTAATAATGAGTCATTGCATGTTCCAATAAGATGAGGGATGATTTAGGATGAGTCCAGGATGCATGCAAGCCTCTGTACTCGTGTTCTGCTACTCCGTTCGAGCTTACCCTCTGGGACATTTGAAGCCAGACCACAAAGATTCGATGTGACGGTCTGATCAGTAAGAATTTGATCTGTCCTCCCACACCACAAATGTATACCCCAAAATAACAGGATACAACGACTGTTCGGTTTATTCTGATATTTAGGTGAGCAAATATATAACAGAATATTAGAAGATAACTGTGGTCAAATTTAATTTATTTGTCCTTTTTCAACTGATGGAGACAGATGTTTCTAATGCTTTGTTTGCTTTATCCCTTTGTGTAAAGATGTCAATCCCTCAGCACTTCCCTACACTCCTTTTGATACTTCTCCTTGAATCCTCTGTCGCTGGCCCTGGATGCTGTCCTACCCCTCCTTTTTGGTGCATGCATCTCTAACGCACATCCCAAGTTATCTTGACTGTCTAGCAGGAGGGCTCAAGCGTGAAGAAGCGGAGACCGAAGAGTCACAACAGAGGCATAGAGAGCCACCCTTTGTCCTATGGAAGGAGGAGAAACAGGATGAGCCAACCATGGGCCTACAGGAAGAGGACCACATCCAGCTTCCACCTCATCTCGTAGTGAACGGCCACTACCTCGTGGAGCAGCAGTGCAACAGGAGACCCACCGACACCACTTCCAGGTCCCCCCAGTCTGCAGCTGTGGCCAACGGTCAGCTGTGCAGGCTGGAGCAGCACCAGAAGCACCTGAGAGAGTTGCAGCGGCAGGAGCAGGAAAGGCAGAAGAGGCAGTGGCTGGAGGAGGAGTGTCTGAGGCAGGAACAGCAGATGCAGCTGGAGAGGCAGCGTCGGGAGCTCCTCCAGCTCCAACTCCAGCAGCAGCAGCAGGAGCACAGACACCGCCGCCAGGTGCTGCAGTGGCAGCTAGAGCTGGAGCAACAGCTCAAACAACAGCTCAGACAGCAGCAGAAACAACAGCAGCAGCAGTTGAGGAGTCCGTCTGCAGTCATGCTCTCCCCGTCCTCCGGGCTCTGCACCATCTATGAGGCCATGGAAACCAGCGAGGATGAGGGTGAGGAAAGAGAGCAGAACCGAGAGGGAGAAATGAGGATGGAGCAGGAGAAGTGGACATCCAAGCAGACCTGGCCAGAGTCACGCCAGCAGGGGCCACGTCCCATTCCTCCAATGGACCTGGACTGGAGCAAGAAGGTGGACATCGTCCAGCAGCTCATCAACCAAACCCTGCTGCTGTCCGGGGACAGAGGTTGCCCCCCTCTGCTCCTGCTGCCTGTGGGGAGTGGGGGCACCCTGAACCCCCTGGAGAGCAGCATGTGGCCCAACCTGCTGCTCCCGCTCAGTCCCCCCTCTGCCACTGTCACCTCTGTCAGCAGCTACTCCCCAGACAGCCAGGGCAGCTCCCCCCAGGGAGACTGGACCGTGGTGGAGCTGGAGACACAGCACTGAAAGCCAGGAAAGGAGGAGGACACACTACTCATCACTGTCATATCTATACACTGCATACTGTTTACACACGACACAAGTTTGCACTGCATCTCCACACTACAAATTCACGTCATGAACCAATATAACAGCGAGGTACACTGATTAAACCACACAATCTCACAAAAGAGCATGCTATACATTATAACCTCATATCTACAAAGAAATCCACATTCACTGTATTGTAAAACTAATCCTCAAAGAATGCAATATTATTACTCTTCATCAGTGGAGAATTAAGAATGGCACATCCCCCATTGGTACTGCATCTAATATATTGTAATAATACACATAGGATACTATATATATATATGTATGTTTGTGTAGTTTAACTCCTTTGTGTATTGCTTCGAACCAAAATCAAAATTGTATTAATAACTACACTATGAACCTTACTCTGAGAGATAGTTATGACAAATTGCACTTGTTGATCAATTTAAATGTTACAGGTAAGTGGGACTAGATTAGACTTGGTTGTGTTAAATTATCAGCTTCAAATCCTCAGGGAAGCTGTTTTGTATGTGGAGAAAATACTGCTGCTAGTTACGCCCTTGAATTGACACAATCCTTTGTAGGAGAACACCCTTTTAAGGAGAGCGCAATGTCTCAATAAAATAATTGGGCTGTCACTTACACAGGAAAAGAGTGAGGGTGAGAGAAGGACTTCCTTGTTCTGCTCTGCCTTTCACAGTGGTGGGGGTGGGGGGTCTCACCCTGCATTCCAAAGCTATAACCTCATTCCTTGGGTCTGCCTTTATTCAATGGGTTTCCGAGGTTACCAATGATGTCATGATAGGAGAGAAACTGAGAAGTCTGAGACAGCGACACTACCACACTGGGGGAACTTGCACATTCAAGAGAGCGCAACACTCGAAGCACTGATAAATTTAACTAACTGTTCAGAGAATTACATCAACATATATTGCCCTTTATTAAATACGCCCCAGGAGAGGGAGTTATTTGCGGTGGTGATGAGGCAATGTTGTGAGATGGGAAGCTGGATATAAAGTGTTGGAAAGACTTTAACATTGTACTAAAGAAGTGGCGTGTATGACCAATTCCGTAATGAGTTAAAGGAGGGGGAAACAAGGTTCCTGAAGCCTAAGCTTGAGTACATGTAGGCTACATTTGTCAAATGAATATCCTTCATCTATCTCCATGTCAACAGTTGATCCATCAACATAAATTGATTCCATCTGTGAGCCAGCTGTCTCTGTTTTGGAGTTTTGAATACTCAGGCAGTTTTGATTCCTGCTTGTACTACTTGGTGTCAGGTCTACTATAGTATGTCACGTATGTACATCATATTTAGGAAGGCTACACAACGGTTGGGTAGGGATTCAGTCGGGATGTAAAATGTAAAACAATGTTTATACATTTTATATAATTCTACTGTTATGTGCAATCAGAAATGTATGGTGAATTGTGCAATATTACTCATATCAGTTGCACATAATTTAGTTTAGACTTAATTAGATATTTTTTGTTAATGTAAGTCCGTTCTAATTTTAGCATCTATACAGGTATATGTAGTATCCATTATTTTATTTTTTTCATTAATTACTATTAAAGGATATTGTACCGTACGTCCTCTTTTAGTTCCGTTTGTAAATAGAGGTAGATGAACACTGCCACCTAATGGTTGAGTTAGACTACTGTAAACAAATACTGTAACCCATGTAATCTCTGTCTTTATCCATTGTTATCAGTACAGTAGGGTATAAAATATTAGTATTGTGCAAGCACATCTATGAAACTCTATTTTGACTGGTAGGTTAGGCTAATCTCTGCTTCATAATATTAGAAAAAGTATACATGTATCCATATAGTGATATTATAAATGTATGTGATGCTGTGTATGACAACTTATTTCAGTTTGAATGCAGCATTTGTGAAAATGATATTTATGTAATACATTATCCTTTAAGCCAGGGGTGTCAAACTCATTTTGCCTGTGGGCCGCATTCGGTCTTCACCGAGGCCCGGAGGGCCGCATTTAAAATGTGTTATAGTCCAGTATCCATACATTTTTGTCTAGCTTTCGTTTCAATTACTGTTAGCAAGCTGGACAGAGTGGAGAGACTATACATGTAGATCCATTATCATTTCTACACAGTTTCGATTTGGATTTAGACCTTTCAATGACGATTGAGATAAATAAAATAAAATGCATAATTGTCGTCTACCCTTACAAAAATGTCAATTTAATTATAATCCACATAATAATTCACATTTCCTGTTGCTGCAGGATTATTTTCCTGCTGTAGCAAACTGGCTCAAATTAAGATCCTACGCCTGTATAGACATGACTGGCCAATATCAAACATTACAGTTCAAATAGTCACCAGAGGCATACCATTACGTACATTATAGTCCTGATCAGAGTTTAGAAAACCTAATATTATTTTCAAGCTCCTTCATTGACTCGATACATTTTGCTAAAAGGATTTTATTATTAAACTGATGTTAAGTTGGTTGATTATTGAGTTGTGTTTGTTGTAGACTGTGATAGGCCTACTGTATGGTAATTCACTATTTAAGATTATTTTTAGGCTTGTGTCTGATACATGGATCACTGTTAAGTCAATTAATATAGTCATCATTTCGAAATAAAATGACTTTCAACTAGCTCTTCTTTCTATTTTTTGCTATTTTGTAACCAGGTTGGCAATGGCAACAAACACATTGATATGCTGACAGTATAACCTACTGTGAAAGACAGATGACATGTAGTCCCTCTTGTCTTGACAGAGGGGTTGCCTCCACTGAAGTAGGCTATATATGAATGGTTGCCTCCCACAATGTACCAATGTTCACGCTTCCTAGGGTCTGGGTTTCCAGGCTTTCCTCATAGACTAGTTAGTATGATATGTTACATTTGGTATGGTTACATAAGACCGAAGGTTATTGAAGGCAACAATAAAAGGAGGGTGGATGGGTGGGCGTATAATGTGAATGTCTAGCAATCCAAAGGTTGCGTATTCAAATCTCATCACAGATAACTGTAGCATTTTAGCTAATTAGCAACTTTGAAACTACTTACTACTTTGCAACTACTTTGCCCTTTAACCTAACTCCTAACCTTAACCCCTAGCCTAGCTAACTTTAGCGTTAGCCACCTAGCTAATGTTAGCGACAACAAATTGGAATTTGTAACATATCATACATATTCCAAATTAGTAACATATTGTCCGAATTGCAATTCGTGACATCATGCGATTTGTAATTCGTAGCATATCATACGAAATGGATGATGGACACCGACAAATGAATACATTATGTAACATTTCATACTAATTTGAGAGTCCCGGATTTTCGTTTACTATGGTACGTCTACCCCTGAGTTCAGGTTGCAACCTTTCGGAGACTAGATGTCATGTACAGTTTGAGCTACAGTTTGGCCAACTAACCACTAGGCTTCGCTAGTCTCATTCAGTGATGGCCAGAGTTGGACAAATAGTTGCTTAGCCTAAGCCTACCCTGTACAATATTATGTGAATTAAGCATGTGGCTTGAAGTGTAACCATCAATTTATTATCGCATTATGGTAAACATACCATTAAGTCTCTCTCAATCCATTTAGTTCCACTACAACAAATTAAAGTGGTAGGTAGGCAGACTTGGCCCATATGAATAAGGCGATATCACCAATAGGTAGTTTTTAGGGTTGCCAAGTTGTGAAGGAGGGTTTGCTCTATGAAATTCCTAAAGAAAGGCGCGAAATTGTGGCTTATCATCAACAGGTTTATTGCAATTGTAGTGATCACATGACCCATAATACGCGCGCCACCCCTCACTTGCGCTCTGCTACCCTCACTGGTTAGTTGCCGCCTCGAGCATCAGACAGTTTTTATACTGTTGATTGACGGCCACGCACCCACAAAAGGCCTCTTAGCAAGGGAGGAGTGGCGTAGGATAGCATACATTTTCTCACAGTAAGAAAATGTCAGGTATTTATTTGTGTTTTATGGATATTTCGTCCGGATTTGAACTGGAGAGGATAAGGTGAGCGGTATGCTACGTAAGCGGTAGGTTATGTTATGTAGACATTACGGTTCTTGTTCTTAAACCGATGATAGGCTTGACGATGCAATGCAATTATGGAAATAATAGCCTAATAATAATGTAGATTTTCGAGAGTGAGTGAGAAATTGAACGATATCCATTTAGTATTATTTCTGTAGCTGTCTAGGTCTCCAATTACATGGGGTAGAATGTCAGATGAACCAGCGAACGTCAGCCTTCAAACTACACAACAACATAGTTGAAACAGGTGGACACGTTGAAACAGGTGGACACTGTGATACGTAACTTCTTGTTCTTTTGGAAAATGGACTAAAGAAGAGAATGATAGGCCTACAATGTTTATTTTGTCGATGCTCTCGCTCACCTGGACAGAGACACACGCCCGTCAACTCTCCGTACAGTTCACTGTCGTTTTAAAGTGCGGAGGATATTCGCCAATTTTGACCTGCTCTATGACTGCAAATAACTGCATACGGACAGGAACTGATTCGATGGTATCGTAGATCACTAAAATGATTTGATAATCAAGAATTGAAGACTGTCATCCCACCACTGTGGTAGCCTGTGTGATACACAAGACACCAGATGGCTAACAACAACAACGACTCGATGCAAGTAAGTTTTCTAAGTTATCTCTGGACAGTGGTTTTAGGTTAGCCTGTGTTTGTCCTATTCGAAGAGATGCGTGCAGGTCATATTGTAGGCTATTTCTGCTAATTGGGTTCGTAGTGACGTCATTGCACGACAGCGACTGATGGTGGACAGGTACCCTACTAGTTCAAAGGGCCAAAGTACCATGGTGGTTTTAGACTTTAGACAGGTAGTAGCCCACAATAACCTACAGATCCTTTAGTCCCCACCCACACCATCACCTTGAAACTTCAGGTCTGTGTTTTCTGGCCCCCATGTTTGCAACGGTCAAACAGGGCATAATAATGACAGGTGCTTACAGTGTGTTACCAAAGCAGTCTAACATATTTGTGCGGGTGTAGACAAAAGTAATGACGTATTGATGATGTGTAGACCAACAAATACCGTACACACATATGTCTACTTTTTATATCTCACTTGCCATATGGTAGAGAAATTACATGTATGTAGCAGTAAAGAGGGGGCCATTTAAATAATAATAATATGCCATTTATCAGATGCTTTTATCCAAAGCGACTTACAGTCATGCATGCATACATATTTTTGTGTATGGGTGGTCCCGGGGATCGAACCCACTATCTTGGCGTTACAAGCGCCGTGCTCTACCAGCTGAGCTACAGAGGACCACATTTCTTGTGGTACGTAGTTGTTCCACTCAGGTGAGTTACAGTGGAGGGTGTCAACCAAGGACCTAATTAAACAGGTCATGTTACCTTATGCTGCTTACACAGGTGTCATCTCAGTTCAGGAAACTGCAAATTAAAGGCCAGGTTGAACTCACGCCAGAACCCAACACATTAATATATGTCTGCTGCAGCCTTGCAGGTAACCCACTGAGTTTGGGTCAGACCAAAGTCAGTGGTCCAGTACAAAGTTCAAATAATAAGATACATAAAACTACACAAATTCTATTTTAAGTTAATGTATTACATGTAATCGACATTCAGTGTACAGATGTGGTCAAATATACATGTTTACACAGGCAGCCCGATTCAGATATTTTTTCCAGTAATTGGTCCTTTGACCAATCACATCAGATCTTTTCATATCAGCTCTTTTTCAGACCTGATCTGATTGGTCAAACTACTAATTAATGACCAAAATATCCAAATTGCGCAGCCTTTTTTCTTCTAAAATATGTTGAACTTATTGTTGAACTGCACAGAACCAAAAATAAGAAAAGAAAAAACAACTGAAATTTAGACTTTTTCACATCAAAGAAGAATAAAACAATTCCTGGATTGTATAATTCAAAATTCTAATTAATTTGGTTGGAGGCAGTGAATCTCATTTACTGTGTAATTTAATTAATCTGTGGTAAATTGCAGGTACCTACAGGGTAAAAATAGCCATTCAACCAGTTTTGAAAAGAAAAAAATGGAACATTCTGCTCAATTGCACTTCATTGTAAAATGCAAGGGTGCCAATATATTTTACCACATCTGTTACTACAAGGCATTTGTGCAACATCAGGGCCGGCCCTTGCCATTTGAGGGCCTTAAGCAAAATGTTGTTGGGGGGCCCCAGCTCACGGAAAAAACATTTTAGTGGCCCCCTCTTGATGGCGTAAATAAAAAAGTTTTAGAGATAATTTCCTGCAGTTCTACAAATGATGCCATGGGGCGCAGAGAAAATGTTGCAGTTTTAAAGCAAGTTTGTGTACATTTTTTACATTTTGCCATGGAGAGGAGAGAAAATTTGGCAATTTTACAACACATTTCATGCAATTCTAGAGAAAAATGTGCAGTTTTACAGCAAATTTCCAGAAATTCTAAACATTTTGCCATAGGGCTAATTGAGTGACTGTCAGTGATTGACATAACAAGAGAAAAACTGCTGATGCACAACAACATTTCTAAATTGCACCTTGTGAATTCTACTATTCTAACTCTCAACAATAAGTTGAGACCCCGACTGAGTTCTTAAAAAAAATACAAATGTTTTTGGTCGGGGCCCACTAGCGGCCAGAGGCCCTAAGCGACCACTTATGTTGCTTATGCTCAGGGCAGGCCGGTGCAACATCATGTAAAGTATGACCTACTGAACACTGAGGGTCAGCAAGTAGCCTAAGCCTATACAGTGGCTTGCGAAAGTATTCACCCCCCTTGGCATTTTTCCTATTTTGTTGCGTTACAACCTGGAATTAAAATTGATTTTTTGTGGGGTTTGTATCATTTGATTTACACAACATGCCTACCACTTTGAAGATGCAAAATATTTTTTGTTGTGAAACAAACAAGAAATACGACATCAACCCAGAAACTTGAGCGTGCATTACTATTCACCGCCCCAAAGTCAATACTTTATAGAGCCACCTTTTGCAGCAATTACAGGTGCAAGTCTCTTGGGGTATGTCTCTATAAGCTTGGCACATCTAGCCACTGTGATTTTTGCCCATTCTTCAAGGCAAAACTGCTCCAGCTCCTTCAAGTTGGATGGGTTCCGCTGGTGTACAGCAATCTTTAAGTCATACCACAGATTCTCAATTGGATTGAGGTCTGGGCTTTGACTAGGCCATTCCAAGACATTTAGATGTTTCCCCTTAAACCACTCGAGTGTTGCTTTAGCAGTATACTTAGGGTCATTGTCCTGCTGGAAGGTGAACCTCCGTCCCAGTCTCAAATCTCTGGAAGACTGAAACAGGTTTCCCTAAAGAATTTCCCTGTATTTAGTGCCATCCATCATTCCTTCAATTCCTTCAGTTTCCCAGTCCCTGCCGATGATTAAAAACATCCCCACAGCATGATGCTGCCACCACCATGCTTCACTGTGGGGATGGTGTTCTTGGGGTGATGAGAGGTCATAGACATAGCGTTTTCCTTGATGGCCAGAAAGCTCAATTTTAGTCTCATCTGACCAGAGTACCTTCTTCCATATGTTTGGGGAGTCTCCCACATGCCTTTTGGCGAACACCAAACATGTTTGCTTATTTTTTTCTTTAAGCAATGGCTTTTTTCTGGCCACTCTTCCGTAAAGCCAAGCTCTGTGGAGTGTATGTCTTAAAGTGGTCCTATGGACAGATACTCCAATCTCCGTTGTGGAGTTTTGCAGCTCCTTCAGGGTTATCTTTGGTCTCTTTATTGCCTCTCTGATTAATGCCCTCTTTGCCTGGTCCGTGAGTTTTGGGGGCGGCCCTCTCTTGGCAGGTTAGTTGTGGTGCCATATTCTTTCCATTTTTAAATTATGGATTTAATGGTGCTCTGTGGGATGTTCAACGTTTCGGATATTTTTTTATAACCCAACCCTGATCTGTACTTCTCCACAACTTTGTCCCTGACCTGTTTGGAGAGCTCCTTGGTCTTCATGGTGGCACTTGCTTGGTGGTGCCCCTTGCTTAGTGGTGTTGCAGACTCTGGGGCCTTTCAGAACAGGTGTATATATACTGAGATCATGTGACACTTAGATTGCACACAGGTGGACTTTATTTAACTAATTATGTGACTTCTGAAGGTAATTGGTTGCACCAGATCTTATTTAGGGGCTTCATAGCTACATATGCACGCACCACTTTTCCGTTATTTATTTTTTATAATTTTTTGAAACACGTTATTTTTTTCATTTCACTTCACCAATTTGGACTATTTTGTGTATGTCCATTACATGAAATCCAAAATAAAAATCAATTTAAATTACAGGTTGCAATGCAACAAAATAGGAAAAACGCCAAGGGGGATGAATACTTTACATTGATTTTAACTGTATCTCTAGGTATCAGTGTCAGGTAAGCATCCGGTATCAAGGACACATCTAGGCTACAGTAGGTTCCTTCCAGTGGTGCCACTGTCAGACAACTTCCCGCAGGGATTTTCTTCCCGAAACTTGAGGTCAATCATTTGTTTTAAATGTTCTCAATAAAATAAAATGGCATGTACATAATAATGCTTATGACTATAAAATTGGGGGTGGCCTCTTGACTGACGTAAGTAGGCCTAGTTAGTGTTTCCATGAAAGAGAAGGTTTCCTGATTCCTGGAAAGCTAGCACTGTGACTGTGGGCAACACACATCAGAGGAGGGTAACAGGGCCTAAATGTTAATTGTTCATGTTTTGTATTCTCTTGTTCTAGCTCTAGGCCTATGTTCTTCACTCTTCTTTTTCAGTTATGTTTTGCTCGTTTTGCAATGAGAGAGAAAATATTGCTTTGGATGGAAAATAAACATGCATTGACTTTGTGGAAGTAATAATAGGCCCTGCAGGACTTTCATATCTTTTAGGGATCTTTACTACCTTTTTAGCTTATTGAAAAACACCCAGTGCACACAAGCATTTCAATGGGGTTTAATTTAAACAGCAAACAATCCCCAATTTCTGGTTTTACACTGAACAAAATATTAACGCAACATTCAACAATTTCAAAGATTACGGAGTTACAGTTCATACACGGAAATCAGTCAATTGAAATAAATTCATTAGGCCCTAATGTGGATTTCACATGACTGGGAATACAGATATGCATCTGTTGGTCACAGTTACCTTAAAAAAAAAGTAGGGGCGTGGATCAGAAAACCAGTCGTTATCTGGTGTGACCACCATTTGCCCCATGCAGCGCGACACATTTCCTTGGCATAGAGTTGATCAGGCTGTTGATTGTGGCCTGTGGAATGTTGTCCCACTCCTCTTCAATGGCTGTGCGAAGTTGCTGGATATTGGCGGGAACTGTAAAACGCTATCGCACATGTCGATCCAGAGCATCCCAAACATGCTCAATGGGTGACATGTCTGGTGAGTATGCAGGCCATGGAAGAACTGGGACATTTTTAGCTTCCAGGAATTGTGTACAGATCCTTGCAACATGAGGTAATGGCTGCTGATAAATGACACGACAGTGAGCCTCAGGAACTCGTCATGGTATCTGTGTGCATTCAAATTGCCATCGATAAAATGCAATTGTGTTCGTTGTCCGTAGCTTATGCCTGCCCATACCATAACCCCACCGCCACCATGGCGCACTCTGTTCACAACTTGAAATCAGCAAACTGCTCACCCACACGACGCCATGTCTGCCATCTGCCCGGTACAGTTGAAACCGGGATTCATCCATGAAGAGCACACTTTTCCAGCGTGCCAGTGGCCATAAAAATATTACAAGTTGCCCATGTTACGACGTTGAACTGCAATCAGGTCAAGACCCTGGTGAGGACGACAAGCAAGCAGATGAGCTTCCCTGAGATGTTTTCTGACAGTTTGTGCAGAAATTATTTGGTTGTGCAAACCCACAGTTTCATCAGCTGTCCAGGTGGCTGGTCTCAGACGATCCCCCAGGTGAAGAAGCCGGATGTGGAGGTCCTGGGCTGGCGCAGTTACAAATGGTCTACGGTTGTGACGCCGGTTGGACGTACTGCCAAATTATCTAAAACAACGTTGGAGGCGGCTTATGGTAGAGAAGTTAACATTACATTCTCTGGCAACAGCTCTGGTGGACATTCCTGCAGTAACCATGCCAATTGCATGCTCCCTCAAAACTTGAGACATCTGTGGCATTGTGTTGTGTGACAAAACTGCAAATGTTATTGTCCCCAGCACAAGGTGCACCTGTGTAATGATCATGTTGTTTAATCACCTTCTTGATATGCCGAACCTGTCAGATTGATGGATTATCTTGGCAAAGGAGAAATGCTCACTAACAGGGACGTTAACAAATTTGTGTACAACATTTGAGCGAAATAAGCTTTTTGTGCGTATGGAACATTTCTGGAATCTTTTATTTCAGCTCATGAAACATTGGACTAACACTTTACATGTTGCGTTTATATTTTTGTTCAGTGTAGATTGTAGCATGGAGAATAATGCTATCTCCAGGAGCAGTAGATTGGCTATACAGTTGAAGTCGGAAGTTTACATACACCTTAGCCAAATACATTTAAACTCAGTTTTTCACAATTCCTGACATTTAATCCTAGTAAAAATTCCCTGTTTTAGGTCAGTTAGGATCACAACTTTATTTTAAGAACGTGAAATGTCAGAATAATAGTAGAGAGAATGATTTATTTCAGCTTTTATTACTTTCATCACATTCCCAGTGGGTCAGAAGTTTACATACATTCAATTACTATTTGGTAGCATTGCCTTTAAATTGTTTAACTTGGGTCAAATGTTTTGCGTAGCCTTCCACAAGCTTCCCACAATAAATTGGGTGAATTTTGGCCCATTCCTCCTGACAGAGCTGGTGTAACTGAGTCAGGTTTGTAGGCCTCCTTGCTCGCACACGCTTTTTCAGTTCTGCCCACAAAGTTTCTATAGGATTGAGGTCAGGGCTTTGTGATGGCCACTCCAATACCTTGACTTTGTTGTCCTTAAGCCATTTTGCTACAACTTTGGAAGTATGCTTGGGGTCGTTGTCCATTTGGAAGACCCATTTGCGACCAAGCTTTAACTTCCTGACTGATGTCTTGAGATGTTGCTTCAATATATCCACATAATTTTCCTTCCTCATGATGCCATTTTTTTTGTGAAGTGCACCAGTCCCTCCTGCAGCAAAGCACCCCCACAGCATGATGCTGCCACCCCCGTGCTTCACGGTTGGGATGGTGTTCTTTGGCTTGCAAGCCTACCCCTTTTTCCTCCAAACATAACGATGGTCATTATGGCCAAACAGTTCAATTTTTGTTTCATCAGACCAGAGGACATTTCTCCAAAAGGTACGATCTTCGTCCCAATGTGCAGTTGCAAACCGTAGTCTGGCTTTTTTATGGCGGTTTTGGAGCAGTGGCTTCTTCCTTGCTGAGCGGCCTTTCAGGTTATGTTGATATAGGACTCGTTTTTCTGTGGATATAGATACTTTTGTACCTGTTTCCTCCAGCATCTTCACAAGGTCCTTTGCTGTTGTTCTGGGATTGATTTGTACTTTTCGCACCAAGGTACGTTAATCTCTAGGAGACAGAACGCGTCTCCTTCCTGAGCGGTATGACGGCTGCATGGTCCCATGGTGTTTATACTTGCTTACTATTGTTTGTACAGATGAACGTGGTACCTTCAGGTGTTTGGAAATTGCTCCCAAGGATGAACCAGACTTGTGGAGGTCTACAATTTTTTTTCTGAGGTCTTGGCTGATTTCTTTTGATTTTCCCATGATGTCAACCAAAGAGGCAGTGAATTTGAAGGTAGGCCTTGAAATACATCCACAGGTACACCTCCAATTTACTCAAATGATGTAAATTAGCCTATCAGAAGCTTCTAATGCCATGACTTCATTTTCTGGAATTTTCCAAGCTGTTTAAAGGCACAGTGAACTTAGTGTATGTAAACTTCTGACCCACTGGAATTGTGATACAGTGAATTATAAGTGAAATAATCTGTCTGTAAACAATTGTTGGAAAAATTACTTGTGTCATGCACAAAGTAGATGTCCTAACCGACTTGGCAAAACTATAGTTTGTTAAGAAGAAATTTGTGGAATGGTTGAAAAACAAGTTTTAATGACTCCAACCTAAGTGTATGTAAACATCCGACTTCAAATGTAGATACTGAGAGATTGCTGATTGAGATCAAGCATGCACGTTGGCAATGATAGACGTCCCTGTCGCAGCAGACCTATACTCTGCATAGTGATTGGGCTTGATTGTTCTATTTCCCCTCAATTTCCTCTGGGTTTTATGGAAGGGATGGGGGTCACAAATGAGCAGAGCTACAGTACATTACTCAGTCCTTACAAGACCTCTCTTTCTTTCAGCCCATAAGACTGATCTCACTCTTTCTCTTTCCCTCAGTTTCCCCCTCTCACACATTATCCATATTATCCAGTGCATAGGATAGGGCTTAGTCCATCATGGTGTATTGGTCTCTCTCTCTCACTCTCTCTCTCTCTCTCTCTCTCTCTCGTATTGATTTGATGTTTGTTTATTTGCTTACTCCCTGCTCCCCAGACAGCTTCACTGAGTGTAAAGCAAGAATCCCCCTGGGTATTTGGTTCTTGTGCATTGATAACACACCACACTTATAGACCTATGTTGCAGCCATCCTCTCATGCATTTTTTAAAATATATTTAGGTTTTCTGCCATCTTTATCAATGCTCAAGAAGAGCTCTGTGAAATCTCTGTGAGTGGTTGCAGCCAGCTGGTCATTATGTATGTACAACGATTCTCTGCCTTTTTTTGCTTTTTGCCAAATGGCTTTTTATTGATCACGCCGGAGAGTGGAAACATTTCCTCTGTCAGTACATTTCTTTAATGGCATCGAAGTCTTCCTCCACACTCAGGCCGACTAAGCTCCAGCCACCTGTTGCGCTGTATATTAAAAAGAGAAAAAAACAAAATGGCTCTTCTTTAGAAGTGCCAGCTCCTTCTCACGCGAACAAAAACTGTTTTGGCTCCAGCTGTCGTTGATGATAGCTCCATTGATAATAGGATTAGTAGACCCTGGACGTTGCTGTCTTGACCCACTCCCATGGTGGCATTGCACACAAACATTTTACATTTTGTCGTTTAGCAGACACTCTTATCCAGAGCGACTTACAGTTAGTGAGTGCATACATTTTCCATACTGGCCCCCCGTGGGAATCGAACCCACAACCCTGGCGTTGCAAGCGCCATGCTCTACCAACTGAGCTACAGGAGGCTATATACCCCACCCTCACCCCCAGTCCCAGCCCTTCACTCCAGGATTAAACTGGCTCTGTGGAAATATATCCTATCCTCCTTTAGACCTGGCTGCACCCTGCCCCGCTGTAGAGATGGAGTGCACAATTTTTTCTGGATCAAAATTGGGCTTAGGTGGTTGGCGTAGTCAATGGCGCGATCTCCGACTGAACATTAGAGGCTCTCTTGGCTGCAGAGACAGATTTTTGCTTTTTTACAGCTAATTCTACACATTATGCAATGGGGCTGAGAGACATTTTTACAGTTTTAAAGCTAGTTTCCTGCATTTCTACACATTTTGTCATGGCTTATGCTGTGTTCTTATGCTATCTGAATGACTCAAACATTATAACAAAATCAATGGGGGCCATAAAATTTTTGGAGTTTAAGATTCCAACTGTCTAGTTTTTCATTTTGATGATGGTTAGTTCTCAAAGATGATCTTATTTAAAATATATAGGTCCATTATCTTTTTTTATATACTTTATATCTGGTTTTAGTCGTTGAACTTTACACTGAAAATGTTTTACCATCCCGAAAATTAATATTAGAAATATACTGAACAAAAATATAAACACAACATGCAACAATTTCAACGATTTTACTGAGTTACAGTTCATATAAGGAATTCAGTCAATTTAAATAAATTCATTAGGCCCTAATCTATGTATTTCACATGCCTGGGCAGGGGCGCAGCCATGAGTGGGCCTGGGAGGGTATAGGCCCACCCACTGGGGAGCCAGGCCCAGCCAATCAGAATGAGTTTTTCCCCACAAAAGGGCTTTATTACAGACAGAAATACTCCTCAGTTTCATCAGCTATCCAGGTGGCTGGTCTCAGACGATCCCACAGGTGAAAAAACCGGATGTGGAGGTCCTTGACTGGCGTGGCTACACGTGGTCTGTGGTTGTGAGGCCGGTTGGACGTACTGCCAAATTCTTTAAAACGACGTTGGAGGCGTTTTATGGTAGAGAATTGAACATTAAATTATCTGGCAACTGCTCTGGTGGATATTCCTGCAGTCCGCATGCCAATTGCACGCTCCCTCAAAACTTCAGACATCGGTGGCATTGTGTTGTGTGACAACTGCACATTTAAAGTGGCCTTTTATTGTCCCCAGCACAAGGTGCACCTGTGTAATGATCATGCTGTTTAATCAGCTTCTTGATATGCCACACTTGTCAGGTGGGTGGATTATCTTGGCAAATACTCACTAACAGGGTTGTTAACATTTACTTTTACATTTTTAGTCATTTAGCAGACGCTCTTATCCAGAGCGACTTACAGTTAGTGAGTGCATACATTATGAATATATCAATCAATTTTATTTATATAGCCCTTCGTACATCAGCTAATATCTCGAAGTGCTGTACAGAAACCCAGCCTAAAACCCCAAACAGCTAGTAATGCAGGTGTATATTTTTTTGTTTGTTGTTTTTTCATACTGGCCCCCTGTGGGAATCGAAGCCACAACCCTGGTGTTGCAAACGCCATGCTCTACCAACTAAGCTACATCCCTGCCGGCCATTCCCTCCCCTACCCTGGACGACGCTGGGCCAATTGTGCGCCGCCCCATGGGTCTCCCGGTCGCGGCCGGCTACGACAGAGCCTGGATTCGAACCAGGATCTCTAGTGGCACAGCTAGCACTGCGATGCAGTGCCTTAGACCACTGCGCCACTCGGGAGACCTGGTTCGGACCTTAACAAATTTGTGCACAAAATTTGAGCTAAATAAGCTTTTTGTGCGTGTGGAAAATATCTGAGATCTTTTATTTCAGCTCATGAAACATGGGACCAACACTTTACATGTTGCGTTTATATTTTTGTTCAGTATATATATTTTTTTACTGTTTGGACTAGTATACATGATCCCAACCGATGTCCCCATGGGCATGTCACAAAGCCAAACCTACCTCGCCCATCCAGTCAGTCTTAACAACAGCTGTTCCTTTGACAATCCAGCTATAGTTCTGCTCGTTTTTATTGATTTTGTTGGTGAGCTGAGGAGCGTCGCGCAGCATGGTAAAAATTGCAGTACATATTGTGCTCTTCTGGAAAAACGGTTTGCAGTAACATCTTTGTTGTAATATCGCAAACGGATGTGGCTGCTTCACCATTAAGGATTCAAGCTTTAAGTGGAAGCTATGCTAAGTAGCATTGTTTTGGTGTGCTCTTTGGCTGGGAGTTGAGACATTCCCCAGTGCTGTGACCACTGAGACTGTGAGCAAGTCAGTCTGTACTAGGAAGAGAAGAGCAAGGCCAGGCCATGCCCATGCAGTGACCTGATTGTGGTTACCTGTTACAGGAGTGGGTCGCAGTTCCGGAGCGACCCACTAGGTGTCATCCTCCGACAACCTTAGGCACCTCCTCACTCACAGTCGGGACTAATCATCTTCCTATTGGTGTCACCTGTGTCGATCTGATTCACCTGTGTATTTATGCCCTCACTTCCCTTGCTCTGTTTTCTCTGCTAGTTTCACTATGCCAAGCAGTACTAATCAGTGTCTGATCACGGGACGTATGGACAGGTATGTGAGAAGTGTTCTCCCTGTTTATTTATTATTTCAGTCATAGTATATCGTATTTTTGGTTGTAGGCCCTTTTTTTTTTGTCTTATTTGCTCCGCCTTTCTTTTTCGTGTAAAGTCTGTTATTTTGTGTCCTGGCTTCGGGACCATCAGTAAAGATCCTTGTTTCACCATCTCTGCCTACTGCCTACTGTCAAACCTGCACTGCACCTAAATCACACCTCACACCAACCCTTACAGTTACCTAGGATGATGGTGATGAGGTAGCCACCCAGTGAGGTCATGTGATAGTGTCTGCTCTGTGGGAGTGGTGTAAGAGGAGCACAGACGCAGTGCTTGATGGGTGCAGCGACGACCCTGCCATCCCAACAGTGGACTGTCTGTTCTGTCTGCCAAGGGGCCATTAATGTGAGCTGAGGAAGAAAAACAGCTATTATCAGTCTCGGTCTAAAAGTAGAGAGAGATGTGAGAGGGAGATGTGACCTGGCTGGCTGTAAAACAACAGTAGAGCACAAGACCAACTGTACCTCTCATAATTGGAGAGGGAGAGAGAGAGAGATCTGTTTTGTGGCGAATCTAAGTTGAAAACTTTGTTGGTCTGAAGAATGAGCAGCAACAGTATCTTTATCCAGCCCTCTGTCCACATCTCCCTGCCTGGCTCCAGTATGAAAAATGTATGCACTCACTAACTGTAAGTCGCTCTGGATAAGAGCGTCTGCTAAATGTCTAAAATCTCCTGACTTCCACCGATAAGGGCTTCACTGACATGCTTTATAGGTGCTTAATGCTACAGCCCCCTCACCTAGAGGCGTCAGGCGAGGACGCTGCACACTGTACTAAAAGCTCTGAAAACAGAAGGAATTGGAAAACAGATTTTAATGGACACCGAGAGCAGATTAAAAATGATTATGGCAGAGGGGATAAGAGCGCGTACTATAAAGCTGATGATTATCCGTCTTTAGTTCTGCTGACGATTACGGCAGGCGTCCGCAAACAGGAGGGCAAAGACAGCACCAATATGTGTGCCTGTATGTTGTTGACTAATGTTCACAACTGAGTAATGAGCACAGTACTGTTGTGTGTACGAAGCTGTGAAGGCACAGCACTGGTGGATTGCACGTGCTATACATTTTTTTAATAGTAAAGTATAGTAAAGTGCATAATTCCTTCCTCACAGTACACTAAAACAGATGCCTAGTCAACAGTGGGAACACCACTTGAAAATACCGTAAGTATCCCTAGTGTGATTGATGCAAGGTGGGGTACAATTTGGGAGCTAAAATAAGTGAAGGAGTAAACCGAGCTATTCAGAGCTATAGTGTGGTTGAGACCCCACAGGAGCAGCAGGAAGCAGAGCTGGAGGGTGGTTATAACTGCCATACCACCGATATGAAATCACAGCAATTATCAAGATGACAAGCTGCAACTTCAGCTCAATTAGGAATCTGACTCACAACCAAACAGTCTCTCTCTCTCTCTCACAAACACACAAACATAGATTGAGTTATTTCCGTGGTATTCGGGCGCAGTCACAGGCAGACGCCCTGAGTGGGGCATTAGTCATGGCTGAGCTGTGGCAGATTTGAATCGGTCTGCTGGAAAATCACTCCCTTTTTTTTTTTTATCCACCACTGTCCTGAGGCTGTGTTTGTGGAGTGGAGTTCAGTCTAACACAACATGCTTCTCAGTCAGTCATTCAGACTCCTCTCTCTCTCTCCCTACCCCCCACTGGGCCGTCTATCGACCCTGGACTGGCTCGCTGCGGAAATCCCCACGCCAGACCATCTGAGTCAGAGCCAGGAGTCACACAGCTTGGAGCCCCAGCCTGCCTGGAGTCAGAGCACAGAGACACACACAACCCCATGGGCCAAGAGTTTGTCTCTCGCTCTCTGTCTCCGTGTCTCTCGCTCTCTGTCTCCGTGTCTCTCGCCATGTCCTAAGTTGCTGACTAGATAAGATCAAAGGAATGGCATCGGTTAACATGGCTATGAATGCGTCGTCCCATAAATCGCCTCATTAATTCTCCCTCTGCTCTGTGTAATGACCTGATCCAGGATGACTGTTGTAGGTCACCAACTTTGTTTGCATGTGCTGCTTTATGCAGGTGGGTGTTCAGTAGAGCATTAATAACAGAGTAGTCTACTTGAATAAATGATTCCCTGGTAATGTCAGAATTCTCGATCCATTGCTCTACATGAGTGGGACACAGACACACATTTGTACTTCCCTTTGGGATGTTGTTTGGAAATGCAGTCTTCAACCCTCTGTGGCCTGAACAGAGAGACTGATTGTGGCAGTGCTCACAATGGACAGAGCCAGCAACACAAACACATGAGCATTTATTGAAGTCTCTTGAGAAGATGGACCCCTCCACAATGCTGCTTTTCATGGGGATAGACTCTTCCCCAGCTGTGGACCGGGCACTCCTAGCATACACACACACACACACAGTCTTGTACAATGAACCTTGTGGGGACACAAAATTCAGTCACATTCAAAATCCTATTTTCCCTAACTCTAACCCTTACCCTAACCTTAACCCCAAAGCCTAACCTTAACCATAACCCTAAACCTAACCCTAGCTCTTAACCCTAACCCTAAACCTAATTCTAACCCTAACACTAATTGTAACCTTGACCCTAAACCGCCTAGAAATAGCATTTGACCTTGTGGGGACTAACAAAATGTCACCAGTTGGTCAAATGTTTGTTGACTATTCTTGTGGGGACTTCTGGTCCCCACAAGTATAGTTAAACACGTCCACACACACACATAATCTCCCGCCATACTTACTGTGATGAGGTGTGAATGACGGAGTCAGGCACAGGAGGTAAAACACAGAAATCCAGAGTTTATTCAGCGTACATGAATAAAGCGCAGCAAGCGTCAAAACGAAACTAGCACAAGGGAAAAATCCACCTTGGCTACATACAAGGAAAGAGTAGCTCAACTGAGCTACTCACTCTCACAATGAACAATCACTCACAAAGGACAAGGGGGCAGAGGGAACACTTATACACAGACTAATGAGGGAATGAGTACCAGGTGTGTGTTATTGACAAGACAAGACAAGACAAATGGAGTGATGATAAATGGAGCGGTAGTGGCTAGTAAGCCAGTAACGACGAACGCCGAAACCTGCCCGAGCAAGGAGGGGAGGGGCAGCCTCGGCTGAATTCGTGACACTTACAGGTTAAAGTTGGCTATTTATTGAGTTTGGATATCCTCTATTATACTGTATTTTTGATACGAAGCACACAGAAAAAGGCCAAAACATTCAATATGCTGATTCAGAGGCTTAATTATACAGTCTCACCTAAACCTTTCCACTGGTATATGGTATTGTAGGATTAGGAAGCCACTAGGCCACACACATTAAGCTAATAGTCCAAGGTACTCTCTGTAAACCCTTTCATAAATACAGTGCGCTAGCATAGCCTTTCTCTTCCCTGCAGTAATGACACCCCTCTAACTGTTTTGTACACTCTGTACTCCAACTCCGCCACTGGGAGCGTGTTGTCTCCCCAGGCCCTCTTATCCCAAATCCCAGCCACTGCATGCCTGCTGCCTGCTGAATGGGGCTGTGTGGAGATGAGAGAATGTGAGGGGAATTCAGACAAGCTCACATATCTCTCCTATTTCCCTGGAACCTTTCGCTCTCTCTCTCTCTCTCT
The DNA here is from genome assembly GCF_020615455.1 of Coregonus clupeaformis. Lineage (NCBI taxonomy): Eukaryota > Metazoa > Chordata > Actinopteri > Salmoniformes > Salmonidae > Coregonus > Coregonus clupeaformis. Next base: position 24,829,506 of record NC_059198.1, read on the forward strand.
CTCTCTCCCTCCCTCATTCTGTCACTGTCTGGGTCTCTAGATGACAGTGCAAAGGGAGAACACACTATTAGACATAATGCCTCACTGATATAACTTTGGTAACAAAATCACTTGGGATTACAAGAAAACGTGTAGTCACTAGGTCATGAAATTGATGGATAATTGTGATATTGAGAGAGTTCTGTACTGTTTTAAACACTCTTTCTCTCCTCACATTTACTTTCTAACTATCTCTTAGTTTTTTGGAAACAGCCGATGTTCCCTGCTGACCCCAGAGGTCACTGTTTCTCATCCCCTGACACTTGTAGCCCAACACCATGTTCATTCTCGCTCCTTCAGCGGCAACCACTATCAGCACACCTGACCTTGTGGCACACCTCTCTGTGCTTTTAACAGCTTTCTCTAGGAAGACCTTGATGGATCATGTTAGGCCTACTGCTGCTAGGTAGCTCTCTCTCTGCTCTCCCCCTCCCCTCTGTCTGTCCTTGATTGCAGGAGTGAAGTCTGGTGTGCGGGAGTCAGGGTTCCAGCTGCAGCTCATTCACCATAATCACCTCAGCCTTTAAGACCCGGTCAAACTTTCCACTCATCGTCAGATCATAGTCAAGACGACCATGTTAGTCTCGCTGCCGACTCAACCTGTCTGTTTTCGCTCTTGTGTTTTTTGGACTGTTTATTTACTTTTTCTCCTGTGCCACAGATATTTGGAACCTGACTCCTGCCTCCGCTTCACTCCTGCCACCACCATCCTGCTCTCCACTATCGGGCCTCTCCTTTGGACTCACCACGGACACTAGGACATTACGGTACCACACCTGCCCTGACCTGGATCTGTACCCTCCCTGTAACCTGGACTTGCTCTTCCCCATTTATTGGAAACCTGGACTATTGAACATTATAATAAACCTGTTAAAACTTCTCTGGCTTGGTGTACTTGTCTGCATTTGGGTTCTATCCAGTTAAATCATAACAGTATGATCTGACCAACATGAACCCAGCAGACAGTAGCTCGGATACCACCCCAGAGTGCACTCAAATTTGGACTGCCATAGCCAATCAGGGCATTCTACTTGGCCAACATGATACCCTGTTTAAGACGATTGCTGAGGACAGTCAGGTGCTGCTTAATCAGGTTCAATTACTCACCAATCAAGTGTCTGTCCTTACTACCCCTTCAGCCCAGATCAGAGAGCCTTTTGTTCCTGCTCCAGAGCGCTATGACGGGAACATGGGAACCTGTGGCGATTTTTTGACTCAATGCTCGTTAGTGTTTGAACAACAGCCCCTCACCTACGCCTCAGAAAGAGCCCGTATTGCCTACCTTATCAACTCTACTAGCGGTTCCGCTCGTGCCTGGGGATCCGCGGTCTGGGAGAGTCAGTCGGACATTTGCAACGCTTACGTGGCCTTCACCACGGAGATGAGGAAGGTTTTTGACCACCCCGTACGAGGCAAGGAGGCTGCGAAACGGTTGTTTTCTCTTCGGCAGGGGGGCTCGTAGTGTGGCGGAGATGGCAGTGGAGTTTCGGACTTTAGCAGCAGTGAGTGGTTGGAATGACGAGGCATTACAAGGAGTGTTCATCAATGCTTTGTCTGAGACTTTAAAAGATGAATTGGTGTCATATGATGAATCGCCTACGCTGGATAATCTTATTTCACTCACTATCAGGTTGGATAATCGGATTCGGGAGCGCCGCCGGGAGAGGAGTGTTAGTTCCAAGCAACCTGTCTGTCATCAACAAACTCCTCCCTGCATCGTCCCTACGGAGAGAGCCGTGTCTTCCCGAGTCGATACGAGGAGCACTGAACCCAAAGCCATGGAGGTGGGTCGTGCACGGTTGTCCTCAGAGGAGCGTGCACGTCGTATTCAGGCTCGGGTCTGCCTGTATTGTGGAGAAGCTGGTCATTTCGTTCCTTCCTGCCCAGTTCGTCCGGGAAAAGGGCCGGCTCATCATTTATGGGAGAAGTTTTGGTGAGCCGAGCAGCGGATTCTTCCTCTTCTCCCCGCATTCTGCTCCAGGCATCCCTCCAGTGGCAGTCCCAGAATTTCTCTGTTAGTGCGCTGATTGACTCTGGTGCCGACGAAAGCTTTTTGGATAGAGAGTGGGCTCAACAAATGGATTTGGAGACTGTTCCTATGGACTGTCCGCTGCAGGCTAAGGGTCTAAATGGACAATTGTTGACCCGCATTACCCATCAGACTGTTCCTGTTTGTCTTAGAGTGTCGGGAAATCATCAGGAGAACATTCAATTCCATATTATCGACTGCCCACAGACTCCCCTGGTCCTTGGTATCCCCCTGGCTCATAAAACACAATCCACACATTGATTGGGTGACAGGTAGCATTGTTTCATGGAGCACATTTTGTCATGTGAATTGTTTGTGTTCTGCTCAGACTCCTGCCAGTACTGTGCCTCAACCTCCACTGGAGTCCATGGATCTTTCTGCTGTTCCTGACGTGTATCATGACCTGGCATCCGTTTTCTGCAAACACAGAGCTACTTCTCTTCCTCCTCACCGGCCTTACGACTGCGCCATTGACCTCCAGCCAGGAGCCCCGCTCCCCAGCAGTCGCCTGTACAATCTCTCCCGGCCGGAGACGGAGGCTATGGAGAACTACATTCGGGACTCCTTGGCGGCAGGTATTATGCGTCCTTCCTCGTCACCTGTAGGAGCGGGATTCTTTTTTGTTGCTAAGAAGGATAAGACCCTCAGACCCTGTATTGATTACCGTGGACTTAACAACATCACCATTAAGAATAAGTATTCTCTACCTTTGATTAATTCTGCTTTTCCCTCCTTCATGGTGCTACCATCTTTACGAAACTGGATCTACGAAATGCGTATCACCTGGTGCGCATTCGTAAGGGTGATGAATGGAAGACTGCCTTCAACACACCCTTGGGACATTTTGAGTATCGGGTTATGCCTTTTGGGTTGTCTAATGCCCCTGCTGTTTTTCAGGCACTAGTCAATGATGTCCTTCGGGACATGTTGAATCGGTTTGTTTTTGTCTATCTGGATGATATCTTGATTTTCTCAGAGTCCTCCCAGGAACATGAACTGCATGTGCGCCAGGTGTTGCAAAGGTTGTTGGAGAACAAACTGTTTGTGAAGATGGAGAAATGTGAATTTCATGTGTCTGAGACCTCTTTTTTGGGTTACATCATAGCTCAGGGGGAGCTGCAGATGGACCCAGCTAAGATCTCTGCTGTCACGGACTGGCCAGCTCCCTCTACCCGCAAACAACTTCAACGATTCCTGGGGTTTGCGAACTTCTATAGGAGGTTCATCAAGGACTACAGCCGCATTGCGGCGCCACTCACCGCTCTCACCTCCATCTCACGACCGTTCGCTTGGAATGAAGGGGCCGAATCAGCGTTCGAAGAACTGAAACATCGCTTCGCCTCGGCTCCCATTCTGATGCAGCCGGACCCCGACCGCCAGTTTGTCGTGGAGGTGGATGCATCCGACACTGGGGTAGGTGCAGTGTTGTCACAACGTTCTCCTGAAGATAACAAACTGCATCCCTGTGCTTTTCTCTCAAGGAAACTTTCTCAGGCAGAGAGGAATTATGATGTTGGAAATCGTGAACTGCTCGCCGTTAAGCTGGCTCTCGAGGAGTGGCGACATTGGTTGGAGGGGGCGGAACAACCCTTCATCGTTTGGACGGATCATAAGAATCTGGCTTACCTCCAGTCAGCGAAGCAGCTCAACCCCCGTCAAGCCAGGTGGGCACTATTTTTTGGGAGATTCAATTTTTCTCTGTCTTACCGTCCTGGGTCACGCAACGTCAAGCCTGACGCCCTGTCTCGTGTTCATTCGGCTGTTGATACTGGTAGTAACCCTGAACCCATTTTGCCTCCTACCTGCAGTATTGCAGTCATCACATGTGACATCGAGGGGATTGTTAGACAGGCTCAACATCATCAAGCTGACCCTGGGAGGGGTCCTCCTAACCGGATGTTTGTCCCTGAGTCTGCTCGCTCCCAGGTACTTCAGTGGGCTCACTCGTCTCCCCTTACCTGTCACCCTGGAGTTTCGCGGACCCTTGACTTTGTGCGACGGAAGTTCTGGTGGGCCACGATGGAGGCGGACACTCGAGCCTTCATTGCTGCTTGTACGGTATGTGCACGAAGTAAAAACTCCACCCAGGCCAGCGCTGGTCATCTACGACCTCTACCTATACCCAGCCGGCCCTGGTCGCATATCGCTATGGATTTTGTCACTGGACTTCCCCCCTCATCTGGTAAGACTGTCATTCTTACGGTGATTGATCGTTTTTCTAAGTTCGCTCATTTTTTGGCCCTACCTAAACTGCCCACTGCCAGAGAGACGGCTGATATTTTGGTTGAACATGTGTTCCGCTCTCATGGTCTACCCACGGATATTGTCTCTGACAGGGGTCCCCAGTTTGTCTCCCAGGTGTGGAAAGCTTTCTGTAAAGCTTTGGGCATTACATCCAGCCTGTCCTCTGGATATCACCCCCAGACCAACGGGCAAGCCGAGAGAGCGAACCAGGAGATGGAGACCGCACTTCGCTGTGTCACTGGGTCTAACCCTGGGTCATGGAGCTCCATGCTCCCCTGGGTGGAATATGCTCATAACACCTTGACTAACGCTTCCTCTGGTTTGTCTCCTTTTCTGTGTGCTCTGGGTTATCAACCTCCCCTGTTCCCTTCCCAAGAGAGGGAACTTGCGGTACCCTCGGTGCAGTCCCACATGCGCCGCTGCTGCAAGGTCTGGAGGAAGGCCAGGGTAGCTCTGTCCCGAGCTTCGGCGTACATGCAGAGGCAAGCCAACCGTCACCGGTCCCAGGCTCCCGGTTACTCTCCTGGTCAAGAGGTATGGCTGAAGTCACGGGACCTTCCATTGAAGGTGGAGTCGAAGAAGATGGCGCCTCGTTTTATAGGACCGTTCAAGATACTGTCTATTGTTAACCCCTGCGCGGTTAAGCTACAGCTTCCTGCCTCCCTACGGGTTCATTCCACCTTTCATGTTTCCCAGATTAAGCCTGTGTCGGTTAGCCCTTTGTGCCCGCCCTCTCGTCCCCCTCCTCCGCCCAAGATCGTGGGTGGGGGTCCGGTCTACACTGTCCGGCGACTTCTGGATGTTCGCCGCCGGGGTCGTGGTTTCCAGTACCTGGTGGATTGGGAGGGTTATGGTCCTGAGGAACGTTCCTGGGTGCCCAGGAGCTTCATTGTGGATCCTGCTCTGGTTCGTGAGTTTCATAGGTTACATCCTGATAAACCCTGTCGGCCGCCAGGTGGCGTCCGTAGAGGGGGTACTGTTAGGCCTACTGCTGCTAGGTAGCTCTCTCTCTGCTCTCCCCCTCCCCTCTGTCTGTCCTTGATTGCAGGAGTGAAGTCTGGTGTGCGGGAGTCAGGGTTCCAGCTGCAGCTCATTCACCATAATCACCTCAGCCTTTAAGACCCGGTCAAACTTTCCACTCATCGTCAGATCATAGTCAAGACGACCATGTTAGTCTCGCTGCCGACTCAACCTGTCTGTTTTCGCTCTTGTGTTTTTTGGACTGTTTATTTACTTTTTCTCCTGTGCCACAGATATTTGGAACCTGACTCCTGCCTCCGCTTCACTCCTGCCACCACCATCCTGCTCTCCACTATCGGGCCTCTCCTTTGGACTCACCACGGACACTAGGACATTACGGTACCACACCTGCCCTGACCTGGATCTGTACCCTCCCTGTAACCTGGACTTGCTCTTCCCCATTTATTGGAAACCTGGACTATTGAACATTATAATAAACCTGTTAAAACTTCTCTGGCTTGGTGTACTTGTCTGCATTTGGGTTCTATCCAGTTAAATCATAACAGATCATCTACAGGGCCACTGTCTGTCACCTACCTGCACATCCACTCCCACACAGTAGCTTCACATTGCTTCTGGTTTAATCCATGAGCTCAACTCCAAAACATTTCATCATCATCATCCTTCAGCTTGTTCCTGGAACTGCCAATCCCCCAGCAGTTCCCCCACCCCTCATTTCTCTTCCAAAAAAATATCCCATCAGAGCACACATGACTGAGCTGGAAAGGACATTGTTATTAAATGATAATGACTTATACATTAGTGCCTCATAGCCTGTCAATTAAGCAGCAGCACTATGCTTTCTCATTTCCCTGTCATTATCATTACTGATATTTGCTTATACATCACCAAGCATCACAGGTGTGAGGGAGTGAGTTGGGAGGGAAGTGGCACAGATATACGAGTGCTTCCCTTAAAGTCAGCCCCAATGAGATGGGCTTTATGTTTATTTATAGAGGCAGGGGAGGCGAGCCGGCAGACCATTAACTTCATCAAAGGGATGGCTGCATCGAGCTGAGAGGAGCTACTCCACACAACGCCGAGGCTGGGCTCAGCCACAGCATGGCAGATAAACTGACTGAGGGATGATGGGAGAGAGGAAGAGGGTGAGAGAGAAGAGGGAGCGAGAGTGGGGGGTGGATAGAGGATTGAGGGTGACTCCCATTCTCTTGTTTCTTTCTCTCTATGGCCGTATGATGTGTTGTATGTCACATACATACATGCATACATACATACATACATGACCTCTCTATAGGAAGTCATTATATGTGATACTTTCACTTCCTCTGTGGTAATGGGCAGCATTTGCCCTGTTACTGAGTAGGCTGTCGTGTGTGTCAAGGGGGTGTGTGTGTACATCTGTGTGTTTATGAGAGAAAGTGTTTTGACAGTGTGTGCCTGGTCTGACATGGCCGTGAGCCATTCTGAAGGTGACCTAGGGTTGCCTCAGTCAGGGCTTCAGACTGACACAACCTCACTGAATCAGTCACTGACAGGAAGAGGCTGGAGGCAACATGGACGCTCTGGCTGTTCTGCTAGGTCACTGCTCTCACTGCTGTTTGTCTATAAACTTTACCTGTTTGTTATGGTTATTCATCCTCTCTAGTAGGGCTGGGCGATATATACAATTAATTGGATTCATTCTAATGTATGTTTTTGCACGATATTCCAAATGCCTGTATCTCAAGAATCAAGTTTTTTTGTATTTTTCATTTTTATGAGCGTTTATGTCCGCTTGTTCTCATGTTGTGTTTTTGGTCTTGTCTTCTTCTGTGCTGTGTGCACCTTGCCATTTACATGCATTGGGCTTATTTTGGACAGATTTTGGCTAGAGTGAAACCTCTCGCTTCACGTCTTCCTCTCTGTTTACACACACACACCAAGCCCCTCCCCCTGCCACTCACACCAATAAAGTTGAAAGATCACTTCTTCCTCTCTGACAAGCGGTTTCAACTCACTATTTGTATTTGAGGTTTGGTCCAACAGAATCGGCCATATGGACACATTGAGACATTATTTTATTGTAATAGAGGAGAAGTTAACCTTTAACGATACAATTTTTATGTCTCAACTACTCAAATTGCGCACAGAGCAGACACTACTAAAACAGGAGTAACATTGATTCTGGAAAATTCATGCTCAGTTTTTCACACGCAGCATTGCAGTACCACGTACCACTAGCAGCATTTTAGCCAAAGACTGTTATACTAGCAGTCTAGTCTGTGTTTTATAAATGTGCAATAATCATAAAACACAATTATATAAGCAATTAGCAACTTGTTCTCAATCTGAAAAATAAGGTAGGCCACTTGATTTCAACATCTGAACAAAGTGGACAGGCTAGCATGCTGTTCAAACAGTTGGAGTTGGACAGAAGGGTGTGTTCATAACAATTCAACTGTTCTGCCTTGTTAGCTGGCAAATAGATCCAAGTTGGCTAAACATGAAATATAAAGATTAGCTGGTTACTCACTAGCACATGGGCTTGTGCTTGAGAGATTGTTTATGAGTCCTGTGTTCATTTTCTCTAATGTCTGCTACAAGAAGTGAGTCATTATTAGCGAATGTGCATTATGCATGGTTCTGGTTACATTTTTTACAAAAAGGCCATTTTCATAGACCGACTGAAAAGCCAGATCAGTCATTATTTTTTGATAAAATAATTACATTATTAGTGGGGCTTATATTTAGCATAATTTCACAGCCCTGAATTCATTTGATTATTGCTGACTGTTTGAAATGTAGTTTATTTTACCTTTAATTGTACAACAAAGCTTATTTAGAGACAACATAAAAACAATTTCGATATATATTGTGAAACGCCCCTCAGTTTGAAAAAAATCTAGATATGTTTTTTAGCCCATATTGCCCAGCCTTACTCCCTAGGGTTGCAAAATTCCGGGAACTTTCAATAAATTCCCTGGTTTTCCAGAAATCCTGTTTGGAGGATTACGATTTCCTGCTTATTCCCTCCTGATTCCAGGAATCCTCCAACCGGGATTTCGGGAAAACCAGGGAATTTATTGAAAGTTCCACGACTTTTGCAACCCTAATCCTCCCTTCCTCTCACTCTCATGATACAAAGCCTGTCCTCCTCTGACACAGTTCAGTTCCACTACCGGTTCCCTGTTCTGTGAAGCAGCTGTGCCTCTGTTCCTCTCCATGGGTGTTCTTCTCCATGTGGCCTGATGTTATTTATAGACAACATGTTTCTGTTGTAACATGATCATATGACTGCTGCGCTTCGCTGTTTCCCTGTTTTAGGACAAAAGACAAGAATAGTTATTGATTCCCTTAGCTTTTATTATTAGGTGTATTTAACTATGTATGACTGCTTTTTCAGTGACTGATTTTAAAGCTTTTTGTGGTTTCCTGGTTGTGATATCTTGGCCTTTGACCGTCTTCACTCAGCTGTGCTCTCTACATCCTCCTGTGCCTCTCACCTCTCCCCCAAATTAACACACACACACCGGTTGCATCACGGCCTGGTACGTGAATCGCTCCGCCCACAACTGCAAGGCCCTTTAGTGGGTGGTGAAGATGGCAGAGTACATCACTGTGCTCCCACCCATCCAGGACATCTACTTGAAACGGTGCCTGAGGAAGGCCCGCAGCATCATCAAGGACCCAACACACCCCAGCCACGAGCTGTTCACTCCCTTACAGTCGGACAGACGGTATCGGAGCATGATGTCTGATACCAACAGGCTCAGAGACAGTTTCTATCCAAAAGCCATCAGACTGCTAAACACTTGAACTGGACTGACCACTTGCTCTGATTCTCCACACCTTAGCACACATGCACTCACACACATATACAGTGCTATGAAAAAGTATTTGCCCCCTTTCTAATTTTCTCTACTTTTGCATATTTGTGATACTGAATGTTATCAGATCTTCAACCAAAACCTAATATTAGATAAAGGGAACATAAGTGAACAAATAACACAACAATTACATATTTATTTCATAAACAAAGTTATGCAACACCCAATTCCCCTGTGTGAAAAAGTAATTGCCCCCTTACACTCAATAACTGGTTGTGCCACCTTTAGCTGCAATGACTCCAACCAAATGCTTCCTGTGGTTGTTGATCAGTCTCTCACGTCGCTGTGGAGGAATTTTGGCCCACTCTTCCATGCAGAACTGCTTTAACTCAGTGATGTGTGGGTTTTCAAGCATGAACTGCTCGTTTCAAGTCCTGCCACAACATCTCAATTGGGATTAGGTCTGGACTTTGACTAGGCTATTCCAAAACTTCCAATTTGTTGCTTTTTAGCAATTTTCATGTAGACTTGATTGTGTGTTTTGGATCATTGTCTTGCTGCATGACCCAGCTGCGCTTCAGCTTCAGCTCACAGACGGATGGTCTGACATTCTCCTGTAGAATTCGTTGATACAGAGCAGAATTCATGGTTCCTTCTATTAAGGCAAGTCGTCCAAGTCCTGAGGCAGCAAAGCATCCCCAAACCATCACACCACCACCACCATGCTTGACCTTTGGTATGATGTTCTTACTGTGGAATGCAGAGTTTGGTTTTCGCCAGGCATTACTGGAACCATGTCGTCCAAAAAGTTATACTTTTGAATCATCTGTCCATAGAACGTTCTTCCAAGAGTCTTGATGATCATCCAGGTGCTTTTTGGCAAACTTAAGTCAACTTTTTGGACGAGATGGGTCCCCGTTATGCCTGGCGAAAACCAAACACTGCATTCCACAGTAAGAACATCATTCATGCTACACACACGTCACAACTGCTGCTACCAGACTCTTGTTATGATTGCCAAATACTGCACAATTTAAACACTTGCCCCCCAATCCCCCCTTCCCCAATACAGGTGTAAATATTGGACTATAAATTGTACTTTCCTGTATTATACTTATGCTAAAATGTTGATTATATTCTACTGAGCCATTTACTTTATGTTCATATTCTTATATTTTATTATTTCTTATTGTTGTTGCATTGTCGATAAGGAACCTGCAAGTAAGCATTTCGTTGGACGGTGTATACCATGTGTATCCCGTACATACGACTAATAAAGCTTGAAACACACACAGTGTCTGGCAGTGTGTTTGATGTGATCAGTGTCTATCACAGCACCCTGTCGCTATGCTAAGAGCAGCCAACAGCAGGAAGCAAAGTGGCATTGCTCACTCGCTTACAAAACCACACCACTCTCCTGTGTGTGTGTGTTTCTGTAGTGTTACTGTTAGTCTCTCTCTAGGCTAGAGAGCAGAACAGGAAGCAGTGGGGTGGGGCTGGGGCTGTGTCGCTCTCTCTCTTCCTACCTCTTTCTCGCTCACTCACTTCGGATTGAGTCTCTTTTGATTCCTGGCGGGAAGGAAGCACATCCCGGATTTGAGGAGGCAGGAATAGCTCTCTGTACTTTGAGTGGCGGTTCAGTTGTGAGAGTGTATAACGGGGCAGAGGGGAGGGGTTGGGCAACACAGAGAGAGCCAGGGTGGGCCATGGCCAGCGAGGGAGCTTTGGCGGACTGCCAAAGGGAGCACACTGCTGCAGACCACCCCACTCACACTGAACAGGACCAGGGGGACGCCGAGTCTTCGGTAGGCACACTCTGTCTGGGCACCATACAACATGGCTGCCTTCCACACTACAGTGTGTTTGTGAGTTTCCTCTCCGCTTTCTGCTTCATGTTCACTTCCTTCTCAAATCATGCCATTTCTGATGACTCATGTCGGAGCTGCTTTTAGTATTGTCGCATTGTTTTCAGCCCCATCTGAGTGGAGAACTGCCTCTATTTAATTGCTCTGTATTGTTCCACTGGAGGGCATTGCTAAATGGCTATAAATGTATAGTAGTGAGTCACATCGTTAATGGTCCGGCCCTTTCCTCTTTCCTCTTATGTCGTTGCCTCTCAGCTATTCTTCTCTCCTCTGTGCCACTGTTGCTCACCTCCTGCCTCAGTATTAGTGGCTGTTCATTTTAAGACGAGTGTGTCTGTCAAACTAGTGTGTTGTATGTGTGTCTCAGTTCTGCTCAACAAGTGGGTGTTCTTCCTGTCTTAGTCCTAAGTCTCTCTATTCCTCCCTCGTCTTTCTCTCTCATTGTATGTTCTCTACCTCCATTTCTAGATGAGTTTAGTGTAGAGAAGGACAGGGCTGGGAGCATAATGAACCTATAGCCTTGGTGTTGTTACGACAGTAGCACCATGCTCCATTTGGCCCACAACTTGTGATCGCGTTGATACCTACAGTACTATTTCCGCTTTATATCTACCTCTGTGTCCCTTCACAACAAATAGCCAAACATTTCTGTGAGCAATTTGACACAACATTAGGTGATCAGGTCCGCTATGTGAAATATTCCCAGATTATCATTACTACTCTGCACTGTTGTTGTGCAGTGTTTCCTGTGTAATAGCCTGTGTAAGTAGCCCTCGAAAGCCCCATAGCTGGGCTTGGCCATGAGAGCTGGCTTGGCTGCAGCCTGCAGCCTGCTATATTGCATTGCAGATGGATTATGGTTCTAATGAGAGTCTGCCTGGTAGGAGCCGGGCTCTGCTCTGTTCTGCCTGGCGTGGTGCTGAACAGGCCAATAGGGACACTGCTGTAATCAGATCTCCAGGCTGGAGCCAGGGCTGGGTCTCTGAGTGGCGTACAGCAGTCAGTCAGTCGTTATGTGAAGGGAGGGACTGGTCTGTCTGTCTGTCTGTCTGTCTGTCTGTCTCCATGTTGTAGGATCTGGGCTCTGTTTGATTGTTGCTAATGTCTGTTGTTGGGGATTTACTCTGATAGTGTTGCATGCAGGGTTGTGTGTGTGTGTGTGTGTGTGTGTGTGTGTGTGTGTATGTGAGTGCATGCATGCAAGTGTGTTTAAATGCATGCAATGCCGTTGCATGCATGTATGTCTGTATTTTTGCCTAATGCCTATCACACTGCCATGTGTGTTTGTGTGCTGTATCTGTCTGTGTGGCTGGCTGAGAGCTGGCGTGCTGACATCGTGTCTGTGTGTATCAGTAGCTCTGAGCAGGAACAAGCCCTGATAGATTGTAGACTCTATTAATGCTGCTCTGATCTGGTTACCATCAGGAGGGGACGTGATCGCTCAGGCCTTGACTCACTTAACGCCTCAGTCTCACTCTGCTGCTCTTGGAGACTCAGCTCTCTGAAGGGAACCGCTCAACTCACTGACTGCTCTTCTCTCTGTCACAACTCCTTTTTAAGTCACAGCCTCTCTCTCCCTGTGTCTCCCTCAGTTTGTCTCTTTCTGCTGCTGTCTTGGCCTGTTATATCTACTCTAGCCATGGATCTACAGTACTTTTACTCTTTGCTGCATTGCAGTCACACAGGATGTGAGCTGAAATGTTGGGCTCTTTGGTTTGGGCACTTGCCTCTGGGACCTATTGGAAACGCGTTAGCCTGCTCTCTCTCTCTCTCTCTCTCTCTCTCTCTCTCTCTCTCTCTCTCTCTCTCTCTCTCTCTCTCTCTCTCTCTCTCTCTCTCTCTCTCTCTCTCTCTCTCTCTCTCTCTCTCTCTCTCTCTCTCTCTCTCTCTCTCTCTCTCTCTCTCTCTCTCTCTCTTCCTTTTCCATGTACAGATGAATGCTCCTCTCTCTCCTAATGTTTGCTGCCAGCTTAGCGCTGCTCAGTTAATCCCTCTGACCTACAGGTCTGTGTGGGAGGCATCTGGGGTCAAAGGTGAACACAACCTAGTCCCTAATTAGGCCCTTTTCCCAGAGAGTGGTTTTGCATCGAATTGGAAATACGGCAGACCTTTGGTTATTGTCTCTCTGCTATCACCGCAATGTCATCTTGGCACAATATGTCGCAATGTATTTGACCAATGCTAACCTATTATCCATTCTCTCTCCCCCTCTCCTCCTCTTCCTCTCCCCCTGTCAGAGTGACCCAGGTGGGCTGTCAGTGCTGGAGCAGCTGGGTCTGGACCAGAGCTCAGACTTCTCTGACTCCAGCATTCAGCAGCACCTGGATGAAGAGAGGGATCGCATCCGCCGGGAGATCAGGTCAGCATGACTATTTAATTACTAATTTACTATTCAATCATTTTTGTGATGTATTGATTAGCTACTCATTGTGTGATACTACTACTTATGAAAAGTCCTTGTGATTTGACTGGATCAGGAAGGAGCTGAAGATCAAGGAGGGGGCAGAGAACCTGAGGAGAGCCACCACAGACAAGAAGAATGCCCAGCAGGTGGACAGCCAGCTCCGCAGCTCCAACCGCAGACTGGACAGCCTGCACACTCAGTTACAGGAGCTGGACGCTCACATCGTGGTCAAAGGAGGGGACGACAACAACACAGGTATCACTGACGGGGATGGAACTATGAAACGAATGGAGCGTAGCCTTATACCATTGGATGGATTCAACCAAAAATTGTAATGTAGAAACATGTTGGCCATTGTTAATAATTATAATAACTGTCAGTTAATACCATGACCTTTGACCCTCAGATGCCCCCAAGTCTCCCGGGGCACGCAGCCGCTCGGCCAATCAGGACCGGATCACGGCTCTGGAGCGCCAGCTCAACATCGAGCTCAAGTGCAAACAGGGAGCAGAGAACATGATCCCCATCTATGCCAATGGAGTCACCAAGGTACTGGACCTGACTGGACCACCTAACCCCTCTAATATATACATCTACTGTACCCTCTCTACAATACAGCCAGCCCCTTCACAATCTCTCTTTCTCACTCCTTTGAGTTCATGTCTCTAGTCAGATGTTCTCCCAGCCTGTACCCTGATTATTCTCTGAGTAGTAAAGGTTAGCAGGGTTGTGTATTTGTGAGCTGTCTGCTATTCCAATGTCCTCACTGTACGGTGTCCCTTGTAGGACAAGAAGATGCATCAGACAGCCCAGCAGATGCTGCAGGACAGCAAGACCAAGATTGACATCATCCGCATGCAGATCCGCAAGGCCATGCAGGCCACTGAGCAAACTGAAGATAACCAGGGTAAATATCTGTCTGTCTGTCTTTTTAACTGTCTGTCTGTCTCTGCCTGCCTGCCTGCCTGCTTGTCTGTCCATCTACCTGTCTGACTGTCTGTCTCTCCATCCCTCTGTGTCTGTCTGATCTAATCTGTACATCGATCGTTAAATATTTGATGAAGTGTGGGTAACAGATCAATGCCCTCCTCAGAAGTGCAGAGTGGTCATTATTATAACCTACTCCACTCACACACAGTTTTGCATTACAGTCCACTCCACTCCATACACCACACACACACTCACACACACACACACACACACACACACACACACACACTCAGGCTCACTTCCACACAGAGTGCAGGTTAAGGCCTTTTTGATGTTCCTGCATCCCCATGATGTTGCCCAACAGCAAAAAAATCCTGCTTCATTTACCCAAGGTTAGAGACAGAGGGAAAGAGGGAGAGAGAGAAAGATGAGGAAACCAATAGTAAGATATGGAAAGCGGGGAGAGAGAACGAGAAAGAGAGTGAGAAGATGGGAAAAGCACAGGAAGCAAAGAGACAGATTTAGGCCCATATCGTTAATGGATCGCTGTGTCTATTTCCCTCTCCCTACCTTCTTCTCTCTACCTTCCTCCCTTCTTTGGATTAAGAATAGATCAGAGCTGCATTTAGCCTCATGAGTCATGAACCATCCCTAATTTAGGACACACACAGATGCACACAAACCCATCAAAACCTCACATTATCTTGATTTTGATTTGCAGTACTGATTACTTTATCATATTATGAAAGATAACTATATACATACTGGTTTAAAGTTGCAGAGTTCGATTAATTTCCCCCACATGTTTTACTTGATCATATTATTATATTAGATGATTATTATATTATTACATTACCCTTACTGAGTATTGTTTACAGTATGCATTTAAAAAACAAAATTAATCAGCTACAGTAAATGGTTTATTATCGCTCTCTCTCTCCCCCTCCCCCCAGGTAAGCCAGACACGTGTGGGGGTGGAGCTGCGTGTGGAGGAGCTGTGGCATCATTACCGTGTGGAGCACGCCATGGCTGAGGGAGCCAAGAACATGCTGAGGCTGCTGGGAGCAGGGAAGGTCCAGGACAAGAAGGCCATGTCAGAGGTCAGAGTTCACACACAGGACTACTGTATGGATCTCACACATGAACGCACACTTAATGCACACATATACAGTGGGGAAAAAAAGTATTTAGTCAGCCACCAATTGTGCAAGTTCTCCCACTTAAAAAGATGAGAGAGGCCTGTAATTTTCATCATAGGTACACGTCAACTATGACAGACAAAATGAAAAAAAAAAATCCAGAAAATCACATTGTAGGATTTTTAATGAATTTATTTGCAAATTATGGTGGAAAATAAGTATTTGGTCAAAAACAAAAGTTTCTCAATACTTTGTTATATACCCTTTGTTGGCAATGACACAGGTCAAACGTTTTCTGTAAGTCTTCACAAGGTTTTCACACACTGTTGCTGGTATTTTGGCCCATTCCTCCATGCAGATCTCCTCTAGAGCAGTGATGTTTTGAGGCTGTCGCTGGGCAACACAGACTTTCAACTCCCTCCAAAGATTTTCTATGGGGTTGAGATCTGGAGACTGGCTAGGCCACTCCAGGACCTTGAAATGCTTCTTACGAAGACACTCCTTCGTTGCCCGGGCAGTGTGTTTGGGATCATTGTCATGCTGAAAGACCCAGCCACGTTTCATCTTCAATGCCCTTGCTGATGGAAGGAGGTTTTTTACTCAAAATCTCACGATACATGGCCCCATTCATTCTTTCCTTTACACGGATCAGTCGTCCTGGTCCCTTTGCAGAAAAACAGCCCCAAAGCATGATGTTTCCACCCCCATTCTTCACAGTAGGTATGGTGTTCTTTGGATGCAACTCAGCATTCTTTGTCCTCCAACCACGACGAGTTGAGTTTTTACCAAAAAGTTCTATTTTGGTTTCATCTGACCATATGACATTCTCCCAATCCTCTTCTGATCATCCAAATGCACTCTAGCAAACTTCAGACGGGCCTGGACATGTACTGGCTTAAGCAGGGGGACACGTCTGGCACTGCATGATTTGAGTCCCTGGCGGCGTAGTGTGTTACTGATGGTAGGCTTTGTTACTTTGGTCCCAGCTCTCTGCAGGTCATTCACTAGGTCCCCCCGTGTGGTTCTGGGATTTTTGCTCACCGTTCTTGTGATCATTTTGACC
The DNA here is from genome assembly GCF_020615455.1 of Coregonus clupeaformis. Classification (NCBI taxonomy): domain Eukaryota; kingdom Metazoa; phylum Chordata; class Actinopteri; order Salmoniformes; family Salmonidae; genus Coregonus; species Coregonus clupeaformis. The sequence goes on from NC_059198.1 coordinate 24,846,006, forward strand.
CCACGGGGTGAGATCTTGCGTGGAGCCCCAGATCGAGGGAGATTATCAGTGGTCTTATATGTCTTCCTTTTCCGAATAATTGCTCCCACAGTTGATTTCTTCAAACCAAGCTGCCTACCTATTGCAGATTCAGTCTTCCCAGCCTGGTGCAGGTCTACAATTTTGTTTCTGGTGTCCTTTGACAGCTCTTTGGTCTTGGCCATAGTGGAGTTTGGAGTGTGACTGTTTGAGGTTGTGGACAGGTGTATTTTATACTGATAACAAGTTCAAACAGGTGCCATTAATACAGGTAACGAGTGGAGGACAGAGGAGCCTCTTAAAGAAGAAGTTACAGGTCTGTGAGAGCCAGAAATCTTGCTTGTTTGTAGGTGACCAAATACTTATTTTCCACCATAATTTGCAAATAAATTCATTAAAAATCCTACAATGTGATTTTCTGGATTTTTTTTTCTCAATTTGTCTGTCATAGTTGACATGTACCTATGATGAAAATTACAGGCCTCTCTCATCTTTTTAAGTGGGAGAACTTGCACAATTGGTGGCTGACTAAATACTTTTTTTCCCCACTGTACACACACACATACAAAAAAAACACACCATTTAGAGCACATTTAAATACACACACACACACACAAACACACACACCATTGTAACCCCCCTCTCTCCTCTCTCCCCCCAGGCCCAGTGTGGTCTGAGTGAGTCGTCCCAGCGCTGTGACCTGCTGAGAGGCTCTCTGGAGCAGCGTCTGCTGGAACTGACGGAGGACCACCCCAAGGCCTGCCTCATCAAGGAGGAGCTGGTGCTGGCCTCCTCCTCAGCCTTCAGCTCCAGACACGGAACCCCCTATGTACACAACCAGTACAGCACCCTCTGCAAGCCCTCCCCACTCACTGGTACATACACTCATAGTCTATCACTGACTCTTACAGCCTCTCTATGCTCTATCACTGACTCTTACTCTCTATAGTCTCTCACTACCCCTCTGTCTATACCTCGCTGAAGGCTCTAACGCATCAGAAACTCATGGATTCAATTGAATATCTCCCACATATCCAGTGTCTGAATTTATAAACCGTTTGAAGCAGGTATGATACTCTCACTTCTACTCAAACATCTCTCTCTCTCCTAGGTACCCTGCAGGTGCGTCTGCTGGGCTGTGTGGGGGTGTTGGATGTGGTCCCGGGGCGCAGTAGAGGAACCCCGGTGGTCTTGCCATGCTACATCCCAGGTGATGGACGCTCCTTCAAACTCAGTGGTCTCTACAGCCGCAGCACCAGCAGCTTGAGCCTCAGGATCCCCAGCAAGACCGACGAACTCTCCTGTAAGTGTGTGGGTCACATATCTGTCCATTTGTGTTGTGTAGTGAGTTTTTAAACATGTGTTATTGTGTTGTACAGCGGAGGTGAGTGCGGTGTTGAAGCTGGAGAACACAATGGTGGGACAGACGTGCTGGAAGACAGTGGGAGAGCAGGCCTGGGACCAGACCTTCACTGTAGAACTAGAGAGAGTAAGAGAGTAAGAGTGAAAGAGAGTGAGAGAGAGTGAGAGAGAGAGAGAGAGTGAGAGAGAGAGTGAGAGAGAGAGTGAGAGAGAGAGTGAGAGAGAGAGTGAGAGAGTGAGTGAGAGAGTGAGTGAGAGAGTGAGTGAGAGAGTGAGTGAGAGAGTGAGTGAGAGTGTGAGTGAGTGAGTGTGAGTGAGTGTGAGTGAGTGTGAGTGAGTGTGAGAGAGAGTGAGAGAGAGTGAGAGAGTGAGAGAGTGAGAGAGAGAGAGAGAGAGAGAACCTGTGGTTGAAACAGTATGTGTGTTGACCCGTGTTTCGCCTCAGTCCAGGGAGATGGAGATAGCAGTGTACTGGAGGGACTACCGCTCCCTGTGTGCTCTCAAGTACCTGAAGCTGGAGGACTTCCTGGACAACCAGAGACACAAAGTTCAGCTGGAGCTAGAGCCTCAGGGCCTGCTGCTGGCAGAGGTACACACACCCTGCCCTGAATACGCATACAGAGACATGCACACACACGCACCAACACATACATCCCTGCTCAATACTGAACTACACTATGTGTGTCAGTGGTGGTCGGTGCTATTTAAGATGAGGGAGGACGATTATTTTTTTTATGAGCAAGGCCTTATTTCTATTACAGCATATTGGATGACTGTCATTCATATTCCATTCACCCAGCTCAATGTAACATTGATAGGTTTAGGCTACTACATGATACTCAAATTTTCCCTATACCCATCATGAGGTTTCTACAACCTAGCCTATGAATGAAAGTTTACAACGTAGGTGCACAGGTCGAGAGAAATTTGAGTAATCAAGGTGACAGACAATGACACATTCAATACCGTCTTGCACACTCTTGCCTGCATCTAGCTGATCGAGGGTGTAATTATTAGTCCAACAGTTGCAAACGAGAGTTTCAATTGGACAAATTCAGGTATGTTTATCCTACACACAGCCTACATCATTGTCACCATTATTAGCTAACGTCATAGTCAACATAGCTACTGAAACTAATGCGTTAGTAAAGGCACTACAATCATGCAGTACACTGTAGTCAGCAAGCAGTTTAGCAGTTACACCAGTGGGCCCCGGTGGCAGTAAATTAATAAACCAAAAGCTTACCTTGACCTAGAAGAGTTCCAGTGTTTGGATTGCCATAGCCAGCTAGCTAACATAGCATCGCTCTCTGTTTGAGCCAGGTGTTTAAGTAGGCTAGCTAAGTAAGTGAAAGTGAAAAAAATACAAAATATCTCTCTCTCTCTTGCTTCTTCATTTTTGAAGAAATTAATTTGTTCAAAACTGTTCAACTATTGTCTTTCTCCCTCTTTGAGTCAACTACTCACCACATGTTATGCACTGCAGTGCTAGCTAGCTGTAGCTTTCAGTACTAGATTAATTATCTGATCCTTTGATTGGGTGGACAACATGTCAGTTCAGTTTATTTTTATGAAATTCACTGAGGAGGATGGACCTCCCCTTCCTCCTCTGAGGAGTCTCCACTGATGTGTGTCTATTTCAGGTAATTTTCTTCAACCCAGTCATAGAGAGAGGCCCAAGACTGCAGAGACAAAAGGTTTTCTCCAAACAGCATGGTAAGAGAAGCTATTCTCAGAACAGCGTGTTGTGTTTGTGTGTAACATTTTACATTTTAGTCATTTAGCAGACGCTCTTATCCAGAGCGACTTAGAGTTAGTGAGTGCATACATTTTTTTTTTTTCATACTGGCCCCCCGTGGGAATCGAACCCACAACCCTGGCGTTGCAAACGCCATGCTCTACCAACTGAGCTACACGGGTAACGTCTTAGATAAAGCCCCATCTTGTTCTGGATGTTGTCAGCAGCTGCCAAGCCTGGCAACATATATCCTAGTATCCCTATAGGGCTCACACCTGCATCATCTGACTGACGCCCCACTGAGTAGCATGGAGTTGCCCTTAGACACTGATCTACAGTCAGTTTAGTGTTTCACCCCTAATGGGTCACATCAGGGTTGGGGGAGGTCCTAGATCTGTGACTATAGGCAACCTCCACCCAGAACCCACTTTGTACCTCTCTGTGCTCTGTATTGCCATCTAGTGTTGGAATCGGCAGTGCTGTAGATTCATCTGATGGGTTGAGGTGGCTTTAATGCTTTGGAGTATGACAACTTGAGTGCATCAGGGTTGAAACTTCTTCAGTGCATCAGGACTGGCCAATCCTAATGGATTGAGTAAACCATGTTAAAAGCTGCTGCATGAACAGGATATATTGCATTTCAGGGGGATTTGTGTTTATCAGTATATCATATTGCCTTGTGGTTATGTTGTGTGTGTGTGTTGCGGTTACTGCTATGTGTGTGTTGGGTATGTTACAGGTAAAGCGTTCCTGCGTGCTCGTCAGATGAACGTTGACATCGCCACCTGGGTCCGCCTACTGAGGAACGCCATCCCTTCTGGAAACAACATTCCCAGCTACACCCCACACACACACTCACGCTCACACTCTGGGTAAGGCGCACTCTCAGTACTGTACACAATACTTCAGACAGCAAGTACAACATATACTGTACATGGGGAAACTGTTGACTGCTATTTCTGTGTGTGTCGCAGGGAGATCTCAGTGGAGAAGCTGACTCTGGGGAGCGACTCTCCTCCGAGGCCTGACATCAGGGGAGACGTTGTTGACACACCTCACCTGGTGAGAAGAAGAGAAGGGAGGGATGAAGAGAGGGATGAGGGAGGGATGGGAGGATGCAGCAATGGAGTGATAGCCATCTCTGTAGTATCACATTCCCTTTGGCCATTCCCTCCAGACAGCCTTTGGCTAGAAAACAGTGGTCCAGACATATTGGACTATTAGCCTAGGATGAATCTGGAGCTAGACAGAGCAGGGCCTGGGAGGGAGGAGAGGAGAGAGGGAACAATAAGAAGGGAAAGAGAGAAATCCACACTAATTAGACCAAATTGGATCGAGGGAGCTTTAATTCGATCAAAGCCCAATCTGTGTTAGATTCCCAGTGTGTAAAACACGATTGGCATGAGCGGACAGAGAGAGAGGGACAGAGGGAGTGAGGGAGTGAGGGAGTGAGGGAGTGAGGGAGGGAGGGAGGGAGGGAGGGAGAGGTAGAGAGATGCAGAGGGGGGGAAGGCCTGGGTAACAGATGGTGTGGTCAGCGGGGCTGGGGGATTACTGGATTAATTACGCTGTTTTTTTAGAGAACTAATTAACAGTAACGAGGGAACGAGGAAGAGAGGAGAAGAGGAGGGGATTGAGCAGCCAGCCAGCCAGCAGGGAACTGGCTACTAATAATGAGGAGGGTCAGAATTACTGTTGGCCTGTCATTCTCTCTATCTATCCCTCTCGCCTCTTTATCTCTCTCTCTCTCTGTCTCTCTTTTTCTCTCACTCTCTGGAACAGCCTGTGATCGAGCCCTTCTCCCCTCCGGACCTCGCCCAAGAGCGGCCAACCAGAACCCTATCCACGAGTTCCCTGCGCAGGTACAGCACCATGCAGAGTTGGCCCAGTGTGTCCTCACACACACACCTGAGTACATCCTCTCACAATATGGCCCCCACAGTATGATGCTGGAGAAACACACCCACTCACAATATGGCCACATTTACATTTACATTTTAGTCATTTAGCAGACGCTCTTATCCAGAGCGACTTACAGTTAGTGAGTGCATACATTTTTCATACTGGCCCCCCGTGGGAAACGAACCCACAACCCTGGCGTTGCAAGCAACATGACCTCACCTCCTCCATAACACATGTTACTGTAGCCAGGCAGACATATATCACCGCAACATGCTTTCTATAGAAGTGCTAGGTAGGCACAAAACATCAGATAATACTGCATCCTATTCCTTCAACTAGCAAATGACCATTCAACATGAGTAAAGGCTATTTCAGTGATTGATCATTATTATTTTCTTTGTGTCCTAATATTAGACAGAGCAAAGGCCCTCTGTGTCTGGAGGACTTCAAGCTGATTGCTGTGCTGGGCAGGGGACACTTTGGCAAGGTATGTGTCCTCACATCTTTAATATCCTCCCTGTGTTAGGACGTTCTCTATCCAGAGGATTTAGAGATTTAGATGTTTTCCAGGTGTTGTTGTCAGAGTACAAGAGGACAGGCAGTGTGTACGCTATCAAAGCCCTGAAGAAGGGAGACATTGTGGCGCGGGACGAAGTGGACAGGTAAGGATCAACACTAGAATGCAACACAGGCCAAGACAGAACACAGGCAACACAGGCCTACTATATCATGCCTCTCTCAGACATTATATGACCTCCATCATGGTGAAAATAATACGACTGGATTATATGCCACAAAATTATTGTCAACACAAAAGTGATCACCAACAAACCATGTTAAACATATACACTGTTTACATGCTGTACTTGACATTACACAATTGTCTCTCTTTCCTGTTGTCTTCTGAGTCCATCATTCTCTCCTTCTCCTCTCCTCAGTCTGATGTGTGAGAAGCGTATTTTTGAGACGGTGAACAGCTCCCACCACCCCTTCCTGGTCAACCTGTTTGCATGTTTCCAGACCCCAGAACACGTGTGCTTCGTCATGGAGTACACGGCTGGGGGCGACCTCATGATGCACATCCACGCAGACGTCTTTACAGAGCCCCGAGCCGTGTGGGTACCGCTGTGTTTTTGTGTGTATTTGTGTGTGTACTGTGTTCTACTGTATGTGTAACGGAACATGGGGGAGGAGCAGGCATGCTTTGAGTTATGTGTATTTGTGTTCATATGGTTGTATACTGTATACGTACTCATATCCACCCACAGTCTGCTGTTACTGTCGTGTGTGTGTGTGTGTGTCTCCTGACTTTGTGTGTGCGTCTGTCTGTTTGTCTGTCTGTCCTGCAGGTTCTACGCAGCCTGTGTGGTTTTGGGCCTGCAGTTTCTTCATGACCATAAGATTGTGTACCGGTGAGTACTCTGGGTAGACATGAAACACAGAACACATGAAAGACAGACACCCTCTCATCCTCCTACCCCTTCATCCTCAGAGTACTCATCCATTTTGAATGAATATTCATCCCTCCTCCTCAGGGACCTTAAACTCGATAACTTGTTGCTGGATACACAGGGCTATGTGAAGATAGCAGACTTCGGGCTCTGCAAAGAGGGTATGTTCTCTATAACTTATTCATCATGTCTCCAGAGCTCTGTAAGGATGGAAGATCATAGCGGTTGTAGTTTGGAGTACTTTTGAGTATTTTTATTGAAGCCTCTTTTTGCTACTATGCTCATGTTTTTTGATATTTCTGACTCAGATGGTCTCTCTCTCTCTCCTTCCTCTCTCTGTTTTTCTCTCACAACAACCTCTTTCTCACTGCTTCTCTTTCCTTCCCTTCTTCTCATTCCTGATCTCTCTCTACCTCCCCAGGGATGGGCTATGGGGACAGGACCAGTACGTTCTGTGGTACTCCTGAGTTCCTGGCTCCAGAGGTTCTGACAGACACCTCCTACACCAGGGCAGTGGACTGGTGGGGCCTGGGAGTACTGGTGTATGAGATGCTGGTGGGAGAGGTAAGAGACTTGACTCTAAAAACCTCTTCAGAGAATTATATAAATATGACCATACATATTTAGCCATATTATTTAGACATGCTCCGGAACTTTGGCGACTACTTAAGTATTTGGGCTAGATGTGTCAATGTGTAGTTCATACATCATTAATTTGCAGAATTACTGTCTTACCTCAATTAGCCACAAAATCCCTAGTTTAAAGCAACAGTTTTTCTGGAAGCTGTGCTGCACCATTTTCCCTCACGTGGGCCAGCCCCCTAGCAATTCGAGTTCAACCAATGAGCTTCAGCTCCTCGCCATATGAGTGACAGCTAGCAAGATGGACATGATGCACCCACAGCAGAGCGAGAGAGAGATCAATGACGTAGTATGCAGTTTTCGGGGACCACTTTTGGACGCTACTTTCAGAACTACTGGCTAAAAAGTATACAAAAGTACCGGAGGATCCCTTTAATGGGTTAAGCCCTCACCTTTAAAATAATATATACTTTAAGCCAGTAATATATACTTTAAGCCTTTATGGTAATACAGCACTTTAGTCTATATTACAGAAAGTGATGTGTGTTTGAGCCATATGTCACTAGGCATGGCTGGTAGGATGGCAATGACGAGGAACAATGACAGAAGTCCAACACGCAGGGGCACAGCTTAAGCCAGGCTGGCATATTTATTCAAAATAAAAGGTTCACAAAGATTGTTCTTAAACTGTAACTGAAAACCCCCCCTCCCCAAAAAAGAAAAAAAAACAGAATTTAGACTACTACCCAGTTTACCAGCTTCACAATGTCCATGGGCTTCAAACAAATGTCTGTAGAGCTCTTCTCGTGCTGAACTGAACCAGCACCTTATATGCCCCAGGTGTATTGCAGCCTATCAAGGCTGAGTGGCTTCAGGTGTGGGGCGTAGCACTACAGCATAGCTTGCTGCAGCCTAAAAATGCTGGTTGTGGGGCGTGGCTGACACTCCAAACAGTGGCATTCCCCGGGCCACATGACCGGGGCGCCACAATAGGTTAAATGGGTGGCTGTGAGCGTGACACTGTGGCCTATGTGTGTGTCAGTCTCCATTCCCAGGTGATGATGAAGAGGAGGTGTTTGACAGCATAGTGAATGACGAGGTGCGCTACCCTCGCTTCCTCTCCACAGAGGCCATCGGCATCATGAGACGGGTAAGCTCCTCCCCCAACACTCACATCCCACCAATCACCAGTGGAGCAAGAGATAATCACATAGATTGACGTGGTCAGTCTAATCACTGTAAAGGTGGAGCCATGTTGCTTTTAGTTTTCAGTCAGTGGGTTTGCTGTGAAAGTGTTTCTGATGTATTTTCAGCTGTTTGCCATCTGTGTGTGTTGCTAGCTATTGTTTGGTCTGTGCTGTGAGTTGTTATGTCTGGGTTGAGGTGTTTGTTGTTTTCTGTTGCCAGTTGTTGAGGAGGAACCCTGAGCGGCGCCTAGGATCTGGTGAGAAAGATGCCGATGACGTCAAGAAACAGCCTTTCTTCAGGGTGAGTTGCTCTCTCTCTCTTTCCCTCCCTCAGACACAGACCCACACGTCATTAGTTAACATTCCTTATAAACCACTTATTAAACTCTTGTTATGTAATCAATGAGCCTGTTAAATAGTTTCAGCATCTGCTCCTACTCTATTTGGTACTATAATGTTAGGGGTTGCTGTTTTTAGTTGCATGAGCTGCCCAACAAGCATAGATGATTAAATTCACCTGGATTAAATTCATTCTCTCTGTTCTCCCTCTCAGGGTGTGGACTGGGAAGCACTGCTGCAGAGGCGGCTCCCGCCCCCGTTTGTCCCCAACATCGGGGGGAGGGAGGACGTCAGCAACTTTGACGAGGAGTTCACCACCGAGCCCCCTGCCCTCACGCCACCCCGCGAACGCCGCACCCTCTCCCGCAAGGACCAGGACTGCTTCAAAGACTTTGACTACGTCTCTGACCTCTGCTAAGGGTCAAGGTCAAACTCTCCCTTTAGACTGTGAGTGGAGCTGACGAGGGACTCTGCACTGTGAGAGGGATGTTACCAGGAGAGGCTTACTGCTGTTCTGTCCTGTCTGAACCTTGAAGAGGCAGAAGAAAGTTACGGGAGGATGTGAATGCGTGCTGCGCAGATACATTGTAAGGGATCTACTGACCTTTAATGGATTTCTGGAGTGACTTTTATAGTGGGCAGGATGATACATGAAGATAATCCGGATGATGTAACGCTCAGTGGATGAGTGCTGATGGGGCACAGTGTCTGTGCAGCATAGCAACACTGGAACTGAGTGAAGTCTATTTCCCTAAAGAATGAATGGATCTTCTCTGCAGACGATACAGTTGGTGCAGGGATCATCAGATATCATTACTCTCAAATGGACCTATCTCTATTGCCTTTCTGCCTGCTATCTCTCCTCACCCTTTATCGTTTGAGGCTGCTTACTGTTTCTGTGTGTAAGTTCTGATCCTGCCTCAGTCTATTCCCATTGCTGTCATATAGAGTCCTGCACCTCTCACAAATGACCACAGGGGGGAGCCATAGAAAAGGTCAAAAGTGTTCCAGAGAAATTGAGGAGATGACCAAGTGGGGTGCAGACTCAGTGTATGACGAATGTCAAGGGGTGCTAGTGAGGATGATGAGGGTGGATGGAGGAGGGTTGAGGTGTTTTTCTGTGTGTGTTTGTGCTGGGTCACCACCATGTCATGTTACCCCTCGTCTTCAAATGGGATACTCCTCTACTCTCCCCACTCGGTACGTCAATGAGTTTTATCTTCAATCATTTAGAATTATTTTTCAAATAGTTTTCTGTGATTTTAGTTTCATTCTGGTGTTTGATTTGTCAGTCATGCCGATGTTATGTCTGGACCTGTGACTTAGTAAAAATGTGAACCCAATGGACTGACTCACAGCTTTGTGACTCTTCAGCCCAATAACCATTCAGCCAGCTACATTAGCATGAACTCTTAACTTATTTTTTCAATATGATGATATAAAACCTACAAAATGAGGACGGTAGTGTAGACTGTTCATGGATTGTCTCACACAATCCAAACTACTAGAACTAAAGTTGTTTGTCATCCAGGATTGTCTGAACTCCTTTTAAAGCAATATTTAATGGCTGCCATTACGTTCATTATGCTGAGTAATAGGAGAACAGAGCAGAGTGTGCTGCATGTCACCAGACACCATTAGCAGCGGGTAGACCATGAAGACACTATCATTCCTAATGGGCCAAACATGTCTACAGCAGGGCCTTTTTCTTTTCCATTGTGTGTGTGTTCTCTCCAGGTCAGGAACACTGTGTCATTTGGAGTCTCTCTGCTGTAGATTCACATAAACAATGAATGACTAGGCCTAAGGTCAACATAATGCAATATAATAAAATAGTCAGCATAGCCGTCAGCATAGCCCAGCGTGTTGTGCCTTCACAGAGCAATAGTTACAGCAGTGCTCAGTGGTCTCAGGGGGCTGGAACTATGTCTGGAACAGAGAGTACCAGCAAGAAAGTAGACAAAGACGGTGACACAGTGGGCCACCAGTGCAGGTAGGTAGAGATGGTGACATATGGCAAAGAAAGAGGAGAGACACTCTAGCACCCTGAGGAGAACAGAGCTGGGTCTGATACTGTACAGCAGGAGAGGATGTGGTCCCATTGTTATTATTCAATGTGCTAATGACAATACTGTGCCCTGGAGAAGAGGAACAGAGGAATGAAAGACCGAGAGGGAGTAATGTGTCAGATTATCACTTTGATGCAGAAGAGGAAAATAACAGAGACAGGGAACAAAATTGTGGAGAAAAAAAAGGAGACAAGATGTGAAGGAGGGAGTGGGGTTAGATAAGGAGAGCTGAACGTGTTGATCTGTGTGTGGAGAGGGCACTTAAGCAGTGGGAGTGAGGCGGTCAGGGTGTTCCTGAAACACACTCCTCTCCTCCTTCGTTCTCTCCCTCTTTCCCTCACTCCTTCCTTGCCTCCCATCTTCACTGGAGCCTAGTTTAAAAGGAGACACTGCAGTTTCCTTTTTTCCTACACTTTTGTGGTCAAAGCAGAAAGGAACAGAGACCAACAATAACTGCATTCTTGTCATTGTTGGAACGAGGTTGGATGTTCGAATGTGGAAAAATATGTGAATGTCACCGATTCAGAAAATATGATAAACGCACTGACAAACAGATGTAGATAAAAAAGCATCAGGTTGCTGCACATCAATGTCACCAACATGGCCTGCTGAAGGCTCTACAGCTCAAATGCCCTCGCTGGATGTTCTTTAGTCTGTTTATCAAGTCTGCCAGTCCAATGTACTCTGATATCTTTACATAAGAAACCTGGATGGATAAGTGGTTGTTGGAGCAATGGGCCTATAACCAGAGGCGGTGCGTAGAGCGACTAATGCATGCAATTATAGATATCTTCCATGGCTTGGTCTGCCTCAGAGGCCCACTCACATTAAACTGGTCACCATCCTCATACACTTTGTCTGCATTTCCATTTGGCTCTTTCCTGGTTGTCTCAACATCTCCGCGCTGTGTTCATTAGTGGTAAAGCAAAAAAATTGTTTTGTGGTGTTCTCACTCACTCACTGACTCACTCTCTCGCACACACAAAAACACACACACGAGCACACAAACACTCGGCATGGGATAAACAGCCACTCATTAACAAAGATGAGCTTTTAGTGGATAATGCTGATTTGGGATTGGACAATCTGGCCTGTATCCAAGGAGGGAATGGCGCTCCATTATATCTGGACTCTGTCAAGACTGGTTAACTCTGTCCACTTTTCAGAAACCACCCACACACAAAGTCACCAAAATTGCACTTTTGAGTAGAGTTTTGGGCCAAAAGCGTCAATCCAAAAGTCCAGAAGTCCACAAAGCATCAGTCCACAAAGTACAAGTAGACCTACACACACAGTAAATCAAGGAGAGTTTAAATGTAGAATTAAATTGACTCTACTGAAGTTATCTTAACCCTCAACAGAGTGATACACTCCCTGGAGTTAGTGCTGATAACTGGAGTTAATTGGGACTGAGTATCTTTAACTCCATTAAGAGTAACCAGAGACAGGGAGTTAAAACTATGGAGCATCCGCAGATGTGGGAGGGGCGTCATTGTCATATTTCTCAGCATACTCTGTTGCAGGTTGATTTTTAAAAAATTGTTTGTTTCAATGTTTTTTCACATGTACATTTGTTTTTTATCTAATGCTACTTAATGATATGTAACATACATTATCCTAAACTAATCTGTAAATGGTTTGGTTTATTGCAACCGTTACTGAGAAGGCTGTTTCAGTTTATATGATGTAGGTAATACCTAACAACAGTAGGCTCCTCCCTGCTCTGACATGCATTCTGAATGTAAGTTGTTGGTGATGTAAAGTTGCTGGACATCCTCTCTCTTAATTGGATACCAATAGAGATTGGATGTCACATTGCAAGCCACCATAATATGACACATTAAGAAATATGTAAATGAGACTTTACACCCTTATACCTCAAATGGGACCATATAAACTCCAAAATAGTGTTGTTAGACTACATAGGAGAATTAACTCTTGCAACTATATTAAGTGTAAACATTAATCTAAATAATTAACTCTAGAATACTGAACAACACTGCAGAGAGTAACAACAGTTATTTTCAATTAATACTGTACAGAGTGAAACGCAATGAAGCAGAGTTAAATATCAACACTAAACAACCCTGAAAAAAGAACTCTATTGCCAGAGTACGTTTTACTCAGGAGCATTAAACCCAGGTACTTGTACGAACTAAGCTGTGCTATGTTAGCATTGTGGACAACCACAGGCACATGGTTGCCGACAGATTTGGGGTCAAACACCATCTCCTCCGTTTTCTTTACATTGAGGATGAGATGGTGCTCATCACACCACTTGACAAACCTTTGAATTTCTGACCTGTACACAGTAGTTTCAGCATCATTATACATGAGACCAAGGATGGCGGTATCATCAGAAAACTTGACAATATAGTTATCGGGATTACGGCTAGTGCATTAATTTGTGTACAGTATGAATAAGATGGGTGAACTCACACAACCCTGCGGGGCCCCCGTGCTAATGTCTCTATCCTCAGAGAGGGTACTGTTAACACTAACCTGTTAAGTACGGCTAGTCAGGAATGAGTGGTACCACCTTATGGTACAGGGGTTAACACCCATCTGCTTTAACTGGCTGAGTAGGACATGTGGCTGTATCGTGTTAAACGCTGAACTGAAATCAATAAATAACAGTCTAGCATAGGCCTCTGGGTTTTCCAGATGCTTAACAATGAGATGCACGATGGTGTTGATTGCATCATCAGTCCCACGACTTTGCTTATAGGCAAATTGATAAGGATCTAACACAGGGTTCACATCTGAACGGAGCTCGCACACCATTTTCAAAACATTTCATTACGATGGGGGTCAGAGCAACAGGTCTATTGTCATTATTTTCTTTTGGACAAGGCTTTTTGGGGACTGGAGTGATAATGGCCTTTTTCCACAGAGATGGGACAGTGTGGGAGTCTACAGACCTCTGAAAGATAGGTCACCAAGCCGGAGTAAGTTCCTCTTCACTTGTTTTAGAAGAAAAGCATAGATTGCCATCAGGACCTGTTGCCTTATTCATACAGGTGTGCTTGAAGACTCTAGTGACAACTATAAGGTTGATTTCCAACCTATGAACACAATCATCAATAACAATGGAGCAAATCACATTATCACACTCAACAGAGACGTCATGTACATCAAATCTTGCATGAAAACTATTTAATTAATTGGCTTTGGTCAGCTCATCTGGTGTGTGCAAGGATTTCTTTTGCAGGGTTCATGTTGGTGATTGTTCTCATCGACTCCCACACTGTTTTGGAGTTCATTGTAAGGAACTCCTTTTTCCCATTGATTCCATGTGTTGTTTCCTTGTCTCTCTGAGCATTTGGTTGAGCTCCTTTTGCACACATTTCAGTTGTTGTTGTTCCTTGTTTTTGAATGGTTGCCTCTTGCGGTTGATCCAGTCCTTTACCTCCTTTGTGATGTACGGGGTGTTGTTTGGGTATGCCTTTATTGTCTTTTTGGGTATCCGAGTCAACACAGAAATGTATGTAGTCTGTGACAACCTGTGTTGACTTGTGCATGTCTAACTCATGTAAAATGTCCCAATCTGTACACAGAAAACATCCCTTAGGTGATTCTATGCTGTCCTCATTCCAGACATTCACAGATTTCACAAGGGGTTTACTGCTCTTGAGACCTGTACGGTAAGTGGGAATGAGCTGGACAGTGTTGTGATCAGAGTTAGACAGGGGTGGTTTGGCTCTAGCTGTGTAAAGGTAAAGGAGATGGAGGATGTACTGAGAGCTCCAAGTGAACAGAGAACCTGAGACTAAATTAGCCTGCACGAAAAAGACGGCTATGGAAGGAAAAATATGTTTTCTATTCATAGAAAGGTGGAAATTAAAGAAGGCCTGACTGAGACTCAAAAGTGAGTTGGTTAGGATGAAAACTAGTATGCAATGGTGATGTTTTTCATCCACCTAAAAGCCTGTAAGATAAAAGCACTACAGGGTTCCAAAAGGGTTTTCGGCTGTCCCCACAGGATAACCCTTTTTGGTTCCAGGTAAAACTATTTTGGGTTCCATGTAGAACCCTCTGTGGAAAGGGTTCTACATGGAACCTAAAAGGGTTCTTCAAAGGGTTCTCCTATCGGGACAGCCGAAGAACCCTTTTAGATTCTAGATAGCAACTAGTGTATGGTCACATAAATTGCAGCCAAGGCTGGAATTTTCATTTCATTTCAGTGGCCATACTTATTTTGATAGATAGATTGCATGTCTGCTCATTTAACCCTCAAGCTACCAACATAATATTTTACATACATTGTTTACCAACTGGGGTCATTTTGACCCCAAGAATAAACTATTGGAAAAAACATAAATCACAGCAAAATATCAACTTATGTCTCAAAACATCATAAGACGTGACAAATGTTATCTGAAATAAAAGATGGCTAGAATAGACTGTTATCTTTGAAAAATTACAGTTAATTAGCAGTTCTGTCAAACAAATATATGAATTTTTCCTTTATCCTTTGTGCAGCTTTTTCCAAAGTACAATCCACATTAGTACTAAAAAGCTAAATTATCATCATTTGATTATAGTATCATTTAGTTTTCAGAATTTTCAGGTAAATATTAATTGTGTCATATTTGTGTGGTAAAAACAACTGCCTTTTACAGGGGCAGTACACCAACATTTTAAATATACTTAATTTTATTGACAAAAAGGATTCAATTCACTTCAAAAAGGGATTCTGAGTGACAATGACCAAAAAATATTGCAAAAAGCATGCCCACATCTACTAAGTCACTACCAACCAAATGATATAGCACCACAAATATCATTACAAGTTGCACATATAGAATATTGGAAGATATTATAGGAATTCTGGTATTTATATCATATTTTCAGTAGAATAAGTATTTTTCAGAGAATACACACCAATACAGCACTACTTGTACATTTAGACAGAAGCTGGTTTATGTATTACAGTTTTACAAAGTAGTCATACCACTGACAGACTTTTATCAGCTGTTTTGACAACAGCTAAGAATGTACATGGTCATACCTGGGGCGGCAGGTAGCTTAGTGGTTAAGAGCGTTGTGCCAGTAATCGAAAGGTCGCTGGTTCTAATCCCCGAGCCGACTAGGTGAAAAATCTGTCTTGAGCAAGACACTTAACCCTAATTGCTCCTGTAAATCGCTCTGGATAAGAGCGTCTGCTAAATGACTAAAATGTAAAAATACCTAGTTATAACCATGGGCGAGTACTTAAGGTGCTCAATCTCTGCAGGTGATCTATCCCACTTGGCACATTTACGTCATTTAGCAGACGCTCTTATCCAGAGTGATTTACAAATTGGTGCTTTCAGATTGAATTCACTTTAGTTGACAACTCAACCAAATGTAAATCTAAACTAGACGTGGAACTGACGTCTGTGCCAAGTAGGGTATATCTGGTGATACAGGTCCCACCCTCTGATGATATGTATAACTTAATATTATGATTCCAGAGAAACCTGAATTCAAATTAAGACTTTTATAGATATGCCCTAGAATAACTACTTTTCGAGGAGAATACGCTCCAATGCAGCTCTCTATCTGAGTTCTGTGTTGCAGTATACCATAGGTAGACTTTGTATACCTTTGGCAAATTTCTATATACAAAAAATAAGGTCATTTTGGTTTTAAACACAGTCATACGATGCGTGGTATAGAAAAGTTCAATGGGGAGCTAATTTTATATCTCTGCAGATGATATGTCTATCTGGTCAAAATCACAGATACAGGTCCAACTCCACCCTCTGGTGGTATGGTTAACTTTTAATTATGTCTCCAGAGAAACCTAGATTCAAATAAGGGTCCTATTTATCCAATTACTATAGGCAGATTTATATGTTTTTGGCTGGGGTAAGAATTATCCCAAATGACTTGAATTTTTAAATAGTCAATATTGATACAGAAACACTAAACATTTATTTAGATTTGTTAAGAACAAGTTAATTGATAAAGTCATGAAACATTTGAAGAATTTAATAAACAACCTTTGGGCTATGATAAATAAAATATGCCCCTGAGGTCAAAATGACCCCAGGCGGTAGCTTGAGAGTTAAAAGGCTGACCTATTCTCAGAAGACCTATTCCAAAGAAAAAGAACATTCAAAATTGTTGTCCACAGAACAAACATACTCATTTCCCCATGATACATTTCAATTTAGATTGACATTCCAATAAAATGCTGAGAAATATGAAATACTGTTCTGGACAGCCTGGAAACATTGTTATTTATTTCAGATAAAAAATGTGTGTCTGGGACATAAATAAACCAGCAAACATAACAGTAAAATCATATCTAACAACAGTTTCATGGCATTAAATTATAGTTTCCCTGCGACACAGGCAAAGAAGAACTAAAAATGTGTATTTAACACAATCATTACATTGAGTACTTTCTGAATACTTTCAAAACTTTTTCAATTTAGGTAGAAATCTGTTTACTCACACTTCAGAGCAATTATGTGTTAGCCTATACTACATTAAAAAAAAGCAAATTTAACCAATTACTTAATCAGCGTTATTCTGTGAGTTGGGTGGACTTCAGAAGGACAAGAAATTGAGCTAATGTGTGAATATTTGTTCACTCATGTGATGTAGTGGTGTTGAAGGAGTCAGGCGCAGGAGGGTAAATCACAGAATAACAGGCTTTAATCCGCAAAAATACAGGGTTACGCATAAATGCGTCAAACACACTCCAGGGCACAAAATAGGTGCACTGGAAAATACTCCCGTCGAACAAAATACACGCGCTTCACTAACCTTCACAATAAACAATCACCGACAAGGGGGCAGAGGGAACACTTATACACAGACTAATTAGGGGATTAGAACCAGGTGTGTGTGATAACGAGACAAAACAATTGTGATGATGATTGGTGCGGCAGTGGTTAGTACTCCGGTGACGACGAACGCCGAAGCCTGCCCGAACAAGGAGGGGAGGCAGTCTCGGCCGAAGTCGTGACAACTCAACAATCTTTACTCACAGTGAGCTGAATGTATAAAAACTTGTTGAGTCGAATGACAAATTCATGTTTGCCTTTGGAAGGTAACACTGTATGTTGGTTCAGCTATATGCCCAAATGTTGAGCAAACTCACAATCCTTTTGCAGCCTTACAATTGTATGTTGAATCAACAAACTCTGCTCCAAGTGAGCTGAATCTGAACAAGCTTGTTGAGTAAAATTACAATTGTATGTTTGCTCAAAACAACTCAAAACCATTTCCCAGCAGAATTGTTTGTTTCAATACCTGTGTTTTTGCATTGATTGGTTGATTAATCGTATGCTACACAAACATAAATAACATATATTTTTCTAAACTAATCCAATCTGTTAGTAGTTTGACTTTTTTCACCCTGAGATGGCTGTTACTGAGATGGCTTTTCCAGTTTATATGATTTAGGTAGTCTCAATAATCAATCTTCCCTGCACCTACCCTGGCCATCATTCTCAATGCAGATAGGGGGTAAATAAATAAAAAATAACACATGGAATCATGTAGTAACCCAAAAAGTGTTAAACAAATCAAAATAGATTTTAGATTCTTCATAGTAGCCACCCTTTGCCTTAATGACAGCAAAGCATCCCCAAACCATCACACCACCACCACCATGCTTGACCTTTGGTATGATGTTCTTACTGTGGAATGCAGTGTTTGGTTTTCGCCAGGCATAATGGGACCCATCTCGTCCAAAAAGTTGACTCAAGTTTGCCAAAAAGCACCTGGATGATCATCAAGATTCTTGGAAGAACGTTCTATGGACAGATGATTCAAAAGTATAACTTTTTGGACGACGTGGTTCCAGTAATGCCTGGCGAAAACCAAACTCTGCATTCCACAGTAAGAACATCATACCAAAGGTCAAGCATGGTGGTGGTGGTGTGATGGTTTGGGGATGCTTTACTGCCTCAGGACCTGGACGACTTGCCTTAATAGAAGGAACCATGAATTCTGCTCTGTATCAGAGAATTCTAATGGAGAATGTCAGACCATCCGTCTGTGAAGCTGAAGCGCAGCTGGGTCATGCAGCAAGACAATGATCCAAAACACGCAATCAAGTCTACATGAAAATTGCTAAAAAGCAACAAATTGGAAGTTTTGGAATGGCCTAGTCAAAGTCCAGACCTAATCCCAATTGAGATGTTGTGGCAGGACTTGAAACGAGCAGTTCATGCTTGAAAACCCACACGTCACTGAGTTAAAGCAGTTCTGCATGGAAGAGTGGGCCAAAATTCCTCCACAGCGACATGAGAGACTGATCAACAACTACAGGAAGCATTTGGTTGGAGTCATTGCAGCTAAAGGTGGCACAACCAGTTATTGAGTGTAAGGGGGCAATTACTTTTTCACACAGGGGAATTGGGTGTTGCATAACTTTGTTTATGAAATAAATATGTAATTGTTGTGTTATTTGTTCACTTATGTTCCCTTTATCTAATATTAGGTTTTGGTTGAAGATCTGATAACATTCAGTATCACAAATATGCAAAAGTAGAGAAAATTAGAAAGGGGGCAAATACTTTTTCATAGCACTGTATATGCCCAAATGTTCAGCACAATCCTCACAATCCTATTGCAGTTGGTTGCCTTACAATTGTAAATTGAATAGAAATAATTACAGTGTACTTAATGGTCTAATTATTTTCTCCATCCCTCATTTATCTCGCTTTCCTTTCTTTCCCCCTCTGCATTCCTCTCACTTTCCCCCTGCCTCTCCAACTTCTCAAGTCCAGCCTTCCTCTCCTATTTATTTACCCTCCCACCATCCCTCCTCTTCCCCTTTACGCTTCATCCTCTCTCACTCTTCTTCCTGTTGCCGTCTACGTTTCTGTGCGTTTTTACAGCCTATTCACTTTTCTCTCTCCAGTCTATCGCCCCATTCCTTGCTCCTCCCCTGGCTTTTATACTATTTCGCGGGAATCTTTTTAAACTCCGTATCCCACCTAAAAAAAAATCAAGTTGTCTTCACTTTTGATTTCTTTGGCTTATCGGAAATGATGATGTCAAGGCAATATCCCATCTGAAATGCCATCCAGTGTGTCTCCGGACGCCTGAATCCGCACATAGATTTGGTAAAAGCAATTTTCTGTATATTTCCTCTAGTATTGGTCCAAGTTAGTGGGTGTGTGTTCTTGCACAGGGGGTGTGTGTCTGAGAGAGAGAGAGAGAGAGAGAGAGAGAGAGAGAGAGAGAGAGAGAGAGAGAGAGAGAGAGAGAGAGAGAGAGAGAGAGAGAGAGGAGAGAGAGAGAGAGAGAGAGAGAGAGAGAGGGAGAGGTGAGGGAGGGTGTGTAGCCCACGGTGATATACGCGAGAGAGGGAGAGGTGAGGGAGGGTGTGTAGCCCACGGTGATATACGCAACACAATCCTGTGGTCACTGGTCTTAACCAATGATTGATTGGTCTCAACCTGAGAATCAATAGTTGATCAACAGTTTGCAAACAACGTCCAGCTCCACGGGGAACTGTCACAGGTGAGTTACGACTTTTATTATAGCCTGTATTCAGAAGTTAGGAGAGATCTTCGAAGTGCTGTGAGTTGTGGTCCGTGTAAATTGAACCGTTGTAGGTCTATTGCCTATTTTATGTGTTTTTCTTTTATTTCTAGCCGCAGTGAATTGTGACTGGGCTAATCCATTTCTTCTTCGAGTGAAGTTCTAAATATTTGTCATGAATTAGCCCAGGGATTCAGCAACATGAGACAAATAATATAAAAACTGTTTTAAATTACACTTTTAGAGAAAACAATTACGTGTATACCTTTGCATACTCATAGGCCAATCAATTGTAAAATGTTGGTTTCTGGCCCCAGTGGCGGGTGTTTTGCAGTTCGTGGTGTTCTTTCTGGGCAAGTTTGAATAGAATTGATTAGTGTTTTACGCGCCAGTTATTGACTTGTCATTATCTCAATGAGTCGGTGTGTGTTGTCTGGACTGTCCTCTGATCCTTATTCGCCACCAAAGGACAATAAACTGGTCAACCGGTGCCGAACAACGACCTCCAATTCTGTCTCACAGCATTATATGATGTGTGTAGGCTATCAGACACAGAATAAAGATAGACACAGGATAATTATGAGATAAGTGGGTATAGGTCTTTGACTTTGATCATATTGCATTGTGTAAGCAACAAGGCCAAGGTCAGATGTACATACCTATTTGTAGTCTATGTAAACAAACAATGAATGGAGTCAAAATATGTTTAATACTATCATATCGATCTCATTGAATATCAGACCTGATTGCATGGTATTGCAATTTGAGAGTGGTTACATTTCTGCAGCCCAATCCCTCATCTTATCAGTCAGGCGTTTCGAAATCACAGATTTAGCCTTTAATGCATGTTATTGACAAATGTTTGAGAGTTGCAATTGGCAGAACACAGAGAAGAAACATTTCACCAAGAGTGTGATACTGTCCAGAATGTGAGAAGAATGTGAGGAGGTTCTGATAATTTGTCAAAGTGGAAAATGGGTTCTTGCCAGTTGCCTATCATTAACAAATGTTGACACCTCAGTTCCCATAGCACTTAAAACTTTATTTTCTTTCCACAGTGCCGTGCATTTCAAATGTTCCTTGCTTCATGCATTCCTAGCGAATCCTTTGGTTCTATCAATAGCATGCTTCCAGTTAGAATACCCGCTTTGGGTGAAGGCCTTGTCTGCGTTAGCATTGGACCCAATACAGAACTTTTGACATGGGAACCGAAATGCTGCATCTGTAATAACCGAGTATTGCAGCCACTCTCATCCTATGAAACAGTTGCTATTAATTGAACGTTTTTGGACAGAAAGCCTGCAGCTAGGGTAGGATTCTAGGCTAACCTGGGCTGGCTTCTCTGTTCCAAGATCATCAGGAACAGGTGGAGGGGGCTGTGGAGCCATTATCCTGGTGGCACTTGTGGAAGGGGGAGTAGGCTCTTCAAGCGGAGCATCATCGCTGCTGTGCTTGGCGGCGGCGGCCTCTGGTTTCGTTTCTGATATCCATCGTGGCAGTGGCAGATTATCTGGTTAGCGCTAAATAGGCTAATAACACTAACACCTTTTACAACTAGCAAAGAAGCTAACTAAACTCTGTAGTGGTGGGGCTTTAACTGCAAACTTGACCCCTTCCTTATAAATCTAAATCAAATATTACAGGTGGAGGCATATCACGTTATTTACCTAGCCTACCACAGATGAGAAGCGTTTTTTCTCGCTTTTTATGGAAACCCAAAGGAGTCATACCTAACCGCCAAGTGGCTTTCCATAGCCCACCTACACACACACACACACACACACACACTCTGCGTTGCGCACAGCGCAGCGGAGATAGAGATTTTGCGCCAACCTGTCACTCAATTTGAACTTTCTTGCTATTTTTATATAGAGACATAAAACGGAAGTGGCACAACTTTCAACTGAGGGGGCTAAGACTCCTTTTGCCCCTTCGTGGAGCCAGGCCCGTAAGCAGAGGTGTTTTATGGAGATCCAAATATCCTATGCTTTTTCATTTGGAACATAGGCGCATACAGACACCGCTTGGCTTCATTGTAACCGCGAAGCGGCCATGGTGCGCTCGCATATGGGGCTCAGCCAGAACTCTTACTTTTGTAACTTAATGAAAACATTTTAACAATGTGAGTTAACTGATTTGAAGTTGGGAAAATAGATGGCAAAAATGCAGAATGGTGATAAATGCCTGTAAAGAGCTTTGGGAGGAAAAGTATTTCACAGATTTAATCATGTAATATTAGGCCTACTGATTATTTCTCACTATCTACTTGCGAGCTACTCATTGACAGCCCACGAGCTACTGGCATTCACTGACATTCAGTTTTCTGCTAAGGTGCAACCTTTGGTAGGTTGATGGAAGGCACTACAGTGAAGCCTAATTTGACATGCTGTGCTGATCATGGTTCTTACAGGCAAAGTGAAATGATACAATGAATTTGCTTGTGGTGCACGCAGCTCAAATGATATGTAACAACACTATCGGACATATGTAACAACAGCACAACAAAATAGCTTAGTGGTTAAGAGCGTTGTGCCAGTAACCGAAAGGTCGCTGATTCTAATCCCCGAGCCGACTAGGTGAGAAATCTGTCGATGTGCCCTTGAGCAAGGCACTTAATCCTAATTGCTCCTGTAAGTCGCTCTGGATAAGAGCGTCTGCTAAATGACGTAAATGTAAATGTATAATGCAGCGATAATGAGAATCCAGTGGGAGAGATTACTTTGTAATGTTGTTTGTTCCCTGGGTATAAACTCTGTCCTTGCTCTAGTATGTGTTCCTCCTCTATTTGGACACATATTATCCATCCATTCTCTCAGCCTTTCCTATATAACATTATGCACATGGAGAACTTGGTCTCTTGTTAAAGACTCCGTCTAGACCACTGTATTAATCACTCTCTTTTCCCCCTCAGGATGTTGCAAGAGGGACTCTCCCATTGAATTCACTGCTGGAGAACAGTCCTGATGATGGTGTCAGGGACAGGGTGGATTCTCTTCTGCCTCTTTCTACTGGGGGAGAGAACAGCAAGTAAGCGAAACAAGACATTTACATTTTTGTCATTTAGCAGATGCTCTTATCCAGATCGACTTACAGTTAGTGCATTCATCTTAAGATAGCTAGGTTGAACAACCACATATCGCAGTCATAGTAAGTACATTTTTCCTCAATAAAGTAGCTGTCAGCAAAGTCAGTGCTAGTGGGGGGGTGTTATGGGGGTGTGCTATGGGATTATTTAAGATATTATTTGAAGAAGTAGGAGACAGTTATAGAGGTACTATTAATTCTACGGGATGTTTCCATACTGAATAGGTCAACTTTACTACTTTGTCTCAAAAGTACCTCCCAGAGTGACTTTGCTTTCAAGAGCTATGTCTCAAAGGTCAGACTTTAGTTTAGCAAAGTGAAAGTGGAATATTCAGAGACTAAAGAAAACGGTTGAAAGTTCAGTAGGGGGGCATTCCCCAGTTAGCTCTGTTCAGTCCGAGAACATCAAGCTGTCTTTTAGTAATAGTGGGCCAACATCCACTTCCAGGAATAAGAGAGCAAGAACCAGAGACATACTGAGACGTAGACAGAGAGGCTGAGTGAGAGGGCTTGTCTGAGAGCAGAGCAGTCGAGTGGAGCAGTAGAGTGTTTATGTGGGGGATTGACAGAGACTTGTTGCTCCTGTTTGTCAGTGAGAGCAGAGAGTCTGCTGATGTGCATGTGCTGCTGACCCCATCCATCCTGCATATTACCAAACCTCATTCCTAGTTCGGATGGTCTCTCTGTATTGTCTTTTTTAGGGACATCAAGTGTTTTGTTTCTCCCTTCAGGGACCCAATCTATATTAGTTTGTCCTCATTGTTCCCTGTAAACAGAGTATACAGCCGTAGCTTCATCTTGAGTGACCTCTGGTTGTCTGTGCAACTGTGTAGTTGACGGTGGGGAGGTGCAGTGCTCTCTGTCTCCAGCGGGGGCGCTCCACCCTGTGCGGGGGCTGTTGGAGCGCTTTGAGGCTGGCCCGGGCTGTGCAGCCAGAGAGAGCGGGGAGAAAGAGACCCATGTGATCGCTGTGGGGAGAGCGACACGCAGCCCTGACAAACAGGTGCCCCTTCTCTGTTCCTCACAATAGGACACACCCACAATCACACACCCAATACGTTGCGTCTGCCTTCCCTGACCCCATCTCTTCCCTTCTAGGTGACTGTGCTCCTGAGGCCCCTGTCTCTGTCTCGTCCCCCCCATCAAACTCTCATCCTGGTACTGAGCTCCAAGCAGCCAGTGAGCTGGTGGTTGGAAGCCGAGAGACTACCCCCGGATCTGCCTGTGCTGGTGCAGGTCAGTCTGTGCGTGCGTGTTTGTGTGGTGTGTGTACCTCTTTTAGTAATTAATCTTTCATTCAACCCCCAATAAAAAAAAAAAAAGAGAATAGTTGCTTCCTCCCGTGAGGAACTGATAAAAGTACTAACCCCTCCAGTGTGTTTGTGTGTATGTCTGTGCAAGTGGGTTGTTTTAGAAACATAGTAATAGAAACATCCATTTGTGGGGGCCTATGTGTTATCATGTCTCTCTCTGTAACCACAGTGTCCCTCTATGCCCCAGGTCTCTCCTAACTCTACAGTGCAGCCCTACAGTCTGGCAGTGCGGGTGCAGCCAGTGCCCTCTCTGCCTTTCCGCCCGCGAGCTCTGCTGCGCTGGGCACTGCATCGCCATGGCTCCCTGTCCTCCCTCACACACACAGCCAGTGCCAACCGTGTCTACGTCCGCGTGGGAGAGGGTGAGCCAGCCCCCCACACACACACACATACAACTAATACACAACCCTGGTTTTTGTGTCTTTCTCTCTCCCTTTCCAACCAAGTCTCCCCTCTGCCCTCCAGATACCACCATGCCCAGCGTGTGCCAACTGCAGTCTCTGTTCCTGTCACACAACTACCTGACCTCTGACCTGCAGCCACAGGAAGTGCAGGGCTGTGCTCCAGTTGGCGGAGGCGACCCAGAAGTACATGTCATCAAGCTCCATTCAGCAGGGTCAGGGCTTTGTGGGTAAGTTTAGGACGTCTCCAGCATGTGAATAAAATCATGTGAAGAATATCAATCTCTGAAGCTGT
The DNA here is from genome assembly GCF_020615455.1 of Coregonus clupeaformis. NCBI lineage: Eukaryota > Metazoa > Chordata > Actinopteri > Salmoniformes > Salmonidae > Coregonus > Coregonus clupeaformis. The sequence goes on from NC_059198.1 coordinate 24,871,239, forward strand.
TCAAGTAATACAATGTTCAGGTATTGGGTTATCCGGTAATCAGTTTCAAAGCATTTTCTCCCACTCCATGCCTTTCAGTGACCTGTCTCTCCCTCTATCCCAGCTCTCTGCAGGTGGAGGTGACTGTCTCTCTGGTGCCCCCGGTGGCCAACGCTGGTTGGCACAAGCTGGTGCTGATCCTCAGTAGTGCCGTTCCAGTCAACTGGGCTCTCACAGTCCCAGGGCTCCGGGGACACATCTCTGTCTATGTGAGGACCCTATCCAGTAAAACTTGACACATTATGGTATTTTTCCTATCATGTGGGCTAGAATGGGTCCTTCACCTGTTCTGGAGTTTGGTATAAAAGTCATAAAAGGGATATAAGTACAAAATTATGATGGACAAAATAACTAAATACATTAAAGGAGCAATACAATCATTGAGTGAAGGCCAAGCTGAACGTGAGTTCAAAATATCAATGGACATATCTCTCAGGTTATCTTGTTGTTAAATAAACCCATTCAACTTGGCTTTGACGGGGCTTGTCAGGTTATCTTGTAACAGAAACATCCCTTCTTTTTTTTTTTGGACCATTTCTCTCTTGTTCTTTCATCTCAGTCCTCCAACAGTGTGTCCCCACTCTACCCTCCGGAGCCTGACCTGACACTGACTAGCATGCTCACCTCTGACCTCTCTACCACCCATGACCTTTTGAGCTGGGCCAATCAGAGTGGCTTCCCCAAAGTGGCCTCATACACAGAGGCTGACCTGGCCAATCGCTTTGTGATCAGACTGGCTGGGGGAGGGACAGGTCAGGACCTGTGTGTGTCTCTTGTGTCTCTCATTGTGTGAGTGCACTGGATGGTTTATTTTGTGTTTCCTAACAGTGTGTTGGTGTTTCTCGTAATTCATTATGTTGTCTCCCTATATTGAAGGTCATGTTATCTCTAAAAAGGTGCTATTCTATGTCCCTCTCTCTCTCTTTCTCTCCCTCTCGTCCTCCCCACAGAAGGTGGCCCCCCTGTGCGTATGCTGGGCAGCAGGCCCCCGTGGGTCCAGGAGCGCAGGCTGAGACAGTGGCTCAGTGGGGGAGGAGGAATGGCCAGTTGGGGCTGGGAGGCCATCAGTGTGCAGTGTCATGACGGACGACTCAACGTGGCCGTGGACAGACACGTTCTGCAGGTCACTTTCACTATGTGGTTGTACTGGTAGTTTAACGTGTTAGCCTGCTAGCGAGGTTATGGCATACAAATACCAATATACTGTATGTAGACCTACAGTGTATTGTAGGTTCTTATTTTTTATTTTATGATGGTACTTAGTGTAGTTTTTGTGATGCTCTCTTTCACACAGACCCTGTCTCTCCCGGTGTCGGAGGTGACACTGCAGGATCCTCAGTGCCTGGCCCAGTCCAACAGCAGCCATTTCCTGTTGGCATTCCCGGTCATTTCCTGTGGGACTGAGGGGCTGCTGCAGGGAGAGCCCAGAGGGGTGCAGTACAAAAATGCGGTAAGACAGAGAGGTGGTTTAAAGGGGTAAAATATCTGCAGAGAACATTTAACATGTTCTGTGAGATGTTTCTGCAATGTTTGTGTCTCACCATGTTTTTGGGAGGTTCAACATTGAGTCCAAAAGGGTCATGGAACCATGAGTCTGGGTGCAGACGTTTACCAGTGATTCTGTGCTAAACACAGTCAGCAGAAAATAGAGCAGAGCTGTGTAATAGGGACGTCCGGCAGCCTCATCACAGAGGCAGATCTGATGGGGAGAGAGCAGGGATGGGCTTCCCTTAGGTGGGGGGAGAGAGGGACATGGAGGTCACTATGGAGCCCCTCACTATGTGTGTGTGTGTGTCTGTATCTGTGTGTGAGTTTGAGAGAGATACACAGTAGAAAGGCAGAGGAAGAGAGGAGTAGAAGAGCAGTGCTGCAATTGTGTTGTTGGTTAGTGTGATCTGAAGTGCCCCTGAGGGTTATGTAAGTAGTCTGTCTTATCTCCCCCAGGCGCCACATGGGTGACCGAGGTCAGAGTGTCCGGAACACTGCTGATCAGCCTGACTGTAGCTAGGCCTGCGGACGGGAGTGTGGGAGCTGGGGGCTGGAGGGAGGGAGGGTAGTGGGAGTGGTGGAGGTCTGGGAGGAAAGGGAGCAGGAGAGGAGGGAGGGAGGCAGTGAGACAGACGTGTAGCATGTGAATGAACTACGATCTACTAATATATCTACTGACGTCTCTCACTGCTCTAGTGTATCAACTCTTACTTACAGTATATTACTTGTCATGTTTTGTGTCTATCCATCCTCTCAGGTGTTGCTATGGAGAAACAAGCCTCTGGTTGCCGTGGGCAATGAGACAGACAAGGATCCCACAGAGTGGACTCCACTGGTCATACATGTGAGATGATATAGCGTGTGTGTTTGTTTGTGTGTGTTGTCCAATTTCACTCCATATTAGTGAGAGAGAGAGAGAGAGACATGTATATCTATGCTTGTCCTTATCATTCCATACATCTCCCTCTCTTTTCCATTGTCCTCTTAGTTCAGCTGTTTGGCTGCAGTCCCCAGCGCCCCCAGCCTTCCTGTGGAGCAGCCCGCTCTACAGGGGCCGGGGCCTCTCCCCAGGGCCAGGGCCAGGGCCGGCCCACTGGTCTCACTGCAGCTGTTTGTTACAGAGGGCTATGAGCAGAGGCAGACCGGTCCTTGTGCCATCACTGCTGACAACCATGTCTATGTGGAGGTCAGTTTGCCTGGCTGTGTGTGTGTGTGTTTAATTGTGTGTATGTCTGCCTGTCTGCTGATGTAGCTCCTGCTGCAAGAGCTACTTGTGTTTCTCCCTCTGCTAGTCTTCTACAGTATCAGCTGCCTCAAGGCCAGAGCAGACTTCCTCCAGAAGGCTATTATAATCACATCTAGATATGTCACAATAAGGCCCTTCTGTAAGAGCTCTGTAGCCCTGCTATTACAGCAGTAGAGCACAGCAGGTCGTAGTTGGTAGCTAACACTTTACTTAACAGAGTACTACAAAGTACTAGTGTAATTACAATACTTATTACACTCTACTTATAACATATCAGCACAGTAATAAGACCATGGTAAAGTAATGTGTTACCCATATTTTCTCTGACTGTTTTTGCCAAGCTTTCAGCCAAGGGGGCCATCGGTGGGGGTGTGGATGTGCGGTCCTGTATAGTGTCTCCTCTATCGGACCCCCGCGTGTCCCCTGGCTGGTCAGTCATTAGAGACGGCTGCTCCACTGACTCCTCACTGACACTCAGCAAAATGACACATGACCAAGAGGATGAGGAGGAAGAGGAGGATGATGAGGAATATTATGAAGAGGAAGAGGAGGTACCTAGAGGCCTGTCGTTCAGGCATCCAGGAAGGGCTTGGAGGAACAAAGCAGGATTGGCAACAGGACTGAGACAAAGAGAACACGGTGGGAAGAGGGGAAGAGGAGGACGAGCCAAAAGGAAGGAGAGCGATGGAGGAGAGGAGGACCAGATAAACAGACTGAGGTTCAGTTTTGTCCTTCGGCCCATCTACAACAACTCTGTCCAGTTCCTGCACTGTAGCATCCGTCTGTGCGGCCCTGAGTCAGTGACTCCAACGGCCATGACACAGAGTGGCTGTCCGAATCCCTGGGGCCTCCGAATCCCTGCCCTCGTATCTAAACTACCCAGCCAACAGGTACAGTACATGTTCTATATTTATAATGGCTAGTAGTATTAATGACTAATAGTAATGACTTACCCTCCTCTCTCTTCTGTTAGTGTGAGTACAGAAACCTCTCCAGACCCATGCTGGTCAATCAGCCTGTTGGTGCGGCCAGACAGCTGGCGCCACCTGCTGGTGAGTAGTAGATGGTCAATGGTCAGGCCCACCTCCTGTGGGCCTGAAGTACATTTTACATTTTAGTCATTTAGCAGACGCTCTTATCCAGAGCGACTTACGTGAGCAATTAGGGTTAAGTGCCTTGCTTAAGGGCACATTGACAGATTTTTCACCTAGTCGGATCAGGGATTAGAACCAGCGACCTTTCGGTTACTGGCACAACGCTCTTACCCACTAAGCTACCTGCCGCCCAAGTAGTTCACTTTCACTCTGTGTAAAGGGGTGTTTCTCTCTTTTTATCCAACTCTCTCTCTTTCTCTCTCTAGGTCAGAGAGGTCAAATGCCCAGTGTGGTTCAACTGCCCAAGCCTACACCAGCCCACAGCAGTAAGTAACTGTAACCTTAACCCTAGCCTCAACCATAACCCTAGCTTCATGTCCACACCCTGGCTCAACCCTAACCCTAGCTTCATGTCCACACCCTGGCTCAACCCTAACCCTAGCTTCATGTCCACACCCTGGCTCAACCCTAACCCTAACCCTAACCATAATATCAACTCCTGGATGTTCCTATATGTGTGTATTATCACAACAGTGATATTAACTGTGATTTGGCATAACTACTACTTTTCCCTCCCATGTTTTTCCCTCCCAGGCTCTGGGGTAGAGACAGGCTCAGTGTTGGGGATTGTGTTTGTTGCGTTCCTTATGGGCATCAGCCTGATGGGGGCGCTGTGGTGCATCTACTCTCACACAGGTAAACACACAGGCCAGGTCCTAAGGTCTATCTCCTGGACCAAAGGCCAAAATACTGAGCTATGCCACCATATTCACAAATAAACAGAGAACATTCTATACCTGCTGCTACTGTTTATCTGTCACTTTATTTCTAGTTATATGTACAGTACCAGTCAAAAGTTTGGACACACCTATTCATTCAAGGGTTTTTCTTTATTTCTACTATTTTCTACATTGTAGAATAATAGTGAAGACATCAAAACTATAAAATAACACATATGGAATCATGTAGTAACCAAAAGTGTTAAACAAAACAAAATAGATTTTAGATTCTTCAAAGTAGCCACCCTTTGCTTTGATGACAGCTTTGCACAATCTTGGCATTCTCTCAACCAGCTTCATGAGGTAGTCACCTGGTATGCATTTCAATTAACAGGTGTGCCTTGTTAAAAGTTAATTTGTGGCATTTCTTTCCTTCTTAATGCGTTTTAGACAATCAGTTGTGTTGTGACAAGGTAGGGGTGGGTATACAGAAGATAGCCCTATTTGGTAAAAGACCAATATCATATTATGGCAAGAACAGCTCAAATAAGCAAAGAGAAATGACAATCCATCATTACTTTAAGACATGAAGGTCAATACGGAACATTTCAAGAACTTTGAAAGTTTCTTCAAGTGCAGTCGCAAAAAACATCTAGCACTATGATGAAACTGGCTCTCATGAGGAACGCCACAGGAAAGGAAGACCCAGAGTTACCTCTGCTGCAGAGGATAAGTTCATTAGAGTTAACTGCACCTCAGATTGCAGCCCAAATAAATGCTTCACAGAGTTCAAGTAACAGACACATCTCAACATCAACTGTTCAGAGGAGACTGCGCGAATCAGGCCTTCATGGTCGAATTGCTGCAAAGAAACCACTACTAAAGGACACCAATAAGAAGAAGAGACTTGCTTGGGCCAAGAAACACGAGCAATGGACATTAGACCAGTGGAAATCTGTCCTTTGGTCTGATGAGTCCAAATTTGAGGTTTTGGTTCCAACCGCCGTGTCTTTGTGAGACGCAGTAGGTGAACGGATGATCTCTGCATGTGTGGTTCCCACCGTGAAGTGTGGGGGTGCTTTGCTGGTGACACTGTCTGTGATTCATTTAGAATTCAAGGCACACTTAACCAGCATGGCTACCACAGCATTCTGCAGCGATACGCCATCCCATCTGGTTTGCGCTTAGTGGGAATATCATTTGTTTTTCAACAGGACAATGACCCAACACACCTCCAGGCTGTGTAAGGGCTATTTGACCAAGAAGGAGAGTGATGGAGTGCTGCATCAGATGACCTGGCCTCCACAATCACCCGACCTCAACCCAGTTGAGATGGATTGGGATAAGTTGGACCGCAGAGTGAAGGAAACGCAGCCAACAAGTGCTCCGCATATGTGGGAACTCCTTCAAGACTGTTGGAAAAGCATTCCTCATGAAGCTGGTTGAGAGCATGCCAAGAGTGTGCAAAGCTGTCATCAAGGCAAAGGGTGGCTACTTTGAAGAATCTCAAATATAAAATATATTTTGATTTGTTTAACACTTATTTGGTTACTACATGATTCCATATGTGTTAGTTCATAGTGTTGATGTCTTCACTATTATTCTACAATGTAGAAAATAGTAAAAAATAAAGAAAAACCCTTGAATGAGTAGGTGTGTCCAAACTTTTGACTGGTACTATACATATCTACCTCAATTACCTCGTACCCCTGCACATCGATTCGGTACTGGTACCCCGTATATATAGCCAAGTTATTGTTCTCATTGTGTATTTATTATTACTTTTATTACTTGTTTTACTTTTCTATTATTTCTCTATTTTCTTTCTCTCTGCATTGTTGGGAAGGGCCCGTAAGTAAGCATTTCACTTATTAGTCTACACCTGTTGTGTAGACACTATTACGACTTTCTTACTATTTTTGAGATAAATAGTGGGTTTATTCAGCATGTATAAACGTTAGTGACACACTTGACATGTGATTGGTTGCAGGAGCTCCTCCACCAACCAGAAGAGGGAGCCTGCTCGAGAATACTAACCCTGCTTTATTAGACTCTTCCAACAGCTCTGTGTAGAGGTGAGATGGAACGTGATAAGAGTGGAGCAACACACACAACAGCTGGGGGACCACAAAGTAAAGAGAATGTCAAATTTAGACTAGTATACTATAGGCTTATCATGGTGGCACTATCGCCCTATGTGAATTAGTCAAGCACCTGCAGATTGCAATAGTGATATCTTGTATCATGTGTAAGAAATACGATATTATCGTTCTCTATCTCATTTTCAGGGTTTTCTCTGGTAAATCTGAGACCAAGGGTAAAGTGGGACAGAAGATTAAACATCTGGTGTGTGTATGTGAGTGTGTCAGACCTGGGTTCAAATACATGCGTATTTAAGTATTTGTTATTTAAATACTACTTTTCTGTGTATTTTAGTATTTTTGAATAATGTGGCCAAATCAGCAATTTCTATTTGAAGTATTTGAAATTATTTTCTAATAACTTCCTATAAATAGCCGAAAATGTTTTCAAATACTTATTTCAAAAACCCCTAGGACCAAACAGACCTGGGTTCAAATGCATGCAGTATTTGAACATTTGTATTTCCAAATACATTCCAATATATACTTACTTCGAAATGTCTTTTGAAAGTAATTGAAACACCCTAAATAGTTTTTGAACCCAGGTCTGGTGTGCGGGCGTTTGTATGTGTAAATACATGTACACTGAGTATACAAAACATTGAGAACTTCTGCTCTTTCCATAACATAGACTGACCAAGTGAATCCAGGTGAAAGCTATGATCCCTTATTGATGTCACTTGTTAAATCCACATCAATCAGTGTAGATGAAGGGGAGAAGAGAGGTTAAATAAGGATTTTTAAGCCTTGAGACAATTGAGACATGGATTGTGTACGTGTGCCATTCAGAGGGTTGAATGGGCAAGACTAAATATTGAAGTGCCTTTGAACGAGGTATGGTAGTAGGTGCCAGGCGCAACGGTTTGTGTCAAGAATTGCAACGCTGCTGGATTTTTCACGCTCAACAGTTTCCCGTGTGTATCAAGAATGGTCCACCACCCAAAGGACATCCAGCCAACTTGACACAACTGTGGGAAGCATTGGAGTCAACATGGGCCAGCTTCCCTGTGGAACGCTTTCGACACCTTGTAGAGTTCATGCCCCAACGAATTGAGGCTGTTCTGAGTGCAAAAGAGGAGGAAGGTTACAACAGAAACAAGCACTACAGAGTTTAGAGAGGAGGAACACATGAAGTCAAAGATATGTCATGAGTAGAATACAGTATGTGTGAGGGGAATTGCCATTATCCAGACCCTTATTGTATATATCTATGTTGTAACTGTGACCCTTTGTTTGATATTATCTGTGCTGATCGCTATATAAATTAAATATCTGTGACAAGAGTTTTTGTGTTTTATCTTCAAATAAAGTGTGGGTGAAAACAATGAAATGCTAAACTTAAAGTATTTAATTTGTAATATTTAATATTTAAATCTAAATCCCTTTTTATATATACTCATGCTGACCAGGCTGTGACACTGAAAAATATACAGTCAAGTTGTCTCACCATAATTGTGGAGCATGATTTCAACATAATCATTGTCTCTCTCTACTCGTACAGCAGTCAAAGACGTTATTTTTCACATGTTCCCCATGACCTGAATGTAAATTATCCCCTTGGGTGGGCTGCCTCAGTAAAGTGAAAATGGCAGCTTCATTCATACATCAACAATGGGAGCTACAATTGCACCACTCTCTGAGGAAAATGGCCAATTACAGTGGGAAATAGGGGTTTGCTTAGTCTCGCTACAAACCACCTTTTTATAATAAGGTGTCTTTTTTAGAAGCACAGTAAAGACTAGAGCCTTAAGGGCTGGATTAAATCCATAGCGCTGAAGTTCGGCGTTAAAGTGCGATTGAAATTTAAAGGCAACGTTTCCGCGTTGGCGGAGACAGCATTCACGGTAAACGCTGCATACTGTATGCCGGCTCAATCGAAAGTTATCTTTAAATTTAAACCACGCTACAACGTTGATCTTCTGTGCTATGGATTGAATCCAGCCCATACACTAGACAGTATATGGCATTGCTAGAGATGTTAACAAAGTGATCAGGTACAGGAACCTCTTCCCTTCAAGGCACTATCCAAAGGGTCAACCTGAAAAGCAGCGAGCGAAAATAAATCCACAAAAAAAATGCCCAAATAACTTGAACACAAGTCATGTGCTTAGCCTCAGTCACTAATCAAAGTACTATATAAACACGAAACTGCAAATACCGGTCAACAATCTCTATACAAAGCACTCATTCTTGTGCTACATACAGTACTTGAGTAATGCTAAATGTCCATTATGCCTCAGCTCTGTGAGTACATGCTGCTGTAGACACACTGGGTCTCCTGGTGGTGCTGTAGGTCCAGTCTGCGCTGGAAGCTGCGTTGGCAGTGTGTGCAGCTGAAGGGTCTGTAGCTGCTGTGTTTACGGCTGTGGGTGATGAGGTTGGAGCTCTGGCTGAAGGCCTTGCCACACACCTGGCATACGTGGGGCTTCTCACCTGAGACCGACAGGGACAGACAGCAAGACGTGACATGGAATTCAAGAAGAGAGATACTCTGAGAGCAGCCAGTGTGGGGCAGAATCCTAACTTCCAGATGGAAGCAACCTTTGCACAATGTGTAAGTTGTACTATAATGTACGCACACCTGCTGACCTATGTTCAACACACGATGCTCATTTGTGTATGTGTCCTTCCAGTGTACCTCCCCGCACCTGTGTGTATGAAGGTGTGTTTCTTCATGTCAGACTTCTGGTGGAACCTCTTGCCACAGTACTGGCAGGGGTAGGGCCTGGTGTCAGAGTGGATGAGCAGGTGGGTGGTCAGGGTGGAGGAGCGCTTGAACACCTTCCCACACACCTTACAGCTATAGCTACGCTCCTGGAACACACACATTCACAGAGATGTGGTTAGGATTTTGCCATTTCGTTTTTTTTTTTATAGTTTGTGTTGGGAAGTGGAGAGACCTCCACCAATGTACTTCTGCTAGATATACCTTTGGTCTTCCGTACATGCCCAGAGCTTTTCTGAACACGTAGGGGTGCTCTCTGGCTTTGGCTGACGTGGCCAATGGGACTGCATGCACGTTGACATGTGACTTGTGTAAATGAGTCTTCAGTACAGCTCCTGAGGACAAGACCTGAGAAAAAGAGAAAGCTAAGAGTAACAGCAGATGTACCTCATACTCCCAGAGATGTCAGCCATATTCAACACAATTACCCCTCACAGCCTCTATTCTCACACCAAACAAATCTGCTGTTATGTCATTTTCTGACATGTCACAGAGCCCTGTCAAGTACAATTTCCACCACTCTACTGTCACTCTTGTTTCAGGTCACAAACACCAAACAGTATCTCATTTATTCTATTTTGGTCATGCCTGAAGTGGTTTGCATGGCTTGGAACCACACACTTTTGGTCGATACACCCAATAAGGGCGGACGTGGTGTTCTGATTAAATTGTAATTCCTGACCCTTGCTGGTTCCTCTTACCTTTTCACAGAGGGGGCATGGGCTGGTGGAGTTGTGGTCCATATGTGGCCTGTGGCTCAGTAAGAAATGGACCAGTTTCTCCAGCTCCCTCTCTCTGTCAGGGCCCCGGGGCCATTGTAGGGACCAGAGCAGGGCAGACTCGGAAGGCTCCACACCATCATACCCTGGGGTTTCTGTGGAATAAGTGACATACCAGTGGATTGAGTTTGAAATAGATAGTTGATAAATAGATAGTTGATAAAGATAGTTATGACAATCAAATGTAGGCAATTTGAAGTGTTTCACACGATGGAATACAAATAAATACAAATATCTATATCTACTTATTTCTTATTTACAATAAATAGACAGTGTAGTGCCATAAAGTCAGGATCAGTCAGGCACCTGCAGACCAGCTGGTCCAGAGGTCAGCTGGCGAGGTGCTGTGTGGTCTGGTTGCCATGGTGTCCCAGCTAGGGCAGGGGTAGTCCAGGGTGTCTTTGACCTCTGACCCTGAGCACAGGTTGTCCTGGGCCTCATGGAAGGGGCTCCGATGTGGGGACCTTACTTCCTGCCACGCCCTGTTCTGCCTGTCGTGATGATTTGTATGAGGTTGTGGCTGGTCAGGGTTTGTGTGTTTGGTGCCTTTAGAGAAGCAAGGGGGATGAGACCCTGGTCTCTTACTCTTGACCAGGAATGAGCGAGGCATGACAGAGCTGAGGCAAGAGGAAGGTGGAGAGTGTGAGCGAGATAAATACCTACACACAGACAAGAGACAAGACGAGGAGTCATTTGAAATTCACTCACAACTTAATGACAGATTCTTTATTAAAGAACAACAACTAACTAATATTATTTGTAGATTTTTCATTTAATTTTCTACAAATACCAATGCCCTAAAGAAATACATTGAGTATACCAAACATTAGGAACACCCCCCTCCCCTTCATCTACACTGATTGAAGTGGATTTAACAAGTGACATCAAGAAGGGATCATAGCTTTCACCTGGATGTATCTGATCAGTCTACTGTATGTCATAAAAAATGACATACATATATATACATTTTTTATTTTATTTTATTCAATTTTTATGTCATGGAAAAAGCAGGTGTTCTTAATGTTTTGTACACTCAGTGTATTTATCCACAGAATCATTCACCTCACTTACAGAATTTCTGGAGAATGTGAAATGTGTTTGGATCGTAATTAAATATTGCTGCAATTAAGTAATGAACATAAAATAGTTTTGATATACTGGATAAAGATGTTTCTACTGTAAGAGATAACAAAATTTGAGATAATACATTTTTTGATAACATTAACTTTCATTAATTTATTTTCCACGTAATGTAACAATCATTCACCAAATTTGTGAAAAAAAACAATCAAAACGTTTTTTTACAATTTATCTGTGAAAATATACAATTACAGATTGCCGAAAATTTCTACACATCGTACTTATAGTAAGCTGTAATGTCACTCATGTTGCTCTGCATTAGTATTCCTTATCTTCTTATGTAAATGTGAAACACACACCTGTTGATAAATATTCAGTTAAAATGCCAAAGCCTGTGGTTTGGGTTAGAAATGCAGCACGGCCACCTGCAAACTGTTTTTAAAAAAACTTTTCAAAAGCAGGTCTTTCTCTGAGGACTACCCTACTCTGGCATTGTTTTAGAGTCAAGCAATTCAAACTGAAATCTCACGATCTGTTGTGATAAATAAATCATTTTGAGCTTTTTACTAAATAGATCCACATCTTTATAATTTTTTAAAAAATGTCTAAATATGACATATGTAACCAAATCATTCATCAAATAGCGCACAATCCTACCATGCAATGCAATCAAATGACAAATGCAACATGTTTCCTTTGCAATTCTCCTAATGATATTCACAATTCTACACATTATCTGAATATATTTTTTTGGACCATTAATCACCTAGCTGTACATTCATAAACAACACAACCTTTTGCAAAAACAATAGCCTATTTTGGTCCATTTTCAGTCAAGCCCAATCCTAAAAATATCTAATATTTTTTTGTGCTCATCAGTTAAATGTATTAGAATGATTTATATCTGTACTGAATTGATCCTCAAATTCAATACAAATCATGCAAAAGATGAAACACCAATCTCATATTATAAAGTTGAAATCTGGAGGAGAGAGGCAGAATTGTTTAACTTACCACTTGAATGCACAGTTGAATGTGTAGTGGTTGTTCTCTCTTTGGTGTCAGTAACATCCCCTTTTCTTAATCCTCCGTTACTAGATGACATAAGAGAAAACAATTGATTTGGTTTGATTTTGAAACAGTTGCTGAACAAAGGATTGTGGGAAAGCTCAACAGAAAACCGACCATGCAACCTTTACAGTGCATTCAAAGTCTATACCTCTCAGCGTACAATTCAAAGCATTTAGCTAAAGGCTAGAAATAAAACAACGACATCTATTAAACTCATACTGTAACATTCATTTCACTCTAACACACATAATATAGTATGTGACAATGATGCATATTATTGGTCCTTTTTCAAGATGTATTCTAATCTACACCAAATATGTTCTAATCAGAAATAGTCTATCAGCTAGATAAACTGTTTTTCCTTTGTTTTAGTTTTTAATTGAATGAGAATAAAAAATGGAAAAATCTGATATTCACAACTGGTAACCAACTTCTGTAATGGAAACATGTGCTGTTGATGTTCAGCTTGTTGTTTGCATCTTACCTGTTGTCTTTCCTCTAGAGAGGACTGCTCCTGCTACCGTGCACTAGGAAGGACCAAGCACACATCCAAACCTATCCATCTTGGTCTGAGAGTCAATGTTCTATGCGACTAAGTCACAGGTAACGTGGAGATACCGCTAGCCACAGTCTGACTGTAGGCAAGTGTGTACATTAAGGTCACTTCATTGTGTTTAAATACCTATTTTTAAGTCTCACATAAAAACCTTTAGGAACCTTTACTTTAACCACGTCATCTTGCTATCTGAGGTTATTGACACACATCACTGGTGTCTATGTAGTGTGGTGTGTGTATAATACGCAACCCACACAACTCTCTTCGTGTGACTGAGGTAATTTAATTCTCCACCACAGAAATAGAAACACTCTCCCACACTAGAACAAAGGTGAAAAGAGCTGCTAGAAGATGACAGGATTTTACTAAACAAGTGAAGTAAAGTAAAGGTGAGATCAAATCAAATCAAATTGTATTTGCCACATGCGCCGAATACAACAGGTGTAGACATTACAGTGAAATGCTTACTTACAAGCCCTTAACCAACAATGCAGTGTTAAGTAAAAAAAAAAAAGATACATTTAAAATAAAAAATCATTAAAGACCAGCAGTAAAATAAAAGAGCAGTAGGGAGGCTATATACAGAGGGTACTGGTACAGAGTCAATGTGCGGGGGCACCGGTTAGAGATGGCCAAAATAACTGTGTGTTATTGCTGATGTTCATTGACAGTGAAAACTACATTGGAGATCACTGTATGACTCAGCACACGACACCTTAGATTGAAACAGGTCAGAGGCCCTCAGAACAGACTCAATTTGTCGGGGCATGGACTCTACAAGGTGTCTAAAGCATTTCACAGGGATGCTTGCCCATGTTGACTCCAATGTGGACCATTCTTGATATTCACGGGAAACTGTTGAGTGTGAAAAACCCAGCAGCGTTGCAGTTCTTGACACAAACTGGTGCGCCTACACTGATTGAAGTGGATTTAACAAGTGACATCAATAAGGGATCATAGCTTTCACCTGGATTTACCTGGTCAGTCTACTGTATGTCATGGAAAAAGCAGGTGTTCTTAATGTTTTGTACACTCAGTGTATTGTATCCTGTGAGAAGCAGACAGTGGAGTTGAGTGTGCCACTGCCTTGATGTTCTGGAGTGGAGCTTGGCAGAGCACTGTGGTTACTGTGGCGAGGGGCTGGCAGCCTTCTCCCCAGGGTTTCAGGGAGTGCAGGCGAGGGAAGGGCAGGTTGTTGAGATGGGGTGGTGGGCTTAGTGGGTTTGTGTCTCGTCTCTGATGGGGGGGGTTCAGGGGCTTCTCTCCCTACATCCGTCCCTCTCCTCCCCTACTGCTGCTCCTGCCTTTCTAGGAACCTGAATCTCTGGGGTCTGGGGTGGAGGGGGGGAGGGGAGGGGAGGGGGAGGGGGAAGGGGGGGGGGGGAGGGGGGAGGGGTTATGGCTGGTTGGCATTTAGTGTACTTTTACTTTTCTTTGTTTTTGTCTCACCTGTTCTGCTTTCCACTGTGATATGTGCCCTTGCGTTCCAGTATGCTCCTTGTTCTGAGCTCCATTTAAGCAGCCTGTATAAGGCTGTGGTTATGAAACCAGCATCACAAGAGCGAATGGAGTGACAGGACTACACAAGACTATATCTGGTCAGAGAGCGACTTGGGGTTGGACTCAACTAGTGAACACACAATGTTAGGACGCGGTCTAGCTGCCGTGGTCCCCCTCGTTGATCACAACTGAGCAAATTTTCCATCATGGCTCCCAATCTTGGGAGCTATGCAGCCCGACCTCAGCAACTCTGGGTTAGGCTGCGTTTTGTTGGGGAAGGACAGGTGCCTAGTAGAAAACCTACTGGCTGAAAACCTACTGCTCGACTCCCAGTGATTCACTGCTGCAGATGTCTATTCTTACATAGCCCTCCCAAACCGGTGAGAATATGAAATGTGCTTCTTCTCAGACAACCCCCTACGCCAGTTTCTTGAGCGCCGCAATGCAAATGCACATGAGCAGAATTGGAGTGACTGGGAAGTGGAGTCCCCATTCAACATGGATGAGAAGATTATAACGGTCATTTCCGGACAGCAAGAGTCTCTGACCATGACATAGAGCTGTATCTGCAACATTACTGCACTCTCCTTCAGCTTGCCTTGAAACCAGTAGACAACAATGGGATATGGTATGGCCTAAGGAGGTACAAGGTCCAGACCAAGAGAGGAACAGATGGTGAAGCTGTAGAGATCCCCAACAACATCATGCTGGGGCCAAACAGCACAGAATCTTCTACTCATGACAGACCACCCGCTGCTATGTCTGTAACGCCACGGACCACCAGGGGAAGGATTGCAAGACTGTCAAGTGCTGGAGATGCAGTGAGTTCGGTCACAAGTCCATAGAGTGCACGAGTGAAAGCAAGTGCACACTCTGCAATGGTGATGGGCAGACCTACTTCAGCTGTCCACAAGCGTACAGCAACAGAGCATAGAATGGTGTAAGGGAAGCCTGTCCTACAGCCAGTCCTACAGCCAGTCCTACAGCCAGTCCGACAGCCAGTCCTACAGCCAGTCCTACAGCCAGTCCTACAGCCAGTCCAAGTCAGTCTGACAGCCAGTCCTACAGCCAGTCCTACAGCCAGTCCAAGTCAGTCTGACAGCCAGTCCTACAGCCAGTCCAAGTCAGTCTGACAGCCAGTCCTACAGCCAGTCCTACAGCCAGTCCAAGTCAGTCCTACAGCCAGTCCTACAGCCAGTCCTACAGCCAGTCCTACAGCCAGTCCTACAGCCAGTCCAAGTCAGTCCTACAGCCAGTCCTACAGCCAGTCCAAGTCAGTCCTACAGCCAGTCCTACAGCCAGTCCAAGTCAATCCTACAGCCAGTCAAACAGCCTGTCCTACAGCCAGTCCTACAGTCAGTCATACAGTCAGTCCTACAGCCAGTCCTACAGCCAGTTCTACAGCCAGTCCAAGTCAGTCTGACAGCCAGTCCTACAGCCAGTCCTACAGCCAGTCCTACAGCCAGTCCTACAGCCAGTCCTACAGCCAGTCCTACAGCCAGTCCTACAGCCAGTCCTACAGCCAGTCCAAGTCAGTCTGACAGCACACCAGAGAGCAAGAGTGATGAGGAGAACAATGACAGCTTTGAGTCCACCAGTGAAGAGCCATCCCAAGACTCCCCTCCCTAATGACACAGGTCCTGCAGCAGTCTGGTCCACTCAAATGGAGGCTCATGATGACGACCCACCAAGCCTTGCCAGTACTCCGGCCGCCTCCCACCTCCCTCCCTGGTGGCTACCCTCCTCTAATAAATAAAAAAACGGCCCTAAATGAGTACCATTAAATAAACTGCATACAAGCTAAACTTAATCAATAATTACAGGACTTTCTTTATTATCAGTATTTATTGTGGTTATCTCTAATGACCAACAAATGTATGTATTTTTTAAATGTGTGCCTTCTATTTTGCAATGTGTATTTAAAAATATTGTCAACTCATGAATTGTATAATTATTGATTGAAAATAGATACTTAGATATACAAAATAAATAAAGATTATATTAAAAATCATCAAAATCAAAAATCAAAAAGATATGATGCAAAACAACTTGTCTGTATCTAATAAACGAGACATTTTTTAAGATGATCATATAAATGTAAAAAAGAGCGGGGTGTGGGGCCAGCCCAGCATCACTGACTATTGTGGTTTTAGCACATCAATCAGAGATGGCCTTATGCTCTCCCTGAGACACAAACACATGAATACATATACACACAAACACATGTTATTGTGCTTCTGCAAGCAGGCAAAGTCCCATACACACGTGCATTCATTCAGTGCACACACTCACAAACGTGAACAGTCACACACAGGCATATGGTCACACAGGCTACACCTATTCATTAAGGACACACTCTTGAAAACATACAAACAGTAAAACATGCCAGTAAAGGCATCCAAATTCTGTTGACAAAATCGGTCGATATAGAATAGAGGAGAAACAATAGGCGTTTTCACACTTGTACATTTTCCCTGCATGGGGCAACCACAGGAGGAAATTATCTAATGAAAAAAACGCCCATCGCTGATAGCTACAAGGAGTCCAAATTTACCTCACTAATCACACATTACCACACATTAATCAATAAAACACATCCAACAAATGAACATGCAAAGAGAGAAAGAGGGAGAGAGAGAGATGGAGCTGGCCAGAGGGCTGCCGTCAACAGTAGGCCATGGTTACGGCTGACTGTGTGCATCTCTGTATATGTGATTGGTGGGTGGCTGTGGTTTCAGTCAGGGGGATGGGTGTACTTTCTCATGGCCCACATCTTCTTTTTCTCTGTAACCAACAGGACTCGCTCCCCACCCACCCATCTCACACATTCATTTCCCCTCTTTCTCTCTCTCACACATTACTTGGTAAATGGTGAGAAGGTGAGTGAGAGGGCAGGAGCTTCTGACTACTCTAACAAAAAAACTGACCCGTGGTGTAACAACAAACCTTTCTAGATGAAAAAATGTATTGAAGCGATTACCTCAGGTCTCCTGGCCATGCCTACTACCAGACATCTCTCGACACATCTAAGTGTCTTGGCTGCTTTGTACCTCTCTCTAAATCTTTGTATATTCTCTCTCTCTCTAAATCTTTCATCATGGCATTTCACTCTGTTTCTAGTCTTGTGTATACGGCCTAGAAGCCTGGCATGTGATGCTACTCTCTCTCTTACTATGAAAGTATAGTGGGAGGTCAGGGGGTGTGAGGTACTCTGAAGCTCTATGGTACCCAAGGCAGTCAAACCTCCCTGTACACTACATTACAGTATAATAACCTAACACCACCACCACATGGAAATTTCATGCATCCTAATTTATTTAGCGTTTATCATCTGTCATATTGTAGATGAGTGAATAGGATGTGACTGCTCTGCGTGGTCCCATCTTAACACTTCCCCTTATTCAGAGCTAAGATATCAGTCATAGTGTTAAAAGGCACTTGTGTCACTGTCACGAATCTCGCTAATCTTGATCCAGCAAAAGTGTTATGAGATCAAGAAAAAGGCACTTATTATTTTGACCTTGATGGTAGTAAAACGATGTACAGTGCCTTCAGAAAGTATTCACACCCCTTGACTTTTTCAACATTTTGTTGTGTTACAGCCTGAATATAAAATGGATTACATTGGTATTTTGATCTACACACAATACCCCATAATGTCAAAGTGGAATTAAAAATGAAAAGCTGTGATGTCTTGAGTCAATAAGTATTCAACCCCTTTGTTATGGCAAGCCTAAGTAATAAGATGCTGTCACGCTCGTTGATAGACGGCTCGGATCAAGGTGCAGCGTGGTAGGCGAACATATTAATTTATTAAATGAACACAGACAAAACAACAAAATACAAACAAACATAAAGTTCTGCAGGCTACACAGCACCTATACAAAAACAAGATCCCACAAACTAAGATGGGAAAAAGGCTGCCTCTTATTGGGAACCATACCCGGCCAACAAAGAAATAGAAAAACTAGAATGCCCACCCAAATCACACCCTGACCTAACCAAATAGAGAATAAAAGGGATCTCTAAGGTCAGGGCGTGACAGTCCGGTGCGGGACGTAGACCCCGCTCCGCTCGCGGATCCGCCATCTTCGGTGGCGACTCTGGTACGGGGATCGTCGCCGGAAGCTCCGGACCTTGGATCGTCGCCGGACACTCCTGTTATGTGAATTATTTAACAAACTATTTCAGTGTCTCTGTGCATCTCCCAAAAGGTTGTAAGTCTTTTGGATTTAAGAAACGGACAGAGTCCCGGTCTGCATAGTCAGAGATTTATTCATTGAGAATTCTGCCATCACAATTTCAGAGTCCATCTTTTATACTCATACGTCATACAAAACTCCCTCCTCTCTGTAGGCGGGCTGTAGTTTTCCACTTTAAAACTGCTCTCCTGACCATCAGTACACACACACACACACACACACATCCACTCTTCCAAGCCTAACAGTTTCACTCCTCCCTAAATTCCTCAGTTATCTTGGTTTCTCAGTTGCCTGTAGACAGTTCTCCTTGTCCTTTGTTGTCTGGTCTAACTCTTACTCACATTGCTAAATAGTAGCTCAATGTCATAGTCTTTACTGGTCCTACACTCACAAATTCTAACACATTTCACACAGTTTCAGGGTGTAATAATTAGTCATTAATAATTATTCTATCAACTCGGAACGCGGGTCGAGGAACCGGACCACGGGTCGTCGCCAGAGAATCCGGACCGTCGATCGTCACCGGAAGCTCGGGACCACGGGTCATCGCCGGAGGAACCGGACCGCGGATCGTCGCCGGAGACTCCGGACCGCCGACCGTCGCCGGAGACTCCTGACCGCCGACCGTCGCCAGAGACTCCGGACCGCCGACCGTCGCCGGAGACTCCTGACCGCCGACTGTCGCCGGAGACTCCGGACCGCCGACCGTCACCGGAGACTCCGGACTGCCGACCATCGCCTGGAGGCTTTGTGCCGAGGACCGTCGCTGGAGGTCTGGTGCGAGGAGCAGGCACGGGCCGTACCGGGCTGGTGCGAGGAGCAGGCACGAGCCGTACCGGGCTGGAGACACGCACCATTGGGCTGGTGCGAGGAGCAGGCATGGGTCGTACCGGGCTGTGAAGGCGCACTGGCGACACAGTGCGTAGAGCCGGCGCAGGATATACTGGGCCGAGGAGGTGCACTGGAGGTCTGGAGGGTAGAGCTGGCACAACCCGTCCTGGCTGGATGCTCACTTTAGCCCGGAAAGTGCAGGGCGCGGGCACAGGACGCACTGGGCTGTGAATGCGCACTGGCGACACAGTGCGTAGGACCGGCGCAGGATATAGTGGACCGAGGAGGCGTACTGGAGACCAGGAGCGCTGAGCCGGCACAACCCGTCCTGGCTGGATGCTCACTTTAGCCCGGAAAGTGCGGGGCGCGGGCACAAAGCGCACCGGGCTGTGAATGCGCACTAGAGACAGTGCGTATCACTGCATAACAGGGTGCCTGAACGGTCACACGCTCCTTAAAGCAAGTGCGGGGAGTTGGCTCTGGTCTGAAACCTGGCTCCGCCAACCACCCCATGTGCCCCCCAAAAACAAATCTTTGGGGCTGCCTCTCGGCTTCCGTCGTGGTCGTGACCTTCGGAGTTGCCGTTGATCCTCTCTCACTGCCTACGTCTTCTCCCATGGAAGGCGATCCCTTCCTGCCTGGGTCTCCTCCTTCGCCCAGGGTCCCTTTCCGGCCAATATCTCCTCCCATGTCCAGAATGTCTTCCCCACCTGTGTCCAGGATGTCTGCTCCTCCTGGCCACGCTGCTTGGTCCGTTGGTGGTGGGATCTTCTGTCACGCTCGTTGATAGACGGCTCAGACCAAGGTGCAGCGTGGTAGGCGAACATATTAATTTATTAAAGGAACACCGACAAAACAACAAAATACAAACGAACGTAAAGTTCTGCAGGCTACACAGCACCTATACAAAAACAAGACCCCACAAACTAAGATGGGAAAAAGGCTGCCTAAGTATGATCCCCAATCAGAGACAACGATAGACAGCTGCCTCTGATTGGGAACCATACCCGGCCAACAAAGAAATTGAAAAACTAGAATGCCCACCCAAATCACACCCTGACCTAACCAAATAGAGAATAAAAGGGATCTCTAAGGTCAGGGCGTGACAGATGCATGGACTCAGTCTGTGTGCAATAATATTGTTTAACATGGTTTTATTATGACTACCCCATCTCTGTAACCCACACATACAATTATCTGTAAGGTCCCTCAGTCAAGCAATGAATTTCAAGCACAGATTCAACCACAAAGACCAGGGAGGTTTTCCAATGGCTTGCAGAGAAGGGCACCTATTGGTAGATGGGTAAAAAAAAAAGCAGACACTGAAATCCCTTTGAGCATGGTGAAGTTATTAAGTACACTTTGGATGGTGTATCAATACACCCAGTCACAACAAAGATGCAGGCATCCTTCCCAACTCAGTTGCCGGATAGGAAGGAAACTGCTCAGGGATCTCACCATGAGGCCAATGGTGACTTTAAAACAGTTACAGAGCTTAATAGCTGTGATAGGAGAAAACTGAGGATGGATCAACAACATTGTGGTCACTCCACAAAGTAACCTAAATGACAGAGTGAATATAAAAATATTCCAAAACATGCATCCTGTTTGCAACAAGGCACTAAAGTAATACTGCGAAAAATCTGGCAAAGAAATTAACGTTTTGCCTAAATACAAAGTGTTATGTTTGGGGCAACTACAACACAACACATTACTGAGTACCATTCTCCATAGTTTCCAGCATGGTGGAGGCTGCATCCTGTTATGAGAATGCTTGTCATCGGCAAGGACTAGGGAGTTTTTTAGGATAAAAAGAAAGGGAATAGGCAACATCCTAGAGGAAACTGGTTCAGTCTGCTTTCTAACAGACACTGGGAGACAAATTCACCTTTCAGCAGGACAATAACCTAAAACACAAGGCCAAAACTACACTGGAGTTGCTTACCAAGACAACATTGAATGTTCCTGAGTGACCTAGTTACAGTTTTGACTTAAATCGACTTGAAAATGGCTGTTTAGCAATGATCAACAACCAACTTGACAGTGCTTGAAGAATTTAAAAAAGAATAATGGGCAAATATGGTACAATCCAGGTGTGCAAAGCTCTTAGAGACTTACCCAGAAGGTCTCACAGTTGTAATCGCCACTGTATCGCTGCATTCTAAACTCTGATTGTGGATCTCTATGTGTATGAAGGGACTGTTGTTTTGGCTAGGTGACTCAGGTCTCTGCTCTCTACCCCGCATCGATGTTGAATGTGATATGTATGAATTGTAATATATTTCCTGCTAAAATAAAACATTATTACAAATATATACAAAAATAAAGAAATAACTGATGGAGGGAGAAGTCAATTTACTGACACTCACAAGTACACACAAGCACTCAAACACACACATAAACACACACACACACCCAAACACACAGGGTGGATGTGTGAGGCCTCTGTCACACACACCACACCCAGAACACCAGTCTCTCTGCCTCACACACATGGATAAGCAAACACAAACACATAGCCTACACACCAAATATACACAGCAGTTTTGCAGTCTTTTATGTCCAACTGACTTTGGAGGCTTGTAGAGATATAGAATATCAACAACAGAAATATCCAGAATAGCAATAGTACATTGAACTACTATGCCCAATATGACATAATGTAAGGATATGCAGGTAACTGCCAAAATAAAGGAAACACGTGAGTAAATGAGGGATACAAAGTATAGCCTCCTGAGACCCAGCAATTCTTTTTAGTCCTCTTTAGTGGACATCAGTTCTTGGTCCTTATCTCTGAGGCCATACAAGCCACTATATTAAGTCCTGTTGTCACTTTGAGAGGACATTCTGGGCTTTTCAATTATATCACATGTGGGGGTATGACCTTGACAACTTTATCTTGGCTGCCGTCAAAATTAGCACATTTTATGGAAATCTCAAAAGAAGTGTGTGTAATTATTAATTATAATTTTTGTGAGTTTGACATTAAAATTGTTTCTAGTAAGTGAATATCTCAGGAATAGTTAAGTGAGTTGGCAGGACTGTAATAATTTTGTCACATTAAATAAGAGCTAAATAAGAGCTTATCAAGAAATGTCCTCTGTAGTGGACATCCGGATGCAGCAACTATGTTTTTCACCTACTGTACCCATTGACTGTAATGTTCATATTTATGTCCTAATGACCACTACAGAAGACAATTTTGCATTTACAATAAAAGATAAATAACTATATATATAGTTCTTGGTAACGGTTTTTTTCACCCCAAACACTTATGTTATGTAAAAATAAATACATACATAATAATAATAAAGGAGGGTCTCAGGAGGATATTGAAAGCAGGTGCTTCCACACAGGTGTGGTTCCTGAGTTATTTAAGCAATTAACATCCCATCATGCTTATCGTGTACGGTACCAGTCAAGAGTTTGGACACACCTACTCATTCAAGGGTTTGTCTTTATTTTTACGATTTTATACATTGTAGAATAATTGTGAAGACATCAAAACTATGAAATAACACATCTGGAATCATGTAGCAACCAAATAATTGTTAAACAAATCAAAATATATGTTATATTTGAGATTCTTCAAATAGCCACCCTTTGCCTTGATGACAGCTTTGCACACTCTTGGCATTCTTTCAACCAGCTTCACCTGGAATGCTTTTCCAACAGTCTTGAAGGAGTTCCCACATATGCTGAGCACTTCTTGGCTGCTTTTCGTTCACTCTGCCGTCCGACTCATCCCAAACCATCTCAATTGGGTTGAGGTCGGGGGATTGTGGAGGCTAGGTCATCTGATGTAGCACTCCATCACTCTCCTTCTTGGTAAAATAGCCCTTACACAGCCTGGAGGTGTGTTGGGTTATTGTCCTGTTGAAAAACAAACGATAGTCCCACTAAGCCCAAACCAGATGGGATGGCGTATCGCTGCAGTGTGCCTTGAATTCTAAATAAATCACAGTGTCACCAGCAAAGCACCCCTCACCATGCTTTATGGTAGGAACTACACATGCGGAGATCATCCGTTCACCCACACCGCGTCTCACAAAGACACGGCGGTTGGAACCAAAAATCTCAAATTTGGACTCCAGACCAAAGGACACATTTCCACCGGTCTAATGTCCATTGCTCGTGTTTCTTGGCTCAAGCAGGTCTCTTCTTCTTATTGGTGTCCTTTAGTAGTGGTTTCTTTGCAGCAATTCAACCATGAAGGCCTGATTCACACAGTCCCCTCTGAACAGTTGTGTCTGTGACTTCAACTTTTGAAGCATTTATTTGGGCTGCAATTTCTGAGGCTGGTAGCTCTAATTAACTTATCCACTGCAGCAGAGGTAACTCTGGGTCTTCCATTCCTGTGGCGGTCCTCATGAGAGCCAGTTTCATCACAGCACTTGATGTTTTTTGCGACTACACTCCGTATTGACTGACCTTCATGTCTTAAAGTAATGATGGCTGTCATTTCTCTTTGCTTATTTGAGCTGTTCTTGCCATAATATGGACTTGGTCTTTTACCAAATAGGGCTATCTTCTGTATACCCCCCTACCTTGTCACAACACAACTGATTGGCTCAAACGCATTAAGAAGGAAAGAAATTCCACAGATTAACTTTTAAGAAGGCACACCTGTTAATTGAAACGCATTCCAGGTGACTACCTTTTTATTTATTATACATTTAGCAGATGCTCTTATCCAGAGCGACTTACAGGAGCAATTAGGGTTAAGTGCCTTGCTTAAGAGCACATCAACAGATTCTTCACCTAGTCGGCTCGGGGATTAGAACCAGCAACCTTTCGGTTACTGGCACAACGCTCTTACCCACTAAGCTACCTGCCGCCACTACCTCATGAAGCTGGTTGAGAGAATGAGAAGTGTGCACACACACACACACAAACATACATTTACACAAGGCAAAGGGTGACTACTTTGAAAGAATCTCAAATATAAAATATGTTTTGATTTGTTTAACACTTTTTGGGTTACTACATGATTCCATATGTGTTATTTCATAGTTTTGATGTCTTCACTATTGTTCTACAATGTAAACAATACTAAAAATAAAGAAAAACCCTTGAGTAGGTGTGTCCAAACTTTTGACTGGTAGTGTATAAAAATGTCGCCCAGTTGCCCATTATCTTGGCTACCATGGCTAGAAGAAGAGATTTCAGTGACGTTGAAAGAGGGGTCTCAAAGGAGCATAGGGGACTTAATAAAGGGTGAGTGCGCATGTGTGTGTGTGTCTCAGTCACCAGAGACACTTGTAGAATCATTGAAGCTGTTCTGGCAGCTCGTGGTGGCCCAATGCCCTATTAAGACACTTTACGTTGGTGTTTACTTTATTTTGTCAGTTACCTGCATATAAGGATAGAGATGAATTGGACATGAATGTAGATGCACTGCAGAAAACCTGCTTATCAGATGAGGCAGAATAAGCTATAAAATCCACCTCTGTCTCTTTCAGCTGCGATTCACACTGTCATGAGATTTTCTCTCTCTCTCGAGTTCACACATCCCTTTCACATCCGCACTGGTTCCCATCACTGCAAGGTTGCACCCATCCAGTCCCAGCGTAAGCTTTTCTAACCTCTCTAGGCCATCACGAATAGACATACACACTAAGAAACACACAGCTGTGTTCAATAGGCTACATCATTTTGGCGATCTCCCTCCATTTAGTTACTGTAAGCGTTCTAAAACTCCACCTGACCCAGATACCACACACACACACACCTACAAAATGGAACAAATAGAAGTTCAATAACATAAAACAAATGGCAAATCCAATAACCCAATCACATGCTATTACTGCACAGTACCCTATATCTGACCACCAGAACAAGACAATGGACCAATAAATAAATTTCCTCCCACAATAATTTAGTGACTCTTCAACATAGTTAGAAGCCTATAGTGGTGGTGATTGACACGCTGGTAGTCTTTGCCTTATCATCAATGACCCCTGGTGGATATGGAGCATCAATGCATCTTATTATTCATCTTATCATGTGTGTCAATACTATATTTGTGAGTTTGTACGCATTAAATCACCCCAGATTCGACCAAATAGAGAGATTTTATTTAGATTGATATCTTTGCTAGAGGCTAAATATACGCTCCGTTATGGAAAATAAGATATTCTTGGGTTGTGGTGCATGACATACACACACACACACACACTGGGGTTGGGGTGGACAGCGGATCTGTCTCACACAGAAGGCATCTTGCCGTGAACCCGGAAGCGATACACACATGTGTATTCCTGGTGACCCCAGTTGCTGAGGATGCGAAGCTCCACATAGCGATACACACTGTTAGGGTTCTGAGAGAGAGAAGTCCAATGTTAGAATCGTTTTGACACTTTTATCATTTCAGCCCGCCTGTTGCATAAACAATCACCCCAAAAGTTAAACTGCTTAAATCCAAATTAAATTGGAATAATCTGAGTCATGGTCTGGAATCATGTTATCTGTATCTCTACCACGTGTATCTCTACTATGTGTATCCCCACTGGGCACAGACGTCAATTCAACGTCTTTTCCACTTTGGTTCAATGTAATTTTATTGAAATGAGGTGGAAACAACGTTGATTCAACCAGTGTGTGCCCAGTGGGTCTCTACCATGTGTATCTCTAATATCTCTTTGTTAGTATCTGACTCACAGGCAATTTAAATGTCTGGACAGGATCCCCAGCCTGGTTATACATGAAAGTCCCGAGCAGGGTTCCCTCTTCTCTGTCAGTAGTCATGCCCTACACACACAGAGAGAGAGAGAAAGAGATAGAGAGTTAATTAAAGGTACTCAGCATAACACTCCAAAAACATCCCTGTGTGGTTCTGATCAAATATACAGGGGTCAGAGGTGACTCACGTAGACGGCGAAGTCCTTGGGAGCGCTGTCGATGCGTCCGGTGGGAGAGACGGTGGCGGAGATATGCTCCACAGTAACGTGGGTGACGTGGACAGGGTGAGACAGGGCCACGGTCATGGTGCCCTGGGCCCCGTGGAACGGCCAACACTTACCAGGCTGCACCAGCTGGCCCTTTCGAGAGGAGAGAAGGGGAAGAGTAGGGCGAAGCAAGGCAGAGCAGTGTCAGGTTGATAGTGATCTTTAAAGTGCATTCAATCATGGCCACATTACATTACAGTTTAACAAACAAGGCACAAGCAGAGAGAAAAGCTAACGCTCAGCTAATGCTAACAAACAAACTACGAGCATAGAGACCAGGTGTCTCTAATGTTGTCTCTCATTCACAAACACACACACACTGCACTCACTGCAGCTAGCACCGGTCCTTGTGCTGATGCCACTAGAGAAGCTCCTGCTGGAGCGTGTCCTAAGCCTTGGTGGCTCTTCAGAGCAGTAGCCAGAGCTGTAGCTCATGCTGGAGAAGCTCAGGCTGGGCTCCAGGGCCACACTGGGGGCCACACTAGAAGAAGACAGGAAGGTCTGCCTTCTCTGGGTGGCCCTCAATGTCGGAGCCAAGCCTGACATAGGGAGGGAGAGGGGGAGAGGCAGAGAGAGAAGGGAGGTTGAGTATTTTAGACATTTACAGTATATTGTGTATACATATCCAATTATTTCCGATCGACAAGTGTCTGAGTTAGGGGGTTGGGGCTTAGCCTGGTCCCAGATCTATTTGTGCTATCTTGCCAACTCCTATGGCCATTGCCATGGTGTGACAATGACCACAGGAGCTGGAAGGACAGAACAAACAGATCTCAGACCAGGCTACTAGTCGGCACAAGGGGCTAATAGAGGTTGTCAATGTGAACACCAACTAGCTAGGACAGGAAGTGATGTCTGCAGTACCAATGTCATCGGCATTGATGTTTCACTCATTGGTGACGTTGGTGGCACTGACAGTGCCGCTGGCCTGACTGGATCGGGAAGAACCGCCCTTACGCCCCCCAGTTCTCTTCTTATTGAAAACCCTGAGAGGGACACACACAGTTTTAACATTGTTCTAACACTACTGTACGATACAAAAAAGATCACACACAAGATGAACTCATAATCACCTGACGGGGCTCTCCCTATAGGAGATGCTGGAGGAAGACTCATCATCGGAGGACTGGTTATAGTACCCTCCGGTTACCAGCCTCAAGCTTCTCCTAGGCATGACAGAGAGAGAGAGAGAGAGAGAGAGAGAGAGAGAGAGAGAGAGTGAATGTCAACTTCAATGGGGTTTGTGTCAAGGATCCCAGATAGCGCGGACCCTTGATTGACAGCGGTCCTCCCGCTCATTCGTCTCCAAATTGATTGTTCGAATAAGTAACCCCATGAGTTTATTTTATTTATTTATTACGTTTATTAAAAAGGGACCATCTACAATTAATACAAATCTCACAAGAAATTTGATGCATTGTAATTTGTATTAGATTTAGCCTAGCTAAACAGCTCATTTAGGTTTCATCTCTAGTCCCTGGCCCGGGCAGCTGAACGATAGCCTTCATATTTTAGGTCTATTGGAGTCTCATGGTACAAACTGTAAGCCTATAAACTACTGTAAGAGGGAACTTGTGCCAGCCAAGGTGAAATAAATAAGCACAATAGATATTGTATATCTTTGTAATAATACTTTTTTAGGGGGGTAGGCCTAGGCTGCAGGCAGAGCCTTCTATTGCAATAAAAGGCTTTGGCTACGGACTGTGCTGAAATAAATTAGATTTCTTCTCGACTTCGTCATGACAACCGTTAAAGAGCCAAAACCCTGTGTTTGTCACCACTGCGGCGGCGCTCCACTCGCAACACCAGTCACCGCCCGCAATAGAAAAGTTTTTCATGAAGTTTCATTCTTGAGAGAACCGGACCGCACCGGACTAGTCACCCCAGAGCGATGCACCGCGCAATTCACTGTTGTTTTTCTAGACACCGCTTGAGCAGCATACTGATAAGAAAACGTTTTTGTGAAAGAAAAAGCTGTCTGACAAACGTGCTGTGATTGCAGGTAAGTTTTATTATTTTTGCATTGTGCTATTTAACAACTCTTGAGAATACTTAACGCATCTGATTTAATAATTGATCAACTTTAAATGTAAATCTTAGCCTAAATATATGCTACTGAAATACTGCAGTCCAATGTCACACTCACATAAAGATGTAACACAATGCGAATGACACTTCCAATATTCTGTTGTCCACTTTTCCTCTAGCCTACCCTACTTGTCATAACCAGGGAACACTGGTATACTGACTAGTCTACTGCCTCATATCTGTATATGGCAGTGTCAATTAAATCTGCAGTCAACAAGATGTCACATATTACTCGGAACCATAGTAGCTCAGTTGGTAGAGCATGGCGCTTGCAACGCCGGAGTTGTGGGTTCGATTCCCACGGGGGACCAGTACGAAAATGTATGCATTCACCACTGTAAGGCGCACTGAATAAGAGCGTCTTCTAAAATGTAAACTATTTTAGGCAAGTGTTTTTTACGCATATTATCTTTCAGCAGGGTAGGGTAAGCACTTTAAGTTTGTTTAACAAAGCTCTCTGGAACAGTTCTACACCACAATACTTGCTGGTTGGGGAAAAAACATACTGGGTTGAACAGGAGACCAGTCTTATAAATGAGTCTGTCTCCTATATAGTGCTATTTTTCCTCTCACTTCCTTTTCTGAATATTTTGTCACTTTCCCTACAGTCAAATATTTTACACCAATGTTTGGTCTGATCCCACTGAAGGGCTGCAACTGATTCCTTTCAGGTCTGCAATTAAGTCAGGATCCTGGCACAAGAAGCAGTGGAGTTGGTGACAGCAGAATCACGATTCCACCATTTTGTTAGCCAGCCCTTCACCCAGCATAAGCCATGTTCAGCCTGTCAGAGCTGGCCTCTCTGAGTGAGCGGCAGGGCAGCTCCAAGCTGCTGAAGCCCTGGTGGGAGGTCTTCATGGAGTACCTGGTAGTGCTGATGCTCATGGTGTCTGTGTTGTCAGGCACCCTGTTGCTGTCTCGAGACAGGGTGGTGTGTCTCCCCCTGGACCTCGCTACCACCCCCACTAACCAGAGCACCTCCTCCAGCAGTGGTGCCGTCCCTCAACCCCACCCACCTAAAAGGCCCCCCACCAAGCCATCCCCCCTACCAGCCAACCCCTGGAGCCCTGCTAGGGGCAGGCGCACCCACCTGGACTACCAGCAGTACGTCTACATTAGCCAGGTGTGCTACCACGAGGCCCTGCCCTGGTACTCCCGCTTCTTCCCCTATGTGGCTCTACTCCAGTCCCTGGTGCTATTGGCCAGCGGATGCTTCTGGTTCCACTTCCCCCTCACCTCTGCCCGCATAGAGCACTTCCTGGCCATCCTGGCCAAGTGCTGTGAGTCGCCCTGGACCTCCCGTGCCCTGTCCCATGCCGCCCGCCAGGAGGAGGGAGGGGAGGAGACAGGCCCCCAGGATCTCCAAATGCCTCCTCCTACTCTCCTGTCTTCACCCTCCATACCCCGCAACCGCCAGTCCAGCCTGGACTCGGGCACAGACAGCCCCCTGCTGGTGAGATCGGATAGCACGTCCACTGCCACCCCTCCCTCGCCCTGCCCCTCCACTCTCTCCCGGACCTCCTCCCTGTCCTCCGTGTCTCTGTCCCGGGCCCGTGTCCCGGCTTCCAAATCCCCTGTGGTGCTGGATGGTTCACGGCGGGTTGCCAGTTTGGACCGGAGTGACGGGGAACAGGCCAGGGCACTGTTCGAGAGGGTGCGCCGCTTCCGCTCCCACTGTGAGAATTCTGAAGTAATCTACAAGGTCAGGGGTCATTTACTGAATGTCTCTGAATTATTTTTTTATGTATCTGTTTATCATACCACACCTCCACATTCACTATCCCTATTTCCTCCTCTCTCCTGCTGTAGGTGTACTTGGCCCAGACGGTGTTCAAGCTGCTGCTGGTGGTGCTGATAGTGGGCTACACCACCCCTCTGATGGGCTCGATCTCGTTCACCCACACCTGCCTGCCCCAGGCCCATGCCCTGACTGGCTACAGTGCCTTTGAGTGTACCCATGCCCTGGCCTCAGTCCTCCACAAGTTGCTGCGGGCCTACATCAGCCTGGTGGGGCTCTTTGGCCTGCTGAGCCTCTACACCCTCAGCTGGATCCTCCACAGGTCTGGATAGCAGATTAGTGTCATGAATTTTATGAGTCTTGTGTCTGTAATTTGCATTTTATTTTCCCATCTGTTTTAATTGGCTTTGCTCTGCAGCCAGTGGTGTAAAGTACTTAAGTAAACATACTTTAAAGTACTACATAAGTAGTTTTTTGGGGTATCTGTACTTTACTTTACTATTTATATTTTTTACAACTTTTACTTTTACTTCACTACATTCCTAAGGAAAATAATGTACTTTTTACTCCATACATTTTCCCTGACACCCAAAAGTACTTGTTACATTTCTAATGCTTAGCATGACAGGAAAACAGTCAAATTCACGCACTTCTCAAAATAACATCTCTGGTTATCCCTACTGCCTCTGGTCTGGCGGACTCACTAAACACAAAATGTTGCATTTGTAAATGAAGTCTGAGTGTTGGAGTGTGCCCCTGGCTCTCCGTAAATTAAAAAAACAAGAAAATTGTGCTGTCTGGTTTGCTTGATATAAAGAATGTGAAATGATTTATACTTTTACTTTTACTTTTGATACTTAAGTATATTTAAAACCAAATACTTTTACTCAAATAGTATTTTGCTGGGTGACTTTCACTTTTACTTGATTCCTTTTCTATTAAGGTATCTTTACTTTTACTCAAGTATGACAATTTTGTACTTTTTCCACCACTGTCTGCAGCATATTACACTGTTTGTACCTTTGCTGTTAACTATACAGTGCTCTGTTTGTGGTTGTCCACCCCTCAGCTCCCTGCGTCAATACTCCTTTAACAAACTGAGGGAGCTGGGCTCCATGAGGGATGTCCCTGACCTGTGTAATGACCTGGCCTTCCTGTTACACATGGCTGACCAGTACGACCCCCTGCTGGCCCAGCGCCTTTCCGTCTTCCTGTCACCCGTCAGCGAGACACGCCTGCTGGAGGAGAGCCTGGAGAGGCGCTGGGGGGCCGAGAGGCTGCGCTCCATGACCACGGTCGACCCCGAGGGACGGCCCCTGCTGCAGCTGGTGGCCCTGCCACGCCTGCCCCCCGCCCTCTTCACCCTCAGCCAGTTGGTGGTACTCAAGCTGGAGCTCATCACGGACGCCAAGCTCCCAGCACAGGTGGCCAACATGACCTCACTCAGGTGAGCCATATAGCCAACAATGAAGCCACGAAATATTGAAATAATGTTCATGCAATATACACTTTATACAAGTGTATGGCTTGGTGTGTTCTAGACAAGGAGCTTCAACTGTTTTATTTGTCACAACAGGGAGCTTCATTTGTACCACTGTACTGCAGCCATGCAGCCTGGTGCCCTGGTGGTTCTGCAGGAGCGTCTGGAGGCCCTGCACCTCACCTTCACCCAGGCTGCAGAGATCCCCAGCTGGGTCTACTCTCTCCGTGGCCTGCAGCAGCTGCACCTGTCTGGCCGGTTGGGCTGCGAGGGCGGGGTGGGCCGTGGCTGGGCCCTGGGAAACCTCCGGCAGCTCCGTCACCTCCGGGTGCTGGTCCTGAGGGGCATGCTGCAGCGTGTACCCGGGGAGCTGGGGGAGGTGGCGGGAAGCCTGGTGAGGCTGGAGATCCACAACGAGGGCTCCAGGCTGCTGGTGCTGACGGGGCTGCGGCGTGTGGCCGGCCTGACCGAGCTGCAGCTGCAGGACTGCCACCTGGAACGCCTACCCTCGGCCCTGCTGGCCCTCACCAGCCTGCGCACCCTGGACCTGCAGCACAACAGCCTGCGCACCTTGGAGGAGCTCCTGGGGCTGGCGCACCTCCGCCGCCTCTCCTGCCTCAGGCTGGCCCATAACCGTATTCTGGCCCTACCGGCTAGTGTTGGTGTGCTGCGTGCTCTGGAGTTCCTGGACCTGGGGTACAACCAGCTCCAGAGCCTTCCCCCGGCCCTCTTCAACCTCCACCACCTACGTCGCCTCCTACTGGCTGGCAACCTGCTGGACAAGCTGCCGGCAGAGGTAGGGGCGCTGACATTTCTTGCCGAGTTGGACCTGAGTGGGAACAGGCTGGAGAGCCTGCCTCCAGAGCTTTTCAGTCGCTGTTTGGAGCTGCGGAACCTGAATGTATCCCACAACTCCCTGGGTTCCCTGCCTCCAGGGCTGAGCAACCTGAGCCAGCTGTCACGGCTGGACCTGCGCAGCAACAGTCTGGAGGAGCTGCCCATGGAGCTGGGCTTCTGTTCAGGATTGCACGGAGAAGGTCTGCTGGTGGAAGACTGGCTGCTCCATGCACTGCCACGCCATGTGAAGGAGTTCCTAACCCAGCCTGGCTCTCCTACAGGCAAATCCTTAGAATCACACTCCCGTCCAGACTCAGATAGCTTCCCCTACTTCTCAGCTACCCAGTGGAGCTTCTCCTCCGCTCTGGAATCACGGATATAGAACTGGAGATGAATATTGTCTAACCAGTCATTGAATACATTCAACATCTTGTAGTGTTTGTATTGTTTCGGACAATTCATATATTTTTTACTGCTTATTTCTGACCACTTCTTTTCTTTTTTACCACCTCTTTTTCTTCTTGACCACTCTTTTCTATGTTTATCACTTGTTGAGATTGTGGGGTACATCACTGCAGTGCTGACATCCACAATCTTCCTAGACAAAAAGTGATTTTACATGAAAGTTCATAGACTTTGCTGCAGTGAAATGTTCGATGCCTTATGTCCCTGTACTGTTTATTTAACATCAATATACCGTATGTAACCCTATGGAAAAACGGAGAAGTCTTTGCTTCCACTATGAGAGTCCTCTATTCATTCACTCTCAAGGCAAAAACAGTATTTTGGAGGAGGCTGCATAAAACTGGATGAATGCATGTGCTGCTGCACTGGATTAGACATTGACATGGAACAATCGTTAGTATCCCCAAGGCGGAGCTCAGAGATCCCTCCACAGGCTTACTGAAACTTGTTTGTCTGAGGAGGACAATACCCTGAGCTCCAATGAGCTTATGAAGTTCAAAGGCCTAAACTGCACATGTGGGAACAGACTGAAATTGGACAGACTGAAAGGATTTAAACGACCAATAAGATTAACATTAACATTTGTTTTGCACATATTTAATCTTCAAAAATCTCAAATTAATCTTACTAGCATTGGGTGCAACTTTTTGTGAAACTAATACTGATGTGAAACTAATACAATAGTATGCTT
Source organism: Coregonus clupeaformis (assembly GCF_020615455.1). Lineage (NCBI taxonomy): Eukaryota > Metazoa > Chordata > Actinopteri > Salmoniformes > Salmonidae > Coregonus > Coregonus clupeaformis. The sequence continues at coordinate 24,904,956 of NC_059198.1, forward strand.
GTTCAGAGCATTAGCACTTTATTGTGACTACCGAAATGATTAAAACTTGTTAAACTTTTTTGTACGGCTAATAATACTAATTACAGTACATGCCCTTATTGGTGCTGATTGGGACTATGTTATCATTAGACCTACAACGTAATACAAAACACATTCCAATTAATCATTGCAAAAACATTTGACCCTTGAGGACAAATAAAGTTTATTGAATAAATTAAGTGTGTGTGTGTTCTACTGTACACAAGACCATGGTCAATCTTAGTGACTGAATTAATTTAATATACTAGGAAAGTCCCGCCTACTTCCTGGATCATGTCCCATACTGTTTTTGAATGAGATTCAACATTATATCATAAAATTCATTAAAAAATGTGATCATTTAAGATATATGTCAAATTATATTCGTATTTGTGGATTACTTTACTTCTACCCAATATGTTTTATAAGGTATTAGATTACAAAATAGAAAACGCAATCGAAAATGTTCATGAAAGACATCAGGTAGAAGTATCATTGCTATGTGGATGACACTCAACTACTTTTGTCCTTCCTTCTTCTGACACCCAGGTGGCGACACGCATCTCTGCGTGCCTGGCAGATATCTCAACTTGGATGTTGGCCCACCACCTCCATCTCAACCTCGACAAGAAGGAACTGCTCTTCCTCCTGGGGAAGGCCTGCCCGCTCAAAGACCTCTCCATCTCGGTTGACAACTCCACAGCGTTGCCCTCCCAGAGTGCAAAGAACCTTGGCGTGACCCTGGACAACACCCTGTCGTTCTCTGCAAACATCAAAGCAGTGACCCGCTCCTGCGGGTTCATGCTCTACAACATCCGTAGAGTACGACCCTACCTCACACAGGAAGTGGCGCAGGTCCTAATCCAGGCACTTGTCCTCTCAGGTCTGGACTACTGCAACTCGCTGTTGGCTGGGCTCCCCGCTTGTGCCATCAAACCCCTGCAACAGCCCGCCTGGTTTTCAAGTTCTCTGATGTCACCCCGCTCCGCCGCACACTCCACTGGCTTCCAGTCGAAGCTCGCATCCACTACAAGACCATGGTGCTTACCTACGGAACAGCAAGACGAACTGCCCCTCCCTACCTTCAGGCTATGCTCAAACAACAACAGTGTTGGTCCCATGTTTCATGAACTGAAATACAAGATCCCAGAAATGTGCCATACTCATTTCTCTCAAATTTTGTGCACACATTTGTTTACATCCCTGTCAGTGACCATTTCTCATTTGCCAAGATAATCCATCCACCTGACATGGCATATCAATAATCTGATTAAACAGCATGATCATTACACAGGTGCACCTTGTGCTGGGGATAATAAAAGTCCACTCTAAAATGTTCAGTTTTGTCACACAACACAATGCCACAGATGTCTCAAGTTTTGAGAGAGTGCCGCAATTGGCATGCCGACTGCAGGAATGTCCACAAGAGCTGTTGCCAGAGAATGTAATGCTAATAAGCCGCCTCCATCTTCGCTTTAGAGAATTTGGCAGTACGTCCAACCGACCTCATAACCGCAGACCACGTGTATGGCGTCGTGTGAGTGAGCAGTTTGCTGACATCAACGTTGTGAAAAGAGTGCCCCATGGTGGCGGTGGGGTTATGGTATAGGCAGGGATAAGCTACGGACAACGAACACAATTGCATTTTATCGAGAATTGCTAAAAATATATATATGTGGAAAAAAAGGGTCACCTGGATTGGATGTTTTTGTTTATGTGAAAATAATAGAGCCACAATAGAGTATTGTTGGACAGAGACTGCATTTAGTTGAGAGAAGAAAAAAAAGGGAAAGAAATGTGTGTTATTGAAAATTGCATGTTATGCAGGTTGAGTAAACAAATGTGATGTGACATGTTTAGTTACAGAGAAAAAGTAGTTTTCTTTCAAAGGAAGGAAGATGTGTTGTTATGTGTGAATAACATGAAGACTATGTTACACAGCAGGCTATGCAAGGGGGGGAAGTTGAAGTATGCCTTGCATGGCTACACAAGGAGATTGCTAGCTAAGGTATCAGTTTATTAAAAGTAGTTCAACCTACGCCCCGGTTTGTCATTATTCAAAGGAACAAACATAACAGTATCTGTGACCAACAGATGCATATCTGTATTCCCAGTCATGTGAAATCCATAGATTAGGGCCTAATTAATTTATTTCAATTGACTGATTTCCTTATATGAACTCAGTAAAATCAATGAAATTGTTGCATGTTGCATTTATATTTTTGTTCAGTATAATATAATTGTACATAGCTATATGACCGCGTGTTCATGAATTTGACGCCATTATCTGGAAATCTCATTGAAAAACATTATGGGACATATGCCACGTTCATGTGCTAGTCAGAACTAGGAAACTCAGAAATGTCAGACTTGCTAACTGGTTGAACATGGCACGTGTATAACTACAAACAGCAAATCTGAAATGTCTGAGTTTCCTAGTTCCGACTACCACGTTAGCTGTGTTTCGTGTAGGCTTACCCTGGCGTGGCGTTTTGATAACCATGCAAATCTCTCTAGGACAAGGTGACTTATCTATATATGCGCCTGTATTTACTCCCCACCAAAAAAAAGAACTACAAATGCCATGATGATCTGGATGAGACTGATGAATCGAGGCAAAGTTAATAAACTCTGGATTAACTATCTCATGTTAGCTAAATGTAGTAATGAATCATTTGGCTATATTTCTTTAAATGGACAATTCTGTGAACTGTATTGTGCAAGTTTTAAATTGACACAATACCTGTTAGCAAAGGTGTCAGCTAGAGATGACGTGCAGGAGCTTGCAGGGATTTGTAGTTTTTCATGATGTCTGCTTTGATGCTAATTAGCATTTTCGAATCTGAGAGTAAATAGAGCCAAATATATTGAAAAATGTCACCTTGTCGGAGAGAGATTTACATGGTTATCAAAAAATCACGCCAGGGTAAGCCTACACGAAACACAGCCCTTATTTGAAGTGTTTCTAAAATCCCCTACAGGAAAAATTAATGGTGGAAAAACGATTGGAACCATTTCCCTGTTTGACCCTTAGGTTTTATGGGTATTATGACACCTCCACTGTGGGGCTCTATAGCAGGTGTAGAAAGACGAGAACTTCCCACTTCCGCTTACCAGGGGAAACTGTAGTTAGGTTGAAAATACTGGGCGTGTTTGAGTGGTAAGCTGAAAGTAGAGCACTGTAGAGGGAAGTTGACCAGTAAAGTCGGGGGATATGCATACAGTACGCACTGCTGTCTGACAACTTCTGCTGTTTCTAGGAAACGCGACAATAACCACGTTTCCATCCAACCATTTCATGCAGATGAATTACCTGACACATGAAAAAAGTCAAGACCGGGGTGATGGAAACATGAAATGCCGGTACAATTTTATAAATGCTGACAGACAATTTGTTCGTTTGACATGGTGTGATCTTTTTGCGTCAGTAAAATCCATTATGCGAGAAATGGTGGTGGAAATGCCTTTATGCTCAAATATTGATATAATAACCATCATATCGAAGTAAACTTGGAGTCACGCAAAGCTATGTTATTTGGTCCTCCCACTATGACTTGGGAATCAATGCAGTTTATTAGGCTACAGATTAAATTATGATGAACTTCACAGGGTGATGAATGTGGAAGGTGATGAGCTTGATGTTCCTTTCCAATAAATATTGAGGGTCTTATTCTGGTGTTTGACAAATAACATTGCTCTTATCCATAATAATCTCATAATGTAGGTAGCCTACCCACACTGTATCTGGGAGCGCATGTGCCAAGACCAGAGTGGGTACATTTGCTATATAACACAACAGTTTTTGTGACAAAGCTATCAGTAGAGTTGATAATGCGACGGAAACCCATTTAACTTGTATTTTGCATTTGGTATATGGGAATTTAATGGTCAAAGTTATTTTTATGTGCGCTATGTCATCACGCACAGCCTTTTATCCGCAAAAAGTCAGTTTGATGGAAACACAGCTCTAAATAGTCATCCACCCAAAACAGTAAACATAATAACCAATGATAGGTGGCGACATCAACCATTTATGAGCATGTAGTGCCTTTTCCTTACAAAAAACTGAAGGTTGTCTCCCACAATTCTTTGGTTCCAACTTCAAGTTGGTAAGTAGCAACTGCAGAAATGTCCAGCCTACTGCACTCGAAAGTTCATGCATGTGGCAGTGCTAGCTGTGCCACTAGAGATCCTGGTTCCAATCCAGGCTCTGTCGTAGCCGGCCACGACCGGGAGACCCATGGGGTGGCGCACAATTGGCCCAGCGTCGTCCAGGGTAGGGAATGGCCGGCAGGGATGTAGCTCAGTTGGTAGAGCATGGCGTTTGCAACGCCAGGGTTGTGGGTTTGATTCCCACGGGGGCCACTATGAAAAAAATGTATGCACTCACTAACTGTAAGTCGCTCTGGATAAGAGCGTCTGCTAAATGACAAAAATGTGGTTGTTCTAAAGGTCATGTGGCAAGTTGGACAATTTTTATACACATAATGCAACACACTTTGAAAGGTGGTGTCCAATGTTGGTCAACGTCTTGACAAAAGTGACATGCTGGAACGCGCCCACTGTTTTGCGCTTTCAAGACAACTTGGAACGCAGAAAAAAACAGGTCAAATCATGACGTCAGTAATCTTCAGGTCGGAAAGTCGGAGCTCTAGAAAGATGCCAACGTTTCGGACTTGCAATTCCGAGTTGGATGACAGTTCTAAACGATTTTCCCCAGTTGGAGCTCGTTTTTTTCCGAGTTCCCATTTATCTTGAACGCAATGAAGTCGGAAGTCAGAGATTTCCGAGTTCACAGTTCTCTGTTTTGAACGCCGCATAGTATCCCTGAAAACCAGACACATCCGCTTTCTTTCAACGCCACTAAGGGTGGCAGCGCTTATCGTCACTGATGATTGACAGGTTGACTTGGCCAATCGTGATAAGGTTAGGAGTAGTTTTGTCAAATTGACGCGTAAACCAACCAATGATATTTATATATTTAGTGGAGGCGGAAGTTCCGGCTAATCGTATAAACTGAGGCCTCCTCCCCATGTGGTTTGAGGAGCATTTTTCGGAGGTTGAATTGTAATATCACTGTAAGGTAAGACTGTAGATAATGTTGCTTATTTGTGTCATTTTGGAAATATTCCGGTTCTCGTAGTTGTATTAGAAATTACGAACTTATTTTGATGGTTTTCGGATGAGCAAGATATTTGTACATTAATTTTAAGCGGCGTTAGTTCTGAGAAGGCTAGTTTGCTAACTAGGGCTAATGTTAGTTAACCAAAACCGGTTCAAGTCGTGCAAAACATTGGAATTAGCCACATGTGAATGAACAGGTTGTGTAATTTGGACAATAGTCTGTTTAGTTCCATAGCTCGCTACATCGTTAGTTTTATTAGCTAACGTTAGCTACCAGAACTGCTAGTAATTGAGCGAACTAGGTTGGCCTGAACTGTGTGCGGCCAAAGAAGGCGGAGGCTATTCATAACATTGTTTGCATTACGGATTTAACGTTACCAGCGGTATCTCTGACTTTACTCGTTAGTTAGCTACCGAGCTAGCCAATCCCCGACTATTGTTGACGGAACCTTTATTGTAACTTGCTATCCATTTATTACAAATTGCTAGCAACCATGGCCCCTGGCTTTGTTTGTAATAAATAGTTGAGTGGTTTATTTTGCTGTCGAACGTGGATAGTTGGCAGGCTAACTAGCTACTTAACTGGATAGTCATGGCTTAGCTAGTTTGACACTGTCATCGTCATTATTTATTTAAATGTTATGATTACTTGGTGTTACTGAATGCTACTCGTTGTACACTTTTTTTTTTTTTATAGAGGGCTCTGATGTAGACTGTTACCAAAGATTAGCGGATGACCTCTTATTTCCACTGTAAATAGTTAGCTAGTGGCGATGTTAGTCTGTTAACCACCAAATCTCCTAATTGAATACATTTAGGTAGAAGGATTACTTTATCCTATCCCAGGTATTCCTTAAAGAGGTGGGGTTTCAAATGTCTCCGGAAGGTGGTGAGTGACTCCGCTGTCCTGGCGTCGTGAGGGAGCTTGTTCCACCATTGGGGTGCCAGAGCAGCGAACAGTTTTGACTGGGCTGAGCGGGAACTATGCTTCTGCAGAGGTAGGGGAGCCAGCAGGCCAGAGGTGGATGAATGCAGTGCCCTCGTTTGGGTGTAGGGACTGATCAGAGCCTGAAGGTACGGAGGTGCCGTTCCCCTCACAGCTCCGTAGGCAAGCACCATGGTCTTGTACCAGATGCGAGCTTCAACTGGAAGCCAGTGGAGTGTGCGGAGGAGCGGGGTGACGTGAGAGAACTTGGGAAGGTTGAACACCAGACGGGCTGCGGCATTCTGGATGAGTTGTAGGGGTTTAATGGCACAGGCAGGGAGCCCAGCCAACAGCGAGTTGCAGTAATCCAGATGGGAGATGACAAGTGCCTGGATTAGGACCTGTGCCGCTTCCTGTGTAAGGCAGGGTCGTACTCTCCGAATGTTGTAGAGCATGAACCTACAGGATCGGGTCACCGCCTTGATGTTAGCGGAGAACGGCAGGGTGTTGTCCAGGGTCACGCCAAGGCTCTTCACACTCTGGGAGGAGGACACAACGGAGTTGTCAACCGTGATGGCGAGATCATGGAACGGGCAGTCCTTCCCCGGGAGGAAGAGCAGCTCCGTCTTGCCGAGGTTCAGCTTGAGGTGGTGATCCGTCATCCATACTGATATGTCTGCCAGACATGCAGAGATGCGATTCGCCACCTGGTTATCAGAAGGGGGAAAGGAGAAAATTAGTTGTGTATCGTCAGCGTAGCAATGATAGGAGAGGCCATGTGAGGATATGACAGAGCCAAGTGACTTGGTGTATAGCGAGAATAGGAGAGGGCCTAGAACTGAGCCCTGGGGGACACCAGTGGTGAGAGCATGTGGTGCGGAGACAGCTTCTCGCCACGCCACTTGGTAGGAGCGACCGGTCAGGTAGGACGCAATCCAAGAGTGAGCCGCGCCGGAGATGCCCAGCTCGGAGAGGGTGGAGAGGAGGATCTGATGGTTCACAGTATCAACGGCAGCAGACAGGTCTAGAAGGACAAGAGGAGAGAGAGTTAGCTTTAGCAGTGCGGAGAGCCTCCGTGACACAGAGAAGAGCAGTCTCAGTTGAATGACCAGTCTTGAAACCTGACTGGTTTGGATCAAGAAGGTCATTCTGAGAGAGATAGCAAGAGAGTTGGCTAAAGACGGCACGCTCAATAGTTTTGGAGAGAAAAGAAAGAAGGGATACTGGTCTGTAGTTGTTGACATCAGAGGGATCGAGTGTTGGTTTTTTGAGAAGGGGTGCAACTCTCGCTCTCTTGAAGACGGGACATAGCCAGCGGTCAAGGATGAGTTGATCAGCGAGGTGAGGTAAGGGAGAAGGTCACCGGAGATGGTCTGGAGAAGAGGGGAGGGGATAGGGTCAAGCGGGCAGGTTGTTGGGCGGCCTGCCGTCACAAGTCGCAAGATTTTATCTGGAGAGAGCGGGGAGAACTGTGACAACTGGTGTGAATGACCAGTCATTATTTCCCTCCCCCCCCACCCCCATTTTTTTAAATCTCTGTAGACAGAATGGCTGAGAATGACGTTGACAATGAGCTGCTGGACTATGAAGAGGACGAGGAGCCTCAGGGAGCCCCAGAGACCGTTGCCCCAGCAGGCAAGAAGGAGGTGAAGGGCTCCTATGTCTCCATCCACAGCTCTGGCTTCAGAGACTTCCTGCTCAAACCAGAGCTGCTCCGTGCCATCGTAGACTGTGGCTTTGAACATCCATCTGAAGGTGAGTGCAATGGGTGGATGAGTGCTGGGAGTGGCATAAATGAAGTCATGAATAGATGAGTGGCATGTCTGTGGATACAATGGAGTGCATGTCTAGGAAGACATAGAAGTATAAATGGTCATTGGGTGTTGATGGACCACTTGTCAATTACAATGCATGTGTTGTCCAAGGTGTGATGGCAAATAATGCCTCTTTTGTTCTGATAAAGATGGTGAAATTGCATTCAGGCACACTGACCAAATGTCTAATTGTTTTCCAGTTCAACATGAATGCATCCCTCAGGCCATCCTGGGCATGGACATCCTGTGCCAGGCCAAGTCTGGTATGGGCAAGACGGCAGTGTTCGTTCTTGCCACACTACAGCAGATTGAGCCCGTGGATGGACAGGTCAGTATCTGCACTCTGAAAATGTCTCTGGAATGCCAAGTTTCAAGTATGTGTTATGCATAACCCACAAGTGATCTATTAGCGTCAAATCCTCCTCTCTCCTCCAGGTGTCAGTTCTAGTAATGTGCCACACACGAGAGCTGGCCTTCCAGATCAGCAAAGAGTACGAGCGCTTCTCCAAGTACATGCCCACAGTCAAGGCAGCCGTGTTCTTCGGAGGCCTGTCCATCAAGAAGGATGAGGACGTGCTGAAGAAGAACTGCCCTCACATCGTGGTGGGAACCCCTGGCCGAATCCTGGCCCTCATCCGCAACAAGACCCTCAACCTAAAGAACGTAAAGCACTTCGTCCTGGATGAGTGTGACAAGATGCTGGAGCAGTTGGGTGAGTCCTGCTTATTATCCCTCTTCCTATATGGAGATGCTTTTCATCCAACCAATTTGTCATTTTACCCCCCCCACTTGGCTGTTTGGGGGGTAGTTTGAAGCTGGGCCGTTTTATCCCTGGTCCCATTGCTCTCGTCTTTCAGACATGAGGCGTGACGTACAGGACATCTTCAGGCTCACACCCCATGAGAAGCAGTGCATGATGTTCAGTGCCACCCTCAGCAAGGAGATTCGACCGGTCTGCCGCAAGTTCATGCAGGATGTGAGTACAGGGCCAGCAGGGGGTAGCAATGCCACTTCATGAGGTTATGGACTGCAAATGCTGTTTTACAAACAACTATCTTTGCATTGACTTCATAGAAAAGTTGATTTTGTGGTTCTGAAGTGACGTTCTGTCTCCTGTAGCCCATGGAGGTGTTTGTAGATGATGAGACCAAGCTGACTCTGCATGGTCTGCAGCAATACTACTGCAAGCTGAAGGACAGCGAGAAGAACCGCAAGCTCTTTGACCTGCTTGATGTGCTGGAGTTCAACCAGGTAATCCCACAGACTAATGGTATCGTTTTTATCCCTGTAAAAAATAGTAGTATTTGTGCTGTTTGCTCTAGGTTTTAATGTCTTCTGTGTGCCTCTAGGTGGTGATCTTTGTCAAGTCAGTGCAGCGCTGTGTGGCGCTATCTCAGCTACTGGTGGAGCAGAACTTCCCTGCCATTGCCATCCACAGGGGCATGGCTCAGGAGGAGAGGTCTGTCGCTCACACGCACACCTTTCTCTCACACATCTCCAATTAAATGGAGCCCCAAATGCTGACTGTTTATGGAGCTGAAAGCCTCTTCAATTAACTCAACACATTGTTGCCTTCAAAGGGCAGCCTCTACATCCAGTAATACCTATAGCAGCTGTGTAAATCCTCTCTGGCTCGCTATCCCCAGGCTGTCCCGCTACCAGCAGTTCAAGGACTTCCAAAGGCGGATCCTGGTGGCCACCAACCTGTTTGGCCGAGGGATGGATATTGAGCGGGTCAATATTGTCTTCAATTACGACATGCCTGAGGACTCAGACACCTACTTACACAGGGTGAGTCACATAACTGAAGGAGCCTCAAACACCAGTATTCTGGTTGTAAATGGTATTTTCAAATACCCATTTCAATGATTGATGCATCTATGACTATTTCATTGACCTCTGTAGATCTCAGATATAGGCTCTGAGTTGTCACTCCCATCTGACCATCTTGCCCCTCAGGTGGCCCGTGCTGGCCGGTTTGGAACCAAGGGTCTGGCAGTGACCTTTGTGTCAGATGAGACAGACGCCAAGACTTTGAATGATGTGCAGGACCGCTTCGAGGTCAATGTGGCCGAGCTGCCAGAAGAGATCGACATCTCCACTTACAGTAAGGCTCTCTCGATCCTTATACATGCAGCCTCCCATGGAGTCTTTCTCTATTCAAACTGACATCACTTTTTATTCTTACAAGTTGAGTCATATTTAAGTCTTTCTGTCACTGTCTGCTGATACTTGTTTAATTCAATTTAAAAGGGAATGTATGTAGAATGTAGTGAAGAGGGGCTAAAATTGACTTGGCTATCATAATAAACCTCAATGTGCCCTGTGTTGTGCCTGGGGCATGCCACCTCTGTTAATCATTAGTACTCTAATGCTGGGCCTGGAAGGCCAGGGGGATATTGTCAGCTCATGGTAACCCCCAAGATAATTGCCTGGTATAATAACTCCCTGAGTAATGGTGGTGACAAGAGACAATTGGATTGCCATGTAGGGCTGTCCTCCACACAAAAAAAATATTTGCCGCCTGAAAGTCGTCTGTTCTTTCGACCAATCAGTTGGTCAACATGTTATTTTTTTTTAAGGTGTATTTTTCCATAGATACACCCTATGTGTTTTAATAAAATCAACTATGCACTGCCCTTGTCTGATGCTTTAAGCCAGGGGTGTCAAACTCATTCCCTGGAGGGCCTAGTGTCTGCTGGGTTTTGGTTTCTCCTTTCAATTTAAGACCTACACAACCCAGGTGAGGAGAGTTCCTTACTAAACAGTGACCTTAATTCATCAATCAAGTCCAAGGGAGGAGCGAAAGCCCTTAGACACTCTGACCTCCAGGTAGCCTAGGAATGAGTTTGACACGTGCTTTAAGTGCACAATTTGATGAAATAAACAAATGATTCGGGAGCCAGAGATCAAGAAACTACCCGACCACCACGTCATCCTCCTGCTGGTCTTCACAGATTCTGCCGTTATGCTCCTGAAGTTGCCAATAATAGGCTACACCAGGGGTCGGTAAGTTTTTCATGTGGAATGCCAATTTAATCAATTTCTACCGATTTGGGTGCCAGTTATGGTTTTCATTTGCGCATTTTCGTGGAACAGTGGTAATAAATTATATGAAAATGAGTTATAAATCGAATAGTAACTTCTATTGCTATGTAAAAATAGCCTACATAAAGCCACCATTGCAGCCTGCAGATAGAAAATATCATGATTTAAAAATAAATATCCTATAAATCACATTGGCTACGCATAGCCTGTCTGCAACAAACTCGAAACATTATCAACTGGGTCCAGCCCGACGCTAGCAAACTTGCAACATTATATGAAATATTCTTGCCTCCGTTTCCTGCACCAGTGAGCTCCAAACAGACACAGCTGTAGGCTATTTGCGCAAGGGATAAGAAGTAATCGGGACAGCCTATTTTATGACGTTTCCACTGGATCAGAGCATTACATTTTTCCCTTTCACTCAGTGGTTATCAAAAGGGAGAGGGCTGGAAATATTTTTCAAATACATTAAGGAACTATTGTCAATCTCAATGTATGTAAACAACATGTCTTCTGAGTGGCGCAGTGGTCTAAGGCGCCGCATCGCAGTGCTAACTGTGCCACTAGAGATCCTGGTTCGAATCCAGGCTCTGTCGCAGCCGGCCGCGACCGGGAGACTCATGGGCGGCGCACAATTGGCCCAGCGTCGTCCAGGGTAGGGGAGGGAATGGCCGGCAGGGATGTAGCTCAGTTGATAGAGCATGGCGTTTGCAACGCCAGGGTTGTGGGTTCGTTTCCCACGGGGGGCCAGTATAAAAATATATATATATATATATATATATGTATTCACTAACTGTAAGTCGCTCTGGATAAGAGCGTCTGCTAAATGACTAAAATGTAAATGTAAATGTAAACAGACTTTGTTTACTTGCTGTTTGAGGTGATGAAAAAGTTACTTTGAAGCTCTACACCTCATTAGTGGTGGTGAGTTAAGCCAATCAGAAATACTATCATGTCCCCAAATGGGCACGTTTTATAGGCCTACATTTGCGTGTAGGCCAGGTAGCCTAGGCCTACTTCTATACGTAGTCAGGTGAGCGTCTTTACTCAACATTGACAGGAGCGCTTTAAACAAAAGACAATTAATAAATTGACAACTAGTAAATGGAATTAAATGTCTCTAAAGTTGTTTCAAGTGTAGCATTGGTTGTGCACTCTATAAATGTGTCCACTCTGACGATGAATGGTAAGACCGTTTTAATGTAATTTCTGTTAATGCATTCAATATTATTACAAACATTGTAGATGAGAAATTGTGAATCAATGGAAAATGTACTACTGGTGACGTAATGGGGAATTGATAGACACTAACAAAGGGAAAACAATTGACACAGTTATGGAACAATTAATTGACGGGAGAGCGCATTCTGGAGAGAGATGTGTGTTGTGCATCTTAGCCACGAATCAAAGGTTTCTCGTGCCATAAAGAGAAAAAATTGTACATATGACTGCTCAACCAAAAAAATATTGGTTGACCGACCAGTCGACTAAATGGGATCAGCCCTAAACTGGGTAGGTCTTAGCGAATGGAGACCCCTTACATATTTAACGCTGCGATGACAAGCTGGAATGCCCAGCTGTTGCTTATGGAGATGGTCTTCAGAAGTCTCTTCTCTCCTTCCTCACCCACCACTTTTTCTTTCTCTCTAGTTGAGCAGTCCAGATGAGTCCTCCATCCCAGAAGAAATGTCCCCTACCACTGAATCTGTCCTTGTTTGGATGAAAAAACCCTCCTTGCTGTTTTATTTTAAAGCTCTGTTCCTTGACTATGTTCACCGTGTTTTTTTATTTTTAATGTATCTCATTGGGGGTTGTCCAGTTTTTAATTGTTATTGTGGTTTGCTTTTGGTCAATGAAATTAAAACTTTTTATAAAACTCATTTTAACTGATTACTTACAATGACGTGCACATTATGCAATTCTTCAAATGACTTTAAATGGACCATCAATCCCCCCTCCGACCAGCATGCAAGCTTACAAAATGTTGGGCGAAATCTAAAACGCAACATCAGGAAAGTGTATAGAGCTTTTTGGAAATTACTCTTTACTGTGTGTCCCAAGCAAAATGATTGTACTTTGGCTCACTGTCAAAGCTGGGAAATCTAGGCACAACTTCATTCTCTGTAAGGGCTCGTAAAAGGAGGGACTATCCCAGCTAATTAGAAAGCCCCATAGTGTCTGCTGATGCATGACTGACATCAGTGATCATGGCTCTAATATGAGCGGGCATCTGCGGCATCCTTCCATTGGGTAATTGCCTAATGGAAAAAGTATTTATACAGGAATCAAAAGGTTATAAGCATCTGCTATCAAAGAAAACAATCCATTCATGCTAATTGGCCACAGCTTGGTGTAGTGTTTGAACCATACTTTCCCTGCTATCTTTAGTGAAAAAGGGTTGTGACTAAAGGGAGTATAGCCCTTAACCATGACCCGGTTTCATTACAGAAGTCATTGGACGAAGGTGTCTTCTGTAAGCGGGAGTTTTGTTAAGAGCCCTGACTCTGTCTGAACATTAACACGCATCGCTTGCGGTATGGTTTTGAGTGAAACAAATACTTTATTACAAATGCAGCATGAACTCAATAAGCCTGTAAATCAAAGTTAGGACAAAACAACCAGATGTTTGCCATTTTACAAGTTTTCATCAATCATTTGTTCAATAAAGCGCAGAGATTTCCAAATGGCAGTGTGTGCTGTGCTCACATCACAGAACCCAGACTTGCTCAGTGCTAGCTATACATGGTCTGGTTAATTGGTTATAACTCAAATGGATTGGCCTGTATACAGCAGCAACTCTACAAACAAAAGGATGCATCTGTACATAGCTGCTCTATAGTGTCTAGTTATAAAACCAAATACTTTTCTCAAACCACAATCTATATAGGCAACAGTGATGGCAGTGTCTAACCAATCAGATAACGTCACTTTTTTCTTTTTACAAAGTCAATCACCCTAACAGGCTGTGTGAGGCAACTCAAAGCCTGTCCCAACCTAGAAGTTGTACAAAGTTTAATCATAGAAGAATACAAATCAACACTTAAACAAATACAAATAAAACAAGGCAGGTTAAAAAATCTCATGGACTACAATGTAATATGGGCTTCAGTTCTTGAATCCTCTAATACTTTTCATGGAGTCCGAGGGAAAAGCATGTGAATTACACATCTTTTAGTCTGAGATATACCCCTCCGATTCAGTCATGAACAAAGCTGCTAAGGTGCATGAATTATTAACCTGTCCTAATAGGGAAGAATTTGGCATTTTAGTAATTCTAAAGAGGTCCATGTCTCACCAATACGGAATCTTAACCTCCATCTTCAGACAACTGTTATGCTTATCTCTTCGAGGTGCTATAACAGACTACTGACCCATGTCCTTGTAAAGGAGGCCATTTGTAACCCCACCCCTGACCCCTTTGTAGTGTCCTCATGTCCGCTTCAGTCGCTAATGAGCATGATGTAATCGTCGACATGTCAACCTTCAATGGCAGAGAGCAGAATTAGACTCCACATAAAACAACATGAGTAAGAGTATTGTGGATTAGTTGCTAGATTTCTTAAAATAACAAACCAGAGGGTGGCTGAGGCTCTTTCTACCCCTCAGTCAGGATTGTAATTTGCTTTGAATTAGCGACATTACTTCTCGATGCCAGAATCCTAGGCTTGTTCCGCTGGCGCTAGGTTAAATGTCTCACTGTTTCAGGGCTGAAGCATAGAGGAGTAAGAAATGGAGACTGGTCCAACTGTGTAAATGACCTTTGACCTATCACGCACACATAAAGCCTCTCTAACCATAACATCTCTCCTTGGGGAGTTGTCTTCGTCCACTATTGCTCAGGTAATGTGGCTGTTTGATTACAGTAAACACTTGTGTGACCAGGGGTCAGGTCCCAGACCTCCTGGAACTTCCCTCTCTGCTGACAGCTCTCAGCTGTTTTGTCTCTCTCAGGGCCCTCCGGTCATGCCTATCCAAACATAGCAGCATCGCTTCTCTCATTGGCAACCACTGTGTCATCGTCTCTGTCACAACAATAAATACCTTGGAATAAATATCATTACAAATAAAAAATGTCCCTTCCAGAGCATTCTGTGGAGGCTCCATCTTTTGTCCCACCAAAATGTTGTCTTTTAGTGTTTTCATGTGGTTACACAAATAGCAGGTATTGGAAATCTACTGGAGAAGTCATTCCGTTTTTTTGCGAGTCTGATTCTCCTTCCTCTCAAACCAAACCTGCTTGCCATTGACAGGCCTACTCTATGCTGGCAGTCACCATGAAATGTAACACCTTACCATCCCACGTCCACAAGTCTACTGGGTGTGTGCATCAGTTGGGTTGGAGTCTGCATTGGGTGAGTCCCACCTTTCTCTATCGTCCCCACAGTGCGGGTTCAGTCCCAGAGTACAGGAGTGCATGGTGAGTGACAAAATGGTGGCCGGTCAAATCCATGTTTGTCTATTTACACACTTTGGCGATTCCGGTTGGTGAACCACAATGGACCAGGTGTCTACTCTAAGGCCGGCACTAGTCACTCATCTCTGTCCAGAGTGCAGATCAACGTATCAGTTTCCTTCACCCAGGTCTCCCAAAACATGCTCCAGGAGGGTGGTGGGGGATTTGTGCATCTGGCTAGCGTCTACTCAAAGATACACTTAGGACTGCTACTCTATCAGGGACTTGTTTGGGGGGTAAAGTGATGGGGAGTGAGTGAGGGATTTGAGGGGGACGCTAGTCGGTGAACTTGTGTGTGTCTCCGTAGAGCCACTGCTGGGGCGGGAGGGCAGCCTCGTTCAGATGACTGCACTTATCACTGCACTTGCAGGACTGCACGAACATGGCGGAGCGGTCAAAGCGCTCGCCATCAGGGCAGGCGAAGGTCACGGAGACGGTGCGTGTGCGGCGGGGCGAGCAGCAGCGGCCGTCCACACACACGCCGCAGTAGTTGGGCCGGTAGAGACGCGTGCTGCGGCAGCCAGCATAGGACAGACGTAGGGGCTCTGGGGCCTTGTGGGTACGGGAGCACTTCCTCCCTTTCTGTGGAGAGTAGAAGAGAAAGACAGTGTGGGTTAGTCACTGTACAATCCCAGTGAACCACAACTGCAGTTATTATGCTGGCACAGGGAGAGAAACTCTGACGAAAGGTCAAAACAACAAGACTAGGGCTAGAGAAGGGCACGGTGATGGTATGGGTGGGTGGGCATCCAACACCAACAGTTATGAGGTGGCATAGTGTCACAACGCCCCAACAACTCTCAAAAGACAGGAAGAACATACTAAGACAGGTGCCTGACAACCAGACTCATCAGGGAATCACTGCTCTGGTGAGATGTAGAGGGGGAGAGCGTTTTCAAGGGTGTTACATGAAAGGAAAGAAAGCGAGGGAGTGGGAGAAAAGAGAGCGCTTTGCGTCATACACACAAGGGCCTATTAACACCTCACGGAGACCTGGGCAGAGTGGGAGAGGTTGGTAGCATGGTGGATGTGGCTACATGTTAGCTACCACAGAACTCAGGGATAAGAGTCTCTACTTTCCACTGTCACCTGACACAACTATTTGGTGCCTTGTACTGTTGGTCTTTAGGTCTTACACTCCCTACACCCAAACGAGGGCACTGCGTTCATCCACCTCTGGCCTGCTGGCTCCCCTACCTCTGCGGAAGCATAGT
The DNA here is from genome assembly GCF_020615455.1 of Coregonus clupeaformis. Classification (NCBI taxonomy): domain Eukaryota; kingdom Metazoa; phylum Chordata; class Actinopteri; order Salmoniformes; family Salmonidae; genus Coregonus; species Coregonus clupeaformis. Next base: position 24,921,552 of record NC_059198.1, read on the forward strand.
TCCCGCTCAGCCCAGTCAAAACTGTTCGCTGCTCTGGCACCCCAATGGTGGAACAAGCTCCCTCACGACGCCAGGACAGCGGAGTCACTCACCACCTTCCGGAGACATTTGAAACCCCACCTCTTTAAGGAATACCTGGGATAGGATAAAGTAATCCTTCTACCCCCCCCCCAAAAAAAAAAAAACATTGTAAAGTGGTTAGCCCACTGGCTATAAGGTGAATGCACCTATTTGTAAGTCGCTCTGGATAAGAGCGTCTGCTAAATGACGTAAATGTCTTCTAATGATGCCTTTTCCATTCACAGTTCAGTTGAACTTGTTCCACAGCAACAGTAATGTGAATAGAGTGGGCTCAGATCCACACTGGGTGAGCTTGCCAGAGGGAGGGGCACTTAATACCATGATGTTAATATCGATGTGACCTCTTGTGGGCGCACCCCTGTCCACACAGTCTCTTAAGGTTTAGACTGGGATGCAGGCATAGACCTAAATACATGTATCTGCAATGTATGAAGGCAGGGGGACCATAAAATGGTTGCCACACCAAAATGGTGACCACTTCCTTACAGGCGGGCTGAACTTCCTGAATTAGCCTCAGTTTCAATTCTCCTCATTAGGAAATGCGACTGAGAACAAGATTTGAGTCATGGAGGCATGCTTTGATGTGGGTGCCTCTTTGTGTGTGTAAGAATATGGGAAGCGTTTGTACTTTCACTCTGCCAAAACAGTACACAGTCACTCACTCTTCTAGATCAAGGGTTCCCAACCTTTTTTTCACGTAAAAAAAAATGTCAGGCCTCCCCTTTATTTTTTTGAATGATTGTTTAATGATATAGCCTATATTAACTACACAACCAGCTTGATTTGGTTTAATGTGAGGGATTTAGGAAAATGCTGTTCTTTGAAGCTCATTTCCTGCAATTCTACGTAGTTTAACAAGACTCTTGACATCTTTTGATGATAATAATAGATAAGGAAAATAAGTTCTAGACCCCATTTCCCCAAATGTTATTCCGCTACCAAATGTGTTTTATGATATTTATATGAACTCTCAATTGAATTATACATATTCTCTTTTACACAAAGTGAATAGATCAATTGATAGCGACAGAGTCACACATTGTATAAGATTACTTCTCAAGCAAAGTCCAATTTCTTTGACTCCTCGACTTTAGAAGGTCGTAGCTCTGCTTCTGAATGTCATAGAGCCAAACCAAATATATTCCCATGTGTATCATTCGAGTGTTCCTCTGGCATTTTACTACTTGTTTCTAGCCTAAAGCATCACAGATGTATGCGTCATCTCAAATCAAGGAATGTCCCACACCCCCCCACGAAATGTTGGCGCCCCCTTTTGGGGCCGTGACCCATAGGTTGGGAACCCCTGTTCTAGATAAGGTGAAACAGTCTAACCAGGTCTTGTCTGAAAGTAGCCTAGATTAGCTAGCAGGCTAGCCAACTTATTTCGCCGATTAGCTTCAGCCGGCCAGTGTGCGACCGTGGCAAAGTTGGTTTGACTTTGGATAGCCTATCTGTGTGGCTAGTTAGGGACAGTCAATAAATTACACAATGTAAATGGGACAATATTTTTATGTTACACATCTTTCAGTTGTCTCATTAAATGCTTTCAATATTTGTATATGAATTTCTACAGCTTATAATGAAATCAAATTTGGAGCGGTTGACATTTTTAAATATTGTCCTATGTACATTGTGTGATTTATTGATGGTCCTTAGCTAGCCCCATAGTGATATTGAATGTCAAACAAAATTTACCATGGGCATTACGATCGGGGATGCGTGCAGCTGGGTTCCGAATTGATGATTACTTGGGTGCTGTGGGCATGTGGGCAGGCTTGAAATAAACCCAACCCCAAAAACATGTTACGGTACCCTTCATTCCTTGACATACCATTTTTTTATTATCTCGCAAATCTCCATTTGGGAGGAGACTGACTTAATGACCCAAATGATCCTATTTACACTTTGTAGTCAATTTTGACCCTAGAGTACATGTTTCTGACTCATATTGATGCCACATAGGCCGATTACTACAAGATAAGTTGTTTATTACCTTCATTTGCTCTTTACGGTTTCTAGACCCTTCACACACACACTTTACCTTGACAGGGATGGACATGGAGCTGCAGGGCCGGATGTTGCACAGACGCGTCTCCTTCACTAGCTTACACTGGGCGTTGTCATTGGTGACACGAGAGGACACGGCCATCCCACAGCTGCGTGAGCACTGGGACCAACTTGTGGTCTGGACCACACACTGACCTCCAAACTGCCTCCACGCTGGACAGAAGGAGAGGAAGAGAAGGATAGAGTGGGGGGGAGAGGACCAGGGAGAGGCAGAGGCAGAGAGAGATGTAAGCACACTGGCCTCATTCACAGAACAGGCAACACTGACGCATAGAGAGGGTGATTACAGAGAAGGAAAAGCTGGACGACAGAGGTATATGCTGTGTGAGAGTGGTGTGTGTGTGTGCCTCTGGTGCGCAAGTAGTCAGTGGAAACCATGGCGCACTCAAACACTGACACACACACAGATGCAGGGGAAAGGGGTGCACAGTGGGTCTGTTTGAGTCGGGGGCTAAAAGGCTAAAACACAAACATGGCGTTTTACTGTGGGGAGGAAACAGACGGCGCTCTGAGGCGACATCACGGCGCCCTCTCTTACCCGCCAGGTGCTTGTTCCCGCGCAGCTTGTCCCACTTCTTCTCTACCTCCAGTAGCTCATTTCCTATGGTATCCTTGGGCTTGTAGTGGTACGGCTTGGGGTATGGTTTGTAGGGGTAGGCAGGGTAGGGCATGAAGGGGAAAGGTGGAGAAGCTGGAGGCAGTGGGCGTCGGTGTACTGGGGGTACAACGGATGAGCCCTTGTGGCAGTCGATACTGAGGCAGCACTGCCCAGGCACCTTGACCAGGCGCGGGGCAGGGCAGGAGGGCGATGCCAGGGGCACGTGGCTGGGGCACAGGGGCACGCAGCCCACTGCCCCATCGATGCACGTACACTGGTGTTTGCAGCCAGCCCGGAAATTCTCCCCATTCTGGTAGATCCGGCCGTTGTATTCGCAGGAGCGACCCTCGAGCTGCGCTGTTAGGGGAGACAGATAAAAAAGGATAGACTTAATAATGTCTGTATGTAGAGGGCTCTGAGGTATCACTAGCTAATGGCCATGCCTTTGGTTGTATTGCTTAAAACACAATGAGTTCAGGTTGAGTGAGGTAATAAACAAAGTGGAGGAGAGGGACAACAATAGAGACAAAGGAATAGAGAGAGAGAATGGGAACATCAACAAGAAAGGCCCAGAACTAATTGTGTATGAGAAGTAGGAAGTGAAATGACAGAAGAGGGGGTAGAGAGAGAAAGAGAGCGAGAGGGGAGCGAGACACTCTATCCCCAGTTTTATGAAGGAGCCTCTATTCTTAGTCCAGGGAGGAATTTTGACTTGTTTACAATGTCGTTCCGCTTCAGTCCCTCTGCGGGACTCCCATACAACACCCCCAAATACCCCCCTTTATATAGAACCCCCCCCACATAAAAAATACCCCTGTGTGTGTGCGCGCACACAGAGCTAGATAAATAAATCCTACCCCCTGCTCTCAGTAGTGTGGCTCATGAAGGTGCTCTCTCTTTTAAACATGGCACCAGTTTCAAACCCCAGATCCATATCAAAGACAACCAACATTCACTTTTCATTGAATCCATACAACCCCAGACTAAACTCAACCCTCATGAACCCTGACAACCCCGCTTGTATTGTGTACATACCCCTGCAGATGCCATGAGTGTGGCCCACGTCGTTGCCATAGTTACACTCCAGCCCCTTGTGGTGGTCACAGGGGCGTGAGTCGTAGCAGTCCTCGTTGAGCTGGGCAGCACACACCTTACAGCAGCCACAGCCGTCAGGTACAGAGCTGACCCCCGGGGGACAGGAGGGGGGGCCAGCCGGGCACTCACACACCACAGGGCAGCCAGCACTCACCTACAGGGGGCAGCATGGAGACAGACAGGTTTGAGGGAATGGCGCAATACAGAGGATTGAAAAAAGGATTTCAGTGAGGGCCGTTCATAGCCTAAACATTAATAGAATGAGAAACTGTTTGTTTCAAGTGGAGTCAGGCTACACAGAGCACAGAAGATCTTCAAAGTGTTTGGCTTAAATATTCACTAAATATCCAGCATCACCAACCCCCTGGGACATTTTCCCACCCTCTGTCGCTGTCACCTTCCTCTTGGCAGAGACGAGCAGGTATGAAAGATAAATTAAATGTGACCCCCTCCCCAAGTCCCAACACCACAGCCCCCCATAACCCTGCTAAAAAGGTTTTGGGTCTGCCTGTCGACAGTTGGATAAGATCGTTCAAAGGATCCCTCTCCTGCCATGCCATCCTGGGTTCAGGGGGATTGGGTGGTGGGTGGTGGGGGCTAAATGGTTTCGGCACAGCGGGCTGCATCTATTTCCAGACCTGAATGTGTCACTTTTCATCTCTGTTTGGGAACCCTAACTGGGTCCTTGTGTGCCACTGGGGTTTAAAGGGCAGCAGTGGTCCAATATTCGAATGGTATTCAGGAACCCAGGTAAAATATGAGCACTTGAGCCAGGTTAACGTTATCTGTCATGTAATCAATGTCATGCATTGGAGTCAGATAACTACACTGTTCCTTTCTGTCTCTATCTTAGTGTATAGAAGACACTGTGGTCAACATCACTTTCATTACAGAGTACAGTACCCTACTTTTCTTTTCTGGATTCTAGTAGTGGGGTGCCCCCATCTGGCCATAAATGTACACTGTAAAGGTAAAACGACTGCATTTCCTCAACTGTAACTTCAAATTCACAGTGCCTTCACATTAACGCAATATTCAGAGACCCAATGGTATTTATTTAACGGTGCAGACAGAGGACTAGTAAGCTTGTCGGTGGTGCAGTCTGTTGACTACCCGCCACTGTGCTGACAGGAGACCTACCCGACACGTGAACTTCTATTTTCAATGTTTACACAAGCTTGGCTGAAGCCAAGATAGTACAAAATCATTGCATACACTTACCAAGGAAATAGTCGCCATTTGAAACAGAACAAGCCATTTTAACGTCCTCATGTTGTCAAATGACAATTGAAAGAAAAAATAAAATAAAGAAAATGTGAAATAATTGAAGGTAATTGTTGTTTTAATCCACGAACAAAACCCCACAAAGGGAACTGTCCAACAAGGCGCAGTAATTCCACAGTTAATGTATAGTGTTCTTCATAGAATATCAAAACCTGCACATTTTCATCTATTCATTTTTGCAGCTCGGTTATATATTGCCCCTGTGCTTTTTGTTGCAGCTCCGCCTACCACAGTCGGTCTAGCCAATTAAGAGGCGGGCATGAGGCCAGGGTATTCCAAAGGGGGAGGAGAAAGGCGGGCCTTGGATCTCCAAAACGGATAGCTGGGGTTTGAGGCGTGGCCAACGATGAATGCGTTCATTCATAAACATTCAGAATTACTACATTCCAAAGAGGACCTGGCTTTTGGTGTTTATTTATTTATGTTTGAATTAAAATAATATTATTGATGCTTTTAAGTTGTTTTCACAGGCATACCTCTGTCCAGATGTTGCTTTGTGAAAGGCAAGATACATATACTCAGCTGGCTAGTGTGTGCTACATTAATACTGGAACAGCCATAGAAAACAGCTAGGAATTTCGTCCCCTTTATAAAAAAATACTTAACGAGGAGAGCGAGACATATAAAGTATACATATAGATGGGCGTGTAGACGTTTCAGCAGAATTAGCTCTGATATACCAAAATATTGCTCAAGTCTACGAAGGTGATGGTGGAAATGATAGCGATAACTCCCCTTTCAATCCATCACTCTCTCCTCCCATATCCTGTCTGTCGTCAACATCAATTTTACCTTCCTCATAGGTTCCCATGGTGCCCCTCATTCGCCGCTCTCTCTCTCACAGACATGTTTTGAAGGAGGGAGTGTGCTAAAGGTCCAGTGGTGGTGAGTGCAGACCAAAGCAGAGCGGAACGGAGGTGAGAACAGTCGGGCTAATCCAGGGCTCGCTGCCATTGACACGAACACAGGAAGCTATCGGTTTACCTGAGCTGGAACACACTTTGACCGCATAGTGTGCGCTGTTACACACTGATACTGTGCTAGGGGCAGACACACATACCACAATCCATTGACACACTGTTAAACTGTACAGTATATCATGCAAACACACTGACACGAACTGTGACCACAAAGTGTGCCGCATTACACGCTGTTTTAGTGAGTAAGACACGTAGACTGTACACACACACTCCTTTATCCTCTTCCCACTCAATCCATCTCTGTCTCTCCCTGACTGTGTAATGAGGTGATGTAATTGGTCAAGGTAAGAAGATCCCCAGCAGCGAGAGAAAATGGAGGGGTAAGTAATAGATGGACACACTCACAGCCGTGTTGTTGTTTTCATATTTCCTCGAAGCTTAGGCTACCATGACTCATCAAAGGACATGTCCTTTCCACTGTAGTCTGTACTTGTCCCACCCAACGCACACATACACTATCCAATATATAACACCAACAGACACACACAAACACTTCTCTCTCTCTAATGAGATGGATATTCACACATGGACATTGGCATTGCAAGTAAGCAATGACCATTCTGTTGACCTTTGCATTCTATGTTGACACAAAAGTCAACTGGTAATAGCTAAAGTGACACTGGTTTGTCAGAACATTGACTACTTTAGTGGAAATCCCTCTATGTTGACAGCAAAAGTCAACTGGTAATAACTAAAGTGACACTGTTTTGTCAGAACTTTGACTACTTCAGTGGAAATCCCTCCCTGTTTATGATCAAATGGAATTGACTGCGGGAAGCTAAAGGGGGAGTGGAAGGAGCAGGGAAAAGGTGGGCGGTGGCAGCTGAGAAAGACATCAAACATGATACTTTCATAAACAAGTCTGTGGAAATCAGTGGAGGCTGCTGAGGGGAGCACAGCTCATAATAATGGCTGGAACGGAGCAAATGGAATGGCATCAAACCATGTGTTTAAAGTATTTGAAACCACACCACTCATCCTCCCCAATTAAGTTGCCACAAACTTCCTGTGGTGGAAATAGAAAAAGAGAGGGAGAGAGACTGAGAACAGAGAGAGAGTAAAGAAGGGAGGATAGTTCTGTGAGATCACTGAAAAGACAACGAGGTCTGCCATTTCATCACTGTCAGTTCAGACCTAATTCCTCCATTACCAACTTTTATTCCAAAACAACAAAACAAGTTGGTTCCATGAGAAACGTAAAAAAGAGACGGTCAGCTTAAAGGGAAGGCATGGGGTGTGTGAGAGGGATAGACAGTGTGTTTACACCACAGGAGGTTGGTGGTACCTTAATTGGGGAGGACCAGCTTGTGGTAATTTTTGGTGCGGAATTGGTGGAATGGTATCAAATACATCAAACACATGGTTTGATGCCATTCCATTTGCTCCATTACAGCCATTATTATGAGCCGTCCTCCCCTCAGCAGCCTCCACTGGTTTACACGTGCAAGGCTAAGGGGGAGGATTAGAAGAGAGGGGGGACAGGTGTGGAGTGTTTGTTAAAGTCAGGAGGGAGCTCTTGCTTGCCACACCTGTAAGCCACACCTTTGAGGTGCATTCTGTTACACAAACACATTTTTGTGCACTAAAACTGTATGGATATGGCCTGTGATTGCTGACATCGTATCAGCATTGGGTGTGTGTCTCAATGCTGGCACATGGGTAGGGTGACTGGGAGCGAGAGAAAGAACACAGCCTGTTCCAAAACAAGTGAAGAGAGAGAGGTTATGGGAGTGGGAGGGAGAAAAGAGGGAAGAGAGAGAGAGGAATTTAAGTCCCACAGTTATTTTAAAACCTAGAACAGGAACTCTTCTGTTGACTTCCACACAGATTGGTACAAGAGTAGAGCAGCACAGAGGAGAAGGAGGGCAGGAACACATACATATGTTCCTCATGCACTAACACACATGTGCACGCCTCTACTGCTACACACTATCAGGTTTAGCTCCCTCCATGCATTTACATCCTTATGCAGGTACACTTTACTACACTACAATATGTGTGCATGCACATAGTCACACTCACTCTCAAACACATGCGCACATTAACATTATACTGTACGTGTAAATATGCTTTCCTATATATCAACAGTCTGTGTACACTTTCATTCCTCACACTAAACATAGACCAAGTAGTCATTCATTTCAATCAAACAAAGCTCTTTTCAAATATATATGCATTTGAAATCAAACAATCTCCTAATTGACGATAATTGAAGATGTATTGAGGGAAAATAAAGAGCAGAGGTCTAAATTAGAGAGCTTGCATCTTGACAGAGAGAAAGGCTCTGAGTCTGTATACAGCACAGATGACAGAGCAGAAACAGTGCAAATGAAGAGACTGAAAAAAATAGGACTTTGGTTTCTGTTTCACTTTAATTTAAATAAGTACAAGGCCAATTACTGTACTTGCCCTAACAACAGGAATTTTACTGTGCCATTTACTATATGTGTCACCAGGCCATTATGAGTAAGGACATTGGGGTTTGGCGAGGCTAGGACAAAACCCAGATAGCACCCTGTGAACAAAAAGCATACACTTTCTCATTCATTATTCCTTTGTCTGGGGCTGACATAAAATCTCAGCCTCATCAATGGTTGTACTGGCCCCACTGTCCTGTCTGACCTGTGGAATGAATGGGCAAGGAGGGAGAAGGAATGAGAGGAAACAAGATGGACCAGTTAGCAGTCCAAAAAAGAGGTTGCTGCTACATGTGACACAGGCCTTATAACAGCTACGTCAATGGTTACCATTAGCCTAGCGCTTGGGTCAGCTTGGTGACGAGCAAGGTCAGGGGTGGCTCGCACTGTGGGCTCAAGGAACGTAACAAGGTCAAAGGGCATCGGCACCTGTGCCTGTTGATCAGCCGTGATGAAGCTTACTGACTCTCCCCACCCCCTGCCACCCAGCCTCGGTCACACCCTCCCTTTTGGCCCACTACCCCCCCTCCCCTACCTCACCTCCAAGATGTCACAGAAAGCACCCTTGTTCTCGACCTCGCCCCCTGTCCGCTGGGACCCCTCAAAAATCCCAGATATCCATGCAATTTCCGGTGCAATGTTTGTTTGGCGGCTAATGGGAGAGGGGCGAGTGGACTTTTTTTTTAAGAGCCTGACTCACAAACATTTTGGGCTGCGTTTGAGGGTAAACACATAAACGGCAGGCTGTGCGAGGCGAGCAGTGAGGAGGACTGAGACGCCGGTGTTCTGGCCCTGACACGCAGCTCCCACCACAGGCTGCACACAGAGCACAGCACTGTTCAGGCCCCAACCGACACCTCAAAAACATGGGCCTCCTCTCTGATCAGGGGAGGGGGCCCTCTGCGGGGGATATCTGGACACGGTCTATAGACAGAGAGGGCAGGTGTCACGATCGTTGGTTAGAGAGGACCAAGGCGCAGCGTGTTGAGCGAACATACTTTAATAGTAAAGTGCAAACACGAATACAAAACAATAAACGATACGTAACGTCCTCAGACAATGACTGACAAGGAACAAAAACCCACAAACACAAGGTGAAAACAGACATTATAAATATGGCTCCCAATCAGAGACAACGAGCCAAACAGCTGACACTCGTTACCTCTGATTGGGAGTCACTCATCCAAACAAAGAAATACAACCACATAGAACAACCCAACCAAACAGAACACAACGAAACGAACACACCCTGGCTCAACATACAAAGTCCCGGAGCCAGAGCGTGACAGTACCCCCTAAAGGCGCGGACTGCGACCGCGCCTCAATAAGGGCTAAACAAGGGAGGGCTGGGTGGGCATACCTCCCTCGGCGGTGGTTCTGGCTCCGGCCCTGATCCCCACCTCCTCTCCAACCCCCCAAAGTACCCCTGGTCCTGTCTAGCCCCGCTGGTCGGAGCCGGACTGACGACACGCGCCCCTGGCTTGGTGCGTGGAACAGGAACGGGCCTCACCGGACTGACGACTCCATTCCCTGGTTTGGTGCGAGTAGCAGGAACGAGCTGGACCAGGCTGACGACTCGCATCCCTGGTTTGGTGCGAGTAGCAGGAACGGGCTGGACCAGGCTGACGCCTCGCACCCCCTGGCTTGGTGCGAGTAGCAGGAACGGGTTGGACCAGGCTGGCGACTCGCACCCCTGGTTTGGTGCGAGTGGCAGGAACAGGCCGGGTCGGGCTGGCGACGCACACCGTAGGCTTTGTGCGTGGAGCAGGGACAGGCCGGGCTGGGCTGGCGACGCACACCGTAGGCTTTGTGCGTGGAGCAGGAACAGGCCGGGCTGGGCTGGCGACGCACACCGTAGGCTTTGTGCGTGGAGCAGGGACAGGCCGGGCTGGACTGGCGACGCACCTCGTAGGCTTGGTGCGTGGAGCAGGGACAGGCCGGGCTGGGCTGTCGACGCACACCACTGACTTGGTGGGAATGGCAGGAACCGGCCGGGCTGGGCTGACGACGTGCACCACTGACTTGGTGGGAATGGCAGGAACAGGCCGGGCTGGGCTGACGACGCGCACCACTGACTTGGTGGGAATGGCAGGAACAGGCCGGGCCGGGCTGACGACGCGCACCACTGCCTTGGTGGGAATGGCAGGAACAGGCCGGACCGTACTGGGGACACACACCACTGGCCCCACGCAGGGATCAGGAACGGGCCGGACTGGACTGGTAACACACCCCAGTACCTCTCGCCGTGCCTCCACACTTTCCCTCTCCTCTGTGCCCAGTGGCCCCCCTAACCTGGCGGCCTTCTCTGCCAACGCTTTGCACCGCTCTAACCCGTACACCTGCTGCCCCGACGTCGTGAGCCCCCCCCTAAAAATTTCCTGGGGGTCTCTCCTCCCCGTGGCCCAGGCCTCTCTCCCTCTTGCCAGACTCGCAATCATCTCCTCCCACGTCCATCCTCTCTCCTCGTCACGCTGCTTGATCTGGTTAAGGTGGGTTTTTCTGTCACGATCGTTGGTTAGAGAGGACCAAGGCGCAGCGTGTTGAGCGAACATACTTTAATAGTAAAGTGCAAACACGAATACAAAACAATAAACGATACGTAACGTCCTCAGACAATGACTGACAAGGAACAAAAACCCACAAACACAAGGTGAAAACAGACATTATAAATATGGCTCCCAATCAGAGACAACGAGCCAAACAGCTGACACTCGTTACCTCTGATTGGGAGTCACTCATCCAAACAAAGAAATACAACCACATAGAACAACCCAACCAAACAGAACACAACGAAACGAACACACCCTGGCTCAACATACAAAGTCCCGGAGCCAGAGCGTGACAGCAGGGCACACACACTTACCTAAAGCTGAGGTTGGTTCACTTGTTGACCTGGGTCTTTCAAACTATACATGCTGAATTTAATGCAATTGAAATGTGACAGGACAACATATCCTTAGAAACTATTCCTGTGATTACTTGTAAAGGATATACAGTATAATAGGCTAGAGCAACATACATTATACCTGGATAAGCCTTGTTAAGCATGTGTATGCGTAAAGCGCTATATACAAATACATAAGCTAGGTGTCAGTCAGAATATGCCGAAGTAACAAGACAAAAAAACGCATATAGCATAAACACAAATGGCCTCGAGTTGAGAGACCCCTTTCCTTTGCTGGACAATATCACTTCCTCCTGAAGGGCAGAGGGTGGAGGAGGGGTACAGGCAGGGGGTGGAAGGGGGCATGTGGGGAGGTGCATGGCGAGGGTGGCGGGGAGTTTTCGGGAAGCAGCAGGGGTACATGTAGGAGGGAGCCAGACTGACAGATAGGCGGGAGGAAGTGGGGGCGTCTGTCTCTCCTGTGGTTGGCTGCTGGATGTGAATACCCCTCTCTGCGTCCAGCCATCCTCTCTCTGAACCCACTCTGCTGATGTTTACTTCTGTTGGGGGAAATGGCCTCCTTCTCCCTATCTGTAATCCCCAGACTCTGTAACCACTGGCACAGTCCACCATCTCCCTCTGTCTCTGGGGTGAAGAACGGGGCCACATATCTGTCATTGGCATGGTCCTCTTCTTTACAGTCCACCCTCCTCCTTCTCCTCTTCCTCCTCTTCACCTTCTGCTTCTCTTTCAATCCTCCCTCTCCAGTCCCAAGATCCTCTCGCATTTTGAGAGGAGCCTCTGCTCTGTCCCATCTTGCCATGCCTTTGATATCTGTCCTTAGGGGTGGGGAAATCTGAGAAAAAGGCTGTCCGCCCTGCTGTCTGCTTTCAGCACTGATTATGAATGAGAGTGTATCTTTGAGAGGTCCTGTTGGTGGTTCTAATACAGTGAGCCCATGTCTCTTGGGCTGTGTTTGTGTCTCTGAGACTGTGTTTATGTGAACGTCCTTCTCTGACACTACGTCATTGTGAGTCAGTGGATGTGGGAGCGCGTTGATGTGGGTGCCTGACAGTAAATCTTGGAGGGTGTGTGTTCCTGAAACCTCACCGGCGTGTGTATTTGCAGGCAGCACCGCTCTGGACCTGCGGAATATGGAGCGGAGACGTCGGTGGGGTGGCAGGCTGGCCGACAGCCCCGACGATCCGATGCTGCGGAACAAGGGTGGGGGGCGGAGGGTGACCGAGGGTCTAATCTCTTCACCTGTCCTCTGGAGCATTACATCTGCTCCTCTCTCCTCCTCCCACTCTTTGAGGTGCCTCCAGCAGTCATCAGATCTGTCCCCCCGTTCAAACTGCCAGTGTCGGGAAGGCTGGCACATTCTCCCTTGTTACAGGTGGAGGTAGATGGGAGTCTGTGTTTAATGGTATTGGATGGGGTAAAACATTTCACTTGGTAAGATGACCACCTCTGGTTGATATGCTCTGTGAAGACCTCTTGTTAGACTTTTCCTAAATGTACTTAGTATTTTAAAATCCTGAAGTCACTTCACCAATGTCCGGATAGGTCATAAACATCCCGTTCAACAAGGCACCCTATAAGTAGACAGTGGATACACATTTACAGAGTTAACACAGAGCACAAGAGGTTGGTGGCACCTTAATTGAGGACGGGCTCATGGTAATGGTTAGAGCGGAATTAGTGGAATGCTATCAAATACATCAAACATATGGTTTCCATGTGTTTGAAGCCATTCCATTTGCTCCGTTCAAGTCATTATTATGAGCCGTCCTCCCCTCAGCAGTCTCCACTGACAGTTATTCAGAGTTAAGTCATCAAAGCTATGGTATTGCACTGCAGCCAAAGAAAACAGTCCATGTCCAAGAAATCAACATGACATAATACAGTAGTTGTGAAACAGAGGAGGCTGGTGGGAGGAGCTATAGGAGGACAGGCTCATTGTAATGGCTGGAATGGAATAATGAAACGGTATCAATCATATGGAAACCACATGTTTGACTCCGTTCTATTAATTCCATTCCAGCCATTACAATGAGCCTGTCCTCCTATAGCTCCTCCCACCAGCCTCCACTGTTGTGAAAAGACAGAATAATAAACACAGAAAGAGGAAAGGACAGTCAAAGAGAAAACAGTGAGTGCAGTGCAATGATTGTGTACAATAGCTAATTAATGGTAAGAAGTACTACACTTCTACAAAGAATACGTGAAAGCCACTCACAGGGTCAGCTGTACTCTCTGTGTTCTCCTCAGTCTTCAACTTCAGGAATGAGCTGGCTTTTATTGAATATCCATTCATTGTTAATGCAGCAGTCTGGTCCTCCTGTCCATCTGTCCACATCATAATCAGTAATGCCTTGCCCCCATTTCTGAATCCATTGTCTGTCTGTCTGTCTGCTGTCTACTCCACTCTACTCTCTCCTTATCTAGTCTGTCTCTGCACCCTTCACACCCACATCGCTCTACCTTTCATCTGGTGGCCCTCTGACATTAAAGGTGGTCGAGACTGCCTCACTTCTCTCTTTCATTTTAGTCTCCCCATCAATTATGAATGAATGGCTCTCTGAAGAGCAAGCGCAAGCACCGTACCCATATTGATAATTTAGCTTAGGTGAATTTATAGATGCCTGAGCTCAATGCAGTGACCTTTGTAGGCAGGTAGCCTATAGCGGTTAAGAGCGTTGGGGCAGTAACCGAAAGGTCGCTGGTCAGATTCGCCGAGCCGGCAAGGTTAAAAAATCTACGGTTCTGTCCTTGAGCAAGGCAGTTAACCCCCAACAACTGCTCCCCGGGCGCCGATGACGTAGACGTCGATTAAAGCAGCCGCCCGTACATCTCTGATTCAGAGGGGTTAAATGCGGAAGGCACATTTCGGTTGAATGCATTCAGTTGTGCAACTGACTAGGTATCCCCATTCCCTTTCCATCTGTTAAATCTTCAAGATTGAAAGCAGCTCCTTGGGGTAGATTTGTATTGGTATCCGCAGGTAGCTTAGTGGGTAAGAGCGTTGTGCCAGTAACCGAAAGGTCGCTGGTTCTAATCCCCGAGCTGACTAGGTGAAAAATCTGGCGATGTGCCCTTAAGCAAGGCACTTAACCCTAATTGCTCCTGTAAGTCGCTCTGGATAAGAGCGTCTGCTAAATGACTAAAAAAATGTAAAAATCCGCAGTATTTTGCACCGTATGATTCATTGACAAAGGTAGAAAATAATATCTCCCTCTGTGTCAGATTCCATGTGGTGGGGTCTCCACGATTTGCAAATCCACCTCACCTCCTCTATCTCGAGGTCTCCCTATTGTTTTGCCAGATAACCTTTCATAACACTTCAAGCGCATTGGCGCCACTGTAGTTCTGAATTTGAACTCGTGGCGGCGCTACTCGCCCAAACGTAAACTTGAGACGCACAAATAATCTGTGCGGCCTCTTTTATATTAACTGTAAACGGAAGTACTTCATATAGAGACCAGAACGGTAAGTGTTTTGTGTCTCTATCACTACAATGATATTCTGGGTGACATTGGCACGTAATGGCAGTAGTTTTGCTCCGGTTTGTGGATGTGGGCGTTTTATAATGGGAGGACACAGGCGCGAGGAAGGTGAAGGGAGACGCGGGCAAAGTCACACGGAGGTTATTCGAAGAAAAAGCTGAGCCCAGTTCGTAAATACGCACACTGTGGTTGCGAAACACGACGCCGTTCTATTGGATGGTCAAGCCACTAGAAAAATTACTATATACAAACTCTTTGTGGTGGTTTATTGCCCCCCGTATCAGCAGTTGTCAGTGAAGTTCGCTAGCTAGCTAGCTAGGAATCTGTTTGAATCTAGTTCCTTGCTGTTCGTGTTATGCATAGCCACTAAGCCAGCCATCTCTCACACACCTACATGTTACTGTATGGTGGTAAATAACTTGTATAGGTGTCCTCCCCCTGATGTCACAGTCCAACCATAGTAGCTCTGCCTGAGTAGTGGCCCTGTTTTGATTATGGTGCCATGAAATTACATTTATTGATCAGACTTCTGTTCTCTTCCCCAATTATGTCATCTTTCAGATGGCTCACCGGCTGCTAGTCCGTAGAATTTGGACCCTCTCTGTAAAAGACCTCCGCTGTCTCCCGGCCTCCACCTCATTCTCTACCTCCCTGCGTTCCTCCACTGCCCCTCTATTCTTCCTTTCCCCCAAACGCACTCTGTCCCGCTCCCTGCCCCACACTTCCCGCAGAGAGGTCTCCTTCAACGTGCAGGACCATGAGGACTTCACAGAGAGAGTCATCAACAGTGAGCTGCCTGTGCTCATTGACTTCCATGCCCAGTGAGTAGCTAATAGATGAATGAATGAATATGCTTCATGGACCCGCAGAGGGGATATTAGGCTCCACTTATAGAATTTACAAACTACCCTCTAATGAGAAAGCAAAGGCCCTAAGAGACAATACATGGAGAAGCATCAATGTCTGCCTGTTGAAATTACACTACTGAGATAACAGCAGGAAACTTTATTTTACTTTATAGCTTTTTCAACTATGTACCCAACAAGTGCATTTATTTATCAATCATATTGAATTGGCATAACATGCTCAACAGCTTTCCCATTGTAAGAAAAAAGCATAACAGTGAAAGTTTTGACTGAGTGCATATCATGTTTGATAACAACACCTTACCCATACTGTATGTGTCTGGCTGCATGGCTTGACATCTGATGGTGTTTCCTTTCGAGGTAGATAATTTGAGGTTACACAACAAGAGGCAATGCCAGGACAGCCACATTGGGTTCATGCTCTACAACACGTGTCAAACTCATTCCCCGTAGGGCAGAGTGTCTGCGGGTTTTCGCTCCTCCCTTGGACTTGATTGATGAATTAAGGTCACTGTTTAGTAAGGTACTCCCCTCACCTGGTTGTCTAGCTCTTAATTGAAAGGAAAAACCAAAACCCAGCAGACACTAGGCCCTCCATGGAATGAGTTTGACACCCCTGCTCTAGAAGATCACATACATAGCCTGGATATATACAGTAAACATGATCTTGATTTGCATAGTGGTCAGTGTTGCCCTGGTCATTGTCGGTTTATGTTTTTGCCAACTTGTTGACATTGTCTTGCTAGGCAACAATTTAATGTTATTATCCAGGTTCTATTCTGTACTCTATGCTTCACAGATATACAGTGGGGAGAACAAGTATTTGATACACTGCCGATTTTGCAGGTTTTCCTACTTACAAAGCATGTAGAGGTCTGTAATTTTTTATCATAGGTACACTTCAACTGTGAGAGACGGAATCTAAAACAAAAATCCAGAAAATCACATTGTATGATTTTTAAGTAATTAATTTGCATTTTATTGCATGACATAAGTATTTGATACATCAGAAAAGCATAACTTAATATTTGGTACATAAACCTTTGTTTGCAATTACAGAGATCATACGTTTCCTGTAGGTCTTGACCAGGTTTGCACACACTGCAGCAGGGATTTTGGCCCACTCCTCCATCCAGACCTTCTCCAGATCCTTCAGGTTTCGGGGCTGTCGCTGGGCAATACGGACTTTCAGCTCCCTCCAAAGATTTTCTATTGAGTTCAGGTCTGGAGACTGGCTAGGCCACTCCAGGACCTTGAGATGTTTCTTACGGAGCCACTCCTTAGTTGCCCTGGCTGTGTGTTTCGGGTCGTTGTCATGCTGGAAGACCCAGCCACGACCCATCTTCAATGCTCTTACTGAGGGAAGGAGGTTGTTGGCCAAGATCTCGCGATACATGGCCCCATCCATCCTCCCCTCAATACGGTGCAGTCGTCCTGTCCCCTTTGCAGAAAAGCATCCCCAAAGGATGATTCCCACAAATGAATTACTTAAATCATCTAATAACTTAGATTCCATCTCTCACAGTTGAAGTGTACCTATGATAAAAATTACAGACCTCTACATGCTTTGTAAGTAGGAAAACCTGCAAAATCGGCAGTGTATCAAATACTTGTTCTCCCCACTGTATGTGGAGACTTTTGATTGAAATTTCACGGATACATTCAGTATTATTAGTTCTAACCAGACATCCCATGTTTGTTCTATAAAGGTGGTGTGGTCCCTGCAAGATACTGGGGCCAAGATTAGAGAAAGCTGTCGCCAAACAGAAAGGCAAAGTTGCCATGGCAAAGGTCGACATAGACGATCACACAGACTTGGCCATTGAATATGGGGTAAGTGGAAGCTGTTGACATTATTGACCGATATTGCAATTGTTAGGTCCTGTTAGAAAATGTGACATTTCCTCCCTTCCTTGAAGTAATTGATGATCTAAAATGGTTGGATTTGTGAAAGCAGGGATTCCACTACATAGCTTACAGCAACCCAGTCATATCAGATCAGTGATTACTTTGAGGAAGGAAGGATGCATTTTGTACTGGAACAGTGCCTTTGACTGATGTCATTGCGGTTACTGACCTTTACCTCTCTCTACAGGTATCGGCGGTCCCCACGGTAATCGCCATGCGAGGAGGCGACGTCATCGACCAGTTTGTGGGAATCAAAGATGATGAGGCGTTGGACTCATTTGTCAGAAAGCTCATTGGACAATGAACATGTCGATCACATCCCTGTGATCTAACCCCTTATGACCCCATTGTTGTCTGAGCCTGGCCTGGTCCTCAGCACTACACGGCCATGTTGAACCTGTTAAAACAACAACCAACCACCCACCCACCCCCCCACCTGACCACAACCCCACCTGACAAACACGCACACGCTCACACCCATCCCTAAACTCTGCTCTGTATTATTCTGTCTGTCTCTGTCTGTCTGTGGTCTAGTGATGGGTGTGTGCTTGTGTGAACTTCAATTCCCCTCATTTACTCATATATCGCTCCCATCTTGCAGCGGTTCCCTCCCTCATCAACCTGTAATATAATGGCCCAACCCTGTGGAAACTGGAAGTGCAGCCTGAGCCAGTGTGTACCAGTTTACTACAATAGATTGTTCAGAGTGGGCAACTACACCGCTGTACTTTACTGCATAGTACAGGGACAAGTCGTTTTAGTATTAAGTGGGGAGAGACGTTAACAGGAAATGTGATATTGGTGAATGAGCGGTGATGTCGCTCTCTGCAGTTCCTGCTTTTGTCCACACGAGGGTGGCCTTCCCCTAGCATTGTAGGCTGCACAGTCATTTTACACCATTATGCCTAATAATGTGAGAGTGGAATGTGTCTCATGAGTGTGTCTGTATGGATGTATCTGTGTATAAGTTTCTCAGTCTGAATCGGTCTGTCTCTTGGTTTTGACTGAGAGATTTGAGATAAGCGGGAAACACAAATATGGTTATGGGTTCGATTTAGATTTTATTTCTATAAACTATGTAATATGACCAAGCAAAGTAATAAATAAAGGATATTAAAGGTGTTCTATATTTGTGAATTGGTTTGTGGTATAATTTGAGTGTGAATTGGTTTGTGGTATAATATTACAGGTGGTAAAGGTCAAGGAGAATCATGAGGAAGTGGTTTCATAGTAATATTGGAGGACTTTAGACCTATATGACTTTAGCAGTAAAATAATATTCTTTATAACTATCATTTTGTGTTCGGTGGTATGTAAACTATGAAGTTAACATCGAATCAGTTGTGGTCATATTTCAGCCATGTGATTCCCTTGTGTTAATTATGTGGGCAGTCTAGTTAGCAGAGTGGTGATGGAATGTTGACGTAGGATGATGGTGTGATGTTTGTTTGCCTGGGAGGTAGGAGGCAGGGATGTTTTCTGTCACGCAGATTAATTTACATATTTATTTCTAGTAGAATGAGTGTGATGTTCTCACCGTTACTGACAAACTTTGGTATAGACCTAATGAGCTGGAAGAGTCTTCTGTCTGTATCAATCCACCATGTTACATTATTTTCCATCTAATTTATCCCTCATTCAGTTTCTTCCTCTTTTCCCTTTCATGTCTCTACATCCTGTATTTTCTCTATCAGTTTTATCATCCTTTACCTCACTGTTTCTATTTAATCAGTATCTCGCTCTCTTTTTATTTCTCTCTGTTTCTCTGTCTGAACTTGTTTCACCCCCCGCTCATCAGTGTAATGGTGTGGAAGGCTGAAGCACGCCCCACGCCAGCTTCCCCTTAACACCTCTCTAAATTACCCCTCTCTCTACCTCCCCCCTATTTATTTCCACCCCCCTTCCCTCCATGTCAGTGGCTTCACACCAGTTCTCTCACCTACACCCTAACTCACCAAGCTGTCAAGGTAGGCACCTGGGCTCTGACTCCCCATCTCCAGTTATCATTCCGTCTCACATGATGACACACAGGGACATTCCCACACTGCATGCCTCACGATCATAGCGTGTTATTACAGAATCACCACTGACATAGTCATGGCACAGGCTTCCAAGCTACCCTTAAACAGCGTACATTTGACATGTTCCGTCTGTAGTTTTAATAGCCTTCGATTAGATCATTGCCACACAAATAATGGCCCCCAAGAAATTGAGTGTTGAGCTGTTCAGTAGCCAGTTATAGAGGATATAGACATCCAGGGATTTTCAACAAGGAATTCCATAGGTATTACATAAGCAGGTGTGAGTAAGCAGGAGGTACAGTTGGAATAGCTAATGGTCTCGATCTATAATCCAGACTGTTATTGTACTCAATGAAAGACATTCCTCTTTGGACTCTATCACATATTTGAAATGGCTGGAATAGTAGTTCAGCAGTACCTTTGTTAATCATCTATTTTTAACCAGTCCTCCCTCTCCCCTCATGTTCTCTCTCCTCCCCCTCCCTCTCTCTCTCTGTGTGTCCAGTGTCTAGACCACAGTGCTGATGATAGGTATAGACTTATGTAGGCGTACTTGTTGTCGCAGCTTCTTTAAAGGACCAGTGCAGTCAAAATTATTTCCTGATAGTTGCTGGTTGAAAATACAATCTACACAGGTCCTTCTAATCAGCAGGTTTGCAATAGGTGGGAGTTTCTGACATCGTTATGCAGTAAATTGGTTAATAGACTAATAACAAAGAGAGTTTAAATAAATCTTTTACAGGGATTTGATATCGATATAAAAAAACGGCTACATTGGGCCTTTAACTACTCTTTGTCTGACTTATGCTACGTTTGTAACCAAGTGGGAAGTGAGAATTTACCACATAGGACTGGGAAAAATCCACTTGAACGCCCCTCCAACTGGTAATCACTAGTGGGAAATTTGTCTATTATCCTGAGCTCCCACTTCTCCCACATGCTGACCTCTGATGTAACCTACTAAGGAAATTACCTTGATAACAGCATTTTCGGCAGATAAATGCAATAATTGCAATAAAACATTATTTCTAAAAAGCAATCTACTAATATGGTTTTTGAACACTATACTTTCTTTACAAGCATGATAGCTGTACTTTTAGTTTATGGTTTATGCAGCTTGTTGGTCATTAGCCAATCAGCGTTTCTCAACGAGTTCAACGCACATGAATGCATCAAACTTGTATTTACTTCTTCACAACTGGTCAATTCCCACCTCCCTTGGTTATGAACGCAGCATTAGTCATAGGAATGAGGTGAAGAGATGACGGAATGCTGGAAAGGTTCATGAGTAGCGTAACCCTACACCTCTTCCGCCAAAAACAATAGACCACACCTCCATCCTCGCTCCTGCTGTCTCTCTCTCTCTCTCAACCACTCTGTTACCATATAAGGCAAAAACGACTGGGGAAGCCAGTGACTGTTGAACAAACGGGCTGAGAAGGGAGAGTTGCAGAATTCCTCTGCCATCTCTCTCTCCCCATCTCTCTCTCTCTGCTTTTCTCAGACTCTAAAACTTGTAATGTTTGTTGTGTGATTATTTGACTGGCCCTGCCTGTGCCACATAGTCAAAATGCCTTTGGAATGTGTGTGGGTGATGCTGTAACAACAGCCATACCTGACACAGCCCAAGAGTATTGTGTTTATAGTAAATACATAGCTCTATCTATATTTCAAACACATACTGCCCTCCAGCTTGTTGAATCTCCATTCTGTTCCAGACAAATGTCAATTTAACATACACAAAGCAGACACTTTCTCTTTATCGCTCCCATCTTTTTCCCATCATGTACATACAGTATACATGATCTGAACGTATATTTTGGCTATGAGAGTTGATTACTGCTGAGTGGGAAAGAGAATATGAAAGAAAAGAAGGAACCCCCTCCCCCCTTTTCCCTTTTCTCTACATTCCAGACTTTTGTGAGTCAACATGGTTCTTATCACCCCTTCCTGTGTACTGATTACTAGGGGAGGGGGAGGTAAGAAGCGAGGGATGCTGAAAAGGACAAAAGAAGGAATAAATTGCCATGTGTTCTACTACTATAATTTCATTACAGCATATTTGGCATGCTGGAGCTGTTTTTAATTACTTTGCGGTTGTGTTTGGACATTGCTGTAAGGGATGCTCTATGCCATTTAAGGACATACAAAAATACTTTCACACAGCCATACTCTGTCATGTCAAGACAAGCTGGCTAAATTTAAGTGAGTTGCGTAAATAGTATTGGCAGGGAGTTTGACATGATTGGTGAATGGTGTAGAACAACAGCAAGGTGCAGGATGCTGACAACCAAAACAATGTGTTTCTACAGATAGCCATTAGGCTCATATTCAAATGTGTTGTATGCTTAATATGTGTCACACCATGTTTAGATAGGGTTTTTATCTGGAATGAACAGGATACAGCACCCCAATCACTTACAGATCTGACACACATGCAGGCTGGCCCATACACATTACTCTCACATATAAATGCACACACATGAAATCACAGAAGCTATTGGTGTGTAAAAGAGCTCAATGAACTCATACCAGCCTGTTCACATAGTGCTTGTCAGTGGGTCCCTTTCTTTCTGAGCAGATTATATGACTTTACACACCCAGAATTACAGACACACCCTGTTGCTATTACAACTGCAGGAGAGCGAGAAAGAGAGCGAGAGAGAGAGACTGTCATAGCAAGGGAGAAGGGACGGATTGAGGTCAGGAGTGTGTCTCCATATTTGGTAATCTACTCTTTTCCTCTGTTTTAATCCCTCGTCGCTGCCCTCTGGGCCCAAATAAATGTGTTGTGTCCTGTCACTACTGTTGTGACTATGATTGAGCGGAGTATGACGTACAACTCAGATTAGGTCTGGATGGGTGGCTTCACATATCTTTCCCAAATCCCTTCCTGTCTGCTACCTCAGCATCTGGTACTGCTCAGAGGTGACCCTTGACCCCTGGGCTAGATTCCTTGTATTTCCCAACCAGCCCTGACTGGGCGATGTATTGATTTTTCCAACTGCATGGCATGTTCGTCAGTGTCATCGTGTGCTATATGTGATGCACAGTTGCTAAATATGCAGGAACAAACACAAACACATTCCACACATATTGACACAATGAACAGTATAACGTTATAATGTATTTCTGCTTTAAAAAATAATACAATTAGGGTGTAGATAAGCTTTAATATTACAGATAGATTGTGGCTTCTATCAATGTAATTGTCTGCATAATTTCCAATCCCCTATATATATTTTCTGTAAACACATTGAACAGTATAATGTTGAACATGTTGAACATTGAACATATTTTTCTGCTTGTTAACAGACATTATACATTAATTGGCTCATACTTTTAGTTAGTTATAGGCTATAACTATGGTCCTGAGTTTTTGCTGATCATATTGTGTGGTCTGGAAAAACTCATTTCCCTAAAAATCGTTATGTCATCTTACGGTTATGATAAAGCTGTTTACCCAGACTGCCTCTGTTAAGTGCACATGAGATATAGGTTGTGTATGTCAATATGTTGATGCCACCTGTGTCGAGGATGTTTTTGACAGTGTTGGTTGTGTTAACCCTTGTTTATCCGATGAGGTCACAACATAATCTGTTTCACATTCAGGTCCTTTGGAACGCATACAGAGCCGGCGTCACCCCTAGGAGAGAGTGAAGATGAGAATGAGTGAGGTCAGGAGTGCAAAGTATTAAATGGCCTCATTCTTCCTCTTTCAGCTTTATTCTATCCCTTTTCTCCTTGTTCCACCATACTCATTTTCACCTGGGCATTTATTCAATATATTTCCTTTGTCACGTTTCTTTTCTCACATGAAAAATATTTTTGTTTCCTTTGGAAAGGGTATTGTCTCCTTGCTGTTAGTGGCCTGTATACTGGTCCAATGCCTTTGTTCCGTCAGACTGTCTCTCACCTTCTCCAGATCTCACACAATGGAATGAGCAGGTAGACGTGGTACTGAACAACTCTATGTACTTTCGCTCTCTATCCTCTCAGCATCCATCAGCTCATATCATCCCCTCTTTCGTTTTCATCCTTTCATCTTCTCATTCTTCACTTCTCTTCTGCTACTCTACCCCCAATACCAGCCCTTCCCCCATCGCTTAGCCATGAAATTGATATTGTTGTCTTGTGTTTTCCAGTATTGTTATTTTAAGGTTCCTTTCTAGGCGAACTTGTCCAGAGCTGCTTGTCCAGTCTGCAGGTTTTATCTCCATCTGGATGTGCTGAGGCTGTGTAGCCTTGGTAGGGTACGGTACAAACACACACACACACACACACACACACACACACACACACACACACAGCAGTTACTCTACTTGGGAGTGAATCTGGTACTCTCCACTTTTTCAGCCTGCTGTCCATAGTACATCTACAGCAATAGTTTTACCAATCTCAGCTATTGTATCTAGACTTACGATGAAAATACATATTTTCCAGACGTTGACATCACGTGCATTTCAGGTGCTGAATGAAAGGTTAGAAGACATATATTCCAGATGTCAAAAATAAACATTTTCTGGACGTTGAAATCAGGTGCATCTTATGTGCTGAATGAAAGTAAAAAAAATTGACTTTTCCAGATTCCATTGATTCTATGGCTAAATTTAAACTGCTATACATTCTCAATTAAGTAAGCAATAAAACACAATTTTTCACACCTCTAAATGGGAAAGAGGAGAAAACTGAAGTTTGCCACTAAATATTTGTTTTATTGCTCCCATCTATCACATGCACTTATGTTAGAGTTTTCAAAAGCTTTAAAACTGACAGCGATGATGTTCAAAGTAGTCATACAAAATAAACCAACAGACAAATTCAACTACAATAACATTCTGTGTAACGGTTACAGATATATATTTTTTCTTGCTATTACTGTGATATGTTGTTGTTTATCTACCTTAGTTGAATGCACTGACTGTAAGTCATTCTGGATAAGAGCATCTGCTGAATGACTAAAATGTAAATGTCACAACACACTTGCAAAGCATTCTGGGTATTATTCTAATGAGTTCTGCCCCCAAACAAGTACAAATGTGGTCAGTGTGGACCAGATCTAAATCTGAACGAATCATAGACCTGTTTCACAGGTTTGAACATCACAGTACAGTATGGCAACGTTTAGTACAGTAGAGCACAGTAGAACACAGAAGAGTACAGTACAGTACAATCAAGTACTGTATGGTACAGGACAGTAGAGCTTGATTCAGTAGAGTACAGTACATTACAGTACAGTCTGGTACAGTACAGTAGAGTTTAATTCATTAGAGTAGAGTACAGTAGAATACAGTAGAGTACAGTAAAGTGCAGTAGAGGACAGTATAGTATAGTTTAATTCAGTACAATACTATACAGTAGAGTTTAATTCAGTAGAGTAGAGTGCAGTTTTGTTCAGTAGAGTAGAGTACATTAGAGTTAAGAAGGGTAAAATACAGTACACTATACTTTACTTTCTTTACTGTACTGTGTACTGTAATATACTTTACTCTGCTGTGCTCTACTGTATTGTGCTGTACTGTGCTGTCCAAACTTGTGAAACATACAGTAGATGCCGATGATTGGTTCAGATTTGGTCTGGTACGGGCCGGACCAAATCTTTACCAATTATAGACGTCTATGTTTTGGCCAAATATAGGCTGGTCGGGACCGGACATCTGTGGACGTTCAAATTAAGGCCGGCCCAGGTCAAATCTGAACCAAACATAGACGTCTACATTTGGCCCAAATCAAGGCCTGTATGGACCGGAACAAATCTGAACCAATTATACACGTCTATGTTTGGCACAAGTAACAGCTTCTACCCCCAAGCCATAAGACTCCTGAACAGCTAATTTATTTATTTATTTTTATTTATTTTCTATTTAACCTTTATTTAACCAGGTAAGCCAGTTGAGAACAAGTTCTCATTTACAACTGCGACCTGGCCAAGATAAAGCAAAGCAGTGCGATAAAAACAACAACACAGAGTTACATATGGGGTAAAAAAACATAAAGTCAAAAAAATACAACAGAAAATATATATACAGTGTGTGCAAATGTAGCAAGTTATGGAGGTAAGGCAATAAATAGGCTATTGTGCAAAATAATTGCAATTAGTATTAACACTGGAATGCTAGATGTGCAAGAGATTATGTGCAAATAGAGATACTGGGGTGCAAAAGAGCAAAATAAATAACAATATAGGGATGAGGTAGTTGGGTGGGCTAATTTCAGATGGGCTGTGTACAGGTGCAGTGATCGGTAAGGTGCTCTGACAACTGATGCTTAAAGTTAGTGAGGGAGATAAGAGTCTCCAGCTTAAGAGATTTTTGCAATTCGTTCCAGTCATTGGCAGCAGAGAACTGGAAGGAATGGCGGCCAAAGGAGGTGTTGGCTTTGGGATATACCAGTGAGATATACCTGCTGGAGCGCAGACTACGGGTGGGTGCTGCTATGGTGACCAATGAGCTAAGATAAGGCGGGGATTTGCCTAGCAGTGATTTATAGATGGCCTGGAGTGTCACGATCGTCTAACAGAGTGGACCAAGGCGCAGCGTTGAAAGTGAACATATCCTTTTATTTTACTGATCACACGATCAAAAACAATGGACGATAACGTGACGTCTACGGTTTAACACGAACCGAAATGAACAAGAAACCACAACACAAAGTGAAAAGACCGATAGTTAAATATGGCTCCCAATCAGAGACAACCAGCTGACACTCGTTGCCTCTGATTGGGAGTCACTCAGGCCAACATAGATTTACCAACATAGACTTACACACCCTGGCTCAACATAACATAGTCCCCAGAGCCAGGGCGTTACAGTACCCCCCCCCAAAGGCGCGGACTCCGGCCGCGCCAAACAACCACAACAGGGGAGGGACTGGGTGGGCACTCCGCCTCGGCGGCGGATCCGGCTCCGGACATGACCCAGGCACGGGTTGTGCTGGACTGACGACGCACACCCCTGGCTTGATGCGTGGAGGAGGAACGGGCCGGACCGGGCTGACGAAGCGCACCCCTGACTTGGTGCGGGGAGCAGGAACGGGCCGGACCGGGCTGGCGACGCGCACCACAGACTTGGTGCGGAGAGCAGGAACGGGCCGGACAGGGCTGACGAAACGCACCACAGACCTGGTGCGGAGAGCAGGCACGGGCCGTGCCGGACTGACGACGCACACCACTGGCTTGGTGCGGGGAGCTTGGATGGGCCGGACTGGGCTGGCGACGCGCACCACAGACTTGGTGCGGAGAGCAGGAACGGGCCGTGCGGACTGGACGACGCACACCACTGGCTTGGTGTGGGAAGCAGGAGCGGGCCGAGCCGGGCTGTCGAGCGCACCCCTGACTTGGTGCGGGGAGCAGGAACGGGCCGATCCGGGCTGACGAAACGCACCACAGACTTGGTGCGGGGAGCAGGAACGGGCCGGACAGGGCTGACGACGCGCACCACAGGCTCGGTGCGAGAGGCAGGAACAGGCCGAACCGCACTGGGGACACACGCCACTGGCCCTATGCAGGGATCAGGAACGGGCCGGACCGGACTGGTAATACACCCCAGTACCTCTCGCCGTGCCTCCACACTTTCCCTCTCCTCTGTGACCAGTGGCCCCCTTAACCTGGCGGCCTCCTCTTCACACCCGCTGGACCGCTCCATCGCGGCCTCCTGCTGCCCCGTCGTCCACGTCGTGAGCCCCCCCCTAAACATTTTCTGGGGTTCTCTCCTCCTCGTGGACCAGGCCTCCCTAGCTCTCGCCAGACTCTCGATCCATTGCTTCATAGACCAGCCTCTCTCCTCTTCACTTAGCGTGGCCCAGCCGAAACTCCTACTCCCCTGATCCCAGGTCCTTCCTCTCTCCTCTTCACGCTGCTTGGTCCTGTCTTGGTGGTTTCTTCTGTCACGATCGTCTAACAGAGTGGACCAAGGCGCAGCGTTGAAAGTGAACATATCCTTTTATTTTACTGATCACACGATCAAAAACAATGAACGATAACGTGACGTCTACGGTTTAACACGAACCGAAATGAACAAGAAACCACAACACAAAGTGAAAAGACCGATAGTTAAATATGGCTCCCAATCAGAGACAACCAGCTGACACTCGTTGCCTCTGATTGGGAGTCACTCAGGCCAACATAGATTTACCAACATAGACTTACACACCCTGGCTCAACATAACATAGTCCCCAGAGCCAGGGCGTTACATGGAGCCAGTGGGTTTGACGACGAACATGTAGTGAGGACCAGCCAACAAGAGCGTACAGGTCACAGTGGTGGGTAGTGTATAGGGCTTTGGAGACAAAACGGATGGCACTGTGATAGACTACATCCAATTTGCTGACTATTTTGTAAATGACATCGCTGAAGTCAAGGATCGGTAGGATAGTCCGTTTTACGAGGGCATGTTTGGCAGCATGAGTGAAGGAGGCTTTGTTGCGAAATAGGAAGCCGATTCTAGATTTAACTTTGGATTGGAGATTCTTAATGTGAGTCTGGAAGGATAGTTTACAGTCTAACCAGACACCTACAGTGGGGAGAACAAGTATTTGATACACTGCCGATTTTGCAGGTTTTCCTACTTACAAAGCATGTAGAGGTCTGTAATTTTGATCATAGGTACACTTCAACTGTGAGAGACGGAATCTAAAACAAAAATCCAGAAAATCACATTGTATGATTTTTAAGTAATTAATTTGCATTTTATTGCATGACATAAGTATTTGATCACCTACCAACCAGTAAGAATTCCGGCTCTCACAGACCTGTTAGTTTTTCTTTAAGAAGCCCTCCTGTTCTCCACTCATTACCTGTATTAACTGCACCTGTTTGAACTCGTTACCTGTATAAAAGACACCTGTCCACACACTCAATCAAACAGACTCCAACCTCTCCAAAATGGCCAAGACCAGAGAGCTGTGTAAGGACATCAAGGATAAAATTGTAGACCTGCACAAGGCTGGGATGGGCTACAGGACAATAGGCAAGCAGCTTGGTGAGAAGGCAACAACTGTTGGCGCAATTATTAGAAAATGGAAGAAGTTCAAGATGACGTTCAATCACCCTCGGTCTGGGGCTCCATGCAAGATCTCACCTCATGGGGCATCAATGATCATGAGGAAGGTGAGGGATCAGCCCAGAACTACACGGCAGGACCTGGTCAATGACCTGAAGAGAGCTGGGACCACAGTCTCAAAGAAAACCATTAGTAACACACTACGCCGTCATGGATTAAAATCCTGCAGCGCACGCAAGGTCCCCCTGCTCAAGCCAGCGCATGTCCAGGCCCGTCTGAAGTTTGCCAATGACCATCTGGATGATCCAGAAGAGGAATGGGAGAAGGTCATGTGGTCTGATGAGACAAAAATAGAGCTTTTTGGTCTAAACTCCACTCGCCGTGTTTGGAGGAAGAAGAAGGATGAGTACAATAAAAATTACAGACCTCTACATGCTTTGTAAGTAGGAAAACCTGCAAAATCGGCAGTGTATCAAATACTTGTTCTCCCCACTGTAGGTATTTGTAGTTGTCCACATACTCTAGGTCAGACCCGTCGAGAGTAGTGATTCTAGTCGGGTGGGCGGGTGCCAGCAGCGTTCGATTGAAGAACATGCATTTAGTTTTACTAGTGTTTAAGAGCAGTTGGAGGCTACTGAAGGAGTGTTGTATGGCATTGAAGCTCGTTTGGAGGTTTGTTAACACAGTGTCCAATGAAGGGCCAGATGTATACAAAATGGTGTTGTCTGCGTAGAGGTGGATCTGAGAGTCACCAGCAGCAAGAGCAACATCATTGATATACACAGAGAAAAGAGTCGGCCCAAGAATTGAACCCTGTGGCACCCCCATAGAGACTGCCATAGGTCCAGACAACAGGCCCTCCGATTTGACACATTGAACTCTATCTGAGAAGTAGTTGGTGAACCAGGCGAGGCAGTCATTTGAGAAACCAAGGCTATTTAGTCTGCCAATAAGAATGCGGTGGTTGACAGAGTCGAAAGCCTTGGCCAGGTCGATGAAGACGGCTGCACAGTACTGTCTATTATCGATCGCGGTTATAATATCGTTTAGGACCTTGAGCGTGGCTGAAGTGCACCCATGACCAGCTCGGAAACCGGATTGCATAGTGGAGAAGGTACGGTGGGATTCGAAATGGTCGGTGATCTGTTTGTTAACTTGGCTTTCAAATACTTTCGAAAGGCAGGGCAGGATGGATATAGGTCTGTAACAGTTTGGATCTAGAGCAGGGTTCTTCAATCCTGGTCCTGGAGGGCCGAAACACCTCTGTTTTTCATCCTCTCCTTCTAATCAGGGGCTAATTCAGACCTGGGAAAACCAGGTGAGTGCAATTAACTACCAGGTAGAAATAAAAAACAGAAGTGTTTCGGCCCTCCAGGACCAGGATTGAAGAACCCTGATCTAGAGTGTCACCCCCTTTGAAGAGGGGGATGACCGCGGCAGCTTTCCAATCTCTGGGGATCTCAGACGTTACGAAAGAGAGGTTGAACAGGCTAGTAATAGGGGTTGTGACAATTTCGGTGGCTAGTTTTAGAAAGAAAGGGTCCAGATTGTCTAGCCCAGCTGATTTGTTGGGGTCCAGATTTTGCAGCTCTTTCAGAACATCAGCTGTCTGAATTTGTGTGAAGGAGAAGCGGGGGGCATGGGCAAGTTGCAGCGGAGGATACCCGGACTATTTCCCTGTGGAACCATTTTGACACCTTGTAGAGTCCATGCCCCAACAAATTGAGGCTGTTCTGAGGGCAAAAGGGGGTGCAACTCAATATTAGGAAGGTGTTCCTAATGTTTTTTACACTCAGTGTAGACGTCTATGATTGGTTCAGATTTGACAGGTAGACTTGATACACAGGGAAGTGTCTATTGTCAAAAATCGACGTCCGTAGACATTGAAATCAAGGCCGGTCTGGACCGCACCAAAAAAAGAACTAAAAAAGACTGTCTGTCCGGACAGGTCCAAAAAAGACGTCCAAAAGATGGCGCCTGACGGTAAATGCTTAGTGGGCTTTTGCACCTCAACAGGAAAGCACCTGTATTTGTTGAATCTACCTTCCTTCTTTCAGTCGTTATTGTTTTTTTGTCTGTGTCATTAAAACTTGTTTTTCAACCACTCCACAAATGTATTGTTAGCAAACTATAGTTTTGGCAAGTCGGTTAGGCCATCTACTTTGTGCATGACACAAGTAATTTTTCCAACAATTGTTTACAGACAGATTATTTCACTTATAATTCACTGTATCACAATTCCAGTGGGTCAGAAGTTTACATACACTAAGTTGACTGTGCCTTTAAACAGCTTGGAAAATTCCAGAAAATGCTGTCATGGCTTTAGAAGCTTCTGATAGGCTAATTGACATAATTTGAGTCAATTGGAGATGTACCTGTGGATGTATTTCAAGGCCTACCTTCAAACTCAGTGCCTCTTTGCTCGACATCATGGGAAAATCAAAAGAAATCAGCCAAGTCCTCAGAAAACAAATTGTAGACCTCCACAAGTCTGGTTCATCCTTGGGAGCAATTTCCAAATGCCTGAAGGTACCACGTTCATCTGTACAAACAATAGTACGCAAGTATAAACACCATGGGACCACGCAGCCGTCATACCGCTCAGAAAGGAGACACGTTCTGTCTCCTAGAGATGAATGTACTTTGGTGCGAAAAGTGCAAATCAATCCCAGATCAACAGCAAAGGACCTTGTGAAGATGCTGGAGGAAACAGGTTCAAAAGTATCTATATCCACAGTAAAACGAGTCCTATATCGACATATTCCTGAAAGGCCGCTCAGCAAGGAAGAAGCCACTGCTCCAAAACCGCCATAAAAAAGCCAGACTACGGTTTGCAACTAACTGCACATGGGGACAAAGATCGTACTTTTTTGAGAAATGTCCTCTGGTCTGATGAAACGAAAATAGAACTGTTTGGCCATAATGACCATCGTTATGTTTGGAGGAAAAAGGGGAATGCTTGCAAGCCGAAGAACACCATCCCAACCGTGAAGCACGGGGTGGCAGCATCATGCTGTGGGGGTGCTTTGCTGCAGGAGGGACTGGTGCACTTCACAAAATAGATGGCATCATGAGGAAGGAAAATTATGTGGATATATTGAAGCAACATCTCAAGACATCAGTCAGGAAGTTAAAGCTTGGTCGCAAATGGGTCTTCCAAATGGACAATGACCCCAAGCCTACTTCCAAAGTTGTGGCAAAATGGCTTAAGGACAACAAAGTCAAGGTATTGGAGTGGCCATCACAAAGCCCTGACCTCAATCCTATAGAACATTTGTGGGCAGAACTGAAAAAGCATGTGCGAGCAAGAAGGCCTACAAACCTGACTCAGTAACACCAGCTCTGTCAGGAGGAATGGGCCAAAATTCACCCAACTTATTGTGGGAAGCTTGTGGAAGGCTCCCCGAAATGTTTGACCCAAGTTAAACAATTTAAAGGCAATGCTACCAAATACTAATTGAGTGTATGTAAACTTCTGACCCACAGGGAATGTGATGAAATAAATAAAAGCTGTAATAAATCATTCTCTCTACTATTATTCTGACATTTCACATTCTTAAAATAAAGTGGTCATCCTAACTGACCTAAGACAGGGAATTTGTACTAGGATTAAATGTCAGGAATAGTGAAAAACTGAGTTGAAATGTATTTGGCTAAGGTGTATGTAAACTTCCGACTTCAACTGTATTTCCTGGAAGATTCTTGATCATTCAGCAACACACTACTGACAGCGCTTTCTATGATATCAGCAATGTACATTGTTTTTGTTTGACAAGAGACACTTCCCTGTGTACTAGGTCTACCTGTCAATAAACTGAAACATATCAATTCACACAATCACACAATAAGTGCTTAGCACAGGTCAAGTTTCTGTCGCGTGGGTTGCAATTGACCTTTTTTTTCTCCAATTGACAATTTTTTTCTTAGGGTGGAAAAATAAGCTGAATAGTTGTTTGTCTGTTTGGTGTGTATTTTTAGATACACATACACCTACATTTATTATGCTGCAGTGTGGTTTATTTTCAGTATGCTTCTCCAGACAATAGTGTCTCTGTGTCCTAAATAACGCTATTATTAGTGTGGTGATGGTAATACTATCACTAACTGAAAATGTGTTCTCAGTTAACTTACCTGTCAAAATAAAGGTAAATGGATCAACAGTAAAACAGTAGGCTATAGTAGTAGCCTAGTTGGTGTAGTGGTAGATTCCTTGACATGAACCTTGGTAGGTTCTCTCTAAACTGTGTCTGTGTGCTTCAAAGCAGACAGTCTAGCCCCAGTCTAATGACACATGGGGATAACCTGGATGATGTAGCCCATCCTGAATGGACTGGTACTTATATGGTCATAAAAATCCTTACAGTGCACATACCTCTTTCATTAAACACCACCTTATCTGTGCCCCCGTTCTCCTCCCCTCAACTATTTCAAGTTCTCCACTGGGAAACGCCCCATCAATAACATTATTGGGCCAGACAGTAAGGATTATTATAACATTGGCTGGGAGAAGCTGGGAGGGCGGAGACATACCATATAGGCCCCTCCTCCTCTGGACCGCACCCCGACTGACTACGGAAAGAGCGAATTTAACTAGCTAGTGGAAGAGAGAAGGAAAAAGAAAGACAGAAAAAAAGAAAGAGTGAGGGAGAGCAAGAGAGGGAGGAAGCTAACACTATAGTTTGATCCGAGCTCTTTGCGAGGCTGCTGTCGACTGAAAAGGAGTTTGTTTCGCGGCGACACGGAGACAGACTCAGCCACCGGTTGTAGCTAGCCAACCCCAAAAGCGTCTGCATCTCAACAGCAGGTAATATTCCAGCTAGCTAGATACCTCTTCTAGCTACATTCTCATTTCCTTCAGCCTTGGCTCTTCACATGCTTGTGTCTAGCACCCGCGGTGAGCAAGTGTACCTAACCAGGAAGGACGAGAACTACAACTTCATCACCTCACTTGGTGGGACCTCATAACCCAGATGTATTAATTATTGTAAACTTTTCAACATGCAACTGTATCAACTTGCAACTGTCTATATAGTTGATACAATTCAGTTGGATAGTAGTTTCATTGTAACAGGCACGGTGTCAAAGCAACATATCAGCGACTAAAGAAGTAATGGCGAGAAAAGACGTAGCAAGTCACGTATGCTAACTTGCTAGCTACAGGAAGTCATTCGCATGAATGAGTTGTAGAAAGGGAGGGAATGAAAAGTAACGCAAAATAATTGAATGTGTCAACTATGAGCACGGGCCTGTCAGAGCCCTTTTGAAGTGTATTTAATCGTGGATTAACTTTTCTAACATGTTGTATAGTTTAGGTCTCGCTGTGTGGTCAGCCGCCGGGCAAGCAAACAAGTCTGTAGGCTACCCGTGTTGTTGCACACCATTACGTCACTCTTTAATTGATTCGCTGTGTACTGTCCACGCTTCATGTTCTTCGATTGACCGATTTAGGTCTACGTCATTGAATTTTTCTTCTGTTTGCATTTCTAATGTATTTCATCCTACACTCCAATGAACCATGATCATGCGTGAAATGGCAATGAAGCCAGTCGAATGCATTTAATGTATTACTTCTCAAATTATCCTAACTCTCAAATGTTATCTTTCTTGGCCTAAGTAATTTAACTAAATTGGACTTGATTCACCTTTCTCGGTAGGCCTAGTGAACCTTGTTACACTATCAGACATTTATATATGCAATGACACCAGTCTATTTAAGAAGTGCATTGTCAGTAATTTGGGTTTGGATAGAGTCAGTGTTTTGTGTTGTGAGATTATAGATCACTGCGTTACTTTGATTTCGATTATTTCGACCTCAGGGACTTTGCCTGGCTACCCAAACTCCTTGCTCCGGCCAAACGCTACGCCACGCCCACGGACGTTAGTTTCTTCTCCACAATGAGTCTGGATCTGAATACCTCCACAACGCAGAGGCTAGCGCTCTAGAAATCGGAGTCCCCAACAACCGGATGTTCCGGTTTTCAGGGGAAATGGAAATAGCCTGTGACTCGACTTCCGCTTTTGGACATAAACAATATGACACTCCAGCTTTTACTTATTTTTTATTTATTTTACCTTTATTTAACTAGGCAAGTCAGTTAAGAACAAATTCTTATTTACAATGATGGCCTACACCGGACGACGCTGGGCCAATTGTGCGCCGCCCTATGGGACTCGCAATCACGGCCGGTTGTGATACAGCCTGGAATCGAACCAGGGGGTCTGTAGTGGCGCATCAAACACTGAGATGCAGTGCCTTAGACCGCTGCGCCACTCCTCCGCATTTATCGGATTGTTGAACAATACAGAAGAGAACCTACCCCAAGTTTATTTTTATTTTTTTCTCAGCAAGACCAGTATCTAGGGGATCTAGTTTCAGGGGTATCTTTCACACCTGCTAGATAGGTTAATAGAACACAAACCCATTCTAACCATTCTGATTGGTCCCATAAACCAATGGTTTGGGCCAGAGCCAGAATACACGTGGGTAAAGCAGCATTTTGGAAATGTCATTGGCTTTGATACTCTGATTGGTTAGAGATGATCCAATCACTAATGACCTTCATTTTGACGTCACCACAAACGACTTCAATGATGGCAGTATCAAACTGAACTGTAGCGAATATAGAGCAGAAGAATTCAGTTTGAGTCGTCAGGCAATCCGGGACTCTCAAATCACAGTAAATTGCACATGGTTCTCCAGTCAGCTTGGGCAATTCTCCTGATATAGGAACATGGCTCAGTCTAGACCTGTGCAAAAGTCTGTTCCCACTAAACTGAGTGAATGTCTGTCCTACAGATATGGCCACATTTGAATATCATGCCCATTGATTTATACTTGTTATTTCAAGTGACACACAGGCCAATGTTTTTCTGTCTTTTGAAGGAAATAGTATGCAAAGTCAAGTTCATGACTGTCTTGCTGTACAGCCTTGGTGTCTCTTTGTTGGTGTCTTTTGTTTCAATAACGCAGGGTGTTGGTCCTGTGAGAATAACAATTTCCTGTTTGTGCTTTCACTGCACTAAACTATGAATCAAACCCATGGCAACATCTGAAACTAATCCTCTGGATTTCAACATTGCTCATTGGAAAGGCTTTCACCATTATTATTAGATTGAGTTAAAATGACCTGGTGGATATAAACTGATTAGTCTTACTTGTGGTGATCCTCTTACATTCTACCCACTGTGTTTCAATGATGTCCCTACTAGAATGTATCCAATTCATGAACAGTGGGTCGACCACATTTGATTAATATGTAGCCTAGCCTAAAAATGTGCTTAAAATCATACAGGACAAATGAAAATGCCTGTTGTGTTGAAGGCCAGCTAGGATGCAGACATCCTGGCTAAGGAAGATTACTGTTGGGTATCAACTTGCTTTTGTTTCAATGAAAAACATGATTTGGGGCAAGGGCACTGTGGCACCCAAAAGTGTCCCACAGTTAGCCAAAGTTCAGTGGTAGCTGGGATTCTTGAGTTGACGCTTGAGTTGGCTCACTTCACAACCCCAAGGCGTTTCTGTCAGGTGAGGCCCTCTGACCTAACTAGATTTACAGGACGAGAGTTGCCCTTTCAGAGATGAGGGACAGTAAAATGGGAAAATGCTTGCTGATAATCCGGACAATGGAAGTGTAAAAAAAAAAAAAAAGAGGCCTGCTTTTTTTTTACCATACCATCACAATTAGGCCATTTCCCCAAGTTAACAATCCTCATAATTTTATATTCATCTTAGACCCTATGTCCCAGCTAGATACATCAGATCAGATGTATTTGATCAGATGAAAGGTCATAATCTGGACAGGACTGCAGTTTGTTTCATTGATATTTATGAGCCTTTTCATATAATGTACAGTACATCTCCAGTCAAAGGGGCAAGTAGAAAGCAAAGATCAATCATCCACATGAGTCAATATCATTCTAGTAATGTACACAGACCTGCTCATAGCCACAGATTGCACGCGTGATAGAACAGCAGAATATGTACTGCAATCTTTATTTACTACACTGCTCCACGCACCTCACCTCTGTTTCGTCCACAAAACAAAAACGGTGACGGCGCTGGGGCGGACAGTGGCGCTGTTTCCCCTAATACGGATTCCATCTTTAAACTAGGGCTCGGAATTGCCAGGGACCTCACAATATTTTCATGATACTTGGGTGCCGATACGATTTGTATTGCGATTCGATACTGTGATTCTATTGGGATTCGATGTTCCAAACATATTGCTCACCATATGTCTGCTGCAGAGAGACGAGAGCGCATGAGAAATACATCATGGAAATAAAATGCATCATGGAAATAATAAAAGTGCTGAAAACAAATTGCCTCCCTATTTAAAAAGATGGAGAACAAGCTATGAAGGAAAAATACTGGATAAAATAACGAGTATAACTAACATGGCTATATACAGGGAGTAGGAACTAACATGGCTGTATACAGGGAGTAGGAACTAACATGGCTGTATACAGGGAGTAGGAACTAACATGGCTGTATACAGGGAGTAGGAAATAACATGGCTGTATACAGGGATTAGAAAATAACATGGCTGTATACAGGGAGTAGAAAATAACATGGCTGTATACAGGGATTAGAAAATAACATGGCTATATACAGGGAGTAGGAACTAACATGGCTATATACAGGGAGTAGGAACTAACATGGCTGTATACAGGGAGTAGAAAATAACATGGCTATATACAGGGAGTAGGAACTAACATGGCTGTATACAGGGAGCAACAGTACAGAGTCGATGTGCAGGGGTACGAGGTAATTGAGATAAAGCGTAGTTCCCTGACCGGGAATTGAACCCGGGCAGTGAGATGTACAGCCAACTAGCGCAAAAAGAATAATGCGATATTGTCAAAACAATACAATATCGCCAAATTATTTATTTATATATATCTCTGTATTCGGTTACATTTCTTTCCCATCACTACTTTAAATAACATACAGGTTTGATATCATGGATTCTAAGTAATGCAGACATCAAACACATTATATTACGTGCGCGTACATCTGTGCTGTCTGATTCAGACTTGAGTCATATTTCACTGCGGCTGGCTTGCCAGTCAACCTCTTTCAAACTTGTATTTTAGTGCCATTACTCTCACTATCAACTCCTATCTATTTATATGTAATAAACTCATTCCTTAGTTCAGTCTGGCTTGAACAATGTGATTTGAATTGGGTCAATCAGATTGGTCGAGTTGGCAGGGACGCCCAATGAATCAGCTAAAAAGGCCTAGTGCAAATCCCACTACTAGGTGTATTCTGCTGTTTGCTTGCTTGTTTCTTTCCTTCCTTCCTTCCTCTACTCCATTCTGTCCATTTCTCCCTCCTCTCCATCCCTCCTATTTGAGGCCACATCCCATCGTCCCCGTCATAGCGCACACCTATAGGGTTCCACTGAATGTAACAATGGCAGGAAATGACTTCTCTATGGCTGATGTTCCAAACAAACAAGGCTTGTTCACTTCTCTGGACTTTCTTAATCGTGGCAACACTGATTGCTGCTTGGTTTATGATACATGCTAGGCCTATGCTCTTTGGTAGAGGGATGAGATCATCAAGCTTGCTCTTGCCCTGAAAATCCAACCTGATGTAACTTCCTGTTGGAGCTGGAATAAAGCTGGCACACCAGAAACAAATGTTTATGCTGCCCTTGTCTGTTCCCTAATGGAAAAACCTATTGGACTACTTCCTGTAGGCCTATTGATGTGGGGTATAGTGAACAAAAATATAAACTCAACATGTAACAATTTCAAAGATTTTACTGAGTTACAGTTCATATCAGGAAATCTGTCAATTGAAATAAATTCATTAGGCCCTAATCTATGGATTTCACATGACTGGGAATACAGATATGCATCTGTTGGTCACAGATACCTTTAAAAAAAGGTAGGAGCGTGGATCAGAAAACCAGTCAGTATATGGTGTTACCACCATTTGCCTCATGCAGCTTGACACATCTCCTTTGCATAGGATTGATCATGCTGTTGATTGTGGATTGTTGTCCTACTCCTCTTCAATGGCTGTGCGAAGTTGCTGGATATTGGTGGGTACTGGAACATGCTGTTGTACACGTCGAGCCAGAGCATCCCAAACATGCTCAATGGGTGACATGTCTGGTGAGTATGCAGGCCATAGAAGAGCTGGGTCTTTTTCAGCTTCCAGGAATTGTGTACAGGTCCTTGCGACATGGGACCGTGCATTATCATGCGGAAACATGAGGTGATGGCTACAGATGAATGGTGCGACAATGGGTCTCAGGATCTCGTCACGGTATCTCTGTGCATTCAAATTGCCATTGATAAAATGCTATTGTGTTCATTGTCCGTAGCTTATGCCTGCCCATACCATAACCCCACCGCCACCATGGGGCACTCTGTTCACAACGTTGACATCAGAAAACCGCTCGCCCACACGATGCCATACACGTGGTCTGCGGTTCTGAGGCCTTTTGGACGTACTGCCAAATTCTCTTAAAAGACATTGGAGGTGGCTTATGATAGAGAAATGAACATAAAATTCTCTGGCAACAGCTCTGGTGGATATTCCTGCAGTCAGCATGCCAATTGCACGCTCCCTCAACTTCAGACATCTGTGGAATTGTGGTGTAACAAAACTCCACATTTTGGTGGCCTTTTAATGTCCCCAACACAAGGTGCACCTGTTTAATAATCATGCTGTTTAATCAGCTTCTTGATATGCCACACCTGTCAGGTCGATGGATTATATTGGCGAAGGAGAAATGCTCACTAAGAGGGATGTAAACAACTTTGTGCACAAAATTTGAGAAGCTTTTTGTGCATATGGAACATTTCTGGGATCTTCTATTTCAGCTCATGAAACATAGGACCAACACTTGACATGTTGCATTTATATTTTTGTTCAGTGTAACTAATGGAGAGAAGCAGATTACTAGTTAGGTAGAGGTCTTTTATAAGAAACCATGTCGGTGGTGAAAAGCTGCCTTGCATGTCAGAAAATAGACTTTGTTCCGGGTTGGGTGTGATCTGCACACCTGGTGTGTGTCGTTTGTAGGCAGACTGGCTATTGCACCAACGCATTCAACTTGAGCACTCGAACACCATTTCACACTGAACTTTGAACCGCTCTCTGCACAGGGACGTCCCTCTGACTCCCACTCCATATTTTATTTCCCTGTCAAGCCAAATGCAGTTCAGGTACTATATGCCCCACTATTTTGAATACAGCACATGTTCAACTGGCCCTGAGTGCTTTTTGTTTGTTTGGTGAATAGCCTCCTTAAACGTTACACTCAATTTGTTGTCTTCATGTAGCCTGGACTGTAGAGCGTGATTCAAAGGGAGTGCCCTTATACTGTAGATAAGACTTCTATTCAGAGATAAGGAGAGAGAGGAGTTAGCAGACAAAAGGGAGTGGATGGTTTAGTGTAAGTGAAAAGAGATGAGAAGGAAGTGGTGTTCACGGTCTGGTGCACGCTGTTTTATGTCCTGAGTAGTGTTTAGAAGGACATGTTTTTTTAAGTGACAGAGAAAGCAGGCATTTATGACTCCCTCCAGCATTCTTTCACAACTGTTAAAAGGCTTATGTAACCATTATCTAATATCCAATCCACTTTCACTTGTTCAGCAAGCGGGTGCAATATCATGCCAAATTTAAAGCCAACTGTGTTCAATATGGCTGTCAAAATGCCAACAGGAATATGAGCCATTTCATAAGCCCTTTGACCCCAAATCATTATACGTTTGTAGGTGTATATATGTGTCAGACTAACACCTACTGGCTGTCAACCAGTACAGTTAATAGAATAATCCTGAAGGAAATGGCTGTTATTAGATCTAAACTGGACAGTTCAAATCAATGATTCACTTTATGGTGCTGCTAGACTAACAGGTTGCTTAGAGTTCCATTTTTTATTTTTATTTTTTATGTGCATCTCTAGCGAGGAATGTGGAAAAATAGTGGATAAGGGTCTGTCATGGAGTGTGGTTAGTTTCCAGCATTTAATTTACTGCACAGTCTGCAAAGTTGCTCAGCAGAGGGCCGAGAACTTCTAGTTTCAACGGTGTCTCCTGGCGCACTCTGTAAGAATTCACACAACAAAGTTCCACAAATGGCAAAATAGTTTTCCCTCTTTGTCATTTCCTCTTCCCTCTCTCTCCTCGGCTCCCCCTCCCTCCCCTGTTTTAGGCAGAGAGACTGTGTCTGAGTCCATAATGAACTTAGACTCTCCTGCCTACTCTGGCCTCGTCTGGCGCGCTCGCTCTCCCTCAGGGCGTCAGACAGTGGAGAGGACAAGGAGAGCCAGAGGTAAGGTCAGAGGGCGAGAGAGGGAGGGAGATGGAGGGATAGGCCGTTTTGAAGCTTAACATGCATACAAGGCTGACCCTGCTAGACTGGACCCAACAAGAGACCATCTGATGACTAGAGTAGGGACAGACAGGATGGGGTAGGATGTGATATGAGAGGAGGATGTATTAACAGTTGTGTACTATTAATATTCCAGTCAATGGAGCCATACACCATGGCCAGTTGGCCACAGCTGTTTAACGGCTTTATAATGTGGCTGGTGGGATACAAGGCTTATTGTACATGGTGGCTTTGGTCTCTGACTGACGAGATGGAGGATCAAGACCTTGTCTTTTCCAGCTACTCAGCATAGCTCTGGGTGAGGTGGAGCAGGGGAAGGCACTGAGTTGGAATGGAATGAGAGTGGAGAAAGGAGGGAGGGAGTGAAGGATGCCTCTGAAGAGCAAGCAGCCCTTGGTGTGTCTTTTTAACGAGGGGGCCAGGCGTTGACAAGGACACTCCTTACTTCCTCCCTTTGTGCCTACATTCTAGTCTCTGTGATGTCGGTTTGAGACTGAGTCATAATAAAAGACGGAGGCCTACTAGGCTTACCCAGTGTTATCTTAATGCCATGTACAGGCTAGGCAATGTCTAGCAATGGCAGCGGCAGACCATCACACTTAAGGTTCGCCTTCACCTTTTCAATGTAGAGCACCTTCCATAGAATGACTGTGAAAAGAATAGATGTCGTTATAAATGTAGCCCTGTGCTGCTCTCAGGAGATGATTGGAGGTGATGCAAGTATGTCACTGACTAATCTGTGTCAAGAAGACGTGTAGAACACCAGCACAGGCCTCTCTGCTCCCTCCCTCCCCAGGGCCGTCCAAAACGGCTGCATGCTCTCCTTTTTGAAGTCTGATTTTATCCTTGTTATCTCTATTCAATATCAGTGGGTTATATTCCTATCCTGCTGGCTTATCTATGTCTTGCTGGTAGACAATGCAAGCTAAACTCTCTGGCAACTAACCTGCCTACACTCACCAGATGGTCTGTGTATGTTTTGAGCTTGTTTTCATGCTGCACGCCCACACGTTAGCCTAGCTGACACTGATAAGAATCCATGCCAGAGCTTTGGGTGTGTTGAGGCTGTACCCCCTACTGCTGGTTTTTGCCAAGCAGGGAAACAATACAGATAACTATTGCAGTCAGGCATTAGCTGTGTTAGGCCTGCATGGAACTGACTAGACTGCCTCCTGGTGTGGTTGCTGGTTGTGTTTGACTAACGTTGCAGATGGTCAGGCCCTACCACAGTCAAGCGACTGTCTGAAGGCCACTGGCTTCACCACTGCACACAGTCTAACTGTTCTACTGTACAGCCTGTGGGGCATTACCAGGGCTAGGTGAGGTTGATGTATCGTGAGTGTTTTAATGGCTCAACCCTTAACCCCCCCTCGGGCTCGACTGACCCGGTGATGGGGAATAGAGGCAGAAAGACAAGGAGAGACAGATGGGGAATAGAGGCAGAAAGACAAGGAGAGACAGATGGGGAATAGAGGCAGAAAGACAAGGAGAGACAGATGGGGAATAGAGGCAGAAAGACAAGGAGAGACTGATGGGGAATAGAGGCAGAAAGACAAGGAGAGACAGATGGGGAATAGAGGCAGAAAGACAAGGAGAGACTGATGGGGATAGAGGCTGAAAGACAAGGAGAGACAG
This sequence comes from Coregonus clupeaformis, assembly GCF_020615455.1. Taxonomy (NCBI): domain Eukaryota; kingdom Metazoa; phylum Chordata; class Actinopteri; order Salmoniformes; family Salmonidae; genus Coregonus; species Coregonus clupeaformis. The sequence goes on from NC_059198.1 coordinate 24,964,252, forward strand.
ATGGGGAATAGAGACAGAAAGACAAGGAGAGACAGATGGGGAATAGAGGCTGAAAGACAAGGAGAGACTGATGGGGAATAGAGGCAGAAAGACAAGGAGAGACTGATGGGAATAGAGGCTGAAAGACAAGGAGAGACTGATGGGGAATAGAGGCTGAAAGACAAGGAGAGACTGATGGGGAATAGAGGCAGAAAGACAAGGAGAGACTGATGGGGAATAGAGGCTGAAAGACAAGGAGAGACTGGTGGGGAATAGAGGCAGAAAGACAAGGAGAGACTGATGGGGAATAGAGGCTGAAAGACAAGGAGAGACTGATGGGGATAAAGGGAAAGAAATGTGCAGCATTCCTTTGCTCTCTCTCTGATAAAGGGTCAGTATGGGAGGAATGTGACCCTGGAAGACTGGATAAACAGAGGGGGGAGGAGGAGGAGGGGTGGGGAGGGAGACGAGCTGACTGAGAGGGGTCCGGGGGGACTAAGTTGTGGGGTGCCTCCCACTCTACAGCAGGAAACTGGGGAGTACGGGTTGAGGAACAGAGTTGAGAAAGGGAAGGGTGTAGTGATGGAAGTCCGCTGTAGAGCTCTGAGGGGGGAGAGGGGCGTGAGAGGAATGGTGCTACAGCCCTGGTTCCCTCCCTGTGTGCCTAACTTAGAGCAGGGTTAATGTGCCATTTAGTGTTTCTCATAACCCTTTCTCTGTCTGTAATGCCAATATCCAATGCAGTACAGCCTTTCTCAATACATTCCCAAACATCTACTTGCCCTAACCTAGTCTTTGTGTGCAGTAGACTGCACTGCCCCCGGTGTAGGCTAACTTACCTATAAAATATTTTTTTGCCATTCTACAGCAGGGAAACCTCACACTCAATGATTTTGCTATTTCGTAAGAATAGCTTTATGTTGGCAGGCACCGTAAGAGAACTTGCCACCTGTGAAATCCCCCCCCAAGATTTCACAAATTGCATTTCCAAATTATCCAAACAGAAACTCTGCCAACAAACAAAGCTCATAAGTATGGTAAAGTTGAAAAATATCCCGAACTTTTAACCTTTTTGAGTGTTTCTTTTTTGCAACATGAATATGTAAACAAAACGGAGCCAGTTGTTGTAAAATTTCAACGTTTACTTCTACCCTGGGGAGTAAAGGAAAGTTTTAGGCTAACGACCTTGGCGGTGGTGGGAAAGCACTACGTTCCCGTTGTTGGAATGATGATCATTGGGATTTTAAAGGCTCCAGTGCCTGTGAGAAGCACAACGTGTTCAGATAATGGCCTTCCCTTTTCTTTGTCCCTCTGTCTATAGCTGAACGTTATGAGACACCCTTCCCTTTCTCCCACTGGGTTCTGGTAATACTTGTCTAGTCATTCCATATGGGTTACGCCATGGAACTGACTTCAATGACTTCGAGATGTTGTTCATGAGCTGTGAGGCATGCAAAAGCAAAGCCGCACAAGCTGAGCCGGTCCTGTTTGGGCCTGCAAGCGATGTCGCTCACCTCTGGCATTGTGGTGGTGTTTTACACAAAGCTTTGTAAACAAGCTTCAAGACTGAACATTGTGTTTAGGCCTTTAACCCCATTTTTATGGAATATTTAGACTTGAAGTCCCTTGAATGTTCTTTAACTTTTGTTTTTGAACATTTGGAGGTTCCTCAGGCCTCATTATGTACAACAATCAATAAACCTCCCACTCTGACCTGCTCCTCCTCCCTAAAAAAAACCAACGTCGCGAAATGCAAATTGTTTTGAAGATTGTCCTCCAAGCGTGTAATCAACAAAGTCGTTCCCAAAACCACGTATTTAGATGAAATGGTCCGCACATGTTGCACATTACCACGAATGTACGTTTTACAGCACTGTGACTTACAATTTGTTAGTGAGGCCTTCTTGGCTGGAGAGGGAGAGCGCCCCGTAGTTTGATTAGCATCCGTAGCGGTTGCCAGGAACGTGGGGGCCTAGTTGACATTAGTGTGTTTTATGTCAACCTGACTTAACCTTAGCACTCTCCCTGTTGTAGAGAAACATTGGCGACCCCTGCGTTCCTCAGACATTACATGAAGACAAACGGCCAGGGACCAGACCTCTCTGACAGACACCAACTCACAACCCAACAAACTTTCTGGGCAGTGGCTATCTTTAGGTCAGAACAATCCCATGGGTATTGAGGATGTAGATTGATGCGAGGGTGAAATGAAATTTCTTGTTTTGGGTATAGATAATGCTTTGTAGTTTAAGGGAAGTCTTTGTTTACTTGGCTCAGTATATGTCAGGACTGTTGCTCATTTACATCAGGTTTGTTTGTGGGTTGAGGTTTAACTAAATTGAATTGATACTACAACTAAATGCTCAACTTCCTAGCCCTAACCAACTTCCGGGTCTCTCTTTCCACAGCAACCATGGCGACGGACGCAGACAAGTTCCTGTACGTGGACCGCAACATGGTCAACAACCCTCTGGCCCAGGCAGACTGGGCCACCAAGAAGCTGGTGTGGGTGCCGTCGGAGCGGCTGGGCTTCGAGGCGGGATCTGTGAAGGAGGAGCGCGGTGAAGAGTGCCTGGTGGAGTTGGCAGACTCTGGCAAGAAGGTGAAAATCAACAAGGACGACATCCAGAAGATGAACCCGCCCAAGTTCAACAAGGTGGAAGACATGGCCGAGCTCACCTGCCTGAACGAGGCCTCAGTGCTGCACAACCTCAAGGAGAGATATTACTCTGGCCTCATCTACGTGAGTATTTTACACCAGGCACACACTGAACTGAAGGACACATTCCCAGCCTGTAGAACCTGAAGGAGAAATTCACTGATACTACAGCTCCATGCCATTGAAGGACCTCCCCGCATTGTATGACACAGGTGTGTCAATCATTACTCTGTGTTCATGTGAACACTCCTGACGCCCTCTGGCCCCTACATAGGCGAGCTGAAAATCTTTGACTTTTTAAAAATGTTATCCAAGGTCTTGCTTAATGGTGGTTACGAAAGCACTGTTTGCTCATATCACAACTTGGCTTGGTTCCAAACCAGGTAGTCCTTCTATCCAGCCTCATTACCCCATTAAGCCCATTGTTTCAGATGACCCATTGTGTGCAGGTTGTCAGCCCAAACAAAAGGCTGTAATCTGTTTACCAAGCTTTAAAAAAATAAAATCAGAACTAGTATGTTCAGTCCTCCCTTTCTGGCTCCCTTCCCTCTCTTACTCTCTCCCTCTGTGTTTGGAGTGCTGCTGTAAACAGGAATCAGCAGGGAACAATACTCTCCTGAGGGGGGGGCGGGGCGGGGCGGGGAGAGTAAAGCTGTTCAGAGTTGAGTTTCAGGCGGAGCTGGAAATGAAATGGATATGGAATGTAAATCGCTCTCCAATTGTTATTGTTCCCCCATAATGCCACTAATGCCTCTGTCCACAACTGGGAGTGACTTGGTGCCTGCTACACTGGGCTTTGACCCGGACAAGTCAACACACCCTGGCCCTCTTGGGGTTCGGGTATTGCTGTGTTGCGCACAACTGGACCAGGTACCCTTCAGAAAAGCCCCTCTCCTGGGAGAGGCAGAGACAACTACCAGACCAGAAGCAAGGGCACAGAGCAATGGGGAGGGGAGTGCAGGAATGTAGCTGAGAGGGAAGGAGACAGAAATATGGATGGCGGATGAACATAAATGAAGTGGGGAGGAGAGATGCTCCAGATTCCCATACCAAGATGAGGGGTATATGGAAAGGGACAGAGGGGGGTGGGGTGACATCACCTCGGATGATGTCACTGTTTGGTAGAAGGTCTTGGCGATTGTGAAACATGACTGATCTAACCCAGACTCTAGCTGTAGTCAGGGAGGGGGATCGGGATATAAAGTATGGAGCTGGTGTTGACAAGGGACTTGGAGAGGGTTAGATTCAGAAGATAATGTTCACTATGATTTCCCCATTCACAGCGTGTGTTCTCTCCTGAAACATCTGTCCACTCTAGTTCTCGGCTGTAGACCATAAGAGGGTCATATAATATGCAGTCAGTTGAAATTATTACATTGGCAGGTCCGAGTGCATCTACTGCAATCTCTCACTGATATAGACAGTAGAATTTTGCTTGAAATGACATCTCTAGACTAGCTAAAATCCAATGTAAGAAGGCCAGTCAAATCCCACTGTATAATCCCTAGTGTTCTTGGTTCAGGCCATGGATAGAGGAGAACATGTATGCTCAGTAGTTAATATTAATAAGCATTTCTCTTTGTATCACAGACATACTCTGGCCTCTTCTGTGTGGTTATAAACCCCTATAAGAATCTGCCCATCTACTCAGAAGAGATTGTGGATATGTACAAGGGCAAGAAGAGGCATGAAATGCCCCCCCATATATACGCCATCACTGACACGGCCTACAGGAGCATGATGCAGGGTAAGTGAAGATCCTTTTTATACCACAACATCGTAAGTAACCTAGCAAATGTATTCAGATGAGACTGAGTAAAAAGGTTATTGGTAGTATTTTAACATCCATGTTTAGTAAGATCATTTGTCTATAATATATGCATCGGTTTAGACTCCTCCAGGCAGACTTAGCTCTGAAAGTTTGCATTTAACTAGTGAAGCATTGGCCTCAATTTCTGAGGGCTCCTGCCTTCCTTAACCAAGGAAAGGCCATTAGTCAGTCTAATGGGATGTAGGCTACCTACAGTACATTCTCAGTACTCTCTTTCCCAGACCCATTATCTTGATGTACCGTTGGGCATTGTCAGGCTGTCCATTCACTCCCTCTTGTCTTGTTAGTCCATTGTTGGCCCCCATTGAAGTAAAGGGAATCATTTAACTCTAGGAGAGAGGGAGGGAGTTACCGCGCAGTATGTGCAGGGGGATAGTTAATTGACTTGTTGGTTAAAAGGCAGCACCCTTTCCAGTCACAGGAAACCGGATATTGATTTCCTGTGACAATGCACTTCCTGTTTCAGACACACAAATGTGGTGCATGTGCTGTAGAATTCACATTTTATATAAATACAGCTGGCAACAACATACTTCTGTTATTCTGACAATGGAACTGTGAAGTTCCTCTGCACAACAAGCACCCATGATGGGCTGCAAATAATAACAGAAACTATTGTCACTTGAATTCAAACGAACCGCATGTTATTCAATCCAAACTTAATGCATGTAATATGTACCTTTAAAAAAATCATGGCTCCACCTCTTTTCACAGACCGTGAAGACCAGTCCATTCTTTGCACGTGAGTCTTGAGCACAAAACCCTATGAACAGCAAATCTTCGTCTCTCAACATGACCTTGAAATATCTTAGTTGTGATGTTGCTGACAACTGATTGACTTCCTTGTTACTTTTTTGGTTCTGTCTTTCTCTCCTCTTTCTCCTTTTCTCTTCCACAGAGGAGAGTCTGGTGCTGGGAAGACAGAGAACACCAAGAAGGTCATTCAGTATCTGGCCCATGTGGCCTCTTCCCACAAGACCAAGAAAGACCAGGTCAGTCAGTCAGTCCTCTACCTTCTAACCTTACCTCAACTACTACTATTCTCTCATAATTCCCTCTCCTCTGCTCTTCACCCTCTCCTCTGCTCTTCACCCTCTCCTCTGCTCTTCACCCTCTCCTCTGCTCTTCACCCTCTCCTCTCTTTCCTATACCTGTTTTCTTTCTCTTCACCATGGTCTCACACTCTGAAGTGGGCCTGGTTTCCTATGGTCCTTTATCAGCTCGGAACCAGGCTTTTCCGAGTCATCAGTGCTCAACTACTTGTACTGTGATTGTGTGTGAGAATAGTGGTGCCAGTGGTACTTAACATTACATCATTGTCAAGCCATCACCATATTGTTCCACGTCTTGGATAGGTGTGTTTTCTACATCAGTCACACCGCTCTATGGTACCAGAGCCATAGAGTACCACTAAATAAGGGTTGGCCAGTCCTGGTTCTTGAAGACTGACAGTAGCACAGCACTGCAGGCTGTAGATTAAACTCCCTTGGTAGCCGGTTCATAGTGTGATATCTAAACCACAGTGGACTGACGTCATTATTCCTTTTGTTGACATTTCTCCTCCAGCAGCTGAGCTGAATCAAAGTGACCTCCGGTCAACTCTATAAAGCCATGAGACAAAATAAAACCCTGCAGTGCTGTAGTTGGCCACCCCTGTGATAGATGCAGCTGTAACTACAGGATTCAAGAGAGGCCCAGTCTTTTCTGAAAGCAGACCAGTATCCGTATCTATCATTCCTTTTGAGGTTGTGTATTTCTCTTTTCCCATCAACAGACCAGCTCGTTCCTGTCACATGTGAGTTACCCTCTCCCTTCACCCCCCACCACCCCCTTCCTTCCTCTCCCATCACATCTCTGGATCTCCTCCTCCACACCCTTCCTCCCTCTCCCTGGCTCTTGCGCTGTCTCTCTCCCTCCTCCCCCGTGCTGCTGGAGCGTGCTCTGTGGTGGGCTAGTGGGTCACTTGGAAGTGTAGGTCACATGACCAGTGTCGATCAAGAGGAAGAAGGAATGTTTATTATTAAAGGGGTAATTGCCATTTTGAATTCAGCCAGACAAAACTAAGAGCACATCCCTTTTGTGTTGTTGATTTGATCTTCTTTAAATACTAAGTTAAAATGTATTTAATGAGTAACCAACTCTGTAGTTTGAAAAGTCTGGCTGAATTTTGCATAACGCTGTTGATCCTTTGTTTTTCCCCTGGTGGTTCCAGAAGTGTGCTTGATGTGTTTACCTGTGTGTGAGACTCCATGTCTGCTTGCTGTGTGTCTGTTTAGAGATCTGGTCAATGTTCTCTCACAGTTCCCCCTCCATTTCTCACTCTTTGTCCACACCATTTTAAAGATCTCTGGACAAACTCACCGAGTTGCTGTGTGCATTGTGATGCCAGTGGAGTAAACTGTAATTGTATACCTGTATGTGTGAGTGAGTTCACTGGGGATGCTTCATACCAGTCAACAGATCCATTATTCCCTTCTCCTTATTACCGGTTAAGCAAGCTCCTCAGATTGATAACATTGACAACGCCCCTGCTATAGCAGCTACATTAAAAAAAAAAAAATTAGTCATTTAGCAGACACACTTATCCAGAGCGACTTACAGGAGCAATTAGGGTTAAGTGCCTTGCTCATGGGCACATTGACAGATTTTACACCTAGTTGGCTCTGGGATTCGGACCAGCGACCTTTTGGTTACTGGCCAAACTCTCTTAACTGCTAGGCTATGTAAGAATATGAGTGTGAGTCTGTATTTTTATTGAGTGGGCTCCAAGCTCCTCACATTAAGAATGTTGACGAAGCCAGCTCTTTAGGGCATCAGTAGTCTTTCCTGTCTACGTATAGATCCTTTAAAAATTGAAATACACTGTAGTATTACTAGTGACATTTTAGATGGATTCATGTGCATGGATCCACCTGTACAACAACAGCAGTCTGAAGTAGAGCTCAGTGTGAACTATGTGCAGGTTTAGGGCTGTAGGGATTTTGTATAGTTACCAATGTCTGTGTAGTGAATATTGACAGTCAGTTCTCTGCATGGGGTCTGGGGGTTACTCTGCTATGGGTGAAAGGTGAAGGGTTACTGATGAGGGCCACAGGGTCGTCCATTGGGTGTCAAGGTGTGGGCACTAACACTGCGCTGTGTGTGGGGTATTGTATACTTGTGTAAGTGTTCCTGTGTGTGTGAGAGATATTCAATTGTCTGCATGCAGTTTGTTTTATTTTCTCCATAAGTAAGGTAAGGCAGTAGGCAAATGTGTGATTTATCTTACGACTCATGATTTAAATTATGGACTTGGGCGTAAAAAGGGAAAATACAAATACAAATCAAATGTTTAAACAACTTAAATCCTCCCAATGAAGTGATACTAGAGTAAATTAAAGGCAGATGAGCAGTTCTCACAATGCACGACTATGAATTATCCATCGGAATCACCAAAGGTATTCACAGTTTGATCCCACTGCTGAGAAAGGACAAATGGCATGTTCTGTTAGGGTGTCACTATAGAATTTGCACTTATCTAGATAAGTCCTTATAAGGAGGTGGTGATTTTAAAGGATCCAATGGGATAAAGTCATTGGTTGATGGAGGGGTTCTGTGTTTGTCCACTAGGGTGAGCTGGAGAAGCAGCTGCTGCAAGCTAACCCCATCCTGGAGGCCTTTGGAAACGGCAAGACTGTCAAGAACGACAACTCCTCCCGATTCGTAAGACCTTTTAACATCTCTTAGTGATGCTTGTGTTTTGACTTCTATTTATTACTTTTTTCTGTTGGACAATTATTGCCTGCTTCCTTAGTCATTCACTGTGTTCTCTCTCCCAGGGAAAATTCATCAGGATCAACTTTGATGTCAATGGATACATCGTGGGTGCCAACATTGAAACCTGTATCCTTCATACTATGTTAACCACACTGAAATTCACTCCCTCATTTGAAATATACAATGGTTTCTCTATAGATTCAACTGTAGTTTAACTTCAGACACCACTCAGTGTTAACGGTAAATTAGACAATTAAGTCACACACACACACACACTCGCCCCGGCCAGTAGAAGCTCATAATCCATTCTGAGTGGCTCCTTGACTCCCTGACCTCCAGACCTGCTGGAGAAGTCCCGTGCCATCCGCCAGGCCAAAGACGAGAGGACCTTCCATGTCTTCTACTACATGCTCACTGGGGCTGGAGACAAACTGCGCTGTAAGCCTCCTTCATTATCACCTTTATCAAGTACAGGTAACTGTGTATATCAGATCTAATAACTCTGTGCTCCCCTCAGCCGAGCTGTGTCTGGAGGGCTACAACAACTACCGCTTCCTGGTAAATGGAAACGTGACTATCCCTGGCCAGCAGGACAAGGACCTGTTCACCGAGACCCTTGAGGCCTTTAGGATCATGGGCATCCCAGACGACGAGCAGATTGGTGAGTGTGAAGACTGGACGCACTACCCTCTCACAGGTTTATTTTGGGGGGTGTGTGACTCTAACCTCTGGTGTTCTCTAATGCAGGTCTGCTGAAGGTGGTGTCTTCCGTGCTCCAGCTGGGCAACATGAGCTTTAAGAAGGAACGCCATTCAGACCAGGCCTCCATGCCTGATGACACGGGTACAGCAAACCTTTATGTGGGCTGGTTTTAGCTTAAAAGAGATCGTAGTATCTGTCAATTGCACTCTACTGACCATTAGACTATACACCTTTCAGTCCACAATAATTATTTTTGGTTTCAAAGTCTAGTTCCATGCACTGCTGTAGGCATCAAACTCTTATTCCCTTGGGGATCCCTCCCTCTCAACCCCATCTCATCTCTCCGTCCCCTGTCCCTCCCTGTCACAGCTGCTCAGAAGGTGTGCCACCTGATGGGCATGAGCGTGACAGACTTCACCCGTGCCATCCTGTCCCCTCGTATCAAGGTGGGCAGGGACTATGTGCAGAAGGCCCAGACCCAGGAGCAGGCTGAGTTTGCGGTGGAGGCCCTGGCCAAGGCCACGTACGAGAGGATGTTCCGCTGGCTGGTGATGAGGATCAACAAGGCCCTGGACAAGACCAAGAGACAGGGAGCCTCCTTCATCGGCATCCTGGACATCGCTGGCTTTGAGATCTTTGAGGTAAACTGGAGTGGGGGCAAAGACCAAAGGGATTACAATGTCTTGAGTAAGAACCAGTGTATATTTGTTGAAAGCGATTTCCTCTCGTCTCTCTCTATCTCCACTTACAGTTGAAGTCGGAACTTTACATACACCTTATCCAAATACATTTAAACTCAGTTTTTCACAATTCCTGACATTTAATCCTAGTAAAAAATTCCCTTTTTTAGGTCAGTTAGGATCACCACTTTATTTTTAAGAATGTGAAATGTCAGAATAATAGTAGAGAGAATGATTTATTTCAGCTTTTATTTCTTTCATCACATTCCCAGTGGGTCAGAAGTTTACATACACTCAATTAGTATTTGGTAGCGTTGCCTTTAAATTGTTTAACTTGGGTCAAACGTTTCGGGTAGCCTTTCACAAGCTTCCCACAATAAGTTGGGTGAATTTTGGCCCATTCCTCCTGACAGAGCTAGTGTAACTGAGTCAGGTTTGTAGGCCTTGCATTTTCTATAGGATTGAGGTCAGGGCTTTGTGATGGCCACTCCAATACCTTGACTTTGTTGTCCTTAAGCCATTTTGCTACAACTTTGGAAGTATGCTTGGGGTTATTGTCCTTTTGGAAGACCCATTTGCGACCAAGTTTTAACTTCCTGACTGATGTCTTGAGATGTTACTTCAATATCATTTTCCTTCCTCATGATGCCATCTATTTTGTGAAGTGCACCAGTCCCTCCTGCAGCAAAGCACCCCCACAGCATGATGCTGCCACCCCCATTCTTCACGGTTGGGATGGTGTTCTTCGGCTTGCAAGCATCCCCCTTTTTCCACCAAACATAACGATGTTCATTATGGCCAAACAGTTCCATTTTTGTTTCATCAGACCAGAGGACATTTCTCCAAAAAGTACGATCTTTGTCCCCATGTGCAGTTGCAAACCGTAGTCTGGCTTTTTTATGGCGGTTTTGGAGCAGTGGCTTCTTCCTTGCTGAGCGGCCTTTCAGTTTATGTTGATATAGGACTCGTTTTACTGTGGATATAGATACTTTTGTACCTGTTTCCTCCAGCATCTTCACAAGGTCCTTTGCTGTTGTTCTGGGATTGATTTGCACTTTTCGCACCAAAGTACGTTCATCTCTAGGAGACAGAACGTGTCTCCTTCCTGAGCGGTATGACTGCTGCGTGGTCCCATGGTGTTTATACTTGCGTACTATTGTTTGTACAGATGAACGTGGTACCTTCAGGTGTTTGGAAATTGCTCCCAAGGATGAACCAGACTTGTGGAGGTCTACAATTCTTTTTCTTAGGTCTTGGCTGATTTCTTTGGATTTTCCCATGATGTCAAGCAAAGAGGCACTGAGTTTGAAGGTAGGCCTTGAAATACATCCACAGGTACACCTCCAATTGACTCAAATGATGTCAATTAGCCTATCAGAAGCTTCTAAAGCCATGACATCATTTTCTGGAATTTTCCAAGCTGTTTAAAGGCACAGTCAACTTAGTGTATGTAAACTTCTGACCCACTGGAATTGTGATACGGTGAATTATAAGTGAAATAATCTGTCAGTAAACAATTGTTGGAAAAATTACTTGTGTCACGCACAAAGTAGATGTCCTAACCGACTTGCCAAAACTATAGTTTGTTAACAAGACATTTGTGGAGTGGTTGAAAAACAAGTTTTAATGACTCCAACCTAATAGTATCTAAACTTCTGACTTCAACTGTATCTAGAAAGACAGAATGGGGGTGGATGCCTACAGGGAATATGTTTTCACCTGTCTAGTTCTTTCACATCACTGCAGATTTAGGGAACGGGGACAAATAAAGAGAAACACTTAAGCCTCTTAGTTTTTGGTCATGATGATGAATGCACTTTCTGACAATTTCTCTTTCTCCTCTAGCTGAACTCGTTTGAGCAGCTGTGCATCAACTACACCAACGAGAAGCTGCAGCAGCTGTTCAACCACACCATGTTCATCCTGGAGCAGGAGGAGTACCAGAGGGAGGGCATCGAGTGGAGCTTCATCGACTTCGGCCTGGACCTGCAGCCCTGCATCGACCTCATCGAGAAGCCTGTGAGTCTACCCCTTTGTATCTCCCTACCTTTCATCATGTACTGAATACTCCCTTTCTCACTCCACCCTTTCCTGTACAGTGAGGGAAAAAAGTATTTGATCCCCTGCTGATTTTGTACATTTGCCCACTGACAAAGACATGATCAGTCTATAATTTTAATGGTAAGTTTATTTGAACAGTGAGAGACAGAATAACAACAACAAAAAACAGAAAAACGCATGTCAAAAACATTATAAATTGATTTGCATTTTAATGAGGGAAATAAGTATTTGACCCCTATGCAAAACATGACTTAGTACTTGGTGGAAAAACCCTTGTTGGCAATCACAGAGGTCAGACGTTTCTTGTAATTGGCCACCAGGTTTGCACACATCTCAGGAGGGATTCTGTCCCACTCCTCTTTGCAGATCTTCTCCAAGTCATTAAGGTTTCGAGGCTGATGTTTGGCAACTCGAACCTTCAGCTCCCTCCACAGATTTTCTATGGGATTAAGGTCTGGAGACTGGCTAGGCCACTCCAGGCCTAAATGTGCTTCTTCTTGAGCCATTATTTTGTTGCCTTGGCCGTGTGTTTTGGATCATTGTCATGCTGGAATACCCATCCACAACCCATTTTCAATGCCCTGTCTGAGGGAAGGAGGTTCTCACCCAAGATTTGACGGTACATGGCCCCGTCCATCGACCCTTTGATGCGGTGAAGTTGTCCTGTCCCCTTAGCAGAAAAACACCCCCAAAGCATAATGTTTCCACCTCTATGTTTGACGGTGGGGATGGTGTTCTTGGGGTCATAGGCAGCATTCCTCCTCCTCCAAACACGGCGAGTTGAGTTGATGCCAAAGAGCTCGATTTTGGTCTCATCTGACCACAACACTTTCACCCAGTTCTCCTCTGAATCATTCAGATGTTCATTGGCAAACTTCAGACGGGCCTGTATATGTGCTTTCTTGAGCAGGGGGACCTTGCGGGCGCTGCAGGATTTCAGTCCTTCACGGCGTAGTGTGTTACCAATTGTTTTCTTGGTGACTATGGTCCCAGCTGCCTTGAGATCATTGACAAGATCCTCCCGTGTAGTTCTGGGCTGATTCCTCACCGTTCTCATGATCATTGCAACTCCACGAGGTGAGATCTTGCATGGAGCCCCAGGCCGAGGGAAATTGACAGTTATTTTGTGTTTCTTCCATTTGCAAAAATCGCACCAACTGTTGTCACCTTCTCACCAAGCTGCTTGGCGATGGTCTTGTAGCCCATTCCAGCCTTGTGTAGGTCTACAATCTTGTCCCTGACATCCTTGGAGAGCTCTTTGGTCTTGGCCATGGTGTAGAGTTTGGAATTTGATTGATTGCTTCTGTGGACAGGTGTCTTTTATACAGGTAACGAGCTGAGATTAGGAGCACACTCTTAAAGGGAGTGCTCCTAATCTCAGTTTGTTACCTGTATAAAAGACACCTGGGAGCCAGACATCTTTCTGATTGAGAGGGGGTCAAATACTTATTTCCCTCATTTAAAATGCAAATCAATTTATAACATTTTTGACATGCATTTTTCTGGATTTTGTTGTTGTTATTCTGTCTCTCACTGTTCAAATAAACCTACCATTAAAATGATAGACTGATCATGTCTTTGTCAGTGGGCAAACGTACAACATCAGCAGGGGATCAAATACTTTTTTCCCTCACTGTATATACCTCCCTGTTAACCTCTCACTTCCTGCAGTCCCATCCCTTTTCTCCAATCCTCTCACATATCTCTCTCCCCCTCCCTCCATCTCTTTCAGTTCAGTCCCATGCTATGCTGCAGCTCCAGGCTCCCTGGTCTCTCTGTAAGCCCTGTTCTCTGCTCTCCCTCAGGCTAGCCCCCCTGGTATCCTGGCCCTTTTGGATGAGGAGTGCTGGTTCCCCAAAGCCACTGACAAGAGTTTTGTGGAGAAGGTCCTGCAGGAGCAGGGCACCCACTCCAAGTTCCACAAGCCCAAGAAACTGAAGGATGAGGCCGACTTCTGCATCATTCACTACGCTGGGAAGGTAAACAGACCAGTAATGAATACTAAGTTTAGACTCTGCTTAATCTGTGTGCCCTGGGACATCATGTCCCATGCAAACCTTGTGTAATACTAATGTCTATATGGTGTTCCGTCTCCTCAGGTGGACTACAAGGCTGACGAGTGGCTGATGAAGAACATGGACCCTCTGAACGACAACGTGGCCACACTGCTCAACCAGTCCACTGACAAGTTTGTGTCTGAACTGTGGAAGGACGGTGAGTGCAGCCAATGATAGTTACCAACCAGTAAGAACAACAGACTTAAGTGGATGAACCTTCATGCTGGGAATTGCTGATATGTTTTCAGTAAAGGGTCTCTTCCTGTCTCATATCTACTTTTCTCTCTCGTCTCGTATCCGATGTCTGGTGTCTGGACCTTTGTTCTTACCCGTTCACTCTGTTTTGGTTTCTATCCATCTGCTCCTCTGTATGGCCCATTTTCGTTTGTTCTCCCTCCCTCTCTTACTGGGTCTCAGAGGTACAGAGGTCTCAGAGAGCCTATTTTTATCAGCGTTTTCCTTTTCTCCACTCAGATTCAGGTGACCGTTTTTTCTTTTTCATCATTTCAGTCTCCTTTATTTACTCCTGTTCTGCTCATCCTTCTGTTGTTACACGAATATGAACCTTTTTCTCATCTCAGCATCAACTTTTGCCTATGTTTTTTAACCTGTTTGCTCATACCCCGTTTCCCCTGTGGATCAATGTTGATTTATCAGATGTATTTTTACAAGGGGATGTAATGACCGTTCCCCCCCCCAGCTCTGTGTGCAGTGAGATCTACCACTTGTTGCTCTTTCATTGGACTCTCCCTCTCTCCCTCTGTGTAATAGTGTGGTTTGGGACCCCTGGTGTTGCTCATGGGTACTGCAGCAATGGGTATATACTGCATGGGTTTGGTTCCGTCGTCACCAATAAAAACATGCCTACAAATGCACAGTTTGTCACCAAACATTGATTTCCAAATAGTATGTAGGTTCGCACCACACATTTGACGTATTAAGATGGTCACATAGTGGAAGCAGTTACACACACACACACACACACACACACACACACACACACACACACACACACACACCCTTCACTCACTGCATCGAGTTGCGTCTCGTTCTAGTGTGATTCCCTCTCCTCCCCCCACGCTTCACTGGCATTTTGTGACCCCTCTCCTCATTCCCCAAATCCCCCTTCCTACTGTATTTGTCCTCCTCTGCATTCACCCAGTGTTGCGGTGTCACTGGTTTTGAACCAGTCAGTCATCTCTCTCTCTCCATCCCCCATGGAGAGATGGGATCCCCCCCACCTCCATTATACTCTGCTTCATGTGTTTTATGTTGTGGTTTGTTTTCACTGTGTGGTGTTTGCCTGGTTAGATTTTCCCAAATGTGCAAGCCTGTCTGGTCTCACTTCACCCTCTCCTCTCCTCTTGTTCTTCTCTCCGTCTTCCCCCTCTCAGTGGATCGTATCGTGGGCCTGGATAAGGTTGCAGGGATGTCTGAGATGCCTGGTGCCTTTAAGACCCGTAAGGGCATGTTCCGGACGGTGGGCCAGCTTTACAAGGAGCAGCTGTCCAAGCTCATGGCCACTCTGAGGAACACCAACCCCAACTTCGTCCGCTGCATCATCCCCAACCACGAGAAGAAGGTACCAGTCGATCCACCTCCACCAGTGAAAACATCCAAACAATAGTTTCTCTCAAGATGCCCTCCAAACACAGTAGGCAACAGAGGCACCCAGAACGTATGCTAGTGGTGTTATCTTGGCAGCTGTTTATTTACGCATCTAAACAGGTTCCCTTTCTTCCCTCCCTATAGGCTGGTAAGCTAGACCCCCACCTGGTTCTGGACCAGCTGAGGTGTAATGGTGTTCTGGAGGGGATCCGTATCTGCAGACAGGGCTTCCCCAACCGTATCGTCTTCCAGGAGTTCAGACAAAGGTACCGTAAACGCTCCCATTGTGGCTGCATACGAATGTCTTTTCACCAGTTCCCCAACTTAACCTCATATTATTGTTGCATCATGCTGTGTATGTTGCTTCTGGTGAGTTGAGTCCAACTCTGATGATCCCCTGCATGTGCCTTTGTCTCTCTCTAAGGTACGAGATCCTCACTCCCAACTCCATCCCCAAGGGCTTCATGGATGGCAAACAGGCTTGTGTGCTCATGGTAAGAGAGAAGGGCATTATTCTCTTGTTCTAGAACATTCTCACTCATTCAGAATGAAACAGAACGAAGAGATGAATATTGTCACAGTTGAACTGATTGTATACCTCACCCTCCTGTCAGATCAAAAGCCTGGAGCTGGATCCCAACCTGTTCAGGATTGGTCAGAGTAAGGTGTTCTTCAGGGCTGGAGTGCTAGCTCACCTGGAGGAGGAGAGGGACATGAAGATTACTGACGTCATCATCAGCTTCCAGGCCTGGTGCAGAGGCTACGTGGCCCGCAGGTAAGGAGACCCCCTGACTCCAACGGTCTTATCATATGGCTGCAGTGAAAAAGTTTTGATTTAATGTCTTATAACTGTATTTAGAAGATATGTAAGTGTTTCTCTCTCTCTCTCTCGCTCTGCAGGGCCTTTGCCAGGAGACAGCAGCAGCTGACCGCCATGAAGGTGATCCAGAGGAACTGTTCTGCCTACCTCAAACTCAGGAACTGGCAGTGGTGGAGACTCTTCACCAAGGTACACACTGTACTTATGCTACTGTTGTTCCTTTACCATGGTACTGGACTCAGCCGAACCCCCTGGGAATACTGGGGTACAATAGCCTTTCTATTCTCCTCTTAACTGTCCCTCTCCCCTCGTCCCCCAGGTGAAGCCCCTGCTGCAGGTGAGCAGGCAGGAGGAGGAGATGCAGGCCAAGGACGATGAGCTGACCAAGGTGAAGGAGAGGCAGGAGCATGCTGAGATCCAGCTGCAGGAGATGGAGGTCAAACAGCACCAGGTAAGATGAGGCCCTCCATCACTGGAGCAGCCCAAAAGTAACATGTTGATCATTTATAATAAAACAATAGTTTGCGCAACCTAACTTGAAACGGCATTGATGAACCCTTAACACCATATTTTCTCTGTCTCCCCCAGTTGAGTGCCGAGAAGCAGGCCCTGCAGGAGCAGCTGCAGGCTGAGACAGAGCTGTGTGCCGAGGCGGAGGAGATGAGAGCCCGTCTGGCCGCTAAGAAGCAGGAGCTAGAGGAGATCCTTCATGACCTGGAGGCCAGAGTGGAGGAGGAGGAGGAGAGAGCCACACATCTGCAGACAGAGAAGAAGAAGATGCAGCAGAACATCACGGTGAGGACACACACAAACCAACACACACTTTGTGGGCAGCATGGCAGGTACACACTGTGCTAACTCTTTCTCCTCCTGTGTGTGTGTGTGTAGGACCTGGAGCAGCAGTTGGATGAGGAGGAGGCTGCCAGGCAGAGGCTGCAACTGGAAAAGGTGACCACAGACTCCAAGCTGAAGAAGATCGAGGAGGATGTCATGGTTCTTGAAGACCAGAACAACAAACTCATGAAGGTCAGTATCCAACCATCAATGGGCAGACAGGTGTATGGATACAGGTGTATGGATGGACGAGGGATGGATCTGTATAAGTAAAATGTATAGAATTGTGTTGTGAACTCCTGGTTGTGTTGTGGGTGTCCCACAGGAGAAAAAGCTAATGGAGGAGCGTATCTCTGAGTTCACCTCTAACCTGACTGAGGAGGAGGAGAAGTCCAAGAGCCTTCAGAAACTCAAGAACAAGCACGAGGCCATGATCACTGACCTGGAGGGTAGGTGGAGCACACGCACCATGTTGACCAAGTTGCTCTTATTTCCTCCTTAACTCTTCTTCTCCTTCTCTCCCTTAGACCGCCTGCGCAGGGAGGAGAAGGGCCGTCAGGAGCTGGAGAAGAACAGGCGTAAGCTGGAGGGAGACTCTACTGATCTCCTTGACCAGATAGCTGAGCTGCAGGCCCAGATCGCTGAGCTCCGCGCCCAGCTGGCCAAGAAGGAGGAGGAGCTGCAGGCAGCCCTGGCCAGGTGGGATCTCTACAAGATCTCTGAAATCACATATAAACATACATACGTAGTGGCTTTAGTGTGATCACTCTGTAAATTGTATTTACATGGCATAATGAATGTTATAACACCCTCCATTTTCCCTCTCCTTCTCCCCTCAGGATTGAGGAGGAGGCAGCCCAGAAGAACTTGGCCCAAAAGAAGATCCGGGAAATGGAAGCCCAGCTGTCTGAGCTGCAGGAGGACCTGGAGCTGGAGAGGGCCGCACGCACCAAGGCTGAGAAGAACCGCAGGGACCTGGGAGAGGAGCTGGAGGCCCTCAAGACTGAGCTGGAGGACACACTGGACTCCACTGCTGCCCAGCAGGAGCTCAGGTACTGACACCCAGAGGAGATCAGTTACATAGTCGGCCACTGTGTTTAAATGAAACTGGTTTATTGTGAAATAAGATGACACATAATGGATGCCATCATGTTGACCTTCTAGAAAAAAAATTTCATGAGTTGATGACAATTCCTTGTTTCCCAGTATTTAGCTTAGCACACAATCTGACAATGTCCTATTCCCGCTTTCCTTCGTTTCTCTACTTCTGTCTGTCAGGACCAAGCGTGAGACTGAGGTGAACCAGCTGAAGAAGGTTCTAGAGGACGACGCCAAGGTCCACGAGCAGCAGGTGGTGGAGATGAGACTGAAACACAGCCAGGCCTTCGACGAGCTCAATGAGCAACTGGAGCAGGCCAAGAGAGTGGGTGATATGCATGCATACATACATACACACGCGCGCCCTCAAGAACTCCTTTGTATTACGGTATCTGTACATGCACTGACCCCTGGTGTTCTATCCCCCTCCCCTAACAGAACAAGGTGTCAGTGGAGAAGACCAAGCAGGCTCTGGAGAGTGAGCGTAACGAGCTGGCCATCGAGCTGCAGAGCCTGATGCAGGGGAAGGGAGACTCCGAGCACCGCAGGAAAAAGGCTGAGGGCCAGGTCCAGGAGCTACAAGTCAAACACGGAGAGAGCGAGCGCCAGAGGATTGAGCTGGCTGAGAGAGTGGCCAAGATGCAGGTACAGTACCATTCATCTCCTTTCAGGGACGATTTGAAACATGTGACCTGTACACTAGCTGTCAGGCCCATATTGATGACTGTTTTGGTTATTGTGTTCCTCCCAAGGCTGAGTTGGAGACTGTCAATGGCTTGCTCAGTGAGGTGGAGGGTAAGTCCATCAAAGCATCCAAGGACTGCTCTGCTGTGGAGTCTCAGCTGCAGGATGTACAGGTACAGCACTCCATAGACTACAACAGATCCAAGGATTAAATAATGAACTAGTTTTGTCATGGTTATCTGTAAACGTTGCTATAACCGGACTATAACCGTGCCGGCCTTTCTCTTCTAACTACAGGAGCTGCTCCAGGAGGAGACTCGTCAGAAGCTGTCCATGGGCACTCGTCTGCGTCAGCTGGAGGATGAACAGAACACTCTGAGAGAACAGCTGGAGGAGGAGGAGGGGAGCAAGAGGAACGTGGAGAAGCAGCTGCTCACCGTGCAGGCTCAGGTAAACACACACACACTTACAGCAGCGTACACCTTAAAATTGGATTGACGCAAATGTGCTATTAGATTTGTTCAACACATCACTAGAACCCATAAACCACACCACAATGTTTGAGTGACAGGCGGTGTCCCCCTATAGCTGGCAGAGATGAAGAAGAAGTCTGAGCAGGAGGCGGGCTGTCTGGAGAACGCGGAGGAGGGGAAGAAGAGGTTGCAGAGGGACCTGGAGGGGCTCAGCCAGCGAATGGAGGAGAAGTGCAGTGCCTTTGAGAAACTGGACAAGACCAAGACTCGTCTGCAGCAGGAGCTGGACGACATGGTGGTGGACCAGGACCACCTCAGACAGACCGTAACCAACCTGGAGAAGAAGCAGAAGAAGTTCGACCAGGTTAGTAGTAACACTAGCTAGGTTTCCATCCAGTTGGTGACAGATTTTCATGCAAATATTGTAAGATCTGCATAAAAACAATGTGTTTTCCCAGCAGAGATGTTTCCATCAAATTGACTTGTTGCGGATAAAAGGCTGTACGTGATGACGTAGTGCACATAAAAATAACTATTGCGGATAAATTCCAATGTACCGAATTTTCAACTCTACTGATGGTTTTGTCAGATTATTATTTTTTGCGTTCTATAGCGAATGTGCCCACTCTGGCCTTGATACGTGCGCTTTAGCCAACAGCTCGCAGATAGTGCAGGTGAACTACCTACATACGGTTATTATGGACAGAAGAGCAAGATTTTTATTAGTTAAACGGCAGCCAAGCATCGACCATCATGTCACCAGAATAAGAGTAAGACCCTCATTATTTATTGGAAAGGAGCATCAAGCTCATTACTGTGCACTTTCACCACCCTGTGACATTCATCATAACGCATTTCATCTAACCTAATAAACTGTATGCTTTCCCGAGTCGTAGTGGGAGGACCTCGCATGTCTTCACGTTACTCCAAGTTTACTTCGATATGATGGTTACTATATCAGGATTTGTGCATAAAGGCATTTCCACCACCATTTCTCGCAGAATTAATTTTAGACCCAAAAAGATCCCACCTTGTCTAGCGTATTTTGATTTGTTGCCAGTTTAGCTGTTTCCATCAGGCCTGTCGTGACTTTTTTTTCACCAGACGTGTACTTTACTTGCATTCAAAGGGTGTAGGAAACCTGGTTACTGTCCACAATTTAATTCACTCAAACTGGGGGGTAAATTACTTGGAAGTGTTGATTTTATGAAAATCCATAACTATTAGGGAAAAATCTGGGTCTTGAAATACAGTATGTTGTATGACATTCCTCCATTTTACTTATAGATGCTGGCTGAGGAGAAGACCATCTCATGCCGCTACGCTGAGGAAAGGGACAAGGCTGAGGCTGAGGCCAGGGAGAAGGAGACCCGGGCCCTGGCTCTGACCCGCGAGCTGGAGTCCCTCATTGACATGAAGGACGAGATGGACCGCGCCAACAAGCTGCTCCGCGCTGAGATGGAGGACCTGGTCTCCTCGAAGGATGATGTCGGCAAGAGTGTAAGACAGCCGAGTGTCATGGGGGGGGTGTTGAATTGTTCAAATCAATTAAAATCCTCTGTTTTCATACTGGTCCCAAAGTCCTGCTATTTCTCATCACAATCTCCACTATTTTCCTTCAGGTGCACGAGCTGGAGAAGTCCAAGCGTGGCATGGAGCAGCAGCTGGAGGAGATGAGGACTCAGCTGGAGGAGCTGGAGGACGAGCTGCAGGCCACAGAGGACGCCAAGCTGCGTCTGGAGGTCAACATGCAGGCCATGAAGGCCCAGTATGAGAGAGACCTGGCAGGACGAGATGAGATGGGCGAGGAGAAGAAGAGACAGCTGATCAAACAGGTACACTAGTAGCTACAGGCTTAACTTGGTAGGTAACGGTTCCTTACTGTGTGTTATTTGTCCACTGCATAATGGGACATGTAGTCCAGTGATTGAAAGCTTGAATCTCTCTGGTCCTCAGGTGCGTGAGATGGAATTGGAGTTGGAGGATGAGCGGAAGCAGCGCTCTGTTGCCGTGGCAGCCCGTAAGAAGCTGGAGCTGGACCTGAAGGAGCTGGAGGCAGCAATCGACATGGCCAACAAGAACCGTGATGAGGCCCTCAAACAGCTTAAGAAGCTTCAGGTAACAACCAATTACATTATCACCAGCTTCTGACCTGTAGTATGTTTTTATACCATGACCACATTCTATTAAAATCAAGATGCACGCAGATGGTGAGTAGTTTGCTAGAAATATATGTTTTGAACCTCTCCCTCCTCTCCACCAGGCCCAGATGAAGGAGCTGCTGAGGGAGCTGGAGGACACTCGTATGTCCAGAGACGAGATCATGGCCCAGGCCAAGGAGAACGAGAAGAAGCTCAAGAGCATGGAGGCCGACATGATCCAGATGACAGAGGTCAGTCTGCACTGCTGCCCCTCACCTAACATCTCACACTAGTCTGTCTCCTTTTATTCTCACCTGACACCTCACCCTCCCAAACAGTAAAAAACCGACTTCTGTAACTAACTCTTTTTATAAATCCTACCGTGAGAAACTGTATTTGCACATAACTCAAACTTTTGCACAAATCCTCCACAGTTAGTTATGAGCGCTTATCTCAAGTTAGGATTTGGCCCTGTGTGTCTTCCATTTTCATGCCACTCCCACACACACTCTTTGGTTCCCCCCCCTCAGGAGCTGGCTGCTGCAGAGCGGGTGAAGAGACAGGCCCAGCAGGAGAGAGACGAGCTGCAGGATGAGATCAACAACCAGGCCGCCAAGAAGTAGGAACCATTTTCTACATCTTTCATAACCTACTGTTGTTTATCTCTGCCTCTAATGACCCAAATGTCTATCCCTCGCTCTCGTCTCTCCCTCCTTTCTTTCCCACTGTTCCTTTTTCTCTCAGCGGTCTGATTGCGGAGGAAAAACGGAGACTGGAGGCTCGTATCGCACAGCTGGAGGAGGAGCTGGAAGAGGAGCAGTGTAACACTGAGCTGGTCAACGATAGGCTGAAGAGAACTCTGCTGCAGGTAGGACAGCCAAGGACGGCAGTTGACGTTCATGCAGCATGTGTACAGACGGGATAGTTTACGTCTAATGATAAGGTGGGTCAGGCCATAAGTACAGTATAACAGTTTAACCCCCTGTCTCTGTTAGACTGACCAGATGACTGTAGAGATGACGGCAGAGCGCAGTACCTCCCAGCGCCTGGAGGGGGCCCGCTCCCAGCTGGAGCGCCAGAACAAGGAGCTGAAGCTGAAGCTGCAGGAGCTGGAGGGAACCGTCAAGTCCAAGTACAAGGCCACTATCGCTGCCCTGGAGGCCAAGATCGCCCAGCTGGAGGAGCAGGTGGACATCGAGACCAGGTGAGTGGGTCTGAGCCTGACCTTAGACCCCCTGAGGCTCTGCCATCAGCATCCTCATTCAGATAACCCACCTCTCCTGGGCTCTGCATAATTCTAAATATTAACTGAAATTACAGCATGGATGAGATCAGATGGTGAAAATCCCACAAGCCATGGAGAAGTTAAGTAGAAGTTTCAGCCTGTCCATGTGATCCAAATGTTTCTTTCCACAGGGAGAGGCAGCAAGCGTCCAAGCTGGTGCGCCGCACAGAGAAGAAGCTAAAGGAGGTCGTCCTCGCGGTGGACGATGAGAGACGCAACACAGAGCAGTACAAAGACCAGGTCAGGGCTCGGATATCTAGCTTAAACACAAGCCCAACAGCTTTACACCAGCCAACATGAAGTCTCTTTCACTCTGTATAACTCTAGTTTGTTTAAATGATTTAATGGATTACATTTATATAAAGCTTTTCACTAGATTTCAGTGTACTTTACATTGTCTTGGAACCCAATCCACCACCTATGTGTAGCATTCACCTTGGTACTTGAAGCTAATGCTTGTGTGTGTGTGTGCACGCAGTCGGACAAGCTGAACTCTCGTATGAAGCAGCTGAAGAGGCAGCTTGAGGAGTCTGAGGAGGAGGCCCAGAGAGCCAACGCCAACCGCAGGAAACTGCAGAGGGAGCTGGAGGACGCCACCGAGTCAGCCGACGCCATGAACCGCGAGGTCAGCACCCTCAAGAGCAAGCTCAGGTACGTACACTCCTCCACTGCCCATCACCCAAACTGACTAAATGCTGAAGCACTGTACTAGCACCCTACACAGCATACTTGCGTTTACAATGTATGTTTCAAACACATTCCCTCATCTGCTACATTACTGATCATATATCCTCAGAGGGCCTCCATTTTGATTTGTTGGCCCTCCATGACTCTATTCCATGGTATATGTGTTGTGTCCCTGTAACGACCTCTCTGCCTTACTCACTGATCCCTACTGTCTCTGTTCCAGGCGTGGAGACCTCCCCTTCACCATGCGCCGCATTGTCAGCCGCGCAGGCATTGAGAGCGACGAGGAGAGTGAGCCAAAGAGCGAGACCCCCGAGCCCAAGCCTGAATGAACAGCCACAGTTTTCCCTGCCGTCTAAAGGATGGAATCGCAACAGTCATACACACACACACAAAACACACACATACCACTTAAAGTAACGCATGCACTTACAGAGACACAAACATCATGATACTGTATGATTTAGAGGCAGTAAACAGGCTTTCTTCACAGCCAGACCTCAGTCTCTCTCTAAGCCCTATGGGGAGACTTGACAATCTATGTACACATCCATACAAGCCAATACAACATAGTACTTCAGACAATCACCATACTGACATACATAACGCATACAAACTTGTGGGCCCAATTTATTTTCTCATGCTTCATTCTTCATTCTCTGGGAAAAAAAATTCAAATGAATGATATTTTTGTAAGGAAACATTCCAATAGAAATAGTCCTGTTTTGGGATCTTTTTTCTAACTGAAGCAAGAACGAACGAAATAAGTATAAATAAATGAAGAAGGATTACTCGAAGGGGACCAAAGTAATATCGCAATCTATAGATTTGTATTTTATTCTAAAGTTTTTATAATGGTTAAGTATGAAAGTACTACATGTCTATTATGGCTCTTGCTCGCTCTCACCTCAGTTTATAATGGAGGTTTATGTGCTCAATTGTACCGGATTAATTTTGCTGCGGATAGTACTTAAAACACATGCTTTTGGGTTTAAGAAACCGATACATCTATAGACATACACAAAGCACACACAAAATTATTGGAGAATCACAGTAATGTACAAACATTTGATTGTGCTGAAATTTCTAATTTTTGCACTGAGATTTAAGACTCTGGATTAGAAATGATAAACCATTACATAGGTGCATTAAATTGAAGACATTGATAGACAGGGCAGATGCACCTCAAACAAGAAAATACAAATTGAGAGTAACTGCAGGCTCATATGTATTTATGCCAACACACACTAAAGCCTTGCACACACAGTCAAATTCTACTGTTAAAGGGTGTTAATTCCTGGATCCATGTATTGATTTTTATATGCATTTCTTTACTACTATCAATGTTTTTATTGATGCGCAGGGCAAAGGTTACGGGGTGGTGTGGTAGTTTATTACTCACGGCACACTGTATTCTCAGAGCACTACTTGGCGGGGTATAGGGGTGGTTGAACAGAATCAAGCATGTTGGGGTGAGCGGGACGGGGTTACATTTTGCAGCACTGTAGTCTAACACATCACATGATATCCTGATGGTGTCCTTTTACTTTCTCTGACTAAAAGATTGGGGAGATGACTCCCTGTTGAAATGCCTGGCCAGGTGTTAGTAGTCCCATGTATTTGAGGGATGGGGTGAGGTAGATGAGTGATGGTGCTTTAGGTCTGGGTGAACTATGACCCCTGCAGGCTGTGCTCAGGGTTGCCTTTTTTGCTCACACTGCTGGGAAGTGAGAGGAATTTGTTATTAATGACAGATAACAGACAAAGGATCACTCTCTCTCTCACACACTTGGAAGCAAAAAATAAAATATGAAAAAAGATATCTACATTTTTTACTGTTCATTTTCTCTGCAGCTCTGAAAATGAAATCATGAGATGATTTGTGAATTGTTGGTATTATTGCAATAAAAATGGCTTTCTAAACTGCTACCACTGACTCCTGATACTATTTTTTTTAAATGTCCATATTAATGGGGCAATCAGCAGTTGCTTTTGTACCTAGCTACATTTTATTTTATTTTGCTTCTTAAAAAATATAACTTATAAATACCTTATGAGCTTAGTTCAAAGTAAATATAAGTAAACAAACAAATAGCCTCAACATGGTTCAAACTACAAAAATTATATCATGGATGGTCAGTCCTTGCATCCATAGCTTTGTCTATGAATTTGAGTGGTACATTTCTCCAGCCCCATCCCTCAGCTGTTTACTGAAACAGGGGCGGGTATTTCGCGTTAATGTTTCTACTGCTGATTGCTGCTTTAAACTGGCAATACTCTAGACTAGACTATCTGATCTAATATTGTGCAGTGGTCTTTTTAGTTTTTTTTTAAGCAACGTGATCTCAGACATGACCACAAGAGGACAGTCTTGACTGAAAAATCCCAATTGAAAAGGTTCCCCAGGACAAACTCGGCATAATAATGCAGCAAGTCTAAACCGGTTTAAACAGAATATTGCACACAAGGATGGACAGATATGGGTGAGAACTGAGCGTTGTTTTTATATTGGCTACAATATTTCAGCGAATGGCCTTGCTTGATAATAGTTTAATCAAATAATGACATGTGTTTCTGTTCATTACATATTTTGTCCATTCTCCATTTCAATGCTTTTCCCTATGAATTTATACATTTGAGTTCTCATTGTCCACGTTTTGTAACTAACTTGTCATCGGGTTGTGTTCTCTACAATGTGTTCGCCTGTGTTCTCATTCTAATTAATTTAAATAGTATTAGACATTGCACGATTTTCAGACTGGGATACGCTTCTGACAACTATCGTGCTCATGATAGCGAGGGTATTGTAGTAGAGCTTCCTATTGGTTGATTCTGGTACTTTCACGTTGGAAACTCCGAGCTCAAGTTAATACAAAGAGTTTCAAAGTCGCGGCATTAGCTCCTAAATTCCTGGGTGGGATTCCTGAGATACATAGAGTTCCAAATAAGATCACTGTAGGTCTATGTTTATCATGATTGAAAAATGATCCAGTGTGAGACCTGTGATAAATGTTGCCCATATTTGTTGTAGTTGTAAGAAAGTTAAATCATATTTTTAACTATCTTGAGTGTTAGTCGACATGTACATTAGAGGTTGACATGGGAGTTCAAATACATACTGTCCCGTCTTGACCTGTCAATTTTCTCCTGTACTGTCCTGATCCCGCAACAGTTCTATAACCCCGGATAAAAATCACTCCTGTCCCGTGATAATTCTTGCGCGCAGAAATATGTAGGCTATTGAAATATGTATACACTGTACATCCTCAAATTCCCTAATGTCTGAATGAGTGTGCTACTAGTCATTTAGCGATGTCTGTGTTACATTAACAATAGTCATTGTATTAATCTGTTTCAGTCTATAACATGAGTATAATGAGTGTGATGAGTCACTTGACTCTCTCACAAAATCAGTCACATAGATGTATGCCCATTGAGATTGAGGGGTCTGTCTGTACCCATGTAAAGTAATGTCTTGAAATGACAGAACATATTCCATAAAAAAATGAATATCAAGAGTCTGGAGTATGGACACACTATTAAACCCAGTCCTGGACTAAAAAGCACTTTCAAACTTCATTTTGCCACTGATGCCTCTTCAAAAAGTATTGAGAGCATGAGGCTTCAGGACCCCTCCACATATACACGCACGTGCACACCACACACAGAGACATATATACACACTCACACAGATGTGCACACACACTCATGAGAAACATGTGCAGCATGATCAGGGTGTATGTTTTGCTAATGTGCTGGGTGGTGATCTTTGATTAGTTAATAAGTAACTGTGTGTCTTAAATTGGAACCATAGTGTGAGTCAGGTGATTCCAATAGTAGGTCTGTGCTGTGGTGAGTGTCCCAAACCCCACAGTGTATCAGTCAGTGTCAGAGGCAGTGCAGCTCTCTAGTATCTGCTGTAAGGGACACACTGTATCAACATTGCAAAACCCCTGTGCTGTAAGTTACAGCCTGTAACATTCTATATCAGTTTTGAAATGTTCTCCTGTTTGTGTTCTGTAATGGGGTGCGCAGCTGAAATGTCCAATCTTGAAGTCTTCACTTGTTATCTCTTGTGCAGGAGCGTTTGGGAAAGTTGCTGAATGGACAGCGGTAGAGTAAGGACTGAGAAAGTGATTCAAAAAGAGGAAAATACATAAGAAGATTTTGATCATACAAGGACAACATTATTGGATTTGAGTTCATTCTCAACTTTCAAAATAACCATGGAACTGTCTCTGGTGAGTCGGATATTTTTGTAGATCATCTAGTATTTGATCCATAGTGAAAGTCTGAAGGACAATAATTCTAGAGTAACTCCAGTGACTGATGTACATGTACTGTACTGTGAATAGGTGAGTATGTTTTATTGACGTGGTTTCAGTGGTCTAAGGGCTTGGGTTATAATATTTAAGATCTCAGTTAAGATTTCACATGCATTTTATGTCAGGCTGTGATTTTGGATCAGGGTACCCAGCCCAACTTTCTCAATCCAGCCCCTATGTTCATCACAGTACCATCCTGTGACATAGTTGATTGACACAGTTGTCTATCCCCCTCCTCTAACCTGATGGAACTTCAGGCAACTTTCATACTATGCACTTTCTCAGGCAGTTCTAGAATTCAATGTTTTCTGTGTTTACAAGTTCTCTATTGTCCTCTGCCCTGAAGTGGGTCGAACTCCAGGGTGCCACCTTAAATCTTCATAGACATGCCAAACAAGTGGGCAAGGCTTTGCCAAGCCTCCACTGTGCCAACACTGCCATTGGTCAACAAGCACTGTTGGTGGGCTGTTGCCATAGCGCCCTCATTAAGGGAGGGGCAGGGACATTTTGAGAAAGTGTTGTATGTTTCAAGTCCAAGTGAAGGAGTACAGGTTATCAATGTTACATCACTGTACAGGAACTACCTAGTAATTTACCAGAGCTGAGGACATTGAAATGTACTAAAATTCATGCCCAGTGATGAGGAAATAAAGGCGTTTTTACACACAAGTAGTTCTATAGTTCTAGAGCAGCACATAGCCTAACCATATACGCTCTAGAATGTAAACTGTGATAAGTTGTTTTATGGAAGCCAGAACATACAAAAACATGCGTATGCGCTCATACACACACATACTGACATTTACAATGTATGAAGCATGGCATTTTGCAGAGATGTGCATTAGCTGGAAGCAGAAAGACGAAGGGTAGAGTAGGAGTAGCAGCATTGAGAGGTTGTGTGTGAGAGAGAGTGGGAACATACGCCAGTGGATTAAGCTGCTTTGTGAAGGGAAACTGAGGCAAGTTTATAGAGAAATTAAGCGAGGGATGGAGGCTTTTGCCCTGACAACCCACCACTGTTCATAACAGCGTAGCCAGAGAGGGGAGGAAAACAGGGACAAATGCAGGAAAAACAGGATCAGCCACTGAAAAGTAGCCCGGGGAAGGTAGGGATGTGTGCTGTAGGAGGGATGTGTGTGTTGTTTTGTATATTGTGTGTGTGGCGTCTTATTTTTTGTCTATATTGACAGCATATGAAAATTTGTGTGGGTGTGTGTATTTGTTTTACTACTTTTGTGGGTGTTTATATAATGTGAATTACTGTAGCGAGTGTATGTGCATTTGTCCTATTTCCCAGAACCCACTCTGCCTGATGCTCTCCATCGTAAACAATCATAAAGCCCATCACGCTTTGGGCTCTCACTGAAGAGCACTCTACCATGACTGCTGTGTGATCGGTGTTAACACTCTCCCTTCCTCTCCTCCCTGCTTGTCTCTCCCCTCAGGCTCACCCGGCTCTCAAGGCCTTTATGTGTGGCTCTCTCAGTGGAACATGCTCCACCCTGCTCTTTCAGCCTCTGGACCTGGTCAAGACCCGCCTGCAGACCCTTCAGAGCAACATGCAGCCTGGGTGAGTAGCCTTCAGCTGGCTCAGTCAATACCTCTACAGCGTAGTCCACACACTTCCACATTGTAGTACGTTTTCTGGCTCTAGATTACATGCTTGTACTAGACCATGAGACCCACTAGCATTACATTACTCTATTGACTCGCCTCATTGACTAAGCAATATTGTAGATTGTAGATCTGAACATTGAGAGTCCAAAGAGTCATAAAACTCATGCTGGTTACATATGGCCTGCATGCTAGTACCAACTCAATGTCACGTCAGCTATTTTGAAATGAAGCGTAGTTGCAAGACACTTCAAAATCTATTTTTGATCGTTTCAGAGTACAGTGTGTTACTTGTGTTAATACGTCTTTCTCTCTCTCTTTCGCTTTTTCAGTTCAGCAAGAGTGGGGATGGTGACTGTGTTCTTAAGTGTTGTACGGACAGAGAAGCTCATCGGACTTTGGAAGGGGGTCTCACCAGTAAGTCCGCCTCTTTATGATCAGTAATATAAATAGAAACACATCAGTTGTGTTGAATCTGTGTGTTCAGTATACTGTATGACTCTGACAGCATGTCTGCTCTGCTTCCTCCTCCAGTCATTTGTGCGGACCATCCCCGGCGTAGGGATCTACTTCAGCACCTACTACTCTCTGAAGCAGCACTACTTCCTGGAGCAGGGCCCTGGGGCCATGGAGTCTGTGCTGCTGGGAGCTGGGGCCAGGACTGTGGCAGGGGTCTGCATGCTGCCTGTCACTGTCATCAAGACTCGCTTTGAGGTATGTTCAGGTAGAGAAACGGAGGGGAGGGGCAGGAAGGAAAATATAAATACTTTGTCTTTTCTATATATGATTGCAGTGACTACATGAGTACTGTTTAATGTGTATACTTGTCTGTTGTTTCAGAGTGGCAGGTATAACTACGTGAGCGTGGCAGGGGCTCTGCGCAGTGTGTGTCAGACAGAGGGACCCAGAGCTCTGTTCTCAGGGCTGACCGCCACCCTCCTCAGAGATGCTCCCTTCTCAGGCCTCTATGTCATGTTCCACAGCCAGGCCAAGAACACTCTGCCACAGGGTCAGTATCAGGACACAGGACACAAACTACACTAATGCTCAACACTAGTATTTGTTTCACTAGTTGTGTGTGCAATCACTTTGAAGTGTCAGTATGGGGACATTGATGACATAAACATAGAGCAGTAGTATTTGTTACACTAGTAGCCACATTTGATAACTTTGACATATCTGTCTCAATGTGAATTGTTTGGTGTGGAGTGGAATTTATAGTGTCTCTCTGTTTCTTTCTCCCAGAGATAAGCACGTCTCCCTACGCGCCCCTGGCTAACTTCAGCTGTGGGATTCTGGCCGGGGTCCTGGCATCCCTGGTCACCCAGCCAGCTGACGTGGTCAAAACCCACGTCCAAGTCAGCCCACATCTGTACAAGAGGACTACAGACGCTGTGCGATACATTTACATGGTAACTATCTCTCTGGGTGTTTTATTGAATACAGCGTTGTTACTATGCATAGGGCAATAGCACTGTTGTATAATATACTGACGTTGTTCTTATGTGGGTCAGGCTAAACTGTTGTCTGTATGTGTTTATATACTGACCTCTAGTTTGAACACAGTGTCACACTATGTAATAAAACATCAGGGTTGATTTACAGTAGTTGACATGTGCCATTCTTTCACTCCTCTCTCAGGAGCACGGGTTTCAAGGGTTCTTCCGGGGCGGGGTGCCACGTTCTCTGAGGAGGACCATGATTGCTGCCATGGCATGGACGGTGTATGAACAGTTGATGGCCCGCATGGGGCTCAAGTCCTGAGGAGGGATGACAAAAAGAAGGGATGACAAGTCCTGAAGAGAGAGAATGAAATGAGGAACGTGTGGGGACCGAGGAAGAAAGAGAAAGTCAAGTCACTGAAGGAGGACAAACCATTACAGTGAGGAGTGCCCTGGAAGGCACTGCTGTGTTTTGTGTCTTAAGACTGCCTAGTTGTGAGAGTGTGCCAATGGACTTCTTCACTGACATACAGTATTCTGCCATTACATCATTAACACATTGCATAGATATGATACATCAAGGACTGGTATGTATACTTTGACAGAGAGATTGGGACTAGTAGTTTTATTAAAACGTCTGTATATTTGAATGGATTGCAATAGTTTTGCATCGCACAATATTATCTGTCTTCATTGTGTGAGGTTACACCAAACAATACTTTAATTTATGGTATCTTATTCTACTGGACTACTTTCAAAATTCCATGTTGCACTATAAGTCGTATAATATTGTTGGTCCCTAACTAGCCACTGGACTCCCAGCCACACTGACTGTTTAAGCTACTCCAGGCTTTAGATATACAGTACCAGTCAAAAGTTTGGACACACCTACTCATTCCAGGGTTTTTCTTTATTTTTACTATTTTTTACATTGTAGAATAATAGTGAAGACATCATATGGAATCATGTAGTAACCCAAAAAGTGTTAAACAAATCAAAATATATTTTATATTTGAGATTCTTCAAAGTAGCCACCCTTTGCCTTGATGACAGCTTTGCACACTCTTGGCATTCTCTCAACCAGCTTCATGAGGTAGTCACCTGGAATGCATTTCAATTAACAGGTGTGCCTTGTTAAAAGTTAATTTATTTCCTTCTTAATGCATTTGAGCCAATCAGTTGTGTTGTGACAAGGTAGGGTTGGTATACAGAAGATAGCCCTATTTGGTAAAAGACCAAGTCCATATTATGGCAAGAACAGCTCAAATAAGCAAAGAGAAACGACAATCCATCATTACTTTAAGATATGAAGGTCAGTCAATCCGGAAAATGTCAAGAACTGAACGTTTCTTCAAGTGCAATCGCAAAAACCATCAAGCGCTATGATGAAACTGGTTTTCATGAGGACCGCCACAGGAAATGAAGACCCAGAGTTACCTCTGCTGCAGAGGATAAGTTCATTAGAGTTACCAGCCTCAGAAATTGCAGCCCAAATAAATGCTTCACAGAGTTCAAGTAACAGACACATCTCAACATCAACTGTTCAGAGGAGACTGTGTGAATCAGGCCTTCATGGTCGAATTGCTTCAAAGAAACCACTACTAAAGGACACCAATAATAAGAAGAGACTGGCTTGGACCAAGAAACACGAGCAATGGACATTAGACCGGTGGAAAACTGTCCTTTGGTCTGATGAGTCCAAATTTGAGATTTTTGGTTCCAACCGCCGTGTCTTTGTGAGACGCAGAGTAGGTTAACGGATGATCTCCGCATGTGTGGTTCCCACCGTGAAGCATGGAGGAGGAGGTGTGATGGTGTGGGGGTGCTTTGCTGGTGACACTGTCAGTGATTTATTTAGAATTCAAGGCACACTTAACCAGCATGTCTACCACAGCATTCTGCAGCGATACGCCATCCCATCTGGTTTGTGCTTAGTGGGACTATAATTTGTTTTTCAACAGGACAATGAACCAACACACCTCCAGGCTGTGTAAGGGCTATTTGACCAAGGAGAGTGATGGAGTGCTGCATGATATGACCTGGCCTCCACAATCACCCGACCTCAACCCAATTGAGATGGTTTGGGATGAGTTGGACCGCAGAGTGAAGGAAAAGCAGCCAACAAGTGCTCAGCATATGTGGGAACTCCTTCAAGACTGTTGGAAAAGCATTCCTCATGAAGCTGGTTGAGAGAATGTCAAGAGTGTGCTAAGCTGTCATCAAGGCAAAGGGTGGCTACTTTGAAGAATCTCAAATATAAAATATATTTTCATTTGTTTAACACTTTTTTGGTTACTACATGATTCTATGTGTTATTTCATAGTTTTGATGTCTTCACTATTATTCTACAATTTAGAATATAGTAAAAGGAAAGAAAAACCTTTGAATGAGTAGGTGTGTTGAAACGTTTGACTGGTACTGTATATCCCGCTGTGGAATTCTACAATGTTAGGTACCTGTTTTGCCTAGACTTTAGCACAACTGGTATCTGCTTGTCTTTAAATTGAAGGCAAAAAACACTAATTGCTTAACATACTGATCTGACCAATCTCCTTAGCTGGAAATGCACTTCAACCACTGCCGTAATCTGAAAACCCTGGAGTGTCTCATACCGCAGTGAGTTGGTTGGAGTCTGCCTGCCTTCCCTTTGTGCCAAACTATTGCCACTGTACTAAGAAATTATTCTGGTAGTGATGTTGTAACAGATAAGCTTTGCTTGCTGTCCATTTGAGCTGTACAGTTGATTTGCCTTAAAATGGTATTATAATTGTTCATGTTTTCATATTTGATATAATTTATTACTGTTTGTAATGGTGAATAATTATGCTGGTGTGTTGAAGAGAACATTTTACTATTTTTAAAAGAAAATGCATGAAATTATATAAGAATACAACATGAGTCTGCTAGTATTCATTATATAAGGTATTTGCTTTGTGCCTGTCATGCATCCCTTTACACCTCTTTTTCTTTCCTTTCTCTCTGTGATACAACAGAAAGTGACATGGCATTAGTGCCTTGGGGCACCTTTCCACCACTGCAACCTCAGAAGGAAATGAAATTACACATGACATACTGCATCCTGGCTGAGGCAGTCACTATGACAGAGACAGGCTGACACGCAGGCAGCTCAGTTTAGTCCAGACACATGTTCCAGCAATGCCCTACTTATATGGTCCATAAATCACATGACAGTTGGTCTCAGAGCGTTAATAACTTGTCACGATCGTTGAGAGACGGGTCAGACCAAGGTACAGCGTGGTGTACATGTTTATTAAGACAAATAAACACTTGACAAAATAACAAACCATGACGCTCAAACAGTGGCTACAGACAACAAGCCAAACACGAGTCAAGATCCCACAACTAAGGTAGGCAACCAGGCTACCTAAGTATGATCCGCAATCAGAGACAACGATCGACAGCTGCCTCTGATTGGGAACCACACCCGGCCAACATAGATATAAACATACTAGATCTCCACATAGAATTACACATTACATAGAATACTCACACCCTGACCAAACCAACTAGCGAACTCTATGTCAGGGCGTGAGATAACTACACCTACAACCCAACATTGCCCTCGTTATTCAAAGGGTTAATATGATAAACCCACACAGTACTTGAGAGCAGTGGATGCTTCTGGCACATGGGTCATTCTCAGTTCCAATATTAGTATGCAATATCGGAGGTAGCTTTTACTTTTCATTTAACCTTATACACACAGCCATTATGCCTACCCACAGTAATAGCAGTGCATGATGATAATGTGCTTATCACAGAGCTGTCAGACAGCGATAAGACTGGGAGAAGGGGACAGGGGTGTGACATCAAAAGGGATAGTTAATGATAAGGTGGGTGAAAGACAAGAGTCAAGCAAAAATAAGTCATTAGGCTATACTGATCTTCAACTGACCTAAACCAGTTTGCTTTGGGGCTGTGTCTGTGTTTGATAATTTTTTTCATCTAGAAACCTTGTACATTAAAACAGTGATATTAGCTAAGTATGCCATATTTCGTATGTTATTAGCTAAGTATGAGTCACATTTCATTGTCTGTGGATTACATGTCTGACTCATTATGTAAAACAAACACTGTTAACCTATTGGAAACTTTTGCACACAAACTGTGGTTATTTTTGGAGCTTAATGACATGTCACCCAGTTCCAACCCAATCAGCTATTCTCATTGGAAACCTCATATCAAAGACTGCAGTGATAGCCTGTGTGTCACAGTGGCCTTTGCCTACTAAATTAGATAGGGAACAATGACATGTGAAGTGAGTTTGACACAGATTATGAGTTTATTGAGGTCGTAGATTATGTATGTGTGTAAACTTGCTGTGGAGGATACATAGATGCACCGCATATATTAAGATTGAGCCACTGAAATTACTTTGAGAACACCCCAGTCTACTTTATTAACTTAATTATCCTTTTTTAAGTGGCCTATTCAATAAGTAATAAAAGTTTGTTGTTTTTTATTCACTCAGTCACATAACCCCACTTCCCGCAATAACATGTTATACCCTCCACCTGTAATTACCCCATGACCTTGACATTGGTCAAAACATTGCAATGATATTTTCCAGCACCCCAAGAGGTCCAAGCCATCTTGTCTAGCACCCATTCTATCTTTGTATCTGAGGCAAGTTGGCATTTTTGCAATTTATCTTCTCTTATGAAAAAAATTGCATTTTAAAACAAATTGCAAAATCACTATGTACATATTGTGATACCTTCACCTGGAACTCCGTATCTCTAGCAAATAAAGTTGCAACACAGGCCACTCTAACCGAGAAGTCAACGTCTCCCCATTGTCTTAATATGGTCTTTCCATCGCATTGTCTTAATATGGGCTCCTCGTCCGACCTCTAGTTACCGGCTTCACCCAACCCCTACGCTACTCTGTGCTGCTACTGCGCTGGAGTGTTGGCGCCATCTAGTGAATGGATTATGCAAGTAGACGGTTTTATTTCCAGTCAGCGAAACAACCAATCATGTGCTTGGAAACTTGAGTATATATTTGGCGTAATTTCCTCCAATCTTTCTTTTTGACGCCGCGTGGTGCAGTTTTAACGTTGTTTCGTGGTAAGTTTTAAATTACATTTCACGCCTTTTAACTCGTCAAATGTCACTTAAATAGACGAAGTAATCAGTGAATGTGTAGAATCTCTCACATTAGTCTTTCTAGATGTTTGAATTTGAAGGCTTTATATATATGACTTGAAAGCTAACGCTAACATGTCGCGTAGACACGCGCCTGACATGCTGTTTAGGGCACGATGTCCTGCCAAGTACACTAGCCATGCCATTTAATGCTAGGCAATGGGCCCCTCGCGCTTAAGCGCAACGCGTAGATGGCCCTATCAACTACAATGTCTGGGCCTGGAATAATTGTTGAACCTATATTTTGACTGTTGGTCCCTTGTTCTATTTCTTCCAGCATTCATAACGCAGGGTAAGTGGTCAAGATGTCTGGACATCTAGATGTCCTTCAAATGAAGGAGGAGGATGTGCTGAAGTTCCTGGCTGCAGGAACCCATCTGGGAGGAACCAACATGGACTTCCAGATGGAACACTACACCTACAAGAGGAAGAGTGATGGTGCGTTGTTGGCAGACCTGAACACCCAAACACTCTGTGGAACAAAACTACTTGTAGTGGTATAAGCCAGTGGTCAACCCACCCTGGTTGTGTAGGGATACTGTCTATTCAGGCTGCTGTTCTGGCACAAGTATACCTGATTCAGCTATTCAAAGTCTTGATGAATAGTTTAAATGGATTTCTGCTTCAATACTGGGCTGGAACAATTGGTTCTGTCCTTTTCAGCTCACAGAACTAGAGTTGGTGATCACTGATACTTTCCCTCACTAGATGGAGCACATTTGGGCAGGGTAAACTGGGCACAGATCTGGGTGTACTGACTGCCCCCTGTCCTCAGGTGTGTACATTATCAACCTGAGGAAGACCTGGGAGAAACTACTGCTGGCAGCCCGTGCAATTGTTGCCATCGAGAACCCAGCTGATGTCTGCGTCATCTCCTCCAGGAACACTGGACAGGTACAGCTCCAACTGGCAGCGTAGTGGACACGGTGAATAATTAATCTAACCTAATACTTGCCATGTGTGTTTACCCATCAATTTGACATCTGTTTCTGTATAGATATGGCTGCATGCATGCACACAATTAAAGCATGGCACTGATGTTGGTGTGCAGGTGTTGGAAGTTTGCTAGAGGGATTGGGATGGCTTTTCGTTAAAATCAGTAGGGCTACCGCCCGATGACTGGAGTTTGATAGTGTCCTGAGCCACACGTTTTACATTTTAGTCATTTAGCAGACGCTCTTATCCAGAGCGACTTACAGTTAGTTAAAGACTGACTCAAAACTCAAAAGGGCTGACAGTGACTCCTCTGTTTCACTACACTCACCACCGGGTCTGCGTCGCACCAAATGGCAGGTGTCACAAACAGGAATCTTAAACTTCAATTGCTCCACCTCCACACTTAATGATACCCAAGAAATCACTCCTTTTCAGTTGCGTGACACGGAGCGCCTGCTCCGTCTGATCAGAAGAAAAAACAAATATAAAGTCCTCTACAGGACCTTTACTGATTGCAAATACACCCAACTCCTTTCTCACCCACCCTGAAACCACAAATGGATCCGCCAAAAGGCAAGGATCCACTTTCTCCAAAAATGTCACTCCTACTAACCCTAACCCTTCTTTAACATGTCCATCGATGCCATGCTCGGGCTCCAAGCTCTTCACCACACCTTCCATCGCATTTAACTCGCCCTCATTCACTTCACACAAATTCTGCATGCTGTCTAGTGCCACTTGCCAAGGGCAGTGACGGGTGTTATACATGCTGTTGGCATCTTGGTCTCTAACCTTCTATATACATTTTGTAGAGAGCTGTGCTGAAGTTTGCCTCAGCCACTGGTGCCACCACCTTCCATGGTCGCTTCACCCCTGGAACCTTCACCAATCAGATCCAGGCTGCCTTCAGGGAGCCCCGCCTCCTAATCGTGACGGACCCCCGTGCCGACCACCAGCCCCTGACTGAAGCCTCTTATGTCAACATCCCCACCATCGCCCTGTGCAACACTGACTCCCCACTCAGATATGTCGACATTGCCATCCCCTGCAACAACAAGGTTAGACTCTTACACCGAACACCTACGTGAGTTTCTTGGTTGGTGTTTGTTTTGCACACCGTTAGAGCCCGGCGCAGTCCTGTCAGTGCGGTGCTGGGTGTAGGATGTGTGCTACATAAAACGCAGGGCCTTTTTTCTCCCCTTACTCCATCCGTGGGTAAGAGGGAGGGGAATTAGGTATAGGCCTTGCTACATATTTCCGTAAAAGGACAGGTGTTCATGTCTCATTGGTGTAGTTGTTCATTGTCTGATCTGTGCTCCAGGGTCACCACTCTGTGGGTCTGATGTGGTGGATGCTGTCCAGGGAGGTGCTGAGGATGAGGGGCACCATCTCCAGGGAGCACCCCTGGGAGGTCATGCCTGATCTCTACTTCTACAGGGACCCAGAGGAGGTAAGAAGCAGGCCTTTTAGACCCATACGTAAGCCATTATACTCCAAATTTACTGGTAGGGCAAGCTTGCCTTATTTCTCAACAGTAATGGATCTTGTATGTTCTGTGTGCCTTGTTAGCCTGACACTCATTGTTTTCCCTGGTAGATTGAGAAGGAGGAACAGGCTGCAGCTGAGAAGGCTGTTGGAAAGGAGGAGTTCCAAGGAGAGTGGACCGCTCCAGCAGCTGAGTTCACCCAGCCTGAGGTGGCTGACTGGTCTGAGGGAGTGGCTGTGCCCTCTGTCCCCATCCAGCAGTTCTCTGCAGGTAAGGAAAGTGAAGATATGGTTTCTGGTTCCACTATGCTGAGACTTGTTTTTAGGTTCTTGACTGATGCACTTGGCAGCATTTTCAAAATATAATTTTGTGTTGGATGTAAATGACTGTCTTGGTATTTCAGGACCTAGCAAATGTGTTTGTCTGAAAGGTCTCATGTTTTGGTGTAATCCTAGTTGAGTTTCCGCTTCACTTTCAGCTGCTGCTCCTGCCAAACCATCTGCTGCAGCCACTGAGGGGTTCACTGGTGAGTGACGTGAGCTTAACATCAGCCTCTCTGTAATTGATGTGCCATAATTGTCATCAGTTGGATTGATTTGTTTAACCTACTCAAATATACCGAAATGAGTGATTTGTTGGTCATGTATTTGCACCTCTAACATTTTCTCTCTTGCAGAGGACTGGAGTGCCCAGCCAGCCACTGAGGATTGGTCAGCTGCCCCCACTGCCCAGGCCTCTGAATGGGGTGGGGAGACTGCTGCTTGGTCCTAAGCAATGGTGGCCAAATGTCTGGCAGTACAATAAATTGCTTTTTTGTTGTACAAACTGACCCGACTGAATTTATGAACACAACAGTGTAGTAGACCTTAACGGCAATACTACATGTATATTAACACAACTGATTGTTATGCTTACATTTCACATTGAAATAATTCACTAACATTTAATTACACAGCCATATGTTGAACCCTCTTATTGCTGTCAAAAGGGGAACATCTCTATAATTGCACTGTTGGGTGATTCTGCAACTTTGGGCACTTTGGCCCTGCAAGATTTCTGAAATTAATACACAATTTTACCAGTATGATTCTTTGATTTATCTAGAAATAATGGCTGTGATTGTACTATTCAGGAATTTATATATTTTTGTCATTTCTGACTGCCATAACTTATTTCCATTGTCATTAAAGATCCATTTTAGGTAAATTAAATATCATACAATTAATTTATACCACATTCCTTACATTTGTGCAGTAACTTATATTGAATATTTTAAGTGATTTATGGTTTTCCTAATATTGATAATTCAACAATATGCATGAATGTATAAACTTGCCTTTGTGACAGCTAAAAATATGATTCCCACCCAACCTTTTAGTGTGATTATGATAACAACCATATGATTTCCGTATCTAAAACAAGTCAATGTTAATTATACATAATATACTCATTTACATCAAATATGGGTGTGGTGGAAACGACGTGTCATAAAATAAAAGGTATGAAAATATTTTATTGTAAACATTTTGAACAACCGTTAAACATTTAAGACAAAGTAAGATTCCAAAAGTAGTCGATGGGCAGAGCTCAAGGAAGTAGGCCAGTGTTTTTGAGAGATGGCCCCAGATTGCAGAAGGGTCATCCGCATAGAAGACCTCAGTGAGCAAAGTCAAACTATAATTTGTGGTATATCCAACACATTTACATTTACGTCATTTAGCAGACGCTCTTATCCAGAGCGACTTACAAATTGGTGCATTCACCCTATAGCCAGTGGGATAACCACTTTACAATTTTTTTTTTGGGGGGGTAGAAGGATTACTTTATCCTATCCCAGGTAATCCTTAAAGAGGTGGGGTTTCAAATGTCTCCGGAAGGTGGTGAGTGACTCCGCTGTCCTGGCGTCGTGAGGGAGCTGTACCATGGGGTGCCAGAGCAGCGAACAGTTTTGACTGGGTGGGACATCGGAATTCACCATTGGTGCAGAGCAGCGAACATTTGACTGGGTGAGCGGGAACTATGCTTCCGCAGAGGAAGGGGAGCCAGCAGGCCAGAGGTGGATGAACGCAATGCCCTCGTTTGGGTATAGGGACTGATCAGAGCCCGAAGGTACAGAGGTGCCATTCCCCTCACTGCTCCATAGGCAAGCACCATGGTCTTGTAACGGATGCGAGCTTCAACTGGAAGCCAGTGGAGTGTGCGGAGGAGGGGGTGACGTGAGAGAACTTGGGAAGGTTGAACACCAGACGGGCTGCGGCATTCTGGATGAGTTGTAGGGGTTTAATGGCACAGGCAGGGAGGCCAGCCAACAGCGAGTTGCAGTAGTCCAGACGGGAGATGACAAGTGCCTGGATTAGGACCTGTGCCGCTTCCTGTGTAAGGCAGGGTCGTACTCTCCGAATGTTGTAGAGCATGAACCTGCAGGAGCGGGTCACCGCCTTGATGTTAGCGGAGAACGACAGGGTGTTGTCCAGGGTCACGCCAAGGCTCTTCGCACTCTGGGAGGAGGGCACAACGGAGTTGTCAACCGTGATGGCGAGATCATGGAACGGGCAGTAGAGCAGCTCCGTCTTGCCAGGGTTCAGCTTGAGGTGGTGATCCGTCATCCATACTGATATGTCTGCCAGACATGCAGAGATGCGATTCGCCACCTGGTTATCAGAAGGGGGAAAGGAGAAGATTAGTTGTGTATCGTCAGCGTAGCAATGATAGGAGAGGCCATGTGAGGATATGACAGAGCCAAGTGACTTGGTGTATAGGGAGAAAAGGAGAGGGCCTAGAACTGAGCCCTGGGGACACCAGTGGTGAGAGCACGTGGTGCGGAGACAGCTTCTCGCCACGCCACTTGGTAGGAGCGACCGGTCAGGTAGGACGCCATCCAGGAGTGAGCCGCGCCGGAGATGCCCAGCTCGGAGAGGGTGGAGAGGAGGATCTGATGGTTCACAGTATCAAAGGCAGCAGACAGGTCTAGAAGGACAAGAGCAGAGGGAGAGAGAGTTAGCTTTAGCAGTGTGGAGAGCCTCCGTGACACAGAGAAGAGCAGTCTCAGTTGAATGACCAGTCCTGAAACCTGACTGGTTTGGATCAAGAAGGTCATTCTGAGAGAGATAGCAAGAGAGTTGGCTAAAGACGGCACGCTCAATAGTTTTGGAAAGAAAAGAAAGAAGGGATACTGGTCTGTAGTTGTTGACATCAGTGGGATCGAGTGTTGGTTTTTTGAGAAGGGGAGCGACTCTCGCTCTCTTGGCACAGGCAGGGAGCCCAGCCAACAGCGAGTTGCAGTAATCCAGACGGGAGATGACAAGTGCCTGGATTACGACCTGTGCCGCTTCCTGTGTAAGGCAGGGTCGTACTCTCCGAATGTTGTAGAGCATGAACCTGCAGGATCGGGTCACCGCCTTGATGTTAGCGGAGAACGACAGGGTGTTGTCCAGGGTCACGCCAAGGCTCTTCGCACTCTGGGAGGAGGGACACAACGGAGTTGTCAACCGTGATGGCGAGATCATGGAACGGGCAGTCCTTCCCCGGAGGAAGAGCAGCTCCGTCTTGCCAGGGTTCAGCTTGAGGTGGTGATCCGTCATCCATACTGATATGTCTGCCAGACATGCAGAGATGCGATTCGCCACCTGGTTATCAGAAGGGGGAAAGGAGAAGATTAGTTGTGTATCGTCAGCGTAGCAATGATAGGAGAGGCCATGTGAGGATATGACAGAGCCAAGTGACTTGGTGTATAGGGAGAAAAGGAGAGGGCCTAGAACTGAGCCCTGGGGGACACCAGTGGTGAGAGCACGTGGTGCGGAGACAGCTTCTCGCCACGCCACTTGGTAGGAGCGACCGGTCAGGTAGGACGCCATCCAGGAGTGAGCCGCGCCGGAGATGCCCAGCTCGGAGAGGGTGGAGAGGAGGATCTGATGGTTCACAGTATCAAAGGCAGGTGTGGAGGGTCACCTGCTTGTGAGAATCACCAAAGTGAACTGCCTGGATTTCACTGATGTACACTGCTCAAAAAAATTAAGGGAACACTAAAATAACACATCCTAGATCTGAATGAATGAAATAATCTTATTAAATACTTTTTTCTTTACATAGTTGAATGTGCTGACAACAAAATCACCCACAAATTATCAATGGAAATCAAATGTATCAACCCATGGAGGTCTGGATTTGGAGTCACCCTCAAAATTAAAGTGGAAAACCACACTACAGGCTGATCCAACTTTGATGTAATGTCCTTAAAACAAGTCAAAATGAGGCTCAGTAGTGTGTGTGGCCTCCACGTACCTGTATGACCTCCCTACAATGCCTGGACATGCTCCTGATGAGGTGGCGGATGGTCTCCTGAGGGATCTCCTCCCAGACCTGGTCTAAAGCATCCACCAACTCCTGGACAGTCTGTGGTGCAACGTGGCGTTGGTGGATGGAGCGAGACATGATGTCCCAGATGTGCTCAATTGGATTCAGGTCTGGGGAACGGGCGGGCCAGTCCATAGCATCAATGCCTTCCTCTTGCAGGAACTGCTGACACACTCCAGCCACATGAGGTCTAGCATTGTCTTGCATTAGGAGGAACCCAGGGCCAACCACACCAGCATATGGTTTCACAAGGGGTCTGAGGATCTCATCTCGGTACCTAATGGCAGTCAGGCTACCTCTGGCGAGCACATGGAGGGCTGTGCGGCCCCCCAAAGAAATGCCACCCCACACCATGACTGACCCACCGCCAAACCGGTCATGCTGGAGGATGTTGCAGGCAGCAGAACGTTCTCCACGGCGTCTCCAGACTCTGTCACGTCTGTCACATGTGCTCAGTGTGAACCTGCTTTCATCTGTGAAAAGCACAGGGCGCCAGTGGCGAATTTGCCAATCTTGGTGTTCTCTGGCAAATGCCAAACGTCCTGCACGGTGTTGGGCTGTAAGCACAACCCCCACCTGTGGACGTCGGGCCCTCATACCACCCTCATGGAGTCTGTTTCTGACCGTTTGAGCAGACACATGCACATTTGTGGCCTGCTGGAGGTCATTTTGCAGGGCTCTGGCAGTGCTCCTCCTGCTCCTCCTTGCACAAAGGCGGAGGTAGCAGTCCTGCTGCTGGGTTGTTGCCCTCCTACGGCCTCCTCCAAGTCTCCTGATGTACTGGCCTGTCTTCTGGTAGCGCCTCCATGCTCTGGACACTACGCTGACAGACACAGCAAACCTTGCCACAGCTCGCATTGATGTGCCATCCTGGATGAGCTGCACTACCTGAGCCACTTGTGTGGGTTGTAGACTCCGTCTCATGCTACCACTAGAGTGAAAGCACCGCCAGCATTCAAAAGTGACCAAAACATCAACCAGGAAGCATAGGAACTGAGAAGTGGTCTGTGGTCACCACCTGCAAAACCATTCCTTTATTGGGGGTGTCTTGCTAATTGCCTATAATTTCCACCTGTTGTCTATTCCATTTGCACAACAGCATGTGAAATGTATTGTCAATCAGTGTTGCTTCCTAAGTGGACAGTTTGATTTCACAGAAGTGTGATTGACTTGGAGTTACATTGTGTTGTTTAAGTGTTCTGACCTTTTTTGAGCAGTGTATTTACACAGGTAGTTCTCTGCAAAGTCAATATGCACGATGATCTCTTTTCGCAGATTCTCTTTTAATTCACTCAGTTTGAAGGATTGGTGTCGAATGTTGTACACGTGTTTCCCCAACTTCTCTTTCAATCCTTTGGAGAAGTCCTCCAGGATAATCTGCAGTGTGCCACGCACCTTTTCTTTTACTATCAAATGTACAGTGAACTTCTCCATGTTTCCCTCTGTTTTTCTTCTCTCTTCAGCGTTGTGTTTCCACTCAAACCACCATGTCTGCTCACCAGCATCAAAGTCAGATGTTTTAAGCTCTTTTGCTTGGCCAAGGGAGCGCTCTGTGTACATGCACTCTTTCTTTAGGTTCTCACAGCACAAAGACTCAAGGTTTTCAATATTGCTGCAACTGATCACTTTGTGATACTGTAGTTTGTCTGCCATAAACTGGAGGTTGGCCTGGGTTTTGCAGAGGCATGTGTTCCTATCCTGGACTGTTGGCTTGACAACCCAAAAAGGATGTACAGTGCATTTGGAAAGTATTCAGACCCCTTGATTCTTTCCACATTTTGTTACGTTACAGCCTTATTCTAAAATGGATTAAATAAATAAAAATCCTCATTAATATTCACACAATACCCCATAATGACAAAGTAAAAACATGTTTTTAGAAATCTTTACAAATGTATTAAAAATAAAAATCAGAAATACCTTATTTACATAAGTATTCAGACCCTTTGCTATGAGACTCGACATTTTGCTCAGGTGCATCCTGTTTCCATTGCTCATCCTTGAGATGTTTCTACAACTTGGTCCCGTGTAGCTCAGTTGGTAGAGCATGGTGCTTGCAACGCCAGGGTTGTGGGTTC
Organism: Coregonus clupeaformis; assembly: GCF_020615455.1. Lineage (NCBI taxonomy): Eukaryota > Metazoa > Chordata > Actinopteri > Salmoniformes > Salmonidae > Coregonus > Coregonus clupeaformis. Next base: position 25,009,009 of record NC_059198.1, read on the forward strand.
GATTCCCACGGGGGACCAGTATGAAAAAATGTATGCACTCACTAACTGTAAGTCGCTCTGGATAAGAGCGTAGCAGACTAAAATGTAAATGATTGGAGTCCACCTGTGGTAAATTCAATGGACTGGACATGATTTGGAAATGCACACACCTGTCTATATAAGGTTTCACAGTTCACAGTGCATGTCAGAGCAAAAACCAAGCCACGAGGTCGAAGGAATTGTCCGTAGAGCTCCGAGACAGGATTGTGTCGAGGCACAGATCTGGGGAAGGCTACCAAAACATTTATGCAGTATTGAAGGTCCCCAAGAACACAGTGGCCTCCATCATTCTTAAATGGAAGATGTTTGGAACCACCTCTTCCTAGAACTGGCCGCCCAGCCAAACTGAGCAATCGGGGGAGAAGGGCCTTGGTCAGGGAGGTGACCAAGAACCCGATGATCACTCTGACAGAGCTCCAGAGTTCCTCTGTGGAGATGGGAGAACGTTCCAGAAGGACAGCCATCTCTGCAGCACTCCACCAATCAGGCCAGACGGAAACCACTTTTCAGTAAAAGGCACATGACAACCCGCTTGGCGTTTGCCAAAAGGCACCTAAAGACTCTCAGACCATGAGAAACAAGATTCTCTGGTCTGATGAAACCAAGATTGAACTCTTTGGCCTGAATGCCAAGCGTCACGTCTAGAGGAAACCTGGCACCATCCCTACGTTATAGCATGGTGGTGGCAGCATCATGCTGTGGGGATGTTTTTCAGCGACAGGGACTGGGAGACTAGTCAGGATCGAGGGAAAGATGAACGGAGCAAAGTACAGAGAGATCCTTGATGAAAACCTGCTCCAGAGCGCTCAGGACCTCAGACTGGGGCGACGGTTCACCTTCCAACAGGACAATGACCCTATGCACACAGCCAAGACAACGCAGGAGTGGCTTTGGGACATGTCTCTGAATGTCCTTGAGTGGCCCAGCCAGAGCCTGGACTTGAACCTGATAGAACATCTCTGGAGTGAATCTTGTCTCTCCATTTTCTTCATCAGTTGATCATACCTTTTTTTTGAATTTCTCAGCTTTCCGTAAAGCTTTATCAAGTTTGACATTTGTCATGCAAAGATCTCTGTATGTTTTTGAATGACCTCTTCCAACCTTTTCACTTCCAGCAAGTATTCAACTTCTCATTCCTGTTGCAGACGATGAGGAAGGGGTATCAGGGCGTGCATCAGGGGTAGGTAAGTTAGGGGCAGGTATGTTGCCCTCTGGCTGCAAGTAATCAGGTGACTAAGGTGGTGTGTTGCCTGATAGGTAGGTCTCCATTGCAACTGTTCTCTTTCAAATCTGTCTTCTATTCTGTTGGTTGCATTTCCATTGCCTTCTCTTGCTGCTTTGTTCTCACTTTGGAAGCTCAGATTTCACTTCTCCCTTCTCTTTTTTTCTTCCAGTATCTCTCCCTGTCTTTTTGCAGATGTTCCTGGTATAGGATCATTTTTTATTTTGTTTCTATGTCTGTGACCTCTGTGCTGTTTTATGTGGCATCTTCTAAAAACAAAGAAAAATACTACTAAAAAAAGTTTAAACTAGTAACATAATGGACGTTTGAAATTTCCACCACGTTCTGTCATTTCCACCACAGTTAAGTTTGTGATGGAAATGACTGTGATGGAAATTACGCTTCTACAGTTTTTGGAGAAAAATGAAAGACTGCTTAGCATGCTTTGGCTAGTATTACAGCTAGCATATAGTTTACACTAAACACATTTTTTATAAACAAAATCAAAATTCTACCACAAATTAAAGAAATTATAGACTGTTTGGAAATGACTGACAATAAAAATATTCTCTACACAAGCAATATTTTTCTTTAACTTCTGGACAACTGTCAGCTGCAGACATGTGCTTCAGTGTCACTACGTTTCCATGGTAACTAAATAAACATTCTCTTGACAACTTTATTAAGGAGGAATTTGCCCTCAGTGGTGGAAATGACACCACTACCAAAGGACAGGTATATTTTGTGTAAATAAGAAGGGCATACTCACAATACATATTGATATAGATTTTATTTAATTGACTCTTTCTCTAGTAGATAACATTATATCATGTGTAATTATTCATGTTTTCACACAGAAAAACATAGTAGAAGCTCAAAAGGCTGGGTCAGGGACAAGGTCAAAATAGTGAAATGTAGGTATAAAATGCATCTGAAAAGTAGCTAAAATACTTGATAGAGAGGTGTTAAAAAAAATCTGGGGTGATTGCAGTGTGAACTTAACAAATAAAGAATAAAAATATATTTTGAAAAATAAAATCCAAAAATTGACCCCGAGGACATATTGTGCCTGTAGTTGCAGAATCACCCTGTTACATCCTATTGGGAGAAGTGTTACAATTTTCAACCACTGAGGAATCTGGAATTCCTCATCTGCGGGGATGATGAATGGATGTGAGACCTTATGTGCATTTATAAAACAAGCGTGTGTAATAGTGTTAGCAGTATAAAACCTTAATGTTTTCTGGCATAATCGCCATGCGTCTATAATTCCCTTTCTACAACTCCAGCTCTAAACACAGTGATAAACCTATCAGTAGGCTAGGGGGGCAAAGAGGGGTGGGGACGTTGCTTGGCGACCAGAGCTTCCATGCTTGTCAACAGCTATCTGTTACACTAGCTAGCTGGCTTAGCATATATTTCTTGATTAGAAAAACATTTATCTTGTCTCATTATCTGAGAGCTGTTACTGTGCTTTCGTGAGGACTAACGCCACTGGCCATGGTAAGTTTATGTTTGCTGTACTGAATGCAGCTACGCTAACGTAATGTTCGCTAACATTCACATACTGTTAGCTAGCTAGCTATTTAGCCTTTGCTTAGTCTATGAAATTTAGCATTAACGTTAGGTTAGCTACCACACTAAGAAGTCTGTAAACATTGCCGTGCTGGATGAATATATTTTTTAGCAGATATCTAACGTTACCTAACACACCAGCCTGGTCTCATAGACTAGAGGTAAGAATCCCGTATTATCGGCATATTCAACAGCGTTTAAGAAATATATTACCTTCAACAGTGTTATCTTGTGATCAAGCCTTCAATGTTTTGTGATTATTGGTGTCGTAAAAATGTTAGCTAACGGTTTAGCAATTAGCAAGTTTGACATTTCATTTGAAAATATTACTGTTATCTGCTTTTGATAAGCGGTTTAGCAAAAAAATACGTCCCGTATTATCTGTATACGGCCCCCAGTTATTGGGCACCTTACTATTTTGTTAAATTACAAGATATATCCGTTTAATTTTGTTGACAAAAAGAGACACCAACCACGTACCCGAAGTGTTTACTAGATAGTTGACTAGTTGGCTAGTCTTCAGGTAAAAAATAATGATTTGCCTGTCAACTTTTCATTGCGTAGCCCGGTGCGCCCTCTTGTGGACTCTTAAAAAATGGTTCTTCACCAACATATTCAGTGTTGTAACCAAATGAAATATGAGTATTAATAATTTACATCAAATACACTTTAATTTCAGTTATGTGCATTAACATAAAACAATGAAAACACTGTTGGAGTTTGTGTTGCAGAGGTGCACTTGGAAAGTAAAGGAAGAAATACACAAGATGGGTTCAATAAATATATATATTATATTTTAGACATTAATTTTTTTGAACAAATAAATAATTTCATATGAACACAAACAAAACAAACAATTAAATCTCGACCTCCATCCCTATATTGTCACAAAAATCACAATAAAAATCCAGCTCCACCGCTACCTCTTGATCCCACTGCACACACCTGCAGTGGAACCAGTGCTGGCAAAAGTCACAGCACACCCATGGCACCTCGGATATACACTCCTGAGAGGAGCTTGCAGGCGGATCACGCTCCCCGCAGCGAGCACAGCAGGTGGTGTCTTCTTTTATAAAACATTTAATAATAATACAAATTGATTAATATGGTTTTGCAAAATGTAGAAGTTCTTCAACAACAATAGTAATTGATACAACTGAGAGAGCGAGAAAAACAGATTATGAAGTACCTGAGAGTGGTGCCATGGGTGGTGTGACAGATGTGACCGGTGTAGCTTTTCTCTTCCTTTTCTGTGCTGCAGTTTGAGAAAAAGTAGTGTTAGACAGAGCATGTTGCATGAAAACCCTTTTCAACTTTTTTACATCAATACCTCTGGAGGAGGAGATGACTTGAGGGCTGGTGCTATTTACTGTAGATATATAAAGATATATATATATATTTTTTACATTGCTGTTTTATAAAACAGATAACAAACAGTCATTTTTTCGTAATTTAACATGTGTTTACCTGTGGAGGTGGTGGTATTCAAATTGCAGGGGGCAGGGACACCAGACGAGGCTGCTATGGTGGTGTGACCAGGGGAGACGGAGGAGGCAGTTGGTCCAGAGGAGGCCGTGTTGGTGGTGACAGACATGGGGGTGGTGTGCATTGGGGTGGTGGTGGACAAAACCGCCGACGATGGCTTGGAGGAGCTGGTGTTTGTAATGGTGGGGTTGAGGGGCCGACGATGGTGTGGCCGGGAGAGTAGGCATGTGGCCTTCTTCTGCAGCTGGGGACTCCGGCGGCTCCTACAGGTGTTGCACACTGGGAGGCACTGGCAGTGGTGATGCAGCTGTCAGGAGTGGTTCCAGCAGGGGGGTCCAGCAGAGGCAATGGCGTCAATGGTCTCATCCATGGCAGCCCTCTCCTGTGCCCTCTGTGTTCTGAGGGCTGCCCGACGCTCTTTCTCCTCTGCCCCGGCCCTCTCCTTCTCACCCCTCTCCTGCCACTGGCGCGTGTATTCCTCCCCGGTGAGGCATGTGGCGACCACAGGGAGTCTTCTGTATCGGTCCAGCCGATACTTCAGGACAGTAAGGATGTGCCCCAGGTCCTTCGCTATCAGCCCCCCCTCTATTAGGGGGTGCTCTTCTAGAGCTAGGGATAGGACTGGAGCAGCGGCTGGGACTGGGGCAGGGGCTGAGGGTCCTCCTGTGGTCGCTGGGGAGGAGGTGCTGATGGATGGCACATTGCTGCTGGTTCCAGTAGAGGCGGTGTTTGGACCCGGTAGGGTCCGAGACGGCGATTAAACGGGACCCTTCAATGGCTGAAGGGTCAAAAGGGAAGAGGCCACACTTCTTAAACCCTTCCACCACATAGCGCATGTCCTTGCATCGCTGGTACGGGTAGCGGAATACTCTGGCAAATTCTGATTTGTTTACCATGTAGGAGTGGTCAAAATGGCTAAGGTCTCCAGCTACCTTGGAGAACTCAGCCTTTAAAGGGCCAAAAGTATGCCACGTCCAGCGGCTGCAGGACATGGGTGCAGTGTGGTGGAAGACAAAGAAGTATAACCCCTTCCCTTAGTGCCACCGCGAGCACTTCCGGGTCCATGTGGCTCTTGTGCCCATCAAAGAGGAGAAGGAGAGGGCGCTCTTTCACTGCATACTTAATGAAGTGCTGAAACCACTTCCTGAACAGGTCCCCGTCAATGTAGCCACTGCTTGACCGTCCATACAAGGCTTGGGGGGGGCCTCCCAGTGTGTAGTGGCCACCGGGGAAACACTTGGGGTAGATGATAAACGGGGGGGATGTCCTCCCCAGTTGCGTTGAAGCAGGCCAGCACTGTGATGTGCTCCTTGGTCCCCGGAGCCTGCTGGTACACGTGTTTTGCGCACCGGGGAGCCAGCACTTTGTGCCTGCTCTGGTCGCTACGAAACCCAGACTCATCGCAGTTATAGATTTGTCTGGGTTTCTCCCTCAACCCACTCTCCTCCAAGTGCTTCTCATAAGAAGTGAAGAAGGTATCCATCGTCGGACGTGTGGCACACTCAGCTCTCCCCCTATCCAGGGTGTCCGGCCTCCTCATGCTTAGGTTCTTGTGCCTCCTCCTGAACATTTCCCACCACCTCTTCCCCAGTGGTGGGATTGTTTCCCCCTGGGTGCCGAAACCTACAATAGAATAGAATATATAATTGTCCATCCAGGATGAAAATGTTTGTTTTGGCATCACCATACACATCCACATTTACATCACACACATTGATAACAGTCAGTCCAGCATTCTACATACATAAACACATAGAACACCAAATACCTGCGTATTTTGTCGGCGTATTTCATCAGCCTCTGTCTGGTGAAGGGGAACCCATGGCTGGCGCAGTAGATACAGTACTGCACCAGAGACTTTTCATCCTCTGGTGCAAGCAATGTGGGTGGTCCACTGCGACAACCATGGGTCACCCGGCCGCTCAGCCTGTCCGCCAGGGTCTGCCGAGGTACACCATGCACCTTGGTAGATAAGAAAAGAAAACTGTTACTAGCAGATAAAATTCACATCCACATGGTAATCTCCTAAAAACAAAAGATGCCTAATCTTGGCAGCCTGGCGGATAGCCATCCCTGCCCCGCAGTCCTCCATGGCATGGAACATGTCCACCTCACTCCACTGCTTCCTCTTGACTTTCTCCATGCTGCAGTGGTAAATACATGTAGCTAAATAACTTGGCATACTATACACATTTTAGAAAGATAACTCAATCTGAATATGTATAAACATTTACATTTCAAAGCTAAGGCATTGAAAGGTGATGAAAGTTTTCACAATAACTGAAAGTGTACCCACGTTTTTTGTTTGATGTTATCTGTAATGAAAATTTGTGTCCCAATTAGTGTCCCAATTAGTGTAATATTGATGCATACATTGTACCATTTAACTAAATACTGCCTCTATGTAGCTGTTGTAAGATGAAACATAGCCAACAGTGATAGGTGTCAAAAAGTTCATGGTTCAAAGTTCCAAATACATTTTTGCAGATTGTGCAAAACGCCTCCGTCAGAGGACTCCAATTTTGATACGGTAAAGCTTGACAACATGCAGCTGTTTTCGTGATATGTATTATCTAACACTTACAATTTCTTTCCTTTTTGCTTACTTAGCAGTTCTATCAACATTTAGCAACTAAGATAGCAACATTAGAACATCCGTTAGCTATATTTCAGAGGTAAAAAGTTGGATATTAAATTAGGTGTGGTCTGTCGCGCAGTCGAATTTTACAATATGCAGCGTGTTCCACAAAATGTGTACATATAACTTTTTTGAAAACTCTCAAAACCTAACTTAACTTACAGAAATTGCACTGAAAATCGGTGGTCAGCTAGCTAAAAGGGTGTCGTTAGTCACAAAACGTACCGTTATTTTTCAGTCCATTTAAATGTTGAGCTCGAGGTGATTCAGTCCTCCAACCGCTAGAGAGTGTCCGAGGTCAGGGGGTGTCTGATGTTTGGGGAAAATTAGCTAACCTTTGCTTAGTCTATGAAATTTAGCATTAACGTTAGGTTAGCTACCACACTAAGAAGTCTGTAAACATTGCCGTGCTGGATGAATATATTTTTTAGCAGATATCTAACGTTACCTAACACACCAGCCTGGTCTCATAGACTAGAGGTAACAGTAAACTTAAATCCGGGATACTGAAATTAGTATGTTAAGTTTGGTATGGTTACTTAGGGTGGTCAGGGTTGAAGCAAATTCGTACCATATTGTATGTTTAGCAAATTCGAAATAATTTATTTTGTACATTTAGCAAATTTGTAACATAATACGAATTCTAATTCGTAACATATTATAGAAATGGGTGATGGACATCCACATATTAATACATACCATACGACAAACAACATATCATACGAAAAACAACATATCATACTAAAAGGAGTGTCTCGGATTTACATACAGAATAATACGAAATACTCTGAGACCAGGTTGCAGCCCAGCCACAGGTTTGAGACAAGTAACTAGTTGGATGGGCCCTTACTAATTATGGCTGGCTCTGTTGTGGACAGCTGTGGAGTTCTACCCAAATCATCAAAATGATTATAATTTTCATGTTCATTCTCTCAGATTCTGTCCAGAGTAAAGCCAGCAGCTGTTGGTAGGGAGATCCCAGTAAATAAGAAGATCAAAGAAAAAAAGTCACCCCTTGTGGAGGACTTCCTAATCCAAAGAGACTATCTGGGGGCCATTACATTGCTGGAGGTAAATGCCACTCTGGCTGCATGCCTCCTGAAGTGTGACATATAGGTTTATAGAGCTGTTATATACACACTACCGTTCAAAAGTTTGGGGCAATTTTTTTGTCCATTAAAATAACATCAAATTGATCAGAAATACAGTGTAGACATTGTTAATGCTGTAAATAGCTATTGTAGCTGGAAACGGCTGATTTGTAATGGAATATCTACATAAGCGTACAGAGGCCCATTATCAGCAACCATCAGTCCTGTGTTCCAATGTCACGTTGTGTTTGCTAATTCAAGTTTATCATTTTAAAAGGCTAATTGATCATTAGAAAACCCTTTTGCAATTATGTTAGCACAGATGACAACTGTTGTGCTGATTAAAGAAGCAATAAAACTGGCCTTCTTGAGACTAGTTGAGTATCTGGAGCATTAGCAATTGTGGGTTCCATTACAGGCTCAAAATGGCCAGAAACAAATTACTTTCTTCTGAAACTCAGTCTATTCTTGTTCTGAGAAATGAAGGCTATTCCATGCGAGAAATTGCCAAGAAACTGAAGATCTCGTACAACTCTGTGTACTACTCCCTTCACAGAACAGCGCAAACTGGCTCTAACCAGAATGGAAAGTGGAGTGGGATGCCCCGGTGCACAACTGAGCAAGAGGACAAATACATTAGAGTGTCTAGTTTGAGAAACAGCCGCCTCACAGGTCCTCAACTGGCAGCTTCATTAAATAGTACCCGCAAAACACCAGTCTCAACGTCAACAGTGAAGAGGCGACTCCGGGATGCTGACCTTCTAGGCAGAGTTGCAAAGAAAAAGCCATATCTCAGACTGCATATCTTAATATTTTCTTTTTATTGGCTTGTCTGAGATATGGCTTTTACTTTGCAACTCTGCCTAGAAGGTCAGCATCCCGGAGTCGCCTCTTCACTGTTGACGTTGAGACGGGCAATTTCTCAAATGGAATAGCCTTCATTTCTCAGAACAAGAATAGACTGACGAGTTTCAGAAGAAAGTTATTTGTTTCTGGCCATTTTGAGCCTGTAATTGAACCCACAATTGCTGATGCTCCAGATACTCAACTAGTCTCAAGAAGGCCAGTTGTATTGCTTCTTTAATCAGAACAACAGTTTTCATCTGTGCTAACATAATTGCAAAAGGGTTTTCTAATTATCAATTAGCCTTTTAAAATGATCAACTTGTATTAGCAAACACAACTTGCCATTGGAACACAGGACTGATGGTTGCTGATAATGGGCCTCTGTACGCCTATGTAGATATTCCATTAAAAATCAGCCGTTTCCAGCTACAATAGCCATTTACAACATTAACAATGTCTCCACAAAAGCAAAAAAAATTGCTTTTCTTTTGAAAACAAGGACATTTCTAAGTGTCCTCAAACTTTTGAACGGTAGTATATATATATAAATATATACAGTGGGGGAAAAAAGTATTTAGTCAGCCACCAATTGTGCAAGTTCTCCCACTTAAAAAGATGAGAGAGGCCTGTAATTTTCATCATAGCTACACGTCAACTATGACAGACAAAATGGGAAAAAGAAATCCAGAAAATCACATTGTAGGATTTTTAATGAATTTATTTGCAAATTATGGTGGAAAATAAGTATTTGGTCAATAACAAAAGTTTCTCAATACTTTGTTATATACCCTTTGTTGGCAATGACACAGGTCAAACGTTTTCTGTAAGTCTTCACAAGGTTTTCACACACTGTTGCTGGTATTTTGGCCCATTCCTCCATAAAGATCTCCTCTAGAGCAGTGATGTTTTGGGGCTGTCGCTGGGCAACATGGACTTTCAACTCCCTCCAAAGATTTTCTATGGGGTTGAGATCTGGAGACTGGCTAGGTCACTCCAGGACCTTGAAATACTTCTTACGAAGCCACTCCTTTGTTGCCCGGGCGGTGTGTTTGGGATCATTGTCATGCTGAAAGACCCAGCCACGTTTCATCTTCAATGCCCTTGCTGATGGAAGGAGGTTTTCACTCCAAATCTCACGATACATGGCCCCATTCATTCTTTCCTTTACACGGATCAGTCGTCCTGGTCCCTTTGCAGAAAAACAGCCCCAAAGCATGATGTTTCCACCCCCATGCTTCACAGTAGGTATGGTGTTCTTTGGATGCAACTCAGCATTCTTTGTCCTCCAAACACGACGAGTTGAGTTTTTACCAAAAAGTTATATTTTGGTTTCATCTGACCATATGACATTCTCCCAATCCTCTTCTGGATCATCCAAATGCACTCTAGCAAAGCTCTTTGGTCTTGGCCATAGTGGAGTTTGGAGTGTGACTGTTTGAGGTTGTGGACAGGTGTCTTTTATACTGATAACAAGCTCAAACAGGTGCCATTAATACCGGTAACGAGTGGAGGACAGAGGAGCCTCTTAAAGAAGAAGTTACAGGTCTGTGAGAGCCAGAAATCTTGCTTGTTTGTAGGTGACCAAATACTTATTTTCCACCATAATTTGCAAAGAAATTCATTAAAAATCCTACAATGTGATTTCCTGGATTTTTTTTTCTCAATTTGTCTGTCATAGTTGACGTGTAGCTATGATGAAAATTACAGGCCTCTCTCATCTTTTTAAGTGGGAGAACTTGCACAATTGGTGGCTGACTAAATACTTTTTTCCCCCACTGTATATATATATATATATATATATATATATTTGAACTATGCAGTGCTTACATTACTGTCTGCAGGAAGATGATGCTCATCCTATCAATATGGTTGAATTTGCTCAGTTTCAGCGCAATGTTGGTGAGCGAGGGGAGGATGCAGACCTGTGGTTGGCCTACTGTGCTTTCCACCTTGGTGACTACAAGAGAGCCATGGAGGTTTGAAAACCTTTATTGAACTGAGTAACATTGGTTTGGGTGTGTGAAAGTATTTTCCTGTTTTTGATTATGTGAGACATGTACTAATACCTATGTGTAAATTTCTTCCTCAGGAATACAAGGCCCTGACAGAGAAACCAGACTGCCGCCCAGATGTGTGGGTCTACCTGGCCTGTGCTCTCTTCTTCCTGGGGCTTTACAAGGAAGCAGAGGAGGCTTCACTCAAGGGTACCTCATCCACCTTGTTCCCCTTTCTCACATTTTGTTGCTTTATTACAAAAGGTGATATGGAAAAGTAAAGACCTTTTCTCCCTGACCTTACGTGCTTCTTCTGTCTCTTTCAGCCCCTAAATGCCAGCTGCAGAATCGACTACTGTTCCACTTGGCTCACAAGGTCAGCTTTCGCCTTATTGCTAACTCATTCATACAGTGCTATGGTACCAAACAACTTATATAACATAATTTGTTCTATTATACCCTTATTTCTGGTCTATTTTCTTTTTAAAATGCAGTTCAATGATGAGAAGCAGCTGATGGGTTTCCACCAGGAGTTGGAGGATGTGACAGAGGACCAGCTCAGCCTGGCCTCCATCCACTACATGCGCTCTCACTACCAGGAGGCCATCGACATCTACAAACGCATCCTGCTGCAGAACAGGTGACAGGCAACAGAATGCACCACAGAGTGACAGAGACACCATGCAACACTCCAAGTGGAGAGGGGGAGTTAGAGAGTGAGTGGAGGGAGGGAGAGTGATAGTTTCCCTGTGTTGAGACAGAGAGAAGATGACAGAGACTGGAGAGGAGGATAGTGACTGCTTATGCAGGTGAGAGGGTGGGAAAGAGAGATGTATTAAGGATTAGAAAGGACAATCGACATGCACGTAGAGTCAGTCCATACATATTATCACGAATGAGTGGATTCGAGGGAGCTCATGCTGTGTTCATCCTGTGTCTGCTGCAGAGACTTCCTGGCCCTGAATGTGTATGTGGCTCTGTGCTACTACAAGCTGGACTACTACGATGTGTCCCAGGAGGTGCTGGCTGTTTACCTGCAGAGCGTCCCAGACTCCACCATCGCTCTCAACCTCAAGGCCTGCAACCACTTCAGGCTCTACAACGGAAAAGCAGCAGAGGTAACGCAACTCGACACGAGAGTCCTGAGCAAATCATTCTCAAAATTAAACCTTGTTTGGCTATGAATGTTGCTTTGTTAATGTTTGTAAGGCTTCAGTCAGTGACTCAGTGATGTATAACAATGTAGTATTAAACAACTAAAATCACATTTTCCTTCTCTCAGACTGAGCTGAAGAACCTGATAGATATCTCCTCCAGCTCCTTTGAGTTTGCCAAGGAGTTAATCCGACACAACCTGGTGAGAGTCATGATTTATCAACCTAGGGAACATAGGGAGGCTGAGCAGTTTTGCACCTCACATGTGTAACAGCATGCAAGCAAATTATTCTTTCTTTGGTGTTCAGGTGGTGTTTCGTGGCGGGGAGGGAGCCTTGCAAGTGCTGCCTGCACTGATTGATGTCATTACTGAGGCTCGTCTCAATCTGGTCATCTACTACCTCAGACAGGGTAGGCCTCCACTTTTATCACTGACTAATGCAATGTCAATCTAATGATTACTAATTGATAACTAAGTGTGTTGTTTTACTATTAATATATGGACAGTAGTTGTATTTTTCTATCTCTCTCAGATGATGTCCAGGAGTCCTACCAGCTCATCAAAGACTTAGAACCCACCACACCACAGGTTAGTTCCTCTATTTCCATTCACCATTTCCAGATTTCTCTCCATCTTTTTAATTTTTCAACCCACCTATCATTCGTCTCATGCCCCTCAGCTCTTTTAGGGAACAGTAATCTTATCCTCTCTTCCCTGCTCTCCCTTTTCCTCTTCCTCCTTCTACCAGGATAGTGTAGTTTGCGGTGTAGTTCTACGTTTGCAGTGTAGTCATTTGTGGTAGGCGTTTGTGTATTAACCTCCCCCTTTCTCTCTCTCTCTCTCTCTCTCTCTCTCTCTCTCTCTCTCTCAGGGCAGTGTTAGACTTAATGTACATCAGCGTACAGTAAGTGTGTGTGTGCGGCCAGTTCTCTCTTTCCCTATCCTCCTCTTCTCTTTGCCAGGGTTAGTGCAGTCTTAGCCATAAACTCAATGGATTGTGGTGTATGGTAAGTGCATATGTGCTCTAACCTCTCCCTGCCTCTTTTTCAGGAGTACATCTTGAAGGGGGTTGTGAATGCTGCACTGGGACAGGAGATGGGGTCGGTGAGTACCAGAGATACATTTAGATACTACACTGAACAAAAACAAGTGTTGGTCCCATGTTTCATGAGCTGAAATAAAAGATCCCAGAAATGTTCCATACGCACAAAAAGCTTATTTCTATCAAATTTTGTGCACAAATTTGTTTACATCTTAGTGAGCATTTCTCCTTTGCCAAGATAATCCATCCACCTGACAGGTGTGGCATATCAAGAAGCTGATTAATTTAAACAGCATGATCATTACACAGGTGCATCTTGTGCGGGGGACAATAAAAGGCCACTCTAAAATGTGCAGTTTTGTCACACAACACAATGCCACAGATGTCTCAAGTTTTGAGGGAGCATGCAATTGGCATGCTGACTGCAGGAATGTCCACAAGAACTGTTGCCAGAGAATTGAATTTTCATTTCTCTATCATAAGCCGCCACCATCATCGTTTTAGAGAATTTGGCAGTATGTCCAACTGGCCTCACATCCGCAGACCACATGTATGGCGTCATGTGGGCGAGAGGTTTGCTGATGTCAACGTTGTGAACAGAGTGCCCCATGGTGGGGTTATGGTAAGGGAAGGCATAAGCTACGGACAATGAACACAATTGCATTTTATCGAAGGTAATTTGAATGCACAGAGATACCGTGACGAGATCCTGAGGCCCATTGTCGTGCCATTCATCCGCTGCCATCACCTCATGTTTCCGCATGATAATGCACGGCCCCATGTCGCAAGGATATGTACACAATTCCTGGAAGCTGAAAATGTCCCAGTTTTCCCATGGCCTGCATACTCACCAGACATGTCACCCATTGAGCATGTTTGGGATGCTCTGGATCGATGTGTACGACAGCGTGTTCCAGTTCCCACCAATATCCAGCAACTTCGCACAGCCATTGAAGATGAGTGGGACAACATTCCACAGGCCACAATCAACAGCCTGATCAACTCTATGTGAATGAGATTTGTCGTGCTGCATGAGGCAAATAGTGGTCACACGAGATACTGACTGGTTTTCTGATCCACGCCCCTACCTTTTTTTGAAGGTACCTGTGACCAACAGATGCATATCTGTATTGCCAGTAATGAGAAATCCATAGATTAGGACCTAATGCATTTTATTTAAATTGACAGATTTCCTTATATGAACTTTAACTCAGTAAAATCTTTGAAATTGTTGTTTCTATTTTTGTTCAGTGTATATATTTTCTATAGATTAATGTACAGTATATCTATAGTTCTGCCTTGATACCCGCCTGATTTTGTTTGTGTGACATTATCATGTTATTTTTCCATTACAGAGAGATCATCTGAAGATTGCTCAGCAGTTTTTCCAGCTGGTTGGTGGCTCAGCTAGCGAATGTGGTGAGTGCTCCTCAGATATTTAATATACTCTTGAATTTTATTTTTGTACTGCACTAATTCAATGGTAAATACGTTTTTATACTGGTGCTTTCTTTAACAATTCCTCTCCCTGTGTCTTAGACACCATCCCTGGCAGACAGTGCATGGCCTCTTGTTTCTTTCTGCTCAGGCAGTTTGAGGATGTGCTCATCTACCTCAACTCTGTCAAGGTAAGCACAGCATAATACCCTGACATATACAGTGCTGCTTGAAAGTACGTGAAACCCTTCTGCAATTACACTTTTTTCAGTTTTTACCATGGAATCTTCATTTAATCAGAACCAGTCTTTTTGATCTGACATAACAGGTTTATATTTACCAATACCATATGTTGGTGTAGAGGAAATCATGCGTGTAGTAGAAAAACAAAATTAAAAAGGAATTTGTGCAGGTGCAAAAATAAGTGAACCCCAAGTTGCATTGGTTAAATCAAGTAGGTAAGTAGAATCAGGTGGGTAAATAATTAGCTACCAAATGAACCAATCAAAGGAGAGATCGTTAGGAAAGAGTTTGGGCGGGACTCTGATAAATAGAGATAAGAAACCTGGTCAGTTTGGTGTTCCCCATCCGGGGAAATGCAAAGCACACCATGCCGAGAGGAAAGGAGATCTCAGAGGACATCAGGACGAGGGTAGTGAGAGCACATCAGTCTGGGGAAGGCTATAAAATCATCTCAAAAAGATTTGAGCTCCATCAGTCCACGGTGATGTAAATCATTTACAAATGGAGAACATTTAACATGACAGAAACTCGGCCTAGAAGTGGACCCTCTTCCAAAATAACCCCAAGAGCCACAAGAACAATAATAAATCAGGTAAAAGCCAACCCAAACATAACATCTAGAGATTTGCAGACCTCCCTTGCTGCATCTCAGGTAACTGTGCATGCTTCAACAATAAGAAGAACACTGAATCGAAATGCCATTCATGGGACGGTTGCTAGGAAGAAGCCTGCTGTCAAAAAAGAACCAAACTGCTCGTCTTAACTTTGCCAGAGACCACCTGGACAAACCTGAAGGTTTCTGGAAGTCCATTCTCTGGACCGATGAGTCCAAAATTGACCCTTTTGGTCACAATCAACACTGCTATGTTTGGTGAAAACCTACCACCAAAATAACCTTATCCCAACAGTCAAGCATGGTGGTGGGAATGTCAAGATCTGGGGCTGCTTTTCCTCCTCTGGACCTGGACGACTCCACATCATTAAGGGAACCATGAATTCTGAGGTATACCAGGAGATTCTTGAACAGAACGTCAGGCCATCAGTCAAGGAGCTAAAGCTGGGCCGAAAATGTGTCTTCCAACAAGACAACGACCCAAAGCATTCAAGCAAATCTACCAAAGAATGGCTCAGGAGAAATAAGATCTGTGTTTTGGATTGGCCAAGTCAAAGTCCTGACCTAAATCCAATCGAGATGCTGTGGCAGGACCTGAAGCGGGCAGTTCATGCCAGACACCCCTCAAACCTCACTCAATTGGCTGAGTTCTGTAATGAGGAGTGGGCAAAAATCCCACAAAACAGATGTCAGACTGATTCCAGGCTATAGGAGACTTTTAGTCCAAGTTATCGCTGCTAATGGAGGTGACACAAGCTATTGACTGAAGGGGTTCACATATTTTTGCACACATCAAATCTGAGTTTCTGTTAAATGAACCACTTTTGTTAAATAAAGAATTAAAATATATCACTTTTTTTTTGCTTCGGTCATTTACTTGGAATATCTTTATTACGAATTGGGGTTTAGATAAGGAATTTAATATTTTATAGCAAAATAATGACCAGTCCTGTAGGGTTCACATACTTTCAAGCAGCACCGTATGTGTCCACAGAATATTGATGTTCTATAATTATTATTCTTCAATGGATTCTAAATACTCAACTCTCATTGCACAGAGTTACTTCTACAACGATGATGCCTTCAACTTCAACTATGCACAGGCCAAAGCTGCTGTTGGCAACTACAGGGAGGCAGAGGAGGTAAAACCTTGACACGTAATTTTGGGATTATTTGATATCATTTTGTTACCTTTTTCACTGATACAAATGTATGTGTTTTAGTGTCTGTTAAAAGTGTGTGCTTTCTCTTTGTCTCCCAGATCTTCCTGTTGATTCAGAATGACAAGAACAAGAGTGACTATGTGTACCTGAGCTGGCTGGCACGCTGCTGTATGTTCTCCTTCTCATTAAAATATGTAAACATTTGCTGGTATAACACTGTGGTTGTTCTATTGTTGTCAATGAACCCTGTTGTCCTATTTTAGACATCATGAACCAGAAGGCCCGCCTGGCCTGGGACCTCTACATGAAGATGGAGACCTCAGCAGAGTCCTTCAGCCTCCTGCAGCTCATTGCCAATGACTGCTACAAGGTTGCTCTCCTTCAATAATTCTAAAGTCACTCAACTTCCTAAATGTTTCACTTCCCCTTCAAGACAGAAGTTATTTCATTCTGAGAGCATTTGCACCATATGTAACTCTTCTCTCTCTCATCTACAGATGGGCCAGTTCTACTACTCAGCAAAGGCATTTGATGTCTTGGAGAGATTGGACCCCAACCCTGAGTACTGGGAGGGCAAAAGGGGAGCTTGTGTGGGACTCTTTCAGCTAATTTTGGCCAGCAGAGAACCCAGGTAGGTACCATGTCTACCTTAGCAATCTATTGGATTGATATGGGATCATGAATGTCACCACTTTGAATAGCGTTTAAATAATCTGTCCTCCGCTCAGTGACCTACACATTTTTGTGACATGATGGGCTGTATTTTGCATTGCTGAGGTCTAACAATGTGAGTGTTTGTTACTATAATGTGCGCAATTGTGTGTATTTTACAGGAAGGCTTTGAGGGAAGTGCTGCCCTTGCTGAGAAACAATGGGAACCCTCAGGTGGAATACATCATCAGGATTCTGAAGAAATGGGCCAAGGACAACAGAGTTTCTCTGTGATGTTATAATTCCTTACTTAAGAATGCATAGCATAAATGAAGAACAGGGTCCTTTGGGCAAACTGACAGTCAAGTGCAATAATTCACCATAAGT
Source organism: Coregonus clupeaformis (assembly GCF_020615455.1). Lineage (NCBI taxonomy): Eukaryota > Metazoa > Chordata > Actinopteri > Salmoniformes > Salmonidae > Coregonus > Coregonus clupeaformis. The sequence continues at coordinate 25,026,591 of NC_059198.1, forward strand.
GCCAGTTTGTTCAGTATGCATTTATCGCTTTCCTGTTTGTTATTTTGTAAGTACACTTGTATGGTGTTTTTTTGTGCACATTTATTCTGTACATATTTGCCTATGTGAATAAATATTTTAATCTTATACTGCATCTGTGCCTACAATATCTCTGGTTTTGACATAACGTTTTAGAGCACATAAAGACCAGTGCTTATCATGCATACAGAAATATAAAACATTCGAATTTGTTGGTTTCAATGCATATTTTCTATTGAAAGGTAGTCGTGCGTTGTTCCAGTGCGTTCAGTCCAGGGAAAAGTGTTCAAGCAACCTCGTCAAAACATCCCGCGTGCCAGAGCCAGGGAACAATCGATTCTCCATATTCGCGCTAGTATGCGAAGTGGGCGGTTCTTGAGGGGCGTTCTCGCTCTATAATTGGTCAAAGACTGCCCCTGACTGTTCTGCTTCCGCTTTCTTTTCATACGCACGCCCAGTTACTACTCTCACTGAATAATGATAATAATGGTCAAGATGGCTACTTCAGATGCCTCTTTGCGGTAGCTACGTAACAATTTCATTGAAACAATTATAACTACTCTTCCTCGTGATTTAAAGGCCCCGGAGCTAACCTGGGAGGTACAGAAGATACCACTGTGTGGTTTAAGTAATTTTATTAGCTGACATAGCTTACCAGCTAGCTAGCTAACGTTAGTTGTCGAACATTCCCAATTTTAGATAGCAAGCTACAGTAACGTTAGTTCAGTGAAATCTCGCCCTCCCTTGTGTGTTCGTAGCGTGGGGCTCTGTGACGGTCAGCATCAAATGGCCGAGCCGAGAAAAGTACCGTTTGTCACAATCTCTTCCTTTAACAACAATGCACCGCCTTCGGAGTCCAAGAAACGCCGCCGGGAAGATGAGGCCGAAATCAGTTTGGGGGAAGATGGAGGGGGTGGAAGTGCAGCAACCGGGCCAGGAGGTGGTACGGGTGCTAGTCCATTCGGTAACGTGAAAGCCGGTGACGGGGATTCAGCGGAAACAAAACGTGTAACAGTGCGCTTGAACCTCTCCTTGCCCGAACCCAGCGAACGGGGATCTGCTGAATTCAACTACAGTGAACTGGTTCAATCTACTCAGGTAAAGTCGTGAAATCAGTCAAGGCTACAAGTGTTAACACAGGCCGGGCCGGTGAACGCGTAGGCAGCTTGAAGTGTAAGCTCTCGAGGCTTTGGTGCTGTTGTCAACAAGAGCGATGTTGGCCAACTGTAGCTACAGTATTCTTAGATATGATGTAAGCATGCCAACTTCATGTAGGCTATAACATTCTAATTGTGATATGCATGTTTATATTACCGTTATATAAATCATATAATATGGTAATGACACATCTAGTTCCCATCTTGCTGGATGTACAACTTCTGTAAGATTAAATAATAAGCTACTAAAAACCCACATTTGAACCCATTTTACCTACTCTCATTTTCTGACATGCATGATTGTCTCTTGAAGGTGAAGAAGCCTCCTGCTCCAGGACCTCCTAAAGGCCTGACGCCAGACCTGGACCCCAACTACACCTTTGCAGACAACGAGAAGGAGAGAAGAGAAGTAGAGGCGCTCGCCAATAAATTTGAAAGCAAATATGTAGGTCCCTTTACTTTGTGGTGGAAACAAATAGGCCTACACATAGATTTAATTAGTTACATTTGCATTGTATATTCTCACCTAATCAATTGTAATCGTTTGTTTCCTCTAGTCACAGGGCAATACAGGGAAAAAGAAGAGGAAGGACAGGGTGCAGGATCTCATCGACATTGGTTTTGGCTATGATGAGACTGACCCATTCATTGATAACTCTGAGGCTGTAAGTACCCTCTTCAGACTCATGTAAAAAACAACATATGCTTGAACATATTTGCACTTTACCCCTAGCCACTGTATCATAGATACTTTTTCATTGACACATTGCATTCCTCTCCCCCATACCATAGTTTCTACGCTGTTTGTAACCCGTTATACCATGGCATTGTTGAATAGTATTTTCTGATTGGCCTGAAGGGCATTCTAGAGTGTGCATTATTTCCCTATAACGCACAGTATATCAGCACGGTAGAATTCAATGGCTATAGTTCATTCTTACATGTTCTATGTTTGAGCTGCATTTGAAAGCAAAAGTCGAATTGAGAACATTATTGCCATTGTTGAATTCAATTTTCATAATAGCAAGCTAGGACTGATTGTTTGGTTAGCTAAACTAGCAAGTCTGTTTGATTGGTTACCAAGGCAACTACTGTAGCTACTATATCTAGTAAACTTGCTAGCTACTTCAGTGGATGTTGAACCCATTTCTACTTGCAAATGAACACATTTCTAACTGTAACTTTGTAAAATTATAGCCATGGTATAAAATGGATAATCAACTAGGAAAATAATGCACTCCATGGAAGGTTAGTTCCACTCCGCTAGCGCGTCGTCGAACACACCTTCCACGTCGTTTATTATTTTCCAGAGAATGCATAGACCTTTGTTGATTATCCCTTACCTACTCTCTCCCCCTCAGTATGATGAGCTGGTGCCAGCCTCCCTCAACACCAAGCTGGGAGGGTTCTATATCAACACTGGCACCCTGCAGTTCAGAGCAGCCTCCGAGTCAGAGGGAGAGGACTTCAAGGTGGGTTACACACACACATGCATTTTCAATATATGAACAAATGTTATTCAGCGTTAAACTCTATTTCTATATCATGTGACAAGCTCCGTTTTTGTTCCTCTTGTCTGTAGAAGTTGAAAGATGGCGAGGAGCGTGTGATAAAGAAGCGAAGGAAAAAGCAAGATGGCAGTAACATGGATGAGAAGAAGCCCAGGAAGATCAGGATGCCAAAACAAGGGTGAGCAATGTTATACGTCTGTTGTGCCACTTCTGAAGTTATCTGATGTATAAGCTCATATTTGATGTATGAACTTATTGCCCAACTTTGACTTGAGCCGTGTGCTTCATATTTATTCTATATGTCTATGGCTTGTAACAAGCTCCATGTATCAACGCAACGGTCTTATGTTATCTTCCAGAGTGTCTGGCCTGAATGTCCACCGGCCAGAGAAGAAGAAGAGGAAGAAGTTGATGAAGGACTCTCTGAATCTGGCTGCCATGCTCCGCCGCTTCACGCGGGAGAAGGAGGAGAACCGCAAAAAGAACCCCTGTCTGTCCCGTGGCCAGCACAACGCCAACAGTGCCCTACTCAATGCCCACCCTAAACCCAATGACATCAGCATGGCCGACCTGGCCAACGACCCTGCCATGATGTCACTGCTGGGCTCGGCCAATAACAACGACATGCTGCAGGACATGATGGGCGACCTGGACTTTGGGCTGCTGGACTCTCCTCAGCCCTCCAGCCCTGCACAGGGGGAGAATGGTGTTCCGGGTAGGGTCCAGGGTAGGGTCCAGGGGGCACAAGGAGGTCTCCTGCCCCCTCCTCCTCTGCCCAATGGACTGCCTGCTCCTCTCAGTAAGCGCATTGAGGACCTCCGAGTGGTAAGTGACTGACATCTTCAATCATATCCAGCTGCAGATATATTTCATATTTAGAGATATTTTAGATCTTCAGTCAGTTTCTTTGTTTGATTTGTAGGGTCTAAAGGCCCTCGCTGCTCGTTGAAAACGTTCAAGCACATTACATGGAATGCATTGATTTTTTTCCTTAAAAATGGAAAGTGATGATTGTCACCATTCTGATATTTCCTTCCATAAAGAGACAAGAGTAACACAGGCATTCTCTCAGGGGCACAAGTAGGAGTGAGAAGTAGAGGTTGCTGTGGCAACAAGAGAGCAGTGATGTTCTTTGAGGGAGGTGATGAGGGGAAAACAAGTTCCCACTCTTTATCTGACAGAACGGTGAGGGTGAAGGGAAAGGGCAAGAGAGGAATATCAGGAAGAGGAGAGAAAGGTAGAGAGAGGAGGAGTGGAGGCAGGGAGGAGAGGAGGCCAAGAGCGAGAGGTACTGAAACGAAGGGAATCAAAAAGAGAGGCTTAGACAACAAGGTGAGGCTTGGATGAGTGAAAGGGAAGGTGATTGATTTATCCAGTGATATAGGTAATCTAAACTAAAGAAGCAAAGTTGTATTACGGTGCATTACATTTCAGTGTCCATTGAGCATCATTTATTTTGTTTTAGAGAATCTCTGAATTTAAATTATTCTCCAACGAACAGGCTTCTCATCAGTTTGATCAAGAGGGCAGGAAAAAGTTCTTCACGCTGGACATGAACAACATCCTACTGGAGTGAGTCTCTGTTCTGAGTGTCTTTACAACTGTACAAACTGTCTCTCCTCCCCTGACCATCTCTCTGCATGTGTTAGTCAGTGTTTATCTTAATATTTAACCCTCTGCCTCTGTGTGTTGGTCAGTATTGAGTTGCAGGTTCAGGAGCAGCCGGCAGCAGTGCGCTCTTCAGTCTACTCCCATCTCGAGGCCTTTGTGCCCTGCAATAAGGAGGCTCTGCTCAAACGCCTAAAGAAACTCAGCCTCAATATCCAGGTGTGTATGCACTAAAATGTTTGACATTTTATGTTTGTGTGTGCACATATGCCTGTTCTTGGCTTCTGTCTAATTGTAGATGATGTTTGTTAACGGGGTGTGTGGCGTGAGTGTCATCTGGTGTGTGTGATTGTTACCTTTTCCATCCGCTGTCATCCAGGATGACCGTCTGCGTTCCCCTCTACTGAAGCTGAAGCTGGCTGTGTGCAGCGTGATGCCAGAGCAGATCGCCAGATACAACATGGACTGCATCGCCAAAGTGGCCAAGTAAGGCCTTCTCCTCTGGCTCCTTTCTTCTCCTGCATTCTGTTCACCTCTTATTTCCTCTCCTACCTCCCCTTTTGTCCTCACCCTTTTGTCCCTTGCTGTCTATTTTTCCATGCCTCGTCAGTGTTCTCTCTGGGTTGTGTATTTACAGGCAGCAGTCAGAAGAGGGGGAGAAGAACGGATCAGAAGAGGAGGATGAGGAGAAGCCTGGGAAGAGAGTGATGGGACCTCGCAAGAAGTTTGTCTGGGATGAGAAGCTCAGGTGAGCTCTCATTTGTGAATGTATTATGTTATACAGGTGTTTTGGTTTAGTGTAGTGATGGGAAGTTCGGCTCTTTTTACTGACTCAGATCTTTTCGACTCGTTCAGTCAAATGAATGAATCTTTCGACTAATTTCGTTCATTTGAGTCAGTAATGCCCAGAGCACGCAGGACCCCAGGCGAACGATAAACTGAAAACTCGAAATAGTCATGATTCTACAAGCCTCTCGTTCATAGGTCGTTCACCATAAGGGGCTTATTGGAGCTGTCATTTGTGACAGACTTGTAAAAGTGTGCTTTAAACAATGTATATTTGTTGATTGCTAGACATACAAATGCGATTATATATTGGTACATTTGAAACAAGGTCTAGTTGTGGCCGCAACCGGACTAGATTGTGAAAAACTCTTGCCAGTCAAGCAATGCATTCCGCCGTGAGGGTGATAAGCACAATATCGTTTGCAGTTCACAACGATTCGTTCTCGAGTTCGTTGAGCAGAAGCTGTGTATCTTTTGGTTCTAAAAAGCTGTGTCCATCATAGAGTTCATTCTTGCACCATGCAATCAATTATCAGTTCTAAACATGTCTTTTTTCTTCACTATGCTGCTTGCAGCATTATCTATTTTGCCTGCGCGCATATGACGAACAGTTGTTGGTCGGAGCACAGTGAAGAAATTAAATGCAGCCAGCAAGTCAAACGAACAACTAAAATGAACAAGTCACTCAGAAAAGCGAATCATGACTCAGTAAAAATAACGAATAATTCGCCAACAGTGGAGCTGAAATTGTAATGCATAGTTGGTGAAACGTGTGTTGGTCTGTAGGATGTTGCTGTGTAACCTGGTGAGGGTGAAGCTGGGCTGCTATGAGCTGGAGGGCCAGAGCTCCCTGTCTCCAGAGGACTATCTCAAGATCTTCATGGAGACTGAGGTGAAACCACTGTGGCCCAAGGGCTGGATGCAGGCCAGGTCAGTGTGTGTGTGTTTGCATGTTGAAGTATAACATTTGACCATTTAACCTAGTTTGCATTTCACCACATCTCTCCATGTTCTTCTCCTCCTCAGGATGCTATTCAAAGAGAGCCTCATGGTCCATGGTCACCTCACAGGCAATCCGTGAGTCATTACTTTGATATACTTTGCTTATTTTAAAAATCACTATATTTAAGTGAAGGTTAACACTGGTGTTCTTAATTATGCACTCATTTTCCTTTTAATTTCACTGTTATCCAGCGCAAAGAAAAAGATGGTTCCCACTCCCAAGTCTAAACCCAAGGTTAGTGTTTTGCAGTCTACTGATGCATGCTTGTCATTTCAATACCATTGTTGTTTGAATAGATTTAGATCATCACACTAATTGTTTGCTCTTTCTATCTCCTATGTTGTTTGGTGTTCCAGGAGGGTGGTTGGGTCCAGAGAACCACCCCCTCAGTTGGTGCGACCCCCTCCCCTGCAGCCCCAGTGGCCTGTCGGCCCTCCCAGTCCCCCGCAGAGCCCATCTGTCTGCTGGACTCCCTGGATGAAGAGCTGACCGCCCCCGCCCTGGACTCCATCTCCCAGGCCCTGGCCCTCCTCAGCAACGCAGCCAAGGGCCTGGTCCAAGGGGACAGCCCCCCCTCCCCTGATGGGCCCAAGACTGCCCCGTCCTCCCTCCACGCCTCACCTCTTCTCCAGAAGCACAAGAAGAGCACCATCAACACACCCAGCTCCAACACACCTCTCTACGTTTCTACCTCCTCCTCCCCCTCCCGGCCTCCCACCGTCTCCCCTTCTCTGTCCTCAGTGAGGAGCGAGGGGTTGGGGTCGATGAAGGGTGGAGGTGCCCTGGCTCAGGCTCACAGACAATCAGTGTTGAGCACTCAGAGGCCTGCTGGGATGGGCCTGAGTAAAGCCAACGCTCCCGGCTCTCACTCCCAGCCTAAGCCGCGGCTGCCCCCCAATCAGAAGGGCTTTGGCAGCAATAATACTAAAGCCAACAGTGGTGACCCCCCCCTCTCCTCACCCTCTCCCTCCTTTTCCCACTCTCTCTCAGGAGCCCAAGCTCAGCAGCAGTCCAACTTCATCACCCCCATGCAGGCCACTCTCACCAAGTCCTCCCACAGCAGCACCTCACCCATCATCAAACTCACCCCTCGCCTCCCCAACCCCTTAACGCCCACCACCTTCTCCTCACCCTCCCCCAATCCCAGGCCTCAGGCAGCTTCCAGTATACACCAGTACTCGTCCAAAAGCCCAGCAGGGTTCCGCCCACCTTTCTCAGGTGCTCTGGGAGGGCCAGCCAAAATTGTCCAGGGCAGCTACACCCCTACAGGAGGGCAGAAGACCCCCTCTCAGATCATCAGCAGCAGCGCCAACACCAGCCTTACCAACACCTCATCCATCAGCAAGCATTCGGGATCCAGTCCCTCCCCTACCACAACCTCGACCAGTCAGCGACAAAGGCCGGCAGGTGGAACCATTCAGGGGGCTAAGCCTATTCAATCTGTCTCCACACAGTCTGTCTCTTCTCAGTTGCCACAGGTAAGTGAGAAGTAGGAGAGGGTAGCTGGGTGGGACAAGGTCATGGTGCAGCAAATATTCAAAATGAGTTTATCGTCTACTGTGTGGTTTGTGTTATCTGTGTATTTATGTATTTTATCTGTGTGTATGTTTGTATATATATTTGTCTGTGGGTCTGGGTCTGTAGTTCTAATTATAAACTGGGTGGTTCGAGCCCTGAATGCTGATTTGGCTGAAAGTCGTGGTATATCAGACCACGGGTATGACAAAACATTAATTTTTGCTGCTCTAATTACGTTGGTAACCAGCTTATAAAAGCAATAAGGCACCTCAAGGGGTTGTGGTATATTGCCAATATACCACGGCTAAGGGCTGTATCCAGGCACTCCGCGTTGCGTCGTGCATAAGAACAGCCCTTAGCTGTGGTATATTAATAATAATATAATAATAATATTGGCCATATACCACACCCCCTCGGGCCTTATTGCTTAAATATATGCCTTTGTTCTCCAGGTGTCCTCAGCCAGCAGCAGTCTTCTTGGCTCTGCTCCGTCTCTCGCACTGGGTTTTGGGATGTTGGGGGGGCTGGTTCCCGTCTCTCTGCCCTTCCAGTTCCCTTCACTCTTAAACCTGCCCCCATTAGGGGGCAATGCCGGCTCCAGCACCGGGGCCAGTGGCTCATCAGCCAGCAACAGCTCAGCATTCTCCCTGACCCAGAGTGAGTGACACAGCCAGGCCACAGAAACATGAAAAAACTGAAAAATGTACAGTGCTTTTGGTAAGTATTCAGACCCCTTCCCTTTTTCCACATTTTGTTACGTTACAGCCTTATTCTAAAATTGATTAAATTATTAATTTTTCTCATTACTCTACACACAATACCCCATAATGACAAAGCAAAAACAGGTTTTTAGAAATGTTTGCTAATGTATATAAAAAAAAAAAAAGAATACCTTATTTACATACAGTGAGGGAAAAAAGTATTTGATCCCCTGCTGATTTTGTACGTTTTCCCACTGACAAAGAAATGATCAGTCTATAATTTTAATGGTAGGTTTATTTGAACAGTGAGAGACAGAATAACAACAACAAAAATCCAGAAAAACGCATGTCAAAAATGTTATAAATTGATTTGCATTTTAATGAGGGAAATAAGTATTTGACCCCTCTGCAAAACATTACTTAGTACTTGGTGGCAAAACCCTTGTTGGCAATCACAGAGGTCAGACGTTTCTTGTAGTTGGCCACCAGGTTTGCACACATCTCAGGAGGGATTTTGTCCCGCTCCTCTTTGCAGATTTTCTCCAAGTCATTAAGGTTTTGAGGCTGACGTTTGGCAACTCGAACCTTCAGCTCCCTCCACAGATTTTCTATGGGATTAAGGTCTGGAGACTGGCTAGGCCACTCCAGGACCTTAATGTGCTTCTTCCTGAGCCACTCCTTTGTTGCCTTGGCTGTGTGTTTTGGGTCATTGTCATGCTGGAATACCCATCCACGACCCATTTTCAATGCCCTGGCTGAGGGAAGGAGGTTCTCACCCAAGATTTGACGGTACATGGCCCCGTCCATCGTCCCTTTGATGCAGTGAAGTTGTCCTGTCCCCTTAGCAGAAAAACACCCCCAAAGCATAATGTTTCCACCTCCATGTTTGATGGTGGGGATGGTGTTCTTGGGGTCATAGACAGCATTCCTCCTCCTCCAAACACGGCGAGTTGAGTTGAGCATTCCTCCTCCTCCAAACACGGCGAGTTGAGTTGATGCCAAAGAGCTCCATTTTGGTCTCATCTGACCACAACACTTTCACCCAGTTCTCCTCTGAATCATTCAGATGTTCATTGGCAAACTTCAGACGGGCATGTATATGTGCTTTCTTGAGCAGGGGGACCTTGCGGGCACTGCAGGATTTCAGTCCTTCACGGCGTAGTGTGTTACCAATTGTTTACTTGGTGACTATGGTCCCAGCTGCCTTGAGATCATTGACAAGATCCTCCCGTGTAGTTCTGGGCTGATTCCTCACCGTTCTCATGATCATTGCAACTCCACGAGGTGAGATCTTGCATGGAGCCCCAGGCCGAGGGAGACTGACAGTTCTTTTGTGTTTCTTACATTTGTGAATAATCGTACCAACTGTTGTCACCTTCTCACCAAGCTGCTTGGCGATGGTCTTGTAGCCCATTCCAGCCTTGTGTAGGTCTACAATCTTGTCCCTGACATCCTTGGAGAGCTCTTTGGTCTTGGCCATGGTGGAGAGTTTGGAATCTGATTGATTGATTGCTTCTGTGGACAGGTGTCTTGTATACAGGTAACAAACTGAGATTAGGAGCACTCCCTTTAAGAGTGTGCTCCTGATCTCAGCTCGTTACCTGTATAAAAGACACCTGGGAGCCAGAAATCTTTCTGATTGAGAGGGGGTCAAATACTTATTTCCCTCATTAAAATGCAAATCAATTTATAACATTTTTGACATGCGTTTTTTCTGGATTTTTGTTGTTGTTATTCTGTCTCTCACTGTTCAAATAAACCTACCATTATAATTATAGACTGATAATTTATTTGTCAGTGGGCAAACGTACAAAATCAGCAGGGGATCAAATACTTTTTTCCCTCACTGTAAGTATTCAGATCCTTTGCTATGAGACTCAAAATTGATCTCCGGTGCATCCTGTTTCCATTGATCATCCTTGAGATGTTTCTATAACTTGATTGGAGTCCACCTGTGGTAAATTCAATTGATTGGACATGATTTGGAAAGGCACACACCTGTCTATATAAGGTCCCACAGTTGACAGTGCATGTCAGAGCAAAAACCAAGCCATGAAGTCGAAGGAATCGTCAGAGACAGGATTGTGTCGAGGCACAGATCTGGGGAAGGCTACCAAAAAATTTCTGCAGCATTGCAGGTCCCCAAGACCACAGTGGCCTACATCATTCTTAAATGGAAGAAGTTTGGGATCACCAAGACTCTTCCTAGAGCTGGCCGCCCTGCCAAACTGAGCAACCGGGGGAAAAGTGCCTTGGTCAGGGAGGTGACCAAGAACCCGATGGTCACTCTGACAGAGCTCCAGAGTTCCTTTGTGGAGATGGGATAACCTTCCAGAAGGACAATCATCTCTGCAGCACTCCACCAATCAGGCCTTTATGGTAGAGTGCCCAGACAGAAGCCACTCCTCAGTAAAAGGCACATAACAGCCCGCTTGGAGTTTGCCTAAATGCACCTAAAGGACTCTCAGACCACGAGAAACAAGATTCTCTGGTCTGATGAAACCAAGATTGAACTCTTTGGCCTGAATGCCAAGCGTCATATCTGGAGGAAACCAGGCACCGCTCATCACCTGGCCAATACCCTCCCTTCGGTGAAGCATGGTGGTGGCAGCATCACGCTGTGGCAGGGTCTTGGAGACTTGTCAGGATCGAGGGAAAGATGAACAGAGCAAAGTACAGAGAGCGCTCAGGACTTCAGACTGGAGCGGCGGTTCACCTTCCAACAGGACAACGACCATAAGCACACAGCCAAGACAACCCAGGAGTGGCTTCGGGACAAGTCTCTGAATTTCCTTGTGGCTTAGCCAGAGCCCGGACTTCAACCCGATCTAACATCTCTGGAGAGACCTGAAAATAGCTCTGCAGCGACGCTCCCCATCCAACCTGACAGAGTTTGAGAGGATCTGCAGAGAAGAATGGGAGAAACTCCCCAAATACAGGTGTGCCAAGCTTGTATCGTCATACCCAAGAAGACTCGAGGCTGTAATTGCTGCCAAAGGTGCTTCAACAAAGTACAGGGTCTGAATACTTATGTTTTTTTTTTTGCTAAAATTCTAAACACATGTTCTTGCTTTGTCATTATAGGGTTTTGTGTATAGATTGAGGGGGGGAAACAATTTAATCAATTTTAGAATAAGGCTGTAAATTAACAAAATGTGGAAAAAGTGACGGGGTCTGAATACTTTCCGAATGCCCTGTATCCTCCCGTTAAGGATTATGACATTTGGTGAATGGAGTTGATGAATGTAGAACAGCTGTTGATTGAGATGGGGTTGCTTTAATCTAGTCTGTGTGTATGTTGATGTCTTGGTATGTGTGTAGAGTTTGTTTTTGTGTTGTTTGACCATTGTGTTAATTCCCCATGCTGTGTCTGGAAGCCTGAATGTTTTTCTCCATTGTCTGACATTCTCACATATAGTTTCTTTGGTTAATTTCTCCCCTTATCCCTCTGTGCCTCTTCTTTAAAATGTCATTCTTCCATGAATCTACTGCTCTCCTGTGCTTTTACATCCATTTACTATTTGACCTGGCTCATCTTTTTTCCTTTCATCTTGTTTTCTTGTCTTGACTCCCATTCTTGTTTAGTCTACACTGCCTTTCCTATCCCACCATGCCCTTGACCTACACTCTCCTCTTGTGTGTCATCTCCTCCCTCCCATGTCCTCCTGTCTCTCCTCAGATCTGATAAAGAGTCTCCAGTCAGGGTCTCAGGTTGCTCTGCCTCCTCACTTACAGCTCGCTTTCTCAGGTAAAATCTGCCCCTCCCTGTGACCCCGCTCTCTGCCCCTCCCTGTGACCCCGCTCTCTGCCCGCTGTCACTTCAAATGTCTGGTGTTTTCTTTCTTTCTTGGGGACATCTTCCCTGTCTGTCCCACCGTAGTCTCTGTGCTTGTCTGGTGGTGGGTTGCATGCCTGTCGCTTTAGTCATGTCAGTGGTTGTTATTTGTGTTATCTTATGTGTTTAAATATTTGTTTTTGTTTCCTATCCATATTTCAAGAACTCTACTCTTCCTGTCCAGATGTCAATCAAACCCAAGGAGGGGATGTGAAGAGGAAGTCTCTTTGACCACACCTGTTTGGAACACTGAGGACATCCACTATGATGTGACAGCTATCAGGAACTAGGACTACTTTGAATGACTGACAGATGAACTGCCCAAACACAGGATGGGGCTGAAATGGGGAATTGGACCCTCTCGATAATCTTCCGGCTGTGTTACTTATTTTAACAGCAATTTGATATTGGTTTTAATATTGTAAATTGTAAGGCTTAATGACAAGTTTGTTTTTGTCTATGTTTACAGAACAGACCTTTATCACTGTGGTCAGGGAGGGAGAATGAATGAGTGGTCTGCTTTTTGGTGTGTGTGTGAATACACTATTCTTTAGGGTCAGTGTGCAAATATGTTTGTGTAACCCTCTCTGATACCTGGGTTAGTGTGTCTATTTGGTGCTTCTTTTTCAGTGTAATTATTATCAAGACCTGTAAGAAAGTATACTGAATGCGAACATTGTTGAATTTGTTTAGGGACCGGAGCTGTATTTTCTGCTGTACATAACTCCACCAAATTCATTAAAACAAAAAGCCATGAACTATGCAGGATTATAACAAAATGGTATATTGGTGACTTTCTATGGTCATCAGCATGGGTAAGTCTGTTCCCTCATGTCTTGTGCCTTCACTCGCTTTTATGAAGTGCTACAACACTACATAACCTATAAAAATGGAAAACAAGCCAGTAACATCCACATAGTGGAAAGTTAGTAAAAGTATATCAGAGTGGGTGGAACTAAGTCTCAATATCGGCTCTTAAAATCCACAAATGGTCAGTATTGCCAAGAAACACTTTACCATGCTACCTGGAGTAAAGGAATGGAGTCTGATTAATCAAAAGTTTATTTGACAGGGGTAACAAACAGGAGAAACTGCCTGACGGTTGCTTATCTGAAGCAGCCCAAAAAGGCAAACGAATCAACACTCAAGGCTGCACAACTTTCTGTGCTTCCTCCAGACTGAGGTTGAACCAGCAGAGGTTCTTTAGGGTTAGGGGTCCAGACAAAGCCAACACACCCAAGGCACAACACACAGGTCAATGGGCGGTGCTTATAATTTCAACTTTGATTTAGCTGACATCAAATGCCATATCTCAACCGAACTCAGAAAATAACTCATGACTTAATCCAGGAGCTACAATCCTGACAGTATAAACCTTAAATAATCAACCAGGACCATTAATGTACTCCAATACAGTCCCAAAAGCCTTAACTCCACATCAAACTACTATTGCCCCACACAGCACACAAGCTGACATTCATTTAAACCCAAAAAGCAAACGGGAAAAACAAGATTAAACAAATATTAAATAGGTGACAAATTCTACAGCTGTAATGAGTAAAAAGTATGGCAGAAGGTTTGATGGCTGTCCCAATTCCTGTTTATTGTTCTTTCTAAAAGGTCCTCCAGAGTCTATTTGACCAGAGGCCTGGTTTTGTCATCATCGCCACACTGGTGGGCTTTATACTTTTTCACCTCTGCCATGTATTTTGTCCAGGCATCCCCCTTGCCCTCCATCTGGAAAACAGAATAAATAATTAGACAATGGCTTAGAGGACACAAGTGGTATTTAATGAAGACAATGTCATGACAAAACTATCTGGAAAATATATTTATTGAACCTCAGGATCCACTTTCGGTTTCTTCGCAACCATGCCAGTCTTGAGGGCCAATTTAGAGCCACCTCTGCGCTTCCCCACCTGGGTTAGGGGATAGAAGACTGAAACCGTTATACGAGCCCTTGCGGGTGGACTGCCAATGATGGAGACTATACAAGACGAGAGAACACAGAACAAGCCTATGTTATCACGGGAAAAATTATTTGAGTAGCTAATGAATGCTTTCCAATGTCTAGACCAGATGTGGATTTCAGGTTAATCCTTGGTGACACTGCAGTGCAGCTCTTCACTAACGTGAGCTGTGTGTGGTGGATAAAAAACAAAATCATGTTTGTAATTTGTTAATTGAGACATTGCCATTGGCTACAATCTCTAGCTAACAACTGCCAAACCCCTTACAAAGCTGGTCACACTTGGAGTCTTCTTTTCCTGTGTCGACTGTCCTTCGTCAGCAGTACTTTTATCTTGGTCCATTTCTTTTTTCCTTTTCTCTTCCTCCATTTTTTTCTTGAACATCTCCATAAAACTTCCATCATTGGCAAATGAATTGCCCGCCGCTGCTTTGCTGACTCCCGGTGCAGGACTGGCAGGCGACCCCGGGCTGTTACTGCTCGAATCGCTGCTGTTTTGATGTCTTCTGTTGTATCCACGCTTCGGATCCATGTTAGCTATTTTTCCACGTAGAAGGGCTCAGTTCCTTTAAACCTTTCTGCAACTAGCGGTGTGCTCTCTGGTCGTTTGTGTCAATAACACAAACTAAAGCCGGCTAGTTAGTTACCTGACAAAAAAATGCTATCAGTGACAGACTCCACCCGAGCCCCAAACTAAGCAGCAACCTTCGAGCCAAAGTACCTAGCATACGAAGCCGTCTAATTAAAAGAACGGGCGTCTCAAAGTAATAGCTTGGAAATCCATAAATGAATCGGAGCGACACTTGTCCACCTCCCAGCTAGCTAGCACATGTCCTCACGGCGAAAAAAATTGCAGGCTTGTTGTTGGTGGCTAGCTAACGTTAGCGTTGTAGCCAGCTATTCGAAAAATGTCAGCTAGCTAATGACCAAACAATTATGTGAAGTCATGAGTAGCTAAACTATTGCAAAACACAAATCAACCACATTAGCTATATATCATATATTTTTAAAAAACTACTCTCAAAGTGAAGTATATTACGGATATATTGGCTACATTTGTCCAAATGTGGTTTTCTTTGACTTGCTATCGGCCATGTTGAATTTCGTCTTATCATTTACGTCAGCACCTCGCCTCAATCTTCTTATTCTATGGTATTATGGTGGTCCGCAAACATTCGTTTGAGGTGCATGCCGCCATCTACTGTGTGAGCTTTGTCCGCCTACTGTTCTGGAGTGGGAATTCATTCCACTTGGTGAAATGAAAAGGGAAGAAGAATTGCCCTACCAACTAACCCTTCACCCATTAAAACCTCACCACTATTCCACTACTTGGCCGTATCTTTTTATTGAACCTTTATTTTATCAGGGAGTCATACTGACCCCAAGGGCTCTCTTACAGATGAGCCCTGAATTACAGAAACGACACACATCACAAAATACAAGCAGAAAGAAAAACATGGTAATAAAAAACAAACACATTCATTACATTTACGTCATTTAGCAGACGCTCTTATCCTGAGCGACTTACAGATAGTGAGTGCATACATTATTTATATTTTTTCATACTGGACCCCCGTGGGAATCGAACCAACAACCCTGGCGTTGCAAACGCCATGCTCTACCAACTGAGCTACATTTATCAGTAATAAGGTCCTCAGTCAACTTTCTGAATTTACTCTTGAGGAACCAAAAAATAAAATGTAAGAACATTTTGATGATTTATTTGTGGAGCAGTACTTGAAAACTAAAAGCTGATTTACCTAACTCAGTAGAGATCGAAGGAATTTACAGAGTGAATGTCCAAACACTAAATCAAATAGGCTTCCCAAAATAAGATGGTCGCTGTGGTAGAACGTTTATTTTGATTGCCAATTTTGTGCATTTATCAAAATCACATCAGGTTGCCTGATTTCAGATGTGTCATGTAAACAAGATTATTTATAGGGAAATCGTTGTTCTTGCTCAGCATGTAGGCTAAACACTTAAATCAAACTATTATATTAATCTAATTTGACAATCCTATTAGTGTGCATACTCAGTGCTGGCCATGTCCAATTGGTCAGTCACCAGGATAGTCTCGTAACACCAGCCACACACACTACATGATAAATGCAACAACAACAGAACGGACACCGCTAGAACTTTGTCAGAGCCTATGACCGCACATGGTGGTACTTACTGCAATATGCAGAAATCGCAAAAAATTGCTACAATTCTAATAGTTCACCTAATTTCAGTTTGTGACAAAACAAGAATCATTGTACCATCTAAACCGCGGTGAAATATATTTTCAATAACCAAAAATATTGTATTTTCAGCTTGTTTGAAGCTGGTGAACAAAACTGAAAGTGAAAGACAAAAACTATACTTAAAAATGGGAAGCACAGAAACAGTGCACATATAACAGATCTACCACGCCTTAGACTTGCTTTCAATGAGAATGACAGATATATAACTCACATTTCTATGTGAATTTGGTTGGGTCACCTAAAAAAGTACATATTGAAGCTAAATCAGGGAGTGCTGCAGCACCCTCAACACCCCTACATCCCGCGGCTATGAGGAAGTCTCAAGGTTCTGCTCGCCTGAGTTAGAATACGTCATCAACTGTAGACCATACCATTTACCAAGAGTTTTAATATATTTTTTTGTTAGATGTTCTGTCTATTCCCCACCATAAGCAAACAAGAAAATGCTCATCCAGAAGCGGTGCTCGTAGTGGCCGGTGATTTCAATAATTTCTACCAGCATGTCACCTGTGCAACTAGAAGTGAAAAAAACTCTAGATCACCTATACTCCACACACAGAAATGCATAAAGCTCTCCCTCGCCCTCCATTTGACAAATCTGACCATAACTCTATCCTCCTGATTCCTGCTTACAAGCAAAAACTCAAACAGGAAGTACCAGTGCTCAATACGGAAGTGGTCCGATGAAGCGGATGCTAAGGTACAGGACTCTTTTACTAGCGCAGACTGGAATATGTTCCGGGACTCATCCGATGGCATTGAGGAGTTTACCACATCAGTCACCGGCTTCATTAATAAGTGCATCGACGACAACGTCCCTACATTGACCGTACGGACATATCCCAACCAGATGCCATGGATGACAGGCAACATCCGCACGGAGCTAAACGCTAGAGATGCCGCTTTCAAGGAGCGGGACACTGCCTGTTTGATGGTTCGTTGTAGGGTGTAGTGGGATTTCTTATAAGCGTCCGGGTTAAAGCATCAATAGAGGACTAAAATCGAATCCTACTACACCGGCTCTGACGCTCGTCGGATGTGGCAGGGCTAGCAAACTATCACGGATTACGAAGGGAAACCCAGCCGCAAGCTGCCCAGTGACGCGAGCCTACCAGACGAGCTAAATCCCTTCTATGCTCGCTTTGAGGCAAGCAACACTGAACCATGCGTGAGAGCACCAGCTTTTCCGGACAACTGTGTGATCAAGCTCTCCGTAGCCAATGTGAGTAAGACCTTTAAAACAGGTTAACATTCACAAGGCCACAGGGCCAGACTGATTACCAGGACGCATACTCAGAGCATGCGCTGACCAGCTGGCAAGTGTCTTCACTGACATTTTCAACCTCTCACTGACCCAGTCTGCAATACCTACGTTTCAAGCAGACAACCATAGTCCCTGTGACCACAAACGCCAAGGTAACCTGTCTAAATGACTATCGCTCCGTAGCACTCACATCTGTAGTCATGAAATGCTTTAAAAAGGCTGGTCATGACTCACATCAACACCATCATCCCAGACACCCTGGACCCCCTCCAATTCGCATACCACCCAAACAGATGACGCAATTTGTATTGCACTCCACACTGCCCTTTCCCACTTGGACAAAAAGAACACTGACGTGAGAATGCTGGTCATTGACTACAGCTCAGCGTTCAACACCATTGTGCCCTACAAGCTCATCACTAAGCTAAGGACCCTGGGACTGACCACCTCCCTCTGCAACTGGATCCTGGACTTCATGTGGTCCTCTGTAGCTCAGCTGGTAGAGCACGGCGCTTGTAACGCCAAGGTAGTGGGTTCGATCCCCGGGACCACCCATACACAAAAATGTATGCACGCATGACTGTAAGTCGCTTTGGATAAAAGCGTCTGATAAATGGCATATTATTATGAAGGGATGCCCCCAGGTGGTGAGGATAGGCAACAACACATCCGCCACGCTGACCCTCAACATGGGAGCCCCTCAGGGGTGTGCTTAGTCCCCTCCTGTACTCCTTGTTCACCCACGACTGCGTGGACGCTCACGATTCCAACACCATCATTAAGTTTGCAGACGACACGAAGGTGGTAGAGGAAGGCCCTAAAAATGGTAAAAGACTCCAGCCACCCAAATCATAGACTGTTCTGTCTGCTACCGCAAGGCAAGCGGTACCGATGCACCATGTCTGGAACCAACAGGACCCTGAACAACTTCTACCTGTCACTTTATTCTTAGTAATATGTACACTACCGTTCAAAAGTTTGGGGTCACTTAGAAATGTCCTAGTTTTCGAAAGAAAAGCAATTTTGTTGTCCATTAAAATAACATCAAATTGATCAGAAATACAGTGTAGACATTGTTAATGTTGTAAATGGCTATTGTCTGGAAACGGCTGATTTTTAATGGAATATCTACATAGGCGTACAGAGGCCCATTATCAGCAACCATCAGTCCTGTGTTCCAATGGCACGTTGTGTTTGCTAATTGATAATTAGAAAACCCTTTTGAAATTATGTTAGCACAGCTGAAAACTGTTGTGCTGATTAAAGAAGCAATACAACTGGCCTTCTTGAGACTAGTTGAGTATCTGGAGCATCAGCAATTGTGGGTTCGATTACAGGCTCAAAATGGCCAGAAATAAATAACTTTCTTCTGAAACTCGTCAGTCTATTATTGTTCTGAGAAATGAAGGCTATTCCATGAAAGAAATTGCCAAGAAACTGAAGATCTCGTACAACACTGTGTACTACTCCCTTCACAGAACAGCGGAATATAAAGAGGAGTGGGAGGCCCCGGTGCACAACTGAGCAAGAGGACAAATACATTAGAGTGTCTAGTTTGAGAAACAGATGCCTCACAGGTCCTCAACTGGCAGCTTCATTAAATAGTACCCGCAAAACACCAGTCTCAACGTCAACAGTGAAGAGGCGACTCCAGGATGCTGATCTTCTAGGCAGAGTTGCAAAGTAAAAGCCATATCTCAGACTGGCCAATAAAAAGAAAAGATTAAGATGGGCAAAAGAACACAGACACTGGACAGAGGAAGATTGGAAAAAAGTGTTATGGACTGACGAATCTAAATTTGAGGTGTTCGGATCACAAAGAAGAACATTTGTGAGACGCAGACCAAATGAAAAAAGATGCTGGAGGAGTGCTTGATGCCATCTGTCAAGCATGGTGGAGGCAATGTGATGGTCTGGGGGTGCTTTGGTGGTGGTAAAGTGGGAGATTTGTACAGGGTAAAAGGGATCTTGAAGAAGATAGGCTATCACTCCATTTTGCAACGCCATGCCATACCATGTGGACGGCGCTTGATTGGAGCCAATTTCCTCCTATAACAGGACAATGACCCAAAGCACAGCTCCAAACTATGCAATAACTATTTAGGGAAGAAGCAGTCAGCTGGTATTCTGTCTATAATGGAGTGGCCAGCACAGTCACCGGATCTCAACCCTATTGAGCTGTTGTGGGAGCAGCTTGACCGTATGGTACGTAAGAAGTGCCCATCAAGCCCATCCAACTTGTGGGAGGTGCTTCAGGAAGCATGGGGTGAAATCGCTTCAGATTACCACAACAAATTGACAACTAGAAAGCCAAAGGTCTGCAAGGCTGTAATTGCTGCAAATGGAGGATTATTTGACGAAAGCAAAGTTTGAAGGACACAATTATTTCAATTAAAAAAAAAAATTATTTCTAACCTTGGCAATGACTACATTTCCTATTCATTTTGCTATATTTCCAATTCAAACTTATTTCATGTATGTTTTCATGGAAAACGACATTTCTAAGTGACCCCAAACTTTTGAACGGTAGTGTACATATCTACCTCAATTACCTCGTACCCCTGCACATCGACTCAGTACTGGTACCCATTATATATAGCAAAGTTATCGTTACTCATTGTGTATCTATTATTTCTTTATTTTCTTTCTCTCTGCATTGTTACCGCTTCCCTAAGTTCCTTTCCTTCTTCCTCACTGTCAATATCCACATCGCCACGATCTTTCTGCTCCTTCATCTGCTGTAGTAGCAAACTGTTCAAATGGTTCTTGTTTCTTGAATTTGCCACCATGTCGCATCGACTCAAAAAGCTCTTCACCTCAGTCACGTCAATCAGCCTATTAAATGAATGCATATGGCGCCATCTACCGTACTGGAGGCCAACTTATAAAAACTATCCTCATCACTGGCTTTTCCAAATACAGGTGACTGAAGCCCTCTTTCTTTTCTCATTTAATTAAACAGCTCAGAGCCAGTGAACACATTGATATTGTTTTCCTGACATTTATACAAGGACAACTAGCCCAAACAACCTGTTTTCATGACAGAGGAGACATGGATGAATCCATTCAGTAGTATTAGCCATGGCTCTCCATAATGTATTATATTCCAGTTCTGTGTCCCCATGTCAAATCAACTGAGTATGTGTAGGTAGGCCTATTTCTATTATAAAGCAGTTAAAGTGAGCTACATAAACAAAGCACCAGTATTGTGGTAGCTTTAGTCCCCATTTTATTTGTAATCCAAAATGGTAGAATAGACTGGACTACAAACTTGTCCCATATCTTAATTTGTTATATAACCCTCTATGCAATTATTAAAAGTCATACAAAGAAAAATACAGATATAAAAACACAAACCCCTTCACACCATGCATGCTTAAGTTACAAAAAACTAACAAAAAAGTGGCACTGCTGTTAAGCAGCCGGGGAAGATACTGGGGCAGCCCGGTCCTTCATTTTGGAGGGTGTTTTGCTTTCGCCTGACACTTCAGCAAATGGTTACAGTGTCTTAGTACAAGGCGTAGAGATGGGTTGCATGGTAGGTCCGTCCGGCCAGATAGCTGTTACTAGATACCTACCTATCTAGTAACAGTCGGCCGACTAGTCCATCTGGCCGGCCCTACCTACCCACCTGTCCGGCCGGCGCTCCTCATCTGGCCTATTTTATTGGCTACATGAATGTCCATCTTTCATTTTACCCGCTTCCCAGTCTAAGGCTACACAAAAGATTGAATGATAAAAACACCACGCTTTTCGTGCGTAAAAAATCGAGTCACTGGGTGGACATTTGATGTTCTAATTCACCCATACATTATCGTAGAGCATTGACAATAGGCTACTTTAGTTCATAATAACCTAACGCTTCATTTGACACGCGCAATGTAGCTCCAGCGCAAACTTAGGCCAAATCTAAGCTTACCTTGGAAGATGTTTGTTGTTTAGTGAAAACTAAGTATACAATGAACTCCTTGACTCTCTGGGCTGTAAATCGATAATGGCAGGTCACAGGCCGACAAATAACATCCTTATCATGTGTGGAGTCTATGCTTTCACCACCTATTAACGTTGACCAAAAGTATGTGGCCACCTGCTTGTCAAACATCTCATTCCAAAATCATGGGCATTAATATGGAGTTGGTCCCCCCTTTCCTGTTATATCAGCCTCCACTCTTCTGGGAAGGCTTTCCACTAGATGTTGGAACATTGCTGCAGGGACTTGCTTCCATTCAGCCACAAGAGCATTAGTGAGGTCGGGCACGGATGTTGGGCGATTAGGCCTGGCTCGCAGTCTGCGTTTCAATTCATCCCAAAGGTGTTCGATGGGGTTGAGGTCAGGGCTCTGTGCAGGCCAGTCAGGTTCTTCCACACCGATCTTGACAAACCATTAATGTATGGACCTCACTTTGTGCACAGGGGCATTGTCATGCTGAAACAGGAAAGGGCCTCCCCTAAACGGTTGCCACAAAGTTGAAATCACAGAATTGTCTAGAATGTAATTAATTGTATGCTGTAGCGTTAAGATTTCCCTTCTCTCGAACTAAGGGGCCTAGCCCGAACCAGGTAAAAACAGCCCCAGACCATTATTCCTCCTCGACCAAACTGCACTATGCATTGGGACAGGTAGCACTCTCCTGGTATCCACCAAACCCAGATTTGGCCGTCCGACGGCCAGATGGCGAAGCGTGATTCATCACTCCAGAGCACATGTTTTACACCACTCCAGCCAACGTTTGGCATTGCGCATGGTGATCTTAGGCTTGTCTGCGGCTGTTTGGCCAAGGAAACCCATTTCACGAAGCTCCCGACGAACAGTTCTTGTGCTGACGTTGCTTCCAGAGGCAGTTTGGAACTCGGTAGTGAGCGTTGCAACCGAGGACAGACTATTTTTACACTCGGCAGCCAACTAATCCAATCTGGCTGGCTGACTGGTACTATCTGGCCAAAAAAGTGGCGCACCACAAAAACAGGGAAGATCAGATAAAGGATTGCTTGTCTAGAAATCAAATTGGGAGGTCTTGCAAGACAACTGGAGCACTGGGCCAGCCACTCTTAAATAGCACCTGGGCCAGCTCAGGTGAAACACGTTCCCTCTAATGAGATGACCAACCAGCACAGGTGTAATACAGACTGACTAACCAGATGACACCAATCGGTGCGCCCCACCCGCTAACATCCAAACTCAAAATATAAAAACCAAATCCTGTAACACTGGTGATTTTGCTACTCTCAAGCGTGTCTGTTTTTTAAAATGTAATGTGCAATATCTGTGTAGACTGAATTTGTAATACATGTTTGTCATTTTTCTGCATAACATTCTATTCTCTTCCCAACAGCAGAAATATATGTTGGTAGGACAAGGCTATGTATGTGCACATGGAAGTCAGTGATTTATGTTTACTATAGGTTAATGAGGCAATACAAATGTGATGTGACTAAAATGGCCCACTATTTTCATCATTTTGAAATTAACTACACTAAATTATTATTCAAATGACAAAAACGTGACTAAGACTTAATTATATTTTAGTCATTATGACTAAGACTAGATTACATCAACAAAAAAAGTGCTTGACTGGTTCAGGCTAGGCCCCTTTTGGTCATGTAGTGTATATTGCCAGTGCCAACATTTCATACTGCAAAATGTTGGCACTGGCAATATATCGTATGTCTAACAGACACCGTCCATTTCCAGTATATTTAAGCAGTGATTTACCATCACCAAATTGACAGGCTGAAATCAACACCAACGAGCGAGTGAGAGGAATCACCATCACTGCTAGGCCCTCCCGAGTTCAACAAGCCAGACAATTGGGCATTTCAGCAATGTAACAGCATGTCCAATTAGTGATGGTAAATGGCCATTGTAATATATTGCTAATGGACAGTGTCCATTACACATATGATATATTGCCAGTGTCAACATGTTATACTGCAATTGGGCAGTGTCCATTGCCAATATATTTGAACAGGTATTTACCATCACAAATAAAACAGACTGAAATTACCACTTAAGAGTGAGGGAGAGGAAACACTGACTCATACTGTATATTGCTAATGGACATGTGTGAAGTTGCTGGATATTGGTGGGAACTGGAACACGCTGTCGTACGCGTCGATCCAGAGCATCCAAACATGCTCAATGGGTGACATGTCTGGTGAGTATGCAGGCCATGGAAGAACTGGGACATTCTCAGCTTCCAGGAATTGTGTACAGATCCTTGCAACATGGGGCAGTGCATTATTATGCTGAAACATGAGGTGATGGCGGTGGATGAATGGCCTCAGGATCTTGTCACGGTATCTCAGTGCATTCAAATTGCCATAGATAATGCAATTGTGTTCGTTGTCCGTAGCTTATGTCTGCCCATACCATAACCCCACCACGGGGGCACTCTGTTCACAACGTTGACATCAACAAACCGCTCTCCCATGCGAAGCCATACACTTTGTCTGCGGTCGTGAGGCCGGTTGGACATACTGCCAAATTCTTTAAAACAACGTTGTAGGTGGCTTATGGTAGAGAAATTAACTTTCAATTCTCTGGCAACAGCTCTGGAGGACATTCCTGCAGTCAGCATGCTAATTGCACACAGTGTTGTCACAAAACTGCACATTTTAGTGGCCTTTTGTTGTCCCCAGGACAAGGTGCACCTGTGTGATATGCCACACCTGTCAGGTGGATGGATTATCTTGGCAAAGGATAAATGCTCAATAACAGGGAGGTAAACAAATTTGGGCACAACATTTGAGAGAAACAAGCCTTTTGTGTGTATGGAACATTTACGGGATCTTTTATTTCAGCTCATAAAACATGGGACCAACACTTTACATGTTGCGTTTATATTTTTGTTCAGTCCCTTTAACTGCATGTCCAATTCGTGATGGTAAATGCCCATTGCAATATATTGCCAATGGACAGTTTTCATTAGACATTATATATTGCCAGTGCCAACATTTCATACTGCAAATGTTGGCACTAGCAACATATGTCTAATGGACACTGTCCATTTCCAATATATTTAAGCAGTGATTTACCATCACTAATTTGAAAGGCTGAAATCAACACCAAAGAGCGAGGGAGAGGCACCACTAGCTCTGAGAGCCATCCCGAGTTCAACGACGATTGGGCATCACAGCAATGTACCTGAATGTCCAATTTAGGATGGTAAATTCCCATTGTAATATATTGCTAATGAAGAGTGTCCATTACCACATGATATATTGCCAGCGTCAACCTGTTATACTGCAATTGGACAGTGTCCATTGCATGCATATATATGGGGATTTCCAGTCACAAAAAGGACAGGTTGAATTGTGCAGGCCATATCCCCTGTAGCTCAGTTGGTACAGCATGGCGCTTGCAACGCCAGGGTTGTGGGTTCGTTTCCCACGGGGGGCCAGTATGAAAATATATGCACTCACTAAGTCGCTCCGGATAAGAGCGTCTGCTAAATGACTAAAATATCTCAGTGCTTGAACATAGCAGTTCATTTGGAATGTTGATTCACTACTTTGAAATTAAAAGTCTGACTTCCTGACTTAATACCAAATAAACATCTACTTAAAGAGTAAAAAACTAAGTGAAGTTAAATGTATACACAGTCGTGGTTTATAGCCTGGTAAATAACATTGCACAGGTAGTTACACACTTAGAGGGTTAGGTACAAGCCAGAGAGCAGTTTCTCTGATATGAGTCAGATTGGGTACCAAAGAGAAGTTACATGTTTAAGCGGATACTGTCAAAGTAATCAGATGTAGTGTTCAACAATAGTGCTGTCCGTCACAGGTTCATCTTGAGACAATGTCAGGTAAAAATGAACATAGTCAGTTCTAAAAAATTATGACATTAAAGAGTACACATTGTCTGTTCATTAGCTAGTTAAGTTCCAGTGTCAGTGAACAGAAGCATCTATAGTTGAGTGCTTCTGCTGAGAATGAGAGAAAAGCTACATACCATTGCTAGCTTGAAACCTTATTTCCCTACAGGATTACACAATAACATCCAGTGTGGCCAGTTTGCCCACGCATATCAATTAAATGGGAATCAATAACCCCACATTCAGGTTCTCACAAGCACCAGCGTTTCCTACATTCACATCAGTCTAAAGTGGTGTGTGCAATCAATTATCATTCTTAAACACCCTGTTTCACTCTTTAGAGGGGATAAATTAAAAGTTAAAAAGAAACAAATGTAGTCCATCAGAAAATCTAGTCAATCATTCAAAGATTAAATTCCCATATTACAGCTTGAAACAAAAGCTTGTTCAATAGTCTGTGCGAATACTTCCAGTAAAATGGTCATGACATAAAAGAGGACCATATCTGCTAGTCTTTCAGAACTTCTGCCATTACATGTGAACATCATACCTCTCCTAGCAGGAATTTGATACAAAAGTGCAGTCTTTAAAAGTAGATAGGGTAACAGATTCAGGGACATTTTTCTAGTTTCTCACAAGGCAATGAACTGAACCATTATGAAAAGGGAGGAAAAGTGCTTTTATGTACACTGTGTACCCTTGCTTCACATTATTATACAGACTAACAACTACATAAAATGCTGAGGTTAATTTTGAACAAAACAAAAATACATGTCTAGAAAGCTATTCTTCCTGCTCTTCAAACTATAACTAACAAAATAGCTAATAAATGAAGAGAAATCAAGTAGATGATACAGCTTGAAAGAAAAGTCTAAACACATTCACAGAAATAAAAAGAGGTCATGACTATGTGTGCAGATAAAAAGTGTTCCTTTATATCGTAGAGGTATTATTGAGCTCTTCTAGATCAGGGGTGACAAACTCATTTTGCCCCGGGGACGCAGTCGGTCTTCAACAACATTTCCTCTCCATCAAAATGCGCAAAGGTTTGTCCTCCATCCTTGTTTTTGGAATGTGATGCTCCCCCACTGTCTAGCTTTCATTTAGGTGATTATTAGCGAGCTGGACAGTCAAGAAACTATATGAATGTAGGTCCATTATCATTTCTACAGTTTCAAATTTGGTTTTAGCCATTTAAAAGTATATTGAGTTTTTTAAAATTAATCCAGATTCAGATGACACCCCTGTTCTAGCGCTTCACCAGTCTCTCTCACCATGTACATTTAAAAGTGTCAGAGACACAGCACAAGCCACAATATCCAAATGACATGGGCACAAATGAATACAAATAGTACAAATTCACCATGATCTCAACCCATAGGCATCTCTTATTAGTGTTTCCATGTCATAGTCGCAGTAAGAGGATAATATCTATTTAGCCTGACAGTGGACCGGACAATAAGGGTGAAAATATATCAAAAGTAGTAGGAGGGGAAGGTAAAGACCCCTACCCTATTGACAGCATAAATCATCCCTTTCCATCTTCGTCATCACTGTGGCCTTCTAAAGCATTGATTCTCATAATGTCCTAATCTAAACCTTTAGAAAACATAATACATTATAGCTAAAAACATTGTCTAAGAAATCTATGACAAAGGATTAGTTGCTCAGCTTTTCTATCCACTTCATGTTCCTTCATTCCAGCTCTCATTTAGACCCATTTCTCTCATCTTTGTTCAAATGAGTCCTGACAGCTTTGAATGCACTTGAAGGTGCAGTAAGTAGCTCTGAATCGCTGACGCTCCAGAACATCCTGTACCAGAAATGACCAGTAGGGGGCAGCAGCAGCAATCTTCACAAAACACCCAGAGGAGACATAAAGGCATCAGAGCAGTGAGAGTAGGAGTACAGAAGAAATGAACACTCAGATATAGACAATGTCTTGCCTCCTTTACATTCCTCATCTCCACTCTCCTCAGCACATTCTCCCCCAGGGTGGATATGTCTTATCTGGGCTGGTGGCGGGCTGCCAGGCCTCTCCTGGCGTGGGTGGACTGCCTCTGCTGGGCCAGAAAGGACTGGGCCTGGTTGGACGGACCCGACCGCTCCCCCACCACCTTCTGATGCAGGGCCATACCCTGGGAGAGAGGAATAGAGACATAAGACAGGTAAATGTCTTACTACCAGAAAAACCAAGACCATTATACAAGTCATTGCACTGCTTGCATTGTAGCACCATATAATGCCAACTGCTTTAATAATTTACTATGTAGATTAGGCACATTCGGACAGAGGTTTGCTTACTCACCATGTTGTACCAGGCACTTATGATGAGTTTCTCCTCCTGGTCATGTCTGGACCTGCTCTTCTCATAGTCATGCTGCACACAGAGGAGTTGTTCATGCATATGGAGGGTCAGACAATGCACCACTCATCTGCATTCTCTCAGTCAATGAAGGGTGGCGCTTACCTCCAGGTGCTGGATCTTCCGGTCTCTCTCAGTCAACTGGTTCTTGAGGGCCTGGACGTCAGGGGACACAGTCAGAGGCGGCTGCTTGGGGTCCAGAGTCTTGATCACCTGCACAATGAACACATACACACACATATACCTGGTGTGGAATTTCTCAGCCATGTCACGATGTGCATGACAATCTTTTACGATATCGGCAACTCAGATTTAAGATGGCAGCCAAGCACTGTTGTGCTGTACAGATGAGTTTAGTGTCAGGCAGAGTGTTGACTGACCGTCCTGGCCTTCTCCACATAGCGCTTGTAGCGGTCCTCCATCAGCTTCATGTCCTCATCCTTCTTCTTCAGGATCTCCTGCAGCTCATCGATCTTCTTCGCCACTGACAGGAGGGAGGTTGAAGAGGAAATATTAACAGCATTTTCAGAGCTTGAAAGTGCTCTTAGATTGATACTATTTGATAGCACTGCTCCCAAGGGCAGGAAATAAGAGGCTGGTTACTGTTGCCGTCCGCTTTGGGCTCCAGGTCATCAATGACCTCTCTCTTCTTCTGCAGGTCTGAGTGGGCCTCATGGAGCTTCTCCCTGGCAGGAGGACAGAGGAAAAGCATCGAGGAGCCGGACGTGCAAGAATCTACAGAGCGATAATAATATTCCCTTCACAGGAGCAGTGTACAAGCATCAGTGATAATAGTACTCACAGGTGCTCCTCAAGCTTCTTCTTCAGTAAGGAGGACTGAACAGGGAGGAAGAAAGTAAGTCAACACTCAAACTACTGAGAAACAGACTTCTGACAGACAGACACAAATAATAAGCATAATACACAATTGAAGTAGTCAAAGTCAAATCAGAACCCAGGCAGGGATGGGCCATACTTACGATGGCCTGATTGGCAAAATGTCAGTCGGTGGGGGCAGGCAGAGAGAGACAGAGGGGCAGGCGTTAACGGTGTATCAACACAGCAAACAAGGGTTAATGTTCCCACACAAAATCTCAGAGAGCACAGTCACAGGCAGGCAGTCAACGGAGGGGAGAGAAGGATACACTCTACAACAGTCCTCGAGGGCCAAGGACTATATTGAGGTCTAGGTCTCTTTTTCCAATTATATTGACTACAAATTACCTAAAATGATTAAAAGCAGAGAACAAAATATATATTTGAACTAAGACCCATAGATGGTAAACCGATTAAGAGAGATTGGTCATTTCCATTCCTGATTCCTATACATTTTCAGTATACTATCGTCTTTGATTGGAGAAGACTGGGTCCACTCAGTGATTGGTATGGACAAGGTAACAGGAGTAAGAGGATGTTAGGGGAGGAGAGGAGGGGTAAATGAGGAGGAGGGTCTGTCTGTCCACTCACATCC
This sequence comes from Coregonus clupeaformis, assembly GCF_020615455.1. Taxonomy (NCBI): domain Eukaryota; kingdom Metazoa; phylum Chordata; class Actinopteri; order Salmoniformes; family Salmonidae; genus Coregonus; species Coregonus clupeaformis. The sequence continues at coordinate 25,055,863 of NC_059198.1, forward strand.
TCAGCCTTGCTGCCCTGCTCCTGAAGAGCCTTCTGGAGATCCTCCACCTGGGACCGCAGCTCAGAGATCTGCTGCTGGTTCAACCTGGAGAGATGAGAGAGATGGAACGAAGTGAGGAATGGATAAGAAAAGTAGGAGGGAGAGCAGGGGAAGGGAAGAGAGAATGAAGAAACCATTAAGCTGGTTATGATGTGAGTGGGTGGAAGAGGCTGGCGATGCATACAAGGTCACATCAACCGCTGCATTAATCCATTCTAGCGGTGTCCCGCCCACCCACTCCCCTGCCCTCTCTGTGTGTTGTGGTTAATTAGGGGAAGATTGAGCCACTTCAGCCATACTCGTACTCCACAGATCAGGACGCTCTCCTCCTCCTCCTGCTGAAGATGCCTGCCTGCCTCCCACACTCTGGACCCATCGTCACACACGGTCCACTCAGAAAAACAGCCCCCACACACGCTGTACGGACAGCTGGGGGACAATCTGGCCCATTGCTGTCCATCCTCCGCTCCGGCCCACACAACACAACTCAACACACAGACCAGAGGGTGAGCTGACATTTAGCTAGATCACTCCTCCTTTTAGCCAAAGGTGACACTAAAACAGAAACTCTGGCAATATATACTGTGACTAATAGTCACTGATTGACCTTGATACATACAGTCAAATCACAATGTGCATAACTAAAAACACTTTATTTTACTTTTGTGGATGAGATGCAGTGGTATTCGTATAGATGATTATAATTTTTTTACGCATGGCTACACACACACACACCTGTTCTGTGTCTCCAGGGTGTTCTGGCTGCGTTGAGACTCCTCCAGCTGACCCTGTACCTCCACCAGTCTCTGTCTGTAGCTCTCCTCCTGGACACACAGCATCTTGTTCTCACTCTGCAGACGCACCACTGTCTCCCTGTGGAGGAAGCAGAAGGGATGGGGTCAAAGAGAGAAGGCAGGGAAGTGGGGCAGAGAGGCAAAGGTCTGTACACTACACACCAAAACAACTATTCAACTCCGCCTCAGCCAATTTAACAGCAGTGCCATCTGACTGGGAGCCATTCTATTCATGGAGCCAATGGCACATTCTGGTTCTAAAAATAGAGTGTGGCTGAGGAATAAGATCTTTGCCATTTGTCACAGCTGAACACTAGGGTTGGGCGGTATCCAGATTTCCATACATTCATATAGTTCCTGAACCATACCGGGTTTACGGTATTAACGGCAGTGCACACAAAGGGCATAATTTCTGTCCAAACGCTTACAAATGCTAACAAAGCACTAGCGAATTCCCATAGCGGACGCTAGCTAAATGCTAACAAGCGCAAGCAAACAAGCCTACAGTTGAAAATGTATATGGGGCACATTGATGAGCAATTGAATTCTGAACCACTGTATGTCTATTGATAGGTCAGATAGATAACACATAACAGAGAAGCGATCACGTTCACGTGTACACACTCTCACATACTTGAACTCTGTGGGCATCATCTCAGAGGCCAGGTTTCCCAATGTGCCAGAGTCCTCACATAATCCACCTGAATGGGAGAGAGAGAGCCAAGATGTCAGGTGAAAATATATCACATTTGCTTTGACAGTAGTCTTATCAACTGCCACAAAAGGACCCAAAAAAAACCTGCACCATCTTGTTATTTAGAAAAACTGAGGATTCAGGGTGTTAGTTGTGTTCAATGGACTCACCTGGTTGATTGAGGCCCTTCTGTTGGACCTGTGCACACCTGAGCTCATCATTGGTTTCCCGCAGTGTGTCTCGCTCTGAGATCAAACGCTGGAAAACACATTGGGATAACATTAGATTGCACTCAATGTGATACTACTATAAGTGTTCAAAGTGACTGCCTCAGAATTTCACAGATTTTAAATCCATATCCACTTTGACGACATGCCCTTGTAAGTAATACATCTTTGTCTGGAGAGGAGTTGTCGCAGGTCCTCTCTCTCACCTCTTTCTCCTTGAGCAGGGCATCATACTTGTCGTGAAGGTTATTGTACTCAAACTGCCACTTCTCAGCCTTCAGTGCCTCTGATGAATGCTTGGTGTGAAGCTCATGGACCTGACAGCAGGGAGTCAAACACATTCAGGGTCTGAAGAGAGTTCATAGCATCCTATGTCATACACACATCCATCTCCACACCTTTGTTAACCCTCCCCCATTCTCTAGCCCTCTCTGCCCACCTGTCTCTTGTATGTGTCCAGCTGGGTGCGGACTGAGTTGGCCCTGCGTAGCTCCTCCTCCAGCTCGCATGTGCGCTGCATGTAGACAGTGTTGCGCTCCTCCAGCAGACGCACCTGTCTGCGCAGGTCCCCCAGGTCCTCCAGCTTACGCTTGTACATCTCCACCAGTGCCTCCAGCCGGCTCACCCGGTCAGACGAGTGCCTGTGGGAGGTGAGAGGGTGAGATGGGGAAGCCGTTTTGAGGATGGGGCAAGAGGAAAGGGAAGGAGAGAAGGATAGGAGAGAAGGATAGGAGGCCACAACAGACTACTGAGAGGCTGCTCTCCCCTTGGGCTCACCGGAGGATGTCCATCTCATCTTTGAGGGTCTGGGCCTCCTGGGCGAGGCTGGTCAGCTCCTCGTTGCGGTGAGTGATGTCCAAAACCTCACGCTCCAGGATCTCCCCTCGCACACGCATGTCATCTCGGCTGTTCTCTAGTCTGTGTCACAAACAGGGGGCAAACAGAAAATGATCAATTAATTGTATCAAAAGAGTACAGGTACAGAGTAGAATGTATTTAGTCTGGAGGTCTGTGTTGAGGGCATGACTCTGACCTGTAGTTCTCCTCTTGTAGCTGCTCCATCTGGCTCTGTAGTAGCAGCAGCTTCTTGCCAGTGATGGTGGTGGAAGCGTCCTGTGGCTCACAGCGGCTGAGCTTCTCCCTAAGGGAATGTGTCTCCACCTGCAGGGACGACTTCTCCTCCAGGACGGCTGCCAACTGAGGATCAAACACACACAGATATAGTCAGGGGTGGAGAGGGCACAGAGAGAGAACCAGACATACATGGCATGTAACCAAGGCTAGAGAGGGAGGAGACCTAGAGACAAATGAACAAACAGTCACACATTGAGACATAGAAAGTGCGGAGCACAGATTTTAAAAAAGACACATTCTTCAAAATGCCGAACACTGCCCCCCCCCAAAAAAACCTCATTTACTCATGAAAATGCTGAACACAAAAAAGACATTCCACAAGTGGCAAAGAAAAGAGCCACACTCGCATATCCAGCAACAGACACTGCACATTTCTTGCAACACATGCAATGTTTTTTTTTTTTTTAAATGAGGGTTTGGTGGTAACTTCACATGCACAAACATCAAAGCACAGTTAGTCAGCTGGTCTGCTATGTTCTCAGTCGGGTGGGCCACTTTCTCAATGGAACAGTTGTTAGCATTACCCCTCAAGGTCACAACCAGGCGCTCATGACAGAGATTACTAGAAAAACAGAGGTCTGAGACAGTCTGACTAACTGTTACAAAGTGGGGAGACTGGAGAGTGGGTTCAGAAAGGGATGTTGATTAAGGATTCAAGCTAGTGAGGCTTGATGAGAGAAAGAGGAACTATCCTTGGGGTTATCATACATGGACAAGAATGTTGTTTGGTGGTTTAGGGTAAAACGTCCACCCTGACTATGTTTATGTGGGTTAGGCAAGCGGGCATTCCAATATTAAAAATATCTATTACTTACCCGTTGGACATCTTTCCAGTTTGAGCACAGCAAAACCCTACACTGAACTTTAAGGACAAATGGCTTGCTTTAGCATCATACCAGGGAGAAAGTAAAGAACTACAAAAACTACTGAGAAATTCTTAATGTGTTGAATATGTTAACATATTAAGAAATGTGCTGAATGCATTACACAGTGGTAATTGCCTTCAAATCCTAAATACTAAGCTAAATGCAATGTAATTATTGGGGATCAATGACTTAAGTATATGTACCCAATGACATTGCCTAATCAGAGGCAGCATTAGTAGCACAGTTAGCACCGTTTCATAGAGAATAATAGAGGACTCTAGTACCAAAAAGCCTATTTTAGCATGTACAGCGCCATTGAGAAGTTTCACAATTTTGAAGTAGTCAACTAGGTGGGACTTCATATGGGTTAAGGAAGGATCACATAATTCCATCCAGGACATCAGGAGGGATCAGCCAATGAATTATATTTGTGAGCAAACATTCCATAACTGCAGGTGGCAGTACATCGCCAATCTTGGCTTTATACCTGTTCAAACAACACACTCCAGGTGGCAGTATGCACCCGCTCAGTTTGTTTACTAACTCATAGAAATAGTAGAAGAAAATTGACTACTTCAAAATCAGTGGAGGCTGGTGTGAGGAGGTATAGGAGGACAGGCTCATTGTAATGGAATAAATGGAACGGTATCAAACACAAACATATGGAAACCACATGTTTGACTCTGTTCCTTTTATTCCATAACAGCCATTACAATGAACCCATCCTCCTATAGTTCCTCCCACCAGCCTCCACTCTTCAAAATGGAGTTGGCCCCAATGGTGCTGCCCGTGCACTCAGAGACGCCATAATGGGACAGATACAAAGAAGAGTCCTCCATCACTCTCTATGCACATTTTACACAACAAACCATCAGGAGGAATCAGTCAGACTGGACAACAATCCTTAGCCAAGCGAATAAATAGGATCAATTCACTCATGGCAAAGAGCTGCAGTTACACACTCCGCATGCTAACTAACAAACAGTCCTCTCTGCCCACCTGGTGCTCCAGGTCCCGACAGCGCTGGCCCAGATCCTCCTTCGCTTCCACCTCCTCGCTGAGAAAATAATACTTCCTGGACTGGAGACACAGAGAGAGGCACAAGAGAGGTTATAGACAGCACAGAGGGAGCTAGAGAACACGAAAGGGGGGAGAGAGAGAGAGAGAGACCACAAAAGACATGTAAATGAGATAGCAATTGAAGAATAGAGACAAAACCAACTTGCAGGGGAGTGAAAGTTCCATATATTCAGAGAAGCAGGGTAAAAAGAGAGCGGGTCCCACCTGGTAGTCAAAGTCCCCATAGGTCTCAGGACTTCCTGGAACAGTTGGCTCTTTAGCTAGGAGCTACACCACAACAACAAAATACAGTCAATGGCTGGTTCAAACTCCAGAAAGACAGATCACATGGTGAAACCCATTGTCAATATAGAGGTAAGCAGGACAATAATGGAGCTATTGCCTGTTTTATAGTGTATATTTCTATTAAATATCGAAAGGTTTCAGGGAGCAATGAATTGTGCTTTTAGGTGCAATCTCACAAGAGGACAGACAGATCTACAAAAAAAAAAATGTCCAAAAGGCTTTGACCACTCACCTCCTGTATGGCTGTCATGACGACGTGCTGGACGGACTCCTCCAGGGTCATAATCTGCTGGATTTGCTCTATGAGAAAAAACATCATACAGGAAGTGTCCACTGAATATCACGTCCACATCTGACAGCCAGACACTCAAACACACTGCTTTACACACAGTGCAACGGTTTCTCCTGCATTCACATATCAGACCCACTAGCTTGTTCCTCTGAGGATCACATTGTCTTTTAAAACTCTGTTTTATCATAATCTGTATACAGTACATGGTTGGGGCTTTGTAGGAACAAACCAGTGAATGCTCAGTTTATCAACTCATGTGACAATCAGGTCATTGCATTAACCTGTGGCTAACTACAGACATTTGTTTTCATTTGTTATGATTTAACTCCAGTTAATCCTGCATTTTCTCCATAGGTGGCTTCCTGTTACCCAGCAGGGCCTTCTCTATCCCAGCTAGCTCACCTTGCTTCTTCTCACAGCTGACAGCACAGCCAAGCACCAGCTGAACCAGCTTGCCAAGTTCAGTCACATCTCCAAACTCCCCAATCAGATTGATGTCTGGCAGGTGCTTGTCTGCTACCTGGTGGCCAAGCACCTGTTCATGGAGGGATGGAGACAATGGGGGATTGTGAGAAAATATATGCATATAGCAATGACATTTCAAATGGACTAAGATAGGTGGAAACACTGAGGAACTTCTGGAGGAGATTGAGCTCATAAAAGAAAATGCAGGAAACGTGCATATACCATCCATCCCTTCCTTCTGATCATCAATGAGGAAAAGCCTTTACTCACATCATGGTAGTACTCAAGCATGCTCTGAAGAATCTTCTTCAGGTTGCTGACCTGGAGGAACATGAAATAAATCTGAGCTGGAGAATAAAGGCATCTTTGCCTTGGTGAAAATACACCATCTTTAACAGTGAGGCCAGTGGTCACTAAGTTGCCTAGGTGACAACCTAGAGGCACTGTGTCATATCCTTCTGTCTCATACTGCACCTTGAGGCGCCAGTTGTCCCCACTCTCCTCCTTGATCCTGCCCAGCCATGCCTCATTAAACCAGGAGGGGTCTCTGTTAACGAGATGAAACACTTAACAAGACATATTCTAGGGACATTCAATACACAGGAAGCCACAGGCAAGAGTATTTCTAAACTGGAAAATGCAAACTCCCTAATGTCATACTCTCAATGAATGTCACAACAAGCAAGCCATCATTGGAAACTTGCTTGAGGCCAGATATGGAGTTATCATATAAAGACAGGCATCATAGAATTTCCATTACCCAATTCAACTAGCCTTCAGATAAAAACACTGCTTGTTTCCAGTTCGACACAAAAACAGATACATTTATGTGTGTGTGGGGTGTGGTGTGGTGTGGTTTGGTGTGTGTGGACAGAAAGGCACACATATACTACAGCAGATGAGGTATGAAAGTCATTTGGCTTGGACAGAAAGTACCCTAAAATGGACAAGCCTTTGCACAAAATCACACCTAGGCACAATCTACCAGACCCAGGCCTTGAGAAATGTAGACCTATTCCCTATCAAGCGTAGGAATATAAATAAAACAGACTAACAGCCCATCCGCTAACTTTACAAAAAGGCTTTTGAATAGATGATTGAATTTGCTCTGATCAGGCTCTATTCAAAGTGGTTAACTGAAGGCCCAAATCAAAATGTCAGTGTGCAACTAACAAGAAATCCCGCTATGCCCTCCGACAAACAATCAAACAGGCAAAGAGTCAATACAGGACTAAGATTGAATCGTACTACACTGGCTCTGACTCTCGTCGGATGTGGCAGGGCTTGAAAACTATTACAGACTACAAAGGGAAGCACAGCCGTGAGCTGCCCTGTGACACAAGCCTACCAGACGAGCTAAATCACTTCTATGCTCGCTTCGAGGCAAGCAACACTGAAGCATGCATGAGCGCATCAGCTGTTACGGATGACTATGTGATCACGCTCTCCGTAGCCGATGTGAGTGAGACTTTTAAGCAGGTCAACATTCACAAGGCCGCAGGGCCAGACAAATTACCAGGACGTGTACTCCGAGCATGTGCTGACCAACTGGCAAGTGTCTTCACTGACATTTTCAACATGTCCCTGACTGAGTCTGTAATACCAACATGTTTCATGCAGACCACCATAGTCCCTGTGCCCAAGGACACTAAGATAACCTGCCTAAATGACTACCGACCCGTAGCACTCACGTCTGTAGCCATGAAGTGCTTTGAAAGGCTGCTCATGGCTCACATCAACACCATTATCCCAGAAACCCTAGACCCACTCCATTTTGCATACCGCCCCAACAGATCCACAGATGATGCAATCTCTATTGCACTCCACACTGCCCTTTCCCACCTGGACAAGAGGAACACCTACGTAAGAATGCTATTCATTGATTACAGCTCAGCTTTCAACACCATAGTGCCCTCAAAGCTCATCACTAAGCTAAGGACCCTGGGACTAAACACCTCCCTCTGCAACTGGATCCTGGACTTCCTGACGGGCCGCCCCCAGGTGGTAAGGGTAGGTAACAACACATCTGCCACGCTGATCCTCAACACGGGGGCCCCTCAGGGGGTGCGTGCTCAGTCCCCTCCTGTACTCCCCTGTTCACCCATGACTGCATGGCCAGGCACGACTCCAACACCATCATTAAGTTTGCCGACGACACAACAGTGGTAGGCCTGATCACCGACAACGATGAGACAGCCTATAGGGAGGAGGTCAGAGACCTGGCCGTGTGGTGCCAGGATAACAACCTCTCCCTCAACGTGACCAAGACAAAGGAGACGATTGTGGACTACAGGGGAAAAAAAGATGACTGAGCACGCCCCCATTCTCATCGACAAGGCTGTAGTGGAACAGGTTGAGAGTTTCAAGTTCCTTGGTGTCCACATCACCAACAAACTATCATGGTCCAAACACACCAAGACAGTCGTGAAGAGAGCACGACAAAGCCTATTCCCCCTCAGGAGACTGAAAAGATTTGGCATGGGTCCTCTGATCCTCAAAAAGTTATACAGCTGCACCATCGAGAGCATCCTGACTGGTTGCATCACCGCCTGGTATGGGAACTGCTCGGCCTCCGACCGCAAGGCACTACAGAGGGTAGTGCGTACGGCCCAGTACATCACTGGGGCCAAGCTTCCTGCTATCCAGGACCTCTATACAAGGAGGTGTTAGAGGAAGGCCCTAAAATGATCAAAGACTCCAGCCACCCTAGTCATAGACTGTTCCCTCTGCTACCACACGGCAAGCGGTACTGGAGCGCCAAGTCTAGGTCTAAAAGGCTTCTTAACAGCTTCTACCCCCAAGCCATAAGACTCCTGAACAGCTAATCATGGCTACCCGGACTATTTGCATTGCCCCCCCCACCCCAACCCCCTCTTTTATGCTGCTGCTACTCTGTTTATTATTTATGCATAGTCACTTTAACTCTACCCACATGTACATATTACCACAATTACCTAGACTAACCGGTGCCCCCGCACATTGACTCTGTACTGGTACCCCCTGTATATAGCCTCCCTACTGTTATTTTATTTTACTGCTGCTCTTTAATTATTTTTATCTTTTACTTATCTATTTTTTACCTGACACTTTATTTCTTAAAAACTTAATTGTTGGTTAAGGGCTTGTAAGCATTTCACTGTAATGTCTACACCTGTTGTATTCGGCGCATGTGGCAAATAAAATTTGATGTGATTTGTGTTAACCCACCACCACCATTATCACCAACCTCAAAACACACAAAAAACAGGTTGTGCCCTTACATCCTGTGTAGAACGTGTGCAATAGCCACTCCGCTTGTCAAGTCCTGCTTGCTGGTGCATGAGGGCACCTGAAATGTCTGTAGCTGGAAGGGTTGGACATGAGGAATGAGAAGAACATTTGTTAGTGATTATTTTTATTTAAAAAATAGTTTTCATTTATTCTACTTCACATGACAATCAATGCTACTGCCAATGCAAATGCTACTGCCAATACGTGGGGCAAATTGCCTGCTATTTGGGGTTTTAGGCTGGGTATCTATCACTGACAACTGTTGATAAAAAAGTGCTTTATAAAATACATTTGATTGATTGTGGCTTCTAGAAGTGCTGGAAAGCCATTCTACTTCTGTTTGTCTGTACAGCTAAAGTGTTTGCTAACCACTAAATGATAGACCTCAGCTAGCTATTTAGCTGGCAAGTGGTTTGTAATGCAAGTTAAGAGGTCATTACACATTTCTAGCTAATTTTAAAATAGCCTAACCAACCTATATTTGGAGGGTTCATGGCGGAGTTTTTAAACTTGAGAAAGTCAGCTGGGGGCTAGCTAGGAGAGTGACTTTGGCTTGCTGGGGCTTGGCTAGACCTTTGTACTGATTGCATTAGATAGTGGCTAGTTCAGTTGCTGGCTGGAAACTTTGGAGCTTGTCCACGAAGACAATTTCTGATGTGGACAGTAGACAACCAAAACAATTTAGCTAGCTAGTTAGCACAGTTATCTAACTTTATTTCATAGTGACAGCTAGCTAAGTATGTTTTTTAATTTGAGCTGGTTATTAACGATCAAATGCCTATCTACGTTTAATTGTTAACACCTAATTTAATATCGCCACCTTTGAGCTACATTTCACTGCTAGCGAGAGGTCGCTTTGGATGACGACTCAGTCTGGCTAGCTTAGGTAGCAAACTATCCCAGTTAACGTTACCTAACTTGGCATTCATATTTAACTTTGTAAAACTTACCCAATTTAGTAACGAATCGCATAGCTTTGCTTTATCCAGACTCATTTTGGTTTGTCTGCTGATACTCTGCAGTTAGCACACTAGCAATCGATTGGGAGACTTTCAGCTTCAAGTTTGTTTTTAGCTTGCACTATCACGTCAGCAAACCTTGGCCTCCTGTTAGCTAGCTTGACTTTCGCGTTTTAGCTCCATAAACCATCCGAGTGAGCCTCCGTATTAAGAACATTGTCATGGCAACAGATGACCCTATTTACTATTTTGGTGACGCAAAAAACGTGTTGTTGTCACAGAGTTTCTAAACCCAGAGACGCACGCAACATCGCGAGACTTCCGGGAACGCTTGCGAAGCAGACCAAGCAGACCAGGTCGGGGTTTGGGCTTTGAGAAGTCAATGAGAGAAGTTACAAATTCTCCCTTAGTTGTTAATTTTTTCAAAATCTAAAGGCGTAACCTAGATTCGAGCTAATGTCTTAAGTATTTGAACATGTTATTACTCCAACCTCGTGAAAGTGACAAACTGACACGTTTTTATTTTTTATTGCACATGCGAAGTTTGGCGCGAGACGACCGTTACGATGATGTGTTTCTGCGCATGAGCAGATGCCGCGTTCACGTGCTAGTTGGAACTAGAAAACTCCGATATTTCCAACTTACTGATTCGTTGAACGCGGCACTTCTATAACTACAACCATTTAGCAAGTCGGACATTTCCGAGTTTCCTAGTTCCGACTAGCACTTGAACGCGGCACTAGCTGGCCAGCGTCGCCATGACATCGCCTACAAGCGTGATCGGGGAATTCTATTGGAGAAGCAGTTTCTGCCTATCTTCATACTGTACTTACTGTCTTTGTTGTTGTCTCGCATGTCTGTTGCTCAAAACAGAGTGGTATTGTAGAGATAATTTGTAGGTGTTATATTGTGTATGTTTCGAAAATGAGTAAAACCTTTATCATGCTTTTTTGGAATTAAAAAATGAATTTGTTCGAAAGAGGCCCACAAAAGAACAGTAGATGGCTCAAGTTGACAAAATGACACAGAACTGAGGAGTACAGGTGTCTCCTTCTAGCGAAACTCAGATCATGTAGCTAGCCTAGCAGAAACAAGTACATACATCCATTCTGTTTAGCAATTAAAATAGAAAAACACCATTCCCTCCTATTGATATATTTAAAAAATACGATCTCACTTTGTCAAAATGTGTTTATCTAGTGGCTGTAAAGCAAGGCACATTAATGTATCACAGCAATTAGCCCAATGGTTTCAAAATTATTCCAGTCTCTTAATTCACTATGCCTAAGTGCTGATATATCTAGGCCATCTATTCTAGGCATATGCATAGCTCTCACATTGATCTGACACCTGAGAAATGTGCTTTATCAACTCAATGTGAGAAACGCACACACATACACACACACATTTTCCTAAGTACTCTATCTCCCTGTCTACACCTCTCCCTTCTCTCTCCAATACTCACAGTTCAACCTGATGTATTTGCCAACTTCCTGTTTGCTCTGGCCAGCCCAACAAGTCAGGCTTCGTCCCGGCCCGCCCACCGTAGGCTACCTGCTCTCCTAGAACACCTATCTGTGTGACATGTCTGTTTCACTTCCTCTCTCCCAGCTCAATCTGCCTGTCAACTTTGTTTGGTCACTACCGAATAGTAACCATATTTGTCTAAACACCAGAGCCAATGTTCTGTGTAAATGACTGCACATGTTTATCCTCTGTCCATTATAGACTACAACTCTGCCCACCCACCATTTACCAATATAGTCTCTAAAAATGTGTTTAGATGTTATTTAATGTATCCATTATAGAAGTATAATACAATATCCCCATGGTATTTATTCAGGGATATAGTGCATTTGGAAAGTATTCAGACCCCTTGACTTTTTCCACATTTTGTTACGTTACAGCCTTATTCTAAAATTGATTAAATAAAGGACATTAAGAGACTTGTCCCGAAGCTACTCCTGCATTATCTTGGCTGTGTGCTTAGGGTCGTTGTCCTGTTGGAAGGTGAACCTTCACCCCAGTCTGAGGTCCTGAGCGCTCTGGAGCAGGATTTCATCAAGGACCTCTCTGTACTTTGCTCCGTTCATCTTTGCCTCGATCCTGACTAGTCTCCCAGTCCCTGCCACTGAAAAACATCCCCACAGCATGATGCTGCAACCACCATGCTTCACCGTAGGGATGGTGTCAGGTTTCCTCCAGACGTGACGCTTGGCATTCATGCCAAAGAGTTCAATCTTGGTTTCATCAGACCAGAGAATCATGTTTCTCATGGTGTGAGAGTCCTTTAGGTGCCTTTTGGCAAACTCCAAGCGGGCTGTCATGTGCCTTTTACTGAAGAGTGGCTTCCGTCTGGCCACTCTACCATAAAGGCCTGATTCGTGGAGTGCTGCAGATATGGTTGTCCTTCTGGAAGGTTCTCCCATCTCCACAGAGGAACTCTGGAGCTCTGTCAGTGATTGCTCAGTTTGGCCAGGTGGCCAGCTCTAGGAAGCGTCTTGGTGGTTCCAAACTTCTTCCATTTAATAATGATGGAGGCCACTGTGTTCTTGGGGACCTTCAATGCTGCAGACATTTTTTGGTACCCTTCTCCAGATCTGTGCCTCGACACAATCCTGTCTCGGAGCTCTACAGACAATTCCTTCGACCTCATGGCTTAGTTTTTGCTCTGACATGCACTGTCAACTGTGGGACCTTATATAGACAGGTGTGTGCCTTTCCAAATCATGTCCAATCAATTTAATTTACCACAGGTGGACTCCAATCAAGTTGTAGAAACAGCTCAAGGATGTTCAATGGAAACAGGATGCACCTGAGCTCAATTTCGAGTCTCATAGCAAAGGGTCTGAATACTTCTGTAAATAAGTTACATATATAAAAAAATGTTTTATACATTTGCAAAAATTTATAAAAACCTGTTTTTGCTTTGTCATTATGGGTTATTGTGTGTAGATTGCTATGGACATAAAAAAAAAAAATCCATTTTAGAATAAGGCTGTAACGTAACAAAATGTGGATTAAGTCAAGGAGTCTGAATACTTTCCGAAGGCACTGTATTCACTATAATAATAAAAAAAACTATATTTTATAAGAATATGTGTGCCTGCCAGTATGTTAACAAATCAAATGTTCGCCTGTAGGTAGGGTACAGCACTATAGTACTGAGTTTACATGATCCTTTGTGGAAATGGTTTTGACACCTAATAGATTTTCAGTGAGGTATATTTACCAGCTCCCCCTCCCCCTCTCCCCACCACCCGACCCCTGTGGGGAACACTACAGGGGTGTGTGTATGTTTGGTTAGAGAGAGGGGGCCGCAGCCTGAATAACCCAGAGTAAGAGTATGAGACCTGGGAGGAAGTGAGGTTCATGGCTGGGGGTCCGGTGGTTTAGTCATCCACTGAGGGAGGGGTCTGCTGACTAACACCGAGTGATGGGATGTGGGCTGGGGGTATTGAGAGGAGGTTGACTATTTTTGTCCCACTCCCCCTCCTTCACTCTAATTCCTCTTTTTACTTGTTCTTTCTTTCCTTATTCCCCAGATGTGTTTCCTTCCTGAAAGTCAGAAAGCAGTACTTCTCCTCTTTTCCGACCCCAGTCTGACACACATGCGTCCTCCAGGGAAGTGTGGAGGGGTGGAGGTGGGGAAGTTAAACAGAAAAAGATTGGGTAATTTTTTCAAATGTTGTGGTTTCTTCGGTTGGAAAACTATTTGGGGAAGGTTCCTTATTCACTCTTCACGGACCTACACGCTTCCCAGTTTCCACATCATAGCCTTTTCAATACAGGTTTCAGCAACTTTATCCATGGCATAGACACACATGTACAGAGCACATGATTCAGAGTTCTTCTGTTGAAGGCTATCATAATGTCATGCTGATCTGGCACTGGTGTATAAGAAGAATAAAGAGCAAACATCTTAGCGCTCAAGTTCTCCTTCATGTAGCCCAGGGATGGGCAACTGCAGTCCTCGGGGGCCAGAGGGGTGTCACACTTTCCCCCCATCCCTAGCAAACACAGCTGATTAAACTAATTGCATTCTAAACTGAAGATCCTGATTAGTTGATTATTGGAGTCAGGTGTCTTAGCAGGGGCTGGGGCAAAAGTATGACACCAATCAGGCCAGTGGACTGGAGTTGCCCATCCCTGAACTTAGCCTATCCCTGCACATGAATTAAGTTTGTGGTTGTGAGAAACAATAGCACACTGCGCCTTTAAATAAAGGAACACGAACAATCCTCTGCTGTGCCCAGGCATTGGGCGCTTTTATTTGTTGGAATGTTGGCAGAAGTTTCATCTCCCCACAGCTCTTTCCCAGGCCATGTGTTGGAAATGCAGGAAAACAAAACTAACTGAAAAAGAGGGAATAGAGCAGTGGGGGTGAAAGAGGGAGTGCAGGGTTAGTGAGAGATACGCAGAAGTCCAATTAGAACCCAAGCTCTCTAGACATAAAGTCATCCAGCCTATGTAGGGAGGGAAAAACCTGACTGAGATTTATTGTTCTGTCCTTATCGGCCGTCTCTTCCTCCGCTCTCTAAACAGAGATTTATGGCTTTGGCAATGTCAGGTACTTGATAGCCTCGTCTCAGGAACCAGAGGAGGGAGTGTTCATCACGAAATGCACGCACACAAACACAAGGCGACCCGGCCAAACTGGGTGCCGTGCCACTGACTGTAGGGATGCCTGTAGAACATCGTTCAGGGAGTAGCTAGCCTATACTTTATTATTGTACAGTTTTGCCCTGTCTGGTGACTCAGTGATAGGTCAATGTAGTTTGGACCACTGAAGTTAAGTTAAAGGTTATGTTATATAACAGAGATGAGATGACCCTCAATGTTATTGATATACTGTAGATCTCGCTCTATGCAACAGCCACAACAGACCAACCTCCTATTATAAAGCATGATCCACAGCATCAAACCAAGGCAATTAGCATTGGGTAAGACACTGGAGTCAACTAATTGATGTAAGAATACCAGTCTATGGCATCTGGACATTAAAAACTAGGTGGGCCTCATTCGACTCACCTGGTTTTACATTCGGAAAGACAATTTTGGTTGGCTTTGCTGACAGTTTAAGTGTAAGAGTTTGCCCATTCTCTCTCTCTATCTCTCGCGCACACACACACACACACACACACACACACACACACACACACACACACACACACACACACACACATTCATACACACACACACACACACACACACACACACACACACACACACACACACACACACACACACACACACACACACACACACACACACACACACACACACACACACACACACACACACACACACACACAGAAACACTCCCATGCAGAGGCAGCACATAGACAGCGTTGGGTGAGTCACGGTCACCTGGCAGAGAGTGCCTCCCCTTGGGAGAGTCCTTACATGAGTCCCTGTGATTATGGCCAAACCCCCTGAGGGCATCAGGTGGGCCTCCTCTCTGGGCAACGTGAGACCACCACCCATTGTTAGGTCCACAATGGAAATGAACACATACTGAGCTCACTTGAAAGGTGATACAAACACTCTGCAAGATGAAAAGGGTTTAGCAGTGTATATCAATTGATAGCTGATTCTGGCCCAGTTCTGCTCCTTTATAGTGTTGTTGTGTTGCAGTTGTAGCCTAATATGACGGCAGTATCATATGGTTTAAAAAAATAGCATGTTGAAGCATATGCTATCAGGCATAGCAATCCTATACGAATCATCGCTGCATGCAGAACCATCTTTGTTCTGGTGCTGACAAGAGATCTGCCTGCTGTCCCCTCACCAGAGCCCCATGCAGGGGCAGACTGGCCATCTGGCATTTCGGACAAATGCCAGATGGGCTGGTCAATGTTTTGCCCAGTGGGCCTGTCTAACTTTTATTTTTTTTGGTTAATAATGGGGGCCTAAAGGTAAAAATGGGCCGGTTTGGGGGCCTTAAGGAAAAAATGGGCCGTTATGTTAGAAATGCCAGGGCCGATTTCTAGTCCCAGTCCGCCCCTGGCCTCATGTAAACAGGATGGTTGACCTCCCTCTCTGGGAAAAAGCATCTTAGCTCCACACAACACATGGAGATGATATTATACAACCACTGTGTAATGTATAATGTATTTAACAATCTATAGGCTATATTATGACAAGACTGTGTTACATTTAACTGGCCCTTTGGCATTTCTTCCATATGGCATTTAGGCACAGGTGCTTAATAGGAATATATCAGTTTATTTAACCTATGGAGAACCAGTGCTTGTTTGGTTTGTTTATATTACTTGCATGTCTGTAGTGAAGGACATACAGTCGTGGTCAAAAGTTTTGAGAATGACACAAGTATTGGTCTTCACAAAGTTTTCTGCTTCAGTGTTTTTAGATATTTTTGTCAGATGTTACTATGGTATACTGAAGTATAATTACAAGCATTCCATAAGTGTCAAAGGCTTTTATTGACAATTACATTAAGTTTATGCAAAGAGTCAATATTTGCAGTGTTGACCCTTCTTTTTCAAGACCTCTGCAATCCACCCTGGCATGCTGTCAATTAACTTCTGGGCCATATCCTGACTGATGGCAGCCCATTCTTGCATAATCAATGCTTGGAGTTTGTCAGAATTTGTGGGTTTTTGTTTGTCCACCCGCCTCTTGATGATTGACCACAAGTTCTCAATGGGATTAAGGTCTAGGGAGTTTCCTGGCCAAGGACCCAAAATGTCGATGTTTTGTTCCCCGAGCCACTTAGTTATCACATTTGCCTTATGGCAAGGTGCTCCATCATGCTGGAAAAGGCATTGTTCGTCACCAAACTGTTCTTGGATGGTTGGGAGAAGTTGCTGTCGGAGGATGTGCTGGTACCATTCTTTATTCATGTCTGTGTTCTTAGGCAACATTGTGAGTGAGCCCACTCCCTTGGCTGAGAAGCAACCCCACACATGAATGGTCTCAGAATGCTTTACTGTTGGCATGACACAGGACTGATGGTAGCGCTCACCTTGTCTTCTCCAGACAAGCCTTTTTCCGGATGCCCCAAACAATCGGAAAGGGGATTCATCAGAGAAAATGACTTTACCCCAGTCCTCAGCAGTCCAATCCCTGTACCTTTTGCAGAACATCAGTCTGTCCCTGATGTTTTTCCTGGAGAGAAGTGGCTTCCTTGCTGCCCTTCTTGACACCAGGCCATTCTCCAAAAGTCTTCACCTCACTGTGCGTGCAGATGCACTCACACCTGCCTGCTGCCATTCCTGAGCAAGCTCTGCACTGGCGCTTGCTGGACTTTCTTGGGCGCCCTGAAGCCTTCTTCACAACAATTGAACCTCTCTCCTTGAAGTTCTTGATGATCCGATAAATGGTTGATTTAGGTGCAATCTTACTAGCAGCAATATCCTTGCCTGTGAAGCCCTTTTTGTGCAAAGCAATGATGACGGCATGTGTTTCCTTGCAGGTAACCATGGTTAACAAAGGAAGAACAATGATTTCAAGCACCACCCTCCTTTTAAAGCTTCCAGTCTGTTATTCTAACTCAATCAGCATGACAGAGTGATCTCCAGCCTTGTCCTCGTCAACACTCTCACCTGTGTTAACGGAGAATCACTGACATGATGTCAGCTGGTCCTTTGTGGCAGGGCTGAAATGCAGTGGAAATGTTTTTTGGGGATTAAGTTCATTTTCATAGCAAAGAGGGACTTTGCAATTAATTGCAATTCATCTGATCACTCTTCATAACATTCTGGAGTATATGCAAATTGCCATCATAAAAACGGAGGCAGCAGACTTAGTGAAAAGATTGTGTATGTGTGCCATTCAGAGGGTGAATGGGCAAGACAAAACATTTAAGTGCCTTTGAACGGGGTATGGTAGTAGGTGCCAGGCGCACCAGTTTGAGTGTGTCAAGAACTGCAACGCTGCTGGGTTTTTCATGCTCAACAGTTTCCTGTGTGTATCAAGAATGGTCTACCTCCCAAAGGACATCCAGCCAACTTGACACAACTGTGGGCAGCATTGGAGTCCACATGAGCCAGCATCCGTGTGGAACGCT
The DNA here is from genome assembly GCF_020615455.1 of Coregonus clupeaformis. NCBI lineage: Eukaryota > Metazoa > Chordata > Actinopteri > Salmoniformes > Salmonidae > Coregonus > Coregonus clupeaformis. The sequence continues at coordinate 25,074,000 of NC_059198.1, forward strand.
TTCGACACCTTGTAGTCCATGCCCTTTTCTGAGGGCAAAATGGGGGAGGGCAACTCAATATTAGGAAAGTGTTCCTAATGTTTTGTACACTCAGTGTTTATATGTCATCAGCTACAAATAACAAATGCTTGAATCTTGCTAAAAGGAGCTTGGGGACACTGTTATTCAATCGTAATAAATTCAGTAATTGCAGAGTAAGACTAATAATAGGCTAGACTCCACCTGAACCAGTTTCTCCCAGCACGTTGTGAAGTACTGCAAACACACACGTCGTCCACATAGCCTAAACAATGAAACACCCTGTACCACCCTGCACCACCCTGGCCCTTGCCCTTTCAGACACATTCCATACGCCCTTTAACCAAATTGTTGAGACCATTGAGATTGGCTGGTGGCATGGTGGTGGCCGTGTTGACACTGGGGATGGTGTGGTGTGTGTGTGCGTGTGTTGCTAAGTGACTGTGCTTGCCGGCATAATGAAGTACTGTACCAGTAAAATGAAACAGTCTGAGAAGAGCCCTAGCAAATCAATAGTGTGGAGAGAGTGGGAAATGATTAGCTTCCACAGTGTGACAGTGAGTGTAATTGTGTGTGTGTAAAAGTCCTCACAAGTATAGTAATACAGAGCTGTGCGTGTATGTATGTATGTGTGTGTGTGTGTAGTTGTGTGTGGTTACTTATCTATAAATTCACTCTCTATAGGGTTAGTACTTGACTTTACAGAAGGGTGTGAGACCAAATTCTAACGAATCTTTTCAAAAAGAGCCTGCCACACCTCCAAGCTTGCACAACTTCCCTATTTTTCTTGTCCTCCACATTCTCCACAGACACACACACCCATACTTAGCTGTTTACCCCTGCTGCAGTCGACTGCAGCTCTGCCAATTGATGCCCTTCCCTAATGACCTTAATTATACAGCAGGACTTGAGCTGCGCTTGTCAACAAGTGTGGGTTCAGAGTGAAGCCACAGCCCTTCACCCAGAGTGACACGCCACCTGACTCAGCAATCTGGCCCGGTTTACTGGACCTGTCCACCGCAATCAACACGCCTGCATCTGGCCTGACTTTAATTCCACTGGGGCGTGGGCAGTGCAGCGCTTTTAACCCTGTGAGTGCCCTCTCCCCTGTCCCCCCTCATCCTCATCACAGAGTCCACACAGAGCTGTCACACAAAGGATGCACACACAATGCACAGGCAGGTCTGATGGACACTCTTGGACCACACAGGATGGCTAATTCCAGCTTTGAGCCTGTGTAGGCTAGTACTTAGACATAAAAAACGTTTTATCTTTCATAATGTGAATATTTAGGAGACTTGTCTTGAGAAAAGGCTCTAGCCAAAATGTTGACATTGTGCATTTTCTCTCCTATACAGCCCAAGGGGAAATATTTTAACTCTGATTAGCACTGATTTATTATTCTTTATCATGAATATATACAAAATGAAGGAGCTGATCGTGGACTTCAGGAGACAGAAGAGAGAGCACAGCCCCGTCCACATCGACGGGGACGCAGTGGAGAGGGTGAAATGCTTTAAGTTCCTCGGCGTGCACATCACTGACAACCTGAAATGGTCCATCCACACAGACAGTGTGGTGAAGAAGGTGCAACAGTGCCGCTTCAACCTCAGGAGGCTAAAGAAATGTGGCTTGGCCCCTAAGACCCTCACGAATTTCTACAGATGCACCATTGAGAGCATCCTGTTGGGCTGTATCACTGCCTGGTACGGCAATTGCACTGTCCGCAACCGCAGGGCTCTCCAGAGGGTAGTGCGGTCAGCCCAATGTATCACCGGGGGAAAACTGCCTGCCCTCCAGGACATCTACAGCACCCAGAGTCACCGGAAGGCCAAGAAGATCATCAAGGAGACAGAAGCCTGAGACAGTACAGGTGCATCAAAGCTGGGACCGAGAGACTGAAAAACTGCTTCTATCTCCAGGCCATCAGACTGTTAAATAGTCACCACTTGCCAGCCTCCGCCCAGTACCCTGCCCTGAACTTAGTCACTGTTACTAGCCAGCTACCACCCAGTACTGTACCCTGCAACTTAGAGACTGATGCCCTATGTACATAGTCATTGAACAATGGTCACTTTAATAATGCTTACATACTGTTTTACCCACTTCATATGTATATACTGTATTTATAATTAACACATCTTAACAAAACATCTTTGCTGTAGGAAATTAAAATAGAAACATTGATTTTCTTTCCTCCTCTATCCCAGCCTCTCCTCTCTGTTTGCCTGACTTGTTTGGCATCCTTCAATCCAGCTGTTCCCCAGATGCAGTGGGGGAGGCTGGGGCTGCCTGCCCTCCTGTTGCTCTCCCATCTATGTGCCTTTAGCACTGTCGACAAATCAGTCATTGTCTGGGTCTGGGGGCTGCAGGGTGTCCTGTCCTTCCAGACACTGATCCACTAAGACAGCATCTAGTGACTGATCCACGACCAGGTGAATTGCTGTCCACTCCGCTCACCCACACAGTGACGGGTGGACTGCTCCATTGATTGACATGCCAACCAAGTGACAGACTGACTGCTGACCATACAGACTGACTGACTGCTGACCATACAGACTGACTGACTGCTGACCATACAGACTGACTGACTGCTGACCATACAGACTGACTGACTGCTGACCATACAGACTGACTGACTGCTGACCATACAGACTGACTGACTGCTGACCATACAGACTGACTGACTGCTGACCATACAGACTGACTGACTGCTGACCATACAGACTGACTGACTGCTGACCATACAGACTGACTGACTGCTGATTCTCTCCTTCCAACACAAACTCCTGTCATGTTTTATTGTGACCACAATTTAGAGAAGCCCTGCGATTAATAAATGAATTCTAAACACAACACATCAGTTTTCGTATCCTTTGAAGATGTTCAAGCCGTGGTTACTGCCATCAAATAAACACTGTTAAAGCACAGAGAACGAGTCACACTCAACACTACAAAGAGGTAGTCAAAGAAGACTGCAAAGAGGTAGTCAAAGAAGACTGCAAAGAGGTAGTCAAAGAAGACTGCAAAGAGGTAGTCAAAGAAGATAATGACAGGAGAGTGCAGTACAGCTGAGTGAGCAGATACACTCTGGAGGTGTTTGGAAAGGTAGGTGTCATGTTAGGATTAGAGCTTTGTTGATAGCATGACCCCTGTGAACTTTCAATGCAGGGTCAGCTATAGTTCCACCCACTCACACCCTGCAGGACAGAGAAAAGCAGACCTAATCTCAGGCAGCTCAACCTCACTACTCACTACTCTCTATCACAATGCATTGCTTTCGTTATCTGTGGGGTGGGCCCTGGCCTTCAGTGTTCACTGATAAACAGTACATTGGTGTGTAAACTGCAGCCTATAGTAGGCTACTGTTACTAGGCCCAATGTAATGGAACCTAATAATGCATAGATATCTCTTACGTGCATTTATTGGTTTCACATTGACCTGAAGAGTCAGTAAGCCTATATACTGTATTTGTATCTCATAGGCATCCATATACATTTCTGTGATAAATAAATGTGTTATAAATGTACATTGTTCTCCATTGACATATCCCATTCAGACTCTCTCACCACTCCCCCAAATCACACACTTAAACAATGGAGAGGAAAAGTCCCCCAAATTCCCAGTAGCTCTGAAAATGCCTGTTTTATTTAGCCTGTTTTAAGCCAAACAACTGAGGGCAACTGGACAGGATCCAATTAACCAAAAGCGAATTAACCAAAAGCTTCTTATTAAGCGATTATATGAACCAGTATAACTAGTATAATAACATTACCCTTTTTAAATAGGTTGTAAATTAGGTTTTGGCAGTTGGTGAGCCCAGCTAAAGAAAAGCCAATGTTCTGGTTTTGGGTCCAGAACAAAGAGATATCTGTCTAACACGCCTTCCTTCCCCCGCACTGCTAACAAACGTTCAAATGGCCACGTCCATAATTACCCGTTCGCCTGAAGGAAAGATTTAACAGCCACACAGACAAACATTAACCCAGAGCCTGACCCCACAGCCTGTCAAAAAAAGACAAATGCCTGGGACTGGGAGAAGAAAAAAAGGAAAACAACATTCCTGTTCCCGTAAATCGGGAAGGGGGAGGGGGATTTTGGGAAGTTCGGTGAGTCATCACTTTTTCTTTTCAACCGGCGCTATCCCCCGGCGTTGCTCCACAGACTCTGAATACCTCCACTACAGTTTGCCCTGTCATGCTTTGCAGCGGGCCGTATCAAATTTTGACAAGCGACTCGCACACCGCTCGTCCTGCGTTCGCAGCTGCCTGGCCGGCTGTGACCGCTGCTTTGAGCACTTTGAAGTGTAGAACAGAGCTAGTAGACTAGTAGTCAACACTTTGGAACTTGATTGAATAACAAGAAAGACCTCCTGCAGCTAGAGTGGCCTGAAACGGCTCCTAACTGCTACTGAACTAGTCTTTTTTGTCACTCCAATCTGTCATTGAATGTGGTAAGTATGTGCCAAGTGCTTGTCCAGACGTGGTCAAGAGGATATTTAAAACATGGTAGAGGTAAAACATGGGAGAACCACACAATGGTAAGTATTTATATTTATCATGGGGAGAACCACATCATTTATTACCATTATTTCTTCTATTTCTGGACAGCCTTTCTGTTTGACCATTCATCCACCCTCAAAGCCGTTCATTTCACAAATGGTCTGACATCATTCTGCGGTTAGGGTTTTTTCCCCACTAGGACCCCTGGCCCCCTGCAACCACACAATACCCCCCCCCACGTTTAGCCTGCAAACCAAGCACCTCTCCCTCCTCTTCAACATATGGGACATTTATCACTCTTTAATGACAGACTCCGCAAGGGATGACGTCACCGGCCGCAACACACCAACATAAAACAAATGTGCCCCGTCCCACTCTCCCTTCCGCTTAACCACAGTGACCTCACATGATTGATAGGCTTCAGTCTCACTGGACTCTTTGTGCCAGTGTGGCCGCTGTGGTATGCGACCCATGAGGCCACGCTGCCGCTGCCACTGATGAGTAACACTGAGTAATAATAACAATTGGAAAGAAAAAGCCCCACTTCACAGCCACGGTTGTTAGGCTACCATTAAAGTGTCATCAGGTAGTTGATATAAAACAGAGATACTTCTAGGCTATGTTAAGTGCATGGTCTTCATTTGGCTGGCTGTGCTGTTTATTAGTGGTGGGAGTGAAGGCTTGTGTTGTTGTGATGCGGGCCCATGCTCTCTCTGTGTCTCCTGCCTGTCAGGCTCCATTCGGAGGGTTGCCAGTTGCTGTCACGGGCTGTTTGTTCGTCATCAGTCACAAACACACATTGTGCTCAAAACAATAGCTGTCATGTCCATGCAAACCCTCCCTCCCCCTCTGTTGCTTTCACTTAGGAAGACAGGCGTAAAGTCACTTCCATGCACTAACACATGTGCTGCTCATACAGAGTTATTAGTTATAACACTCACCCTTTTTCTGATTAAGATTAAACACACGCACACACACACACACACACACACACCATCATCAATATATTTTAGTTAAACCACAATACACATCTCACAGCAATTACACACACAACTCCCTTTCAGTTTCCAGGAAGACTAAATCATTGTAATAGCGTTTCTGTTAACATGGTCCCCGGTGTAAACGCACTCACACATACAGTATTTCAATTAAGCACACAACTACAAAGACCTTCCGTTTGAAATAGAAAAAAAGAAAAAACCGCGGCAGTGATTTATGAAAAATAAACTGCTTTACTTCTCCAAACCCCTGGTGTGGTTTTCCTTCAAAAGCGGCCTAGCGGGCTGACTCATTGGTTGAAGTGCAGCGGATTTCCACATCCATTTTGACCCGTTCCACTAAAATAGTGCAGAAAAACACCGCTGCTGGGCCAGGGAGCATAACAGAGGGAGGAAGAGATTGGCTGGATCTGGAAGCCATTAGCAGTTGGCAGCTGTGGCCCTGCGCGGCTGAATCACAGAGAGAAAGAACGAGAGATGGAGGGAGGAATCGGCACATGATTGCCATTATGATTTTAATATCTCTCTGTGTGTGTGTGGATCATTAGATCGTTATTTGCAGACAAGGGAGAAGGACAGGAGGTGAAGATTGTAACTGTCTGAGACTACAAAAGGGCCTTCCTTTTACAACTCTCGCTGCCTTGCCCACATTTCCCCTGGCGAGTAATATAACCTTATCTGTCTGCATATCTGTTGTCTCGGTTCCGTTATCTCTCTCTGTCACGCTTCCTTCCTCTCTAAGTGTGCAGCTACTACCACCCCCCTCTCTGCCACCAGCATACTCTGATTGCATTTGTAGAATAATCTTCAAGAGAAACATAATTGCTTTGAGACACATTTGGGCAAAGGTCCAACACTGAATTGTAGTTTTTTGTTAGGGCTTGCTCTGTAGTAAGTTTAGAATGAGTGAATGGATCTAACACTGGGCAGCCACAGACAGATTCCCCAGGAGCGAGTCCTGCTATCGTGGCTCTGGTCTCTGGTCTAGCCGTCATGTCCATGAAGAGGCCCCCAACACGAGGTGGTGGCTAGAGTGGGATGGGATTTTACTCGTGACTCACCCACACGAATCACAAGGGATGCTCAGTGTCCGACTCACCAAGAACCAAAAGCCACAGACAAACATCCACGCAAACCCACACACACATACATGGGCACACACATTGACATAGGCACACACAAATACATAGATATTGACGCACACGCACACACACACACACATCCTGTGTGATGTGATTGACAGCAGCATTTGAAAACCAGGCCAGTTATGTGCCGTGATTGACAGCCGTGTAAGGAGGACAGTATTCCTTCCCCTGGCGCTGCTGCTCTTTGTGTCAGACTCCATGGGGAAATGTTATGTTCCGCTCCTATTCCCGCCCACACACCTACAGAGAGAGAGACACTGTAGGAGCAGTCTAGTTTTGGGTGAGAATGTGAGATCTAGACACAGAAATAGGGACAACCCCATCCAATCAGGTTCTTTTTTTCTATCAGGTGGTTTACTCTCAGGAGAAGAACTGTACTCTACAAGAGAGTGAGAATCAGTTACTTTATCAGTAATGTTCTACCAACACTTTCTGTACAATTGCATTGATGGAAGTACATTGTATCATTCATCTAACAGTTTGAGGTGATTACAGATGTAGGATCTTAATTTGAGCCAGTTTGCTACAGCAGGAAAATAATCATGCTGCAACAGGAAATGTGAATTATACATATATATATTATTTTTTTTGTAGGGTTTGATACATTTTTCGTTATGGCAAATCAAGTCTAAAATGTTAAAGTGGAAATATTTCTTTTTAGTAGTATTTTAAACCTGGAATACACTACACGTTAGTATTTCATGCTGTGCAGGAAAAGTCCTGCAACAACAGTTTGATCAAATGAAGATACGGCATCTGTATAAATGTTTATCATCCACACGCTAACGCAGCACACCTTGTAAACTGTTACGACTTGATTGCTAATATTTATATTGTGCCAATGTGGTGGCCTCTCAGTCTAGATGCAGTGTCACTCAGTAACTTGATACTGGTCTGATTCCAACCACCCACAGGATACTGGGCTTATTTTTTGATTGGTCTGGTCTGGTTCCTCATGTGAAAGAGATATGTGTTGGACTACAGCAGAGTTAGTGATAAGAGCTCTAATGTGACCCAGCCTCTCCTCTCCCTCATCCCCTGTGGTCTAACATCAGCCCTAGTCAACCCGGTGGTCTGACACGCCTGTGGTCCACCAGGTCAATAAGGAGAACATGGGCATCACCCGGGTCAACACACACAGGGGGAGTTCACCTTGAGATGAGTAACTCTCTCCTGCCTGAGTGGAAAGATTCAATTTACGTCTGGCTCTATGTGAGGCCCTCCTAACTGTCACAATGACATTAGTGGTTATTAATCACCAGCTTGGCTGTTTGTTAAGACAAAGAGGATGAGGTGGGTGGGTGGACTGTGTAGGAGATAGCAAGCATGTATGATGACCTGGCTTTGACAGTGAACATGGAATATAAAAAAATAAAAGGCTTTACACAACACTTCCTTTCAAAGTATTATTATTAGCCCCTTGGTCATGGAATGTAAGCAGAAATGTGTATTGTTCCACCCGTGTAGGATAAGCTTTGAGGTGTAAGATGGGATGATTGGAGTTGGCTTTTTGAGTTCAAGACACTGATGTTCAACACTATAATACACACGTCACTGTTTTTCTTTTTATCACAGATGAACTTCAGATGGTTTCACCCTGAGGTCAGAAAATAATACGAGATGTCACACACTTTTAACAGATACTGGTCATTTGCCACAGTCATGCTTTTTTCTCTCAAAGGAGATGTATTGTTTGTATGGTCACAGACCTTAGCAGGTGAGGACTGTGTTCGTTTTCTGAGTGAAACAAGGAACGCTACAAAGGGAAATACCCCAAGTTAACAGGAAGTTATAACACCTTTGCTTCCATGTTAAAGTTAAGCAATATTGCTATTTCCTGTAGATATCACATACTGTACCATAAACATAAAGTACAATATAAGCCTGCTGAATTCGCTCATAGTACATCTAAATACAAACACATATGGTTTGAAGCCATAAAGCTCATTATAGAATGAATGGGACAATACGGCTGGCAAAGACACTGACCACTTCACATGACTAACCCCATCTGGCTCTTCCTTCCTCTCGAGTCCTTTATGGAAATATTGTGTCTGAGTGGAATGTTTTTAGCCTCCTACTATGTATCCTTAAGCCATTTCCCCTCGCTAATTCGAACAAACCTGAATGGTGAGGTCACAGCTTCCTTGCCTTGTGGTTTGGGAGGCGATTGAGCAACGTTTCTCACTGACGTACAACTTGTACTTGATGACTCGGATTGCTCAAAACTCCTGGCCTCCTGTGTATACGTGTCTGGCTGTAAGTCTCTTGTAGAAGCACATTCATATCGATAGTATCACAGGATGCATCACCTTTATACCCCAAACAGACAGAGACATGACATTGAGGACAACATATACGTGATTTAAATTAATTCACACTGTCTAGAAGACTCAGCAACAGGCTTGGGCTGAGAGCACTGCAAGCATGTAACCTCTTGGGCATCCTGCCACAGCTGCTGCTTCCATAAACTGTCTGGAAATTCATTGTGACTGGAAGAGGCTCTGACCAGGATAGGCTGAGAGAAAATGAGAGCATGGATGGATGCCCTTTGAGAGGTGGAGAAATACAATGACAGGAAAATTATTTTTCCAAAAACATGCCAAAGTCCACACACTGTAGGCCAATGGCCATATTTCTCATTGGAGGCTTTGCATTCTGATTTCCCCCCAAGGCATCAGATACAGATGCACCCATGTGTTACCGATCTATCTGACACTTTTGTAATACACAGTTATTATATTTCAATGCAATGATTGGAAGGTGATATCTGATAAGGTTGTGTGATGGTTAGATGAACTATTATATGTATCAATTCTTTGTATTGTATGATTCCAAGCATTCCTTGTTCTCTCTCTCTCTCTCTCTCTCTCTCTCTCTCTCTCTCTCTCTCTCTATCTCTATCTGTGTGTGTGTGTGTGTGTGTGTTCAAACTAAGTGTGTGGGTGGGGCTGGATAGAGTCACACATGTTTTTCCAGGCACAGGATCAAAGTCAGTCAGGTGGCCTGACTCTAGCTAGCTTGGGGGCTTATATGTCATTTTTAAGCAAAGAGAGAATGGAAAGAAGACCAGGCGAACTCACAGGTCCCTTTCATGTTGATCCAGAAAACAGTTACCAGACTACCCACTCATGAATAACATTTTAGTAGCGAGTCATGTCAAAGACTGAGAATCTAGTTTTCTGGACACTACAAATGATATACAGTATACACACACTCACACACACACACACACACACACACACTGAACAAAAATATAAACGCAAGATGCAGCAATTTCAAAGATTCTACTGAGTTATAGTTCATGTAAGGAAATCAGTCAATTGAAATGTATTCATTAGGCCCTAATCTATGGGTTTCAACAGATAGGCATCTGTTGGTCACTGTGACACTCTGGCTCCAGGGACTCTGATTTATGGAGCCAGGGTTGTTCATTTTCATTTGGGTGTATTTCTATGTTGGGATTTCTAGTTGTGCATTTCTATGTTGTGGTGGTTCTTGATTATTCATGTGACTCCCAATCGGAGGTAACGAGTGACAGCTGTCGGCTCGTTATCTCTGATTGGGAGCCATATTTAAACTGTTGTGGTTTCACTGTGTGTTTGTGGGTTTTTGTTCCGTGTTTCAGTCGATGTACTGTTGGACTTCACGTTTCGTCGTTGTTTATTGTTTTCGTGTTGCACTTTATTAAATAAAGTCATGTTCACTCAAAACGCTGCGCTTTGGTCTACTCCATTTGAAGACGGCCGGGACAGAAAAACCCACCCCAAAAGGACCAAGCAGCGTGTCCAGGAGCAAAGAGACTGGACATGGGAGGAGGCGCCTGGTAAGGAGATCGAGAGGCTGGCGATGGCCCAGGTGGGCAAATCGTGGTCCTGGGAGGTCAAGCCCGGAGCCGGAGCCGCCTCCGAGTAGCAACACCCACCCAGCCCTCCCCTATTGTGGGGTTGTGAGGCGCGGTCGCAGTCCGCGCCTTTAGGGGGGGGTACTGTCACACTCTGGCTCCGGGACTTGTATTTTGAGTCAGGGTGTGTTCGTTTTGTTGGGTTTTTGGGTTGGCTTTGTTGGGTATTGGGTGTGTTTGGTTTGGTGTGCTTGTATTGTCATATGACTCCCAATCGGAGGTAACGAGTGTCTGCTGTCGGCTCGTTATCTCTGATTGGGAGCCATATTTAAACTGTGTGTTTTCACCTTGTGTTTGTGGGTTTTTGTTCCTGTTTAGTCTATGTACTGTTGGACTTCACGTTTCGTCGTTGTTTGTTGTTTTTTCGTGTTGCACTTTATTAAATAAAGTCATGTTCACTCAAAACGCTGCGCTTTGGTCTACTCCATTTGAAGACGGCCGGGACAGAAAAACCCACCCCAAAAGGACCAAGCAGCGTGTCCAGGAGCAAAGAGACTGGACATGGGAGGAGGCGCCTGGTAAGGAGATCGAGAGGCTGGCGATGGCCCAGGTGGGCAAATCGTGGTCCTGGGAGGACATGCTCGGGGGCAAGGGACCTTGGGGGAAGATCAAGGCCCTGGCGAGAGAGGAGCAACGGCGTCAGCAGGGTCATCGTTGGAAGGACGAGAGGCAACCCCAAAAAGTTTTTTTGGGGGGCACATGGCGGGCGGCTGGGCAGCAGGAGGCTGCCACAGGGAGACGTGGAGAGAAGGCTATCGGATTACGGGAGCCATTGGCGAGTAGAGGAAGGGAAGTTGTTGCGGCACGGCGTGAGAGACTGATGTGTGTTACCAGTCCGGTCCGGCCCGTTCCTGATCCCCAGTTAAAGCCAGTGGTGTGTGTTCCCAGTACGGACCGGCCTGTTCCTACTCACGCATCAAGCCCACGGTGTGCGTCGCCAGTCCAGCCCGGCCTGTTCCTGCTCCACGCACAGAACCTACGGTGTGCGTCGCCAGCCCAGCCCGGCCTGTTCCTGCTCACGCACAGAACCTACGGTGTGCGTCGCCAGCCCAGCCCGGCCTGTTCCTGCTCCACGCACAGAACCTAAGGTGTGCGTCGCCAGCCCAGCCCGGCCTGTTCCTGCTCCACGCACAGAACCTACGGTGTGCGTCGCCAGCCCAGCCCGGCCTGTTCCTGCTCCACGCACAGAACCTACGGTGTGCGTCGCCAGCCCAGCCCGGCCGGTTCCTGCTCCACGCACCAGGGATATGGTGCGCCGCCAGCCCGGCCCGGCCTGTTCCGGCCACTCGCACCAGGGATACGGTGCGCGTCGCCAGCCCAGCCCGGCCTGTTCCTGCTCCACGCACCAGGGATATGGTGCGCTTCCCCAGCCCGGCCCGGCCTGTTCCGGCCACTCGCACCAGGGATACGGTGCGCGTCGCCAGCCCAGCCCGGCCTGTTCCTGCTCCACGCACCAGGGATACGGTGCGCTTCGCCAGCCCGGCCCGGCCTGTTCCGGCCACTCGCACCAGGGATACGGTGCGCGTCGCCAGCCCAGCCCGGCCTGTTCCTGCTCCACGCACCATAAAAAGCCCTGAGATGCGTGTCCTCAGCCTGGGATCACCAGTTCCGGCACCACGCATCAGGCCTACGGTGCGTCCCCAGGGCCCAGCATGCCCTGTTCCTTCTCCCCGCACTAGCCCTGAGATGCGTGTCCTCAGCCCGGTACCTCCAGTTCCGGCACCACGCACCAGGCCTACGGTGCGCCTCAGACGGCCAGAATCTGCCGTCTGCCCAACGAGCCTGAACTGCCCGTCTGCCCAACGGGGCGCCTGAACTGCCCGTCTGCCCAACGGTGCCTGAACTGCCCGTCTGCCCAACGGCGCTTGAACTACCCGTCTGCCCCTACGGGCGCTAAAGCCGCCCGTCTGTACTGAGCCTGCAAAGCCGCCCGTCTGCCATGAGCCTTCAGAGCCGTCCGCCAGATCGGAGCCGCTAGAGCCTTCCGCCAGACAGGAGCCGCTAGAGCCTTCCGCCAGACAGGATCAGCCAGAGCCGTCTGCCAGACAGGATCAGCCAGAGCCTTCCGCCAGACAGGATCAGCCAGAGCCTTCCGCCAGACAGGATCAGCCAGAGCCTTCCGCCAGCTATGAGCAGCCAGATCCGTCAGCCAGCCATGAGCAGCCAGAGCCTTCCGCCAGCCATGAGCAGCCAGATCCGTCAGCCAGCCATGAGCAGCCAGATCCGTCAGCCAGCCATGAGCAGCCAGATCCGTCAGCCAGCCATGAGCCGTCCAGCCAGGATCCGCCAGAGCTGTCCAGCCAGGATCCGCCAGAGCCGTCCAGCCAGGATCCGCCAGAGCCGTCCAGCCAGGATCCGCCAGAGCCGTCCAGCCAGGATCCGCCAGAGCCGTCCAGCCAGGATCCGCCAGAGCCGTCCAGCCAGGATCCGCCAGCCAGCCAGGATCTGCCAGAGCCAGCCAGCCAGGATCCGCCCCTTAGTCCGGTGCTGCCCCTTAGTCTGGTGCTGCCCCTTAGTCTGGTGCTGCCCCTTATCCTGGTGCTGCCCCTTCTCCTGGTGCTGTCCCTTAGTCCGGTGTTGCCCCTTAGTCCGGTGCTGCCTCTTAGTCCGGTGCTGCCCCTTAATCCAGTGGGGTTATATTGGAGGGTGGTCATTTGGAGGAGGCTACGTAAGCGGGTAGTGACTATGGTGGGGTGGGGACCACGACCAGTGCCAGAGCCGCCACCATGGACAGACGCCCACCCAGACCCTCCCCTAGACTGTATGCTGGTGCGCCCGGAGTTCGCACCTTTAGGGGGGGGTACTGTGACACTCTGGCTCCAGGGACTCTGATTTATGGAGCCAGGGTTGTTCATTTTCATTTGGGTGTATTTCTATGTTGGGATTTCTAGTTGTGCATTTCTATGTTGTGGTGGTTCTTGATTATTCATGTGACTCCCAATCGGAGGTAACGAGTGACAGCTGTCGGCTCGTTATCTCTGATTGGGAGCCATATTTAAACTGTTGTGGTTTCACTGTGTGTTTGTGGGTTTTTGTTCCGTGTTTCAGTCGATGTACTGTTGGACTTCACGTTTCGTCGTTGTTTATTGTTTTCGTGTTGCACTTTATTAAATAAAGTCATGTTCACTCAAAACGCTGCGCTTTGGTCTACTCCATTTGAAGACGGCCGTGACAGTCACAGATACCATTAAAAAAAGGTAGGAGCGTGGATCAGAAAACCAGTCAGTATCTGGTGTGACCACCATTTGCCTCATGCAGCGCGACACATCTCCTTTGCATAGAGTTGATCAGGCTGTTGATTGTGGCCTGTGGAATGTTCTCCCACTCCTCTTCAATGGCTTTGTGAAGTTGCTGGATATTGACAGAAACTGGAACACGTTGTAATACACGTCGATCCAGAGCATCCCAAACATTTTCAATGGGTGATATGTCTGGTGAGTATGCAGGCCATGGAAGAACTGGGACATTTTCAGCTTCCAGGAACTGTGTACAGATCCTTGCGACATGGGGCTGTGCATTATCATGCTGAAACATGAGGTGATGGCGGAGGATGAATGGCACGACAATGGCCCTCAGGATCTCGTCACGGTATCTCTGTGCACTGAAATTGCCATCGATAAAATGCAATTGTGTTTGTAGCTTATGCCTTGACATCAGCAAACCACTCTCCCACACGATGCCATCTGCCCAGTACAGTTGAAACCGGGATTCATCCGTAAAGAGCACACTTCTCCAGCGTGCCAGTGGCCATCGAAGGTGAGCCTTTGCCCACTGAAGTTGGTTACGACGCCGAACAGCAGTCAGGTCAAGACCCTGGTGAGGACGACGAGTACGCAGATGAGCATCCCTGAGACGGTTTCTGATAGTTGTGCAGAAATACTTCAGTTGTGCAAACCCGTAGTTTCATCAGCTGTCCAGGTGGCTGGTGTCAGACGATCCCGCAGGTGAAAAAGCTGGATGTGGAGGTCCTGGGCTGGCATGGTTACAAGTGGTCTGCGATTGTGAGGCCGGTTGGACGTACTGCCAAATTCTCTAAAACGACGTTGGAGGCGGCATATGGTAGAGAAATTAATATTCAATTCTCTGGAAATAGCTCTGGTGAACATTCCTGCAGTCAGCATGCCAATTGCACGCTCCCTCAAAACCTGAGACATCTGTGGCATTGTGTTGTGTGACAAAGCTGCACATTTTAGAGTGGCCTTTTATTGTCCCCAGCACAAGGTGCACCTGTGTAATGATCATGCTGTTTAATCAGCTTCTTGATATAACACCTGTCAGGTGGATGGATTATCGTGGCAAAGGAGAAATTCTCACTAACAGTGATGTAAACAAATTTGTACACAACATTTGAGAGAAATACGCTTTTTGTTTGTATGGAACATTTCTGGGATCTTTTATTTCAGCTCATGAAACATAGGACCAACACTTTACATGTTGTGTTTATATTTTTGTTCAATGTACATACATACATACATATACTGTGTCTTTATGCAGTCCAATCTGTCAATGCACATTGATAACACTTTTGATAAAACCATTTTTTGGGAAAAAGAGACCGCTATTCTCAGTGACAGAATCGGATTGTATGATATTCCATATGCAATCATTTCATGCCAAGAGAGCGAGAGAAGTGAAAGGGATGGTGGGAGAGAGTGAGAGGAGGAGTAGGGGGAGAGAGAGCAAGGTTGCCAGGGCTCTAAAGCTGGTCTGTCATGGCTTGCGTCAGTCAGGCTATTCCCAGGCACAGATATACGCAGGTACATGCGCACATGGGGGCATGAACACACACACACACACACACGAACACACACACACCTGCGCATGGGGGAAATATCCCTCTATATCCCTGTCAAAATCTAATTAGATTCCACCACCACAGTGGTCTTTTTCCTCCCTCCATTTTTATCAGTCTTTTTTCCCTCCTTCCTTACCTAACTCTACAGACCCTCGGGCTGTTGCCATGGCAACAGCTGCTTCCTGTTTGTCTGTCTGGCTTTCCACAGGGGAGGGAGTGGGCATTGATCATTAATGACCATAGATAGGCCATGGGCGAGGAAAAGGCCTGGGGTATAGCATTAACCCCTCCAACCTATGATGTAACATGTCCACTATCTCCCTTTATTTTTTTTTACATTTTAGTCATTTTAGCAGACGCTCTTATCCAGAGCGACTTACAGTTAGTGAGTGCATACATTTTCATACTGGCCCCCCGTGGGAAACGAACCCACAACCCTGGCGTTGCAAGCACCATGCCCTACCAACTGAGCTACAGGGGACTTTATGGTTTTAAGCTGTAGTCTGTTATTCCTTAGGCTACCCTGGGTCACATATTTCATTACCATAGTGGGCATTAGCTGCCGTTTCTTTATTGGGGCAATCTGATCAAGCCAGTTAATGAGGGCTGTGACCCCTGACCTCTGTAAACTCTGTTAATGTGAGTTATACTGACCTGTGAACACAGCTGCTCTCTTTGCCTGATTACTGTAAAGAAGGTCAATCAAGCCAGCCATGCATAATGAGTCCTCAGAGCTAAGAGCAAAGGCAATTTCTCTAATTGCCTCCACCGGTTCTCTCTACGGTATGTTTTTAAACACTAGGAGATTGATAATAAAGCCATACTTTATGAAGCTTGATGTACCTATACTACACTATACTCAAGAGACAGTATTTCAGTCAGGGTCGGAGTCCATTCCATATAAATCCCAACCAATTAATATTAATTAATTCCCTTCATTAAAAGGTAAGGAAATCTAATAACTCTTCATGGTGCATTATGGGCAATTCTTCACTCATGAATTGACTGGAGCTGATGTAGAATTTACTCCTCTTGTCACTGCAATTTAAAACAGACTTCAACAGGAACTAACCACAGCAAATTGTTGCACTACCATCAAAGCAGTGTTGCTGACGAGACTGTGCTTTAGAACAAGGCAAGTTTCTATGGGTTTGCATCTTCCTGACAGCTGGTGCGCTCTTAAAGTGGCAGCACACTGTGAAGGCTCTGTGAAGGATTTCGCCATACTATAATGAGATGTCAAACCTGTCTTGTCACCACTTGAGAGTGAATTCCATGCTTTGTGAGTGGAGGATGTCAAGTCAAGAAGAGAAATGTACTTTAGCTGCAGATGAAAGAGCTTTGAAGTAATTGTCTCTGCAGTGAAAATCTGAAAATGACACCCGCTGTATTTGATTAAGCATACCAGGCGTAGTTCAAGACTCCAACCCTCATAACAGTGTTTGATAAATGCTTAGAATGACATCAAAACACTTCTCCCAAGGCTTTTGTATCAAAAGAAGCCAGTCAGTTAAAATCCCAGCATTTGGTTTCCTTAACCAAACAATAGTTTCTCCTTGAGAAACGTCTCAAATTCACAACACAAGGTGAACAGCGTATGTAGGACAAGTATCCAATTTCAATGTAGTTGTTTTCTCCCTCACAAACTACCAGAAGATGAAAAAGAGTAGAAAAAGCGAGAAAAGGAGAGGGAAACAGAGGGAGACTTCAAAGTGGGAGAATAATTTCTTTAAAGAGAGTTCTCCAAAGACCACATCAAACAAGGGAAGGCGAATGGGGGGAGGGAAAGTGTGTGTGAGAGGGCTGGCATCATAACATTGCACAACCTTGCAGAGCTGCATCTAGGCTACACTAGTCCCTGCCGAGCAAGCAGACGAAATGAGCTTGTCGACTCTGATAAAGCGTCTCTTTTCTTTCTTGTTCTGGGAGGCCTCTCAAACACCCAGAGTGCACTTCACCACAGCGGCTGCCAAGGAGACTATCAGAGGGTGGCTTTGCAGCCCACACACACGCTCACGCACACTCACCTACCCCATTAGGGCTCCATTGTACACACATGCACACATGCTCACACACACACACAAGCAGCACACACACTTCAAACCAATGCTCTCTTATCTTGTTTACAACAGTGATGGTATTGATCGTTGCACACAGATATTTACAACACATTCTATTCCAAGGGTTCAGTACACGCCCACACACTCTGTCCCACTGAAGCACACACATACACACCACCCCTCACACCAAACACACACACACACATGCTACTTAAAAACAACATTCCCCCCCTTTTTTCTACTGCTACTTACAGCTATTTAGCTCACATCTATGGTACATTTAGTGAAATCATTATACATATATTCCTAATTTCTTCTTTCTTCAAGTGCTTGATTTTCACCCACAGCAGCCAATCTTGACATTTAATGGAAACCCACTAATATCGTCCATGGCCAATACCATAGAATCACCTCCAACACAAAGACCCATTGTTGAACAGAACCTGACCTTTGACCTATGCTCACCAAGCCTACCAGGGAGATTCAGGCATGGGTTTTCAGTCTAGTTCTGTGACAATGGCAATGGAAAAATGGCCATTCAAATGAAACTGGTCTGAATAGAATACCATTCCAACCCACGGTCTGTCTGTCTGCTTGCCTGTCTGACCCTGTGTCTGCTGTCCTTCCTCCTGGTTTGGTGTCTCCCTGCCCTCCTTTACCCCCTGGCAGACAACCCATTGTGTCCCCCCCCTCTCTCTATCTCTCTCTCGCTCTCTCTCTCTCTCTCTCTCGCTCTCTCTCTCTGTGTCTGACTATCTGTCTGCCTCCGGGGCTTTTCAGACTTCCTGGTTTCTGGTAATAATTGTGATGCCTCTCTTCCTTTCTAAGCTATCACAGCATCAGCTGGTGGGAATCACAACCAGAAGAAGGCTAAAGCCCTCCCATTGACCCTGGGTAAAAATCTGGGTAAATACCTTCCAGGAAAATCTGCTTTGTATTTTGTTGTTTACGTTTCCTACATTACCCACACATTCACACATTCACAATATACATTTCCGTGTGTCGCTGTTGGCCACATTTACCACACACACACACACACACACACACACACACACACACAGGATGTGATTAAAATGTGTGCATCCTATTTGCCCTCTCCACATCCTGTGTGAGTGCGGCAACACTGCTGCGGCACAGGAAGTGTCCTCTGTAGAGAGTAGGACATGGGGGCTTGAGGGGATATGGTGTGGAATAAGGCATTGAGCTGAGTCTACAGTACAGTACCTGAGAGAGAGTAGTCAGTACTAATGTGATAATGTTTGATAGAGCAGATGACTTGCCGCAGCACATGGCTACTCTCTGTGCTCCTGATTGGATGTGTGGCGGTGTGAGTGGTTTCGGAGGGCTTCATGTTTGCAGGAGGGAGGGCACCTGTGGAGTCCACATGGTTTCCAAGGGCCTGTCTAAGTAGCTCCATGCACGCACCAGCTTTATGTGCTGGGAGGCATTGTAGATGTGGTCAGTCTGGGAACACTGTGCCTCTGATGGCTGGACTAGGGCTGTTGCTGGGATGGCAGGGCCAACTGGACCCAGATCAGTGTTTCAAGGAGCCTCATAGGGAGGCCAAGTGCAGGTGCAGGTTGTAAAATAGAGAGAGGGCGGGAGGGAGGGAGAAGGACAGAGAGGAGAAGAAAGAAAGGGGCAGAGAGGGATAGAGAACGAGATAGAGAGAAAGAAAGAAAGAAAGAAAGAAAGACAGAAAGAGAGAGGGGAAGAAGAGAGTGCGGTCTGTCATTAGAGTGAACTCTGAGTGGGCCGATTATACTCAGGTGCTTGTTAGGGCTCGTTAAGAGGGGGCCGTCTGATGTGGCCTGACAGGACAGATGCTCTGTGCCATCTGAGCCTCACGTCTGGAACACGGACAGACAGGCACGACAGCACACTGTCCTACAGGGACAGAACTCACCTACGAGCTGATTATACCCTCATATCAACACTTCATACACTCACGTGGGTGCTTAATAACACTCTCACCTGAATACTTGAAGATTTCTTAAATAGCATGTATAAAATCATAAAGAGCATTTCTTGGTATTTAGTTTGAGGTCTGAAATCTTCCGAAATTCCTGTCTGTTATGACCAACACCTAGGTGTAAATATATGTATAATTACAGCCTTATAAGCTCATTATTTTCTCAAATAAGTGTATAAAGTGCAAGTGTGGGTGAACAGCAGCGTGAGGGTCATCTGAAGAACACCTGTGTGGATCAATGGAGGCTGCTGAGTGTAATGGCTGGAATGGAGTAAATGGAATGGTATCAAACACATGAACCCCCCCCCCCCAAAAAAAAAGTTTGATACCATTCCATTTACTCCATTCCACCCATTATTATGAGCCGTTGTCCCCTCAGCAGCCTCCACTGGTGTGGAGCCACCTGCATGCAATCATCTACAACATCTATGCTTGGAACTGAGTCAGCATAAAAAGACTAATCTAATTATCTACTGAAAAGTACTGAATGAGAAAACAGCTTTCCCCATACCAATATACCAGGCATATTCACATCACAGCCATAGATTCAGTATTAGGTATCATACATGGGAATGAGTCACAGGTTTTGAATACCATGGTTTTGGCAGAAGCTGTAACCAGATAACATCAAATAAACTAAGACTTGGACTGTCATCACACAGGGCATCTGGAAGGCAGTCTGTTACATGAGTAACTGCAATGGTGAGCAGTCAGGTTTTTGGGTGGCGGTGGAAGAAAATACATTTAACTGTTTAAATGCTGGTTGGAATTAAGCAGAATGTGGTCTCCTTGTCTGAAACGTTCACTATCCTCCCGTTGTCACGATCGTTTACGAACGAGAAGGACCAAGGCGCAGCGTGATAAGCATACATGTTTATTTAACGAATAAACACCACGACAAAACAACAAACGAAACGTGAAGTCCAAGGTAGCATACACACAACATACCTTACACGGAACAAGATCCCACACCCCACTAGTGCCAACAGGCTACCTAAGTATGGACCCCAATCAGAGACAACGAGCTACAGCTGCCTCTGATTGGAAACCACCCTGGCCAACATAGATCTAAACGATCTAGAAACTAACATAGACAAACCCAACACAGAAAATACACACCCTGACTCAACAAATACAAGTCCCTAGAGTCAGGGCGTGACAGTACCCCCCCAAAGGTGCGGACTCCGACCGCGCCACATAAACCTAACAGGGTAGGGGCCGGGTGGGCATTCCGCCTCGGAGGCGGATCCGGCTCCGGGTGTGACCACCACTTACTCTCCACCTCCCCGTTGCGCCCCTAGTCTGGTCTGGACCTTGGCGCGCTGCTTCCTCTCTCCTTCCTCCCACGAAGTACCACGCCCTGTCTGGACCCTGGTGTGGGAGACCCCGAACCTGGAGAGGGGCTGACGTCTGGGTCTGGGGTGGAGCCGCTGACCGGAACTGGATCAGGCACCGGTGGAGCGGACTGCTCTGGCGCCGGAGTGGAGCCGCTGACCGGAGCTGGACTGGCCCCCGGTGGAGCGGATTGCTTTGGCTCCGGAGTGGAGCAGCTGACCGGTGCCGGACCAGGCACCGGTGGAAGAGGCACGGGCTGTGCCGGACTGGACATACGCACCACTGGCTTGGTGCGGGGAGCAGGAACGGGCCGTACCGGACTGGCGACGCGCACCACTGGCCTGGTGCGGGGAGCAGGAACAGGCCGGGCCGGGCTGGCGACGCGCACCACTGACTTGGTGCGAGGGACAGGAACAGGCTGGACCGGGCTGGCGATGTGCACCACTGGCTTGGTGCGAGGGACAGGAACAGGTCGGACCGGGCTGGCGACACGCACCACTGGCTTGGTGCGGGGAGCAGGAACGGGCCGTACCGGACTGGCGACGCGCACCACTGGCCTGGTGCGGGGAGCAGGAACAGGCCGGGCCGGGCTGGCGACGCGCACCACTGACTTGGTGCGAGGGACAGGAACAGGCTGGACCGGGCTGGCGATGTGCACCACTGGCTTGGTGCGAGGGACAGGAACAGGTCGGACCGGGCTGGCGACACGCACCACTGGCTTGGTGCGGGGAGCAGGAACGGGCCGTACCGGACTGGCGATGCGCACCACTGGCCTGGTGCGGGGAGCAGGAACAGGCCGGGCCGGGCTGGCGACGCGCACCACTGGCTTGGTGCACGGGACAGGAACAGGCCGGGCCGGGCTGGCGACGCGCACCACTGACTTGGTGCACGGGGCAGGAACAGGCCGGGCCGGGCTGGCGACGCGCACCACTGGCCTGGTGCGGGGAGCAGGAACAGGCCGGGCCGGGCTGGCGACGCGCACCACTGGCTTGGTGCACGGGGCAGGAACAGGCCGGGCCGGGCTGGCGACGCGCACCACTGACTTGGTGCGAGGGACAGGAACAGGCCGGGCCGGGCTGGCGACGCGCACCACTGACTTGGTGCACGGGGCAGGAACAGGCCGGGCCGGGCTGGCGACGCGCACCACTGACTTGGTGCGAGGGACAGGAACAGGCCGGACCGGGCTGGCGATGTGCACCACTGGCTTGGTGCGAGGGACAGGAACAGGTCGGACCGGGCTGGCGACGCGCACCACTGGCTTGGTGCACGGGGCAGGAACAGGCCGGGCCGGGCTGGCGACGCGCACCACTGACTTGGTGCGAGGAACAGGAACAGGCCGGACCGGGCTGGCGATGCGCACCACTGGCTTGATGCGAGGAGCAGGAACGGGCCGAACCATACTGGGAACACCCACCACTGGCTTAGTGCGGGAATCAGGAACGGACCGGACCGGACTGGCGACACGCACCACTTGATTGGTGCGAGGAGCGGAACTGGGTTCCTTCATTAACCCCCGCTCCTTCTGCTGCCTAACCAGCTCCTCTCGCCGTGCCTCTACACTTTCCTTCTGTTCCCTCTGAACCAATGACCCCCTTAATCTGGCGGCCTCCTCTGCAAAACGGCTGAACCGCTCTATCGCGGCCTCCTGCTGCCTCGTCGTTCACGGCGTGAGCCCCCCCCCCCTAAAATGTTTTTGGGCTTGTCTCTCCTCCGTGATCATGGCCTCCATCCCACTTGCCAGACTCTCGCTCATCTCCTCCCAAGTCCATCCTCTCTCCTCATCACGCTGCTTGATCCAGGATTGGTGGGATCTTCTGTCACGATCGTTTACGAACGAGAAGGACCAAGGCGCAGCGTGATAAGCATACATGTTTATTTAACGAATAAACACCACGACAAAACAACAAACGAAATGTGAAGTCCAAGGTAGCATACACACAACATACCTTACACGGAACAAGATCCCACACCCCACTAGTGCCAACAGGCTACCTAAGTATGGTCCCCAATCAGAGACAACGAGCTACAGCTGCCTCTGATTGGGAACCACCCTGGCCAACATAGATCTAAACGATCTAGAAACTAACATAGACAAACCCAACACAGAAAATACACACCCTGACTCAACAAATACAAGTCCCTAGAGTCAGGGCGTGACACCCGTCTCTGTTTCAGGGCGTAGTTGTATGTCAGTTGGTGTGATTGAGGTTCTCACTGACAATCATGTCATAACCACACCACCATTTAATAAACAGGCAATGGACTGGTGCATCACAAAGACGACGATGTGATGAGAGTACAACTCTCACTATTAGTCATTATTACAGTGGGGAAAGTAAAATGATTCAATTAAACTAGTGCTGCTTTAAAAATACTTTCATTGTGTTTTTATTAATAGGCCCATGGTACAATATTTATTAGCAAATAATTCAGTGCTACTTCCGGTATTGCTATACTGAACAAAAATATAAACGCAACATGCAACGATTTCAATGATTTGACTGAGTTACAGTTCATATAAGGAAATCAGTCAATTGAAATAAATAAATTAGGCCCTTATGTATGGATTTCACATGACTGGGCAGGGGTGCAGCCATGGGTGGGCCTGGGAGGGCATAGGCCCACCCACTTGGGAGCCAGGTCCACCCACTGGGGAGACAGGCCCAGCCAATCAGAATGAGTTTTTCGACACATAAGGGCTTTATTACAAACAGAAATACTCCTCAGTTTTATCAGCTGTTCGGGTGGCTGGTCTCAGACGATTCCCGCAGGTGAAGAAGCCAGATGTGGAGGTCCTGGGGTGGCGTGGTTACACCTGGTCTGTGGTTGTGAGGCCGGTTGGACGTACTGCCAAATTCTCTAAAACGACATCAGAGGCGGCTCATGGTAGAAAGTGAACATTCAATTCTCTGGCAACAGCTCTGGTGGACATTCCTGCAGTCAGCATGCCAACTGCATGCTCCCTCAAAACTTGAGACATCTGTGGCATTGTGTTGTCTGACAAAACTGCACATTTTAGAGTGGCCTTTTATTGTCCCCAGCACAAGGTGCACCTGCGTAATGATCATGCTGTTTAATCAGCTTGTTGATATGCCACACCTGTCAGGTGGATGGATTATCTTGGCAAAGGAGAAATGCTCACTAACAAGGTAAATAAAATTCAGCAAAAGAATTGAGAGAAATAAGATTTTTGTGCATATGGAACATTTCTGGGATCTTTTATTTCAGCTCATGAAACATGGGACCAACACTTTACATGTTGTGTTTTTATTTTTGTTCAGTATATAAAGAAATGTTATCAATCTTCAAAGGGATTAAAAATAGAGTCCATGCATCCGGTTCTACAGAAAGCAGGACTCTGGACGTGTGACGCAAGTAAGCGTTGTAATTATTATCATCAGTCCCTGAAGTAGGCTATTTTCTCCAACTGTAATTAGAAGAGTAGTACAGTACAAACATGAAATACAGAAATATCCCATTTACATACAGTCAAAAGTTTGGACACACCTACTCATTCAAGGGTTTTTCTTTATTTGTACTATTTTTTACACTGTAGAATAATAGTGAAGACATCAACACTATGAAATAACACATATGGAATCATGTAGTAACCAAAAAAGTGTTAAACAAATCAAAATATATTTTATATTTGAGATTCTTCAAATAGACACCCGTTGCCTTGATGACAGCTTTGCACACTCTTGGCATTCTCTCAACCAGCTTCATGAGGTAGTAACCTGGAATGCATTTCAATTAACAGGTGTGCCTTCTTAAAAGTTAATTTGTGTAATTTCTTTCCTTCTTAATGCGTTTGAGCTAATCAGTTGTGTTGTGACAAGGTAGGGGTGGGTATACAGAAGACAGCCCTATTTGGTAAAAGACCAATACCATATTATGGCAAGAACAGCTCAAATAAGCAAAGAGAAACGACAGTCCATCATTACTTTAAAACATGAAGGTCAGTCAATACGGAACATTTCAAGAACTTTGTAGGTTTCTTCAAGTGCAGTCGCAAAAACCATCAAGCGCTATGATGAAACTGGCTCTCATGAGGACCGCCTCAGGAATGGAAAACCCAGAGTTACCTCTGCTGCAGAGGATAAGTTCATTAGAGTTACCAGTCTCAGGAATTGCAGCCCAAATAAATGTTTCACAGAGTTCAAGTAACAGACACATCTCAACATCAACTGTTCAGAGGGGACTGTGTGAATCAGGTCTTCATGGTCGAATTGCTGCAAAGAAACCACTACTAAAGGACACCATTATGAAGAAGAGACCTGCTTGGGTCAAGAAACACGAGCAATGGACATTAGACCGGTGGAAATGTGTCCTTTGGTCTGGAGTCCAAATTTGAGATTTTTGGTTCCAACCGCTGTCTTTGTGAGACGTGGTGTGGGTGAACGGATGATCTCCGCATGTGTAGTTCCCACCGTAAAGCATGGAGGAGGAGGTGTTATGGTGTGGGGGTGCTTTGCTGGTGACAATGTCTGTGATTTATTTAGAATTCAAGGCACACTTAACCAGCATGACTACCACAGCATTCTGCAGCGATATGCCATCCCATCTGGTTTGGGCTTAGTGGGACTATCATTTTTTTTTCAACAGGACAATGACCCAACACACCTCCAGGCTGTGTAAGGACTGTTTTACCAAGAAGGAGAGTGATGGAGTGCTGCATCAGATGACCTGGCCTCCACAATCCCCCAACCTCAACCCAATTGAGATGGTTTGGGATGAGTCGGACAGCAGAGCAAAGGAAAAGCAGCCAACAAGTGCTCAGCATATGTGGGAACTCCTTTAAGACTGTTGGAAAAGCATTCCAGTTGAAGCTGGTTGATAGAATACCAAGAGTGTGCAAAGCTGTCATCAAGGCAAAGGGTGGCTATTTGAAAAATCTCAAATATAAAATATATTTTGATTTGTTTAACCCTTTTTTGGTTACTACATGAGTCCATATGTGTTATTTCATAGTTTTGATGTCTTCACTATTATTCTACAATGTAAGAATAAAGAAAAACCCTTAAATGAGTAGGTGTGTCCAAACTTTTGACTGGTACTGTATATATACACTGGTCCATAGAGAGCCCCAAACATAGAACTGATCAAATGCTATTGGGTAAAAGGATGTGGGAACGATAGTGGTTGATTTATTTCAATATGAGAACAGCAAGAATATAATTTCAGTCACCTTCGAATATGGGGTCAACATTCACTTTCAGCAGCGAGAGAGTGAGAGGAAGAAGACATCTTTGAGAGAGAATCTGAGATGAAGGTTTAGAGCTGTATTGTGTGTGAGAGAGAGAGAGTGAGAGAGAGAGAGAGAGAGAGAGAGAGAGAGAGCGAGAACAAATCAGTATTTTGTGTCTTTTAGAGAGAAAACCGAGAGCATGTATCAGGGGTGTGTGTGTGTGTGTGTGAGTGTGTTTGTGTGTGTGTGTGCGCAACCACAGATTGTGGGGGAGCTGTGTGTGCGTATGCAGGAGGATGCTGAGGGAGCGTGGAGACCACCTACACTCCCACCTGCTCAGCCTTTTAGAGGGGCCTCTTCAAACAACATAAGGGTCATTATGGATGTGAGCCTCTAGCTGCCAGGCATTGTTTAGCTATTTCTGTCCACTCGCCTAACACTGAAAGATCCACCAGAGCCCCATACAACTGAGGATGAAAATGAACAGCTAGAGAGACAGCATTACTGTACCACTACATCTTGTAGGGAAAATGTGAGTTGGCAGTGTTGTACATCACTAAAATAAAACTGGTTTGCTTTTAGTGTCAACTATTTTTGATCATTCAAATCAGATGTACATCTTATTTGGGTATAATACAGTATAATAACAACCTTAGATACATCAAATAAGTCCAGGAGGTAAAAATAATAATAATTTGATGAATTAACATGTTATTTTCTATATGTTCTACAGATGTTTTGAAACATCTTTATGCAGAATACAGTGGAGAGGGACACACAAAAAATAAATGAATGATTCATTACCAATGACAGCTCACTACCCATGATGACACATAAACAACCTAATTCTTGTAAACATGCAACACATTAATGATTAAGTGCCTTCATTAAGTATACACATGTTAATACATGAAGACACCCGACTTGGCCTAGTCCATCACTCTGATGTGGAGTGACGAAGCGGCGAGCTGTTTGACAGGCACTGAGAAGATGACTAACTTAACTTTCAGACTGAGGGATGAGTAGAAGATGCTGTTCTGTCTCTCATTCAGGGAAAACAAGTTAAGGAGGCTTTTGATGTCGCAGAGACCTAAGCGAGTTTCTCCTGTAGTGGTAGTTTTCCTGTGGTGCTAGTTTTCCTGTGTGGTAGTTTTTCTATGGTGGTGGTTTTTCCTGTGTGGTAGTTTTCCTGTGTGGTAGTTTTCCTGTGTGGTAGTAGTTGTTTGTATGTTACTGACTGCTCTGGTCTACTTCAACTTTTAGGAGTTAGTTTATCACATTTATGAGGGCAGTGGGGAGAGGAAGAAGGGTACAGGCAGGGGCGGTGTGTTCAATAGGGCGATATGGGCGACGCACTGCCAAACGGGAAAAGGAAGGGATTTTTTTTCTAATCAATTATATCACGGCAACAGTAGTTATCAGTGTTGTAATCTAGACGTCTGATCTGCCACAGTGCCACTAAATGTCCAATCAGGCTAAAGTCGTGCTTCAAATGGCCCCCCCCCCCTTTTGGGGCGATTTCAGTCAGGTTGAAAATCGCCCAGAAGTCTGTCATAGACTCCCATGTAAAATCTATTTTTTTCAAATATCAGAGCTTTCAATACAATCTCTATGGGTTTCTGAGGGCTTGCACTTACGCGCTTTCGTCATACGTAACATAACCATGAACGTAACTAAGAAAAGAGCGGGTAGCCTCGTCAATCAATTCACTACTACTATCAAAATGGCTAGGCTTCAGTGCAACTCGATTGTGTCTTTGAAAGAAGTTCCTTTTTGTCGGCGAACAAATGAAGATAAATTGGCAACGAAACAATTAGGACCTCCCAGACCAAATTTAATAATTCAACAGGTTTCTACTAAAGGGGGGAAGTCCTACACCCAAAGATTTTCCAAAAATTGGTACGAACGAAAAACCTGGCTAGCAGGCTGCGATGTAGCTAATGCAGTCTTCTGCTACCCCCTGCTTACTCTTTCACCCTGAAGGCGGCACGGCAGACAGCACCGCTTGGACAGCGACTGGTGTGTAACGGACATGCACCATCTTTCAGGAAAGATTAAGAAACATGAGCTGTCAAAGACCCACATGGATAGCTGTTTGAGATTGTCTGCTTTGGGGAGAGTGAACATTCCCACTCAACTGGATGAGGGATACAGGCTAGCTGTCCGCCGCCACAACGATGAGGTTAGTGTTGATAATCACAAGTTTACTGGAGAACTGAAACTGACAAGGCTGACAAGATAGGACCCTTTTGTCCATTGTTATTGGATAGGAACAGAACTTATAACCAGCTCCTGACCTAAATAGATCTTAGCACAACATTTTACTCAACATATCATATTCCATATTCACTATAACAAATATATTTACTACGACATTAGCAAGAACCGCCACATCCTCAGCCGGCTAATCCAGTGTGTGAAGTTTTGCGGAGTGTTTGAGTTAGCTTTGCGAGGCAAAGATGAAACTGAGGGCTCCACCAACCCTGGTAAGCCAACACTTTTGAGATCAGTCAATAAATGCTTCTGGTATTGACTTATATGCTGCCCCTGTCTTCATGTTGTTGCTGGACATATCTTTTTTAAAATGTGTGTAGGTCACCTAAATCATCAGAAAAATTGCCCCCCCTGAGAATTTTTTCAGGAGCCGCCACTGGGTACAGGTAATGGCCAAAATAAAGGAAACACCAGCATAAAGTGTCTTAATAGGGCATTGGGCCACCATGAGCTGCCAGAAAAGCTTCAATGCGCCGTGGCATAGATTCTAGAAGTGTCTGGAGGGATGCAGCACCATTCTTCAATGAGAAATTCCATAATTTGGTGTTTTGTTGATGGTGCTGGAAAACGCCGTCTCCATAAGTGTTCAATTGGGTTGAGATCTGGTGAATGAGACACACACACACACACACACACACACACACACACACACACACACGTTTGGTATTACTATCCTTGTGGGGACCTAGAATGTATTTCCATTCAAAATCATATCCCTAAACCTTAACCTTAACCCTACCTCCTAACCCTAATTGTAACTCTAAACGTAACCCCTAAGCCTAAAATAGCCTTTGTCCTTGTGGGGACCTGGAAAATGTCTCCACGAGGGAGAATTTTCCTTGTTTTACTATCCTTGTGGGGACTTGATTTCAGGTGCCCACAAGGATAGTAATACAAGTACACATACACAGACACACTTTAAACCCCCTATGCTCCCTTGAAACCCCTCTTTTAAAAAGTCACTGAGATTTCTTCTTCTAGCCATGGTAACCAAAATAATGGGTAAGTGGGCATTTATATACATTACCCTAAGCATGAGACGTTAATTGCTTAATTAACTCAGGAACCACACCTGTGTGGAAGCACCTGCTTTCAATATACTTTGTATCCCTCATTTACTCGTGTTCCCTTTATTTTTGTTACCTGTATGTGATTGTACATTATATATGTTATGCATTACTGTGGCCTGTATATGTTGGATACAGTATATACTGTATGTAAATGATTTGTGCTGACTGGCCTCCAAATGTCCAAAACCAAAATATTTGCCACAAGTAAACAACGCACAAACAATTAAATAGTGATTTGTGCCAAAACGAGACCATGAAATTGCCTGAGAGAGTCTATATTTGGAGTGGAGCTTCCTAAATGCACTACTTAAGGTAAACTACATTAAATGTGAGGTAATTACTGTGCCACACACAGACCGCAGACTGCTAATTGAGCTGCATGTGGTAGTCCCAGCCTGTCTCCACCCTACATAACCTCTACTGCTGTAAACACCAACCTTGGAGGGTAACCTTCACAACATCACCTCACTGAACCAAAGGCTCTGCCAGGAACTATAGTCTGACGTAAAAAAAAAAAAAAAAACGGAACATTGCAATGGCACAGATTGGAGATGAGAGCAAGAATTCTGAGTTTTTGTTTTTATGTGTGTTTGTGCTTGCGAAGGGTATATGCGTGTGTGGGAGGGGAATGGATCGTTTTTACATGCACTACTTTACTTGAGGGCAACCATGTCTGGGCTTGTTTAAAACATGCTCAATTCAAGGCCTTGGGAATGACACTCGGTTACAAAATCACACACGGCTCCCTGGGGCTTTACAGGAGTTGCAGACGTGGCCAAAGTCAGATCTTTTTGGTTTTGCGTGTTGACAATATGAGTGCTTTTGCCCCCAGAAACTGCTGGCACTGTGGTTCCATGTATAGGCCTACTGTTTCTAAACTATGATATTTTGTGAGACATTTCATTGCACATTATGTTTGTGCAACAATAAACTGAGTAATATGCCTGTCTTTAGATGTATGATGTGTTTACATTTGTTTTGAGTTTCCGGTTACGATGGGTGTGTGAGTTGTAACTTACTCACTGCACCGTCATCCCCTCTCACTCTTTATCGCTCCCTCTCCCCAGCCAATGACGTCTTCCCTTTGAAGGTCATGACCTCAAACTCTCCATCTCCCCTGAAGGGATTCCCTGGCCAGCAGGTCAATGCTATGATGATGAGCTAACACTTCCAACTTTCCACAGCATCTCAGCCAGTTTAGATGGCCAAGGTGAGGTATCAGGAAACAGACCAGACTCTGGGAGTGGATGTGACTCCAATAAACATCAACAACTGCTGAAGCGTCTTCACAGCGTGCCACAGAGTGATCGTCAGGTCACACACACATTTTTGATTTGTCTAAGGGGCTCTTTGAGTTTTTTGAATTTATGAGATCTGGTTTGTAATGAAAACCGTAAATCAGTAGGCTGCTGCTTTGAAAAGTGCCTGGGTCGGCAGAACCTCCTGAGGGAGAAATAACTCCTAGAGTGCTATATAATTTATGTTATTATAAAACCCCACTTTATGAGCGCCGTATGACCTGACATGGCAATAATCTGGTGGCATTCACTTTTAATAAAAAACAAAGGCGCATTTCAGCCATGTGGAGGACAGAGAACTAGCAAAAACAAACAGATAACATTAGTGCCGGGCCAAACCGTAACTAAGCGGACCAACTCAAAGGAAATCACAAAGAACCCAGAAAGAGTCAGCAGAAGAAGAAGACCAAGATCAAACATGTGACTGGATTTTGAGGGGAGAGAAAAATCCTCTCATCTTTGATTTGTCTATTCTAAGTCATGGGAACAAAATATTGGCTATCTCATCAGTCTTCCATTCTCTCTCTCTCTCAAACACACTCCCCTCTCTCTCTCTCACATGCATGCACACACACAGAAAAATCAGGAGACAATTGTTTTATCATGCCATGCTTGCTTACCCCCGCATTCCCGTGTTACACTAAATGTTCTCTTGCGCTACAGGCTCTTTGCCTTTTAACTTGTAGTTCTGTATAGGCCAAGCTCATTAAGAGCACATTCAGCATTCATTATAATGATTATACACCACTTCACTAACAGAATAATGAACGGAGAGAGCGCTAGATGATAGAGCAGAGGAGGAGGGGGTTGACAGAGCCATGAGGTACAGAGAATTGTTGACCTCTGGCGCTGACATCACTGACCCCCACCTATAGCTGACTAACAGGACCTCTCCGTCCTGGTTGGCCGAGCAGAAGGACAGTTGCCCTGGGGCAAGCCCCCATTACCCTGGCCAACTACCTGACTCACTTCTCCTACAGGCTCCTTTAGGTTCAGTGAGCTTGGCGAGTGTGGGACCTTGCCAAGGAGGAAGGCTTGCTAGATTTAGCTTTGCCCCATTAGCTGCTTTAGCCAGTGCTAAAGGGTGGGGCCGTGTTTCTGCCCAACAGGCTTTTCCCCTTTTATCAAAAAGATGTGAGCAAAAGGTTGTGACAGGACTAGAATGGGCTGCAGAGGCTGCTGGTCTCCAGGGGTAAAGCCTGTCTTGTCCTTTCCTGACTTAAACAGGACTTGACTATGCAGTAGCTGAACCTGAGAATTACAGAATAATGGAACCACCCATCAGTTAGTAAGCACGGTGAACTGGGGGTGAGCAGATGAAACCGGGATTCTCTCTGTGCCGTCCATTGGCCAACCATGACATCAATAGATGCCAATCAATCGACATGAGTTCAAGCTGTTTGGGTCAACAGCTCGGACTTGAGAAAAACACCATCGTAACCATCATGTGATGTTGTTGATGATGATAATGATGATGGATGGTTCTATTTATAGACTCACAACACTGACCACAGAAGACAACAACAACATGAGAGGCTCCATTGTGTCCCAATGGGAGAATCACCCACTCAGTCAAGAGTCAGCCGAGAGGGCATTCACAACCCCCATCCAACCAAGCACGTCTTTCTTTCCCTCGCTCTACCCCCTCTCTCTCTGTGTTCACTTTCCCTCACCCCTCTCTTTTTGCTGACTGGGAGTTCTGGAGAGTTTGAAGGACAGTGGAAAGACTCTGAAGACTTGTTGGTCTCGGGGCTTTGACCTCTGATTGGTACAGACTCCTCCAGCCAGGGTGAGTCAGAGAGCGGGAGCTTCCAGCCAATCAGAGGCCTGTCCTCTGAAGGAGCCAAGGACAGTGGCTGAGGCTGTTGTGAGCCGGGACTGACAATAGCAGGTTTGTGAGGAGGTGTAGAGGGACAATGGGATGGTTGTGAAGAGGTGGTGTGGAGGGCTGAAGACTCAGATCAGTGTCTTATTGTGAGAGCCTGCTTTGTCTGGGGAGCCTATGGAAAAGTCCCAAATTCCCATTTTCCAGGGATTTCTTCCCCTGGAGGTAATATTACATAACATAGAGAATGGAAAAACTGAGGAATAGAGTTATGCATGTCTATCTACTGGTTAGTAGGCTAGAGGTTATATCCAACCGTGATATTATCACTGTCTATGGGTCAATGGCTATTAGGCTGATCCTAGTTAAAGTTTTTCACATAACCATTGTAAAGAAGAAAACAGATATTGTAATAGTTTGAACAATAGATAACTTTTGAAGTGAATGCTAACATGCACAACATCACACAGTATCTCCATATGGTGCAGTGAGCAAAAGCCCTGTTGCTTAGTTCATTATAGATAATTACACTCATCGTAATAAGGCTCTTGAAAATGTCAACACAATAAAACAAGCAGATGTTATCATGTGCAGGAGTCATTTTCGACACGGAAAAACAATACATGCAGAAAGGAAATAATGATCACGTTATCCTCCTCTTTCCCTGCAGATGTTCACACAGCTGCAAGGGTATCTGTTGTAACACATACTGTTGTACACACTCCAGCAAAACAATACGTGCACGTGTGCACACACACACACAGTTTGAACTCTTGCCGTAAATGACTTACACCTCACCCCCTAAGGCATGCCTTTCCCAAACTCACCCAGGAGCAAGAGCAGGTAACATTGAGTTGTTTTTGGCCTCCATCCATGTGAGCCCAACCGTGAAAACCGTCTCTTGCCAAGAGGCCTGCCCCTCCCTCTATCTCTCAGAGAGTTTACAGAAAAACACACTAACACATTGGCACAAGACAAGTACAAACACTGATAAAATAGAATAGAGATCTTCAGAAAGACAAATATCATAAAAAGGGTTGATGAATCCAATCTCTATTGTAAACAGAGGCTGATGAAGCACATTGACCTGTTATATTGCTTTTATTACATGGGAGGGTGGTACAGCACATTGAATATACAACTGGAAGTGTGCATTCAATGACCATGTTTTCTGTGTCCCTCTTGCACATATTCATCCCTCTTCTCTCTGTCACGACTTCGGCCGAGGCTGCCTCCCCTCCTTGTTCGGGCAGGCTTCGGCGTTCGTCATCACCGGCTTACTAACCACTGCCGCCCCAATAATCATCACATTTGTCTTGTCTTGTCAAGCACACACACCTGGTTCTATCCCCTCATTAGTCCGTGTAGAAGTGTTCCCTCTGTCCCGTTGTCCTTGTGGGTGATTGTTATTTGTGAGAATATTATAGCTCGGTGGATCAACTCGTACATTTTGTTGCCAGGGTAGATTTTCCCCTGTGCCTATGTATTATTGGATTATATCCGTTACAGTGTAATTGCCAGGAATGTTAGCTTCCCCTGGACCTGTTTCGTTGATCACTATTTGAGCGCATTTGTGTCAAGATGGAATAAACTCTGTATTCTGTGATTACCCTCTTGCGCCTGACTCCTTTCCATCACACTCATCACACCCTCTTAGCTAACCTGGGAGTGTTTTAGAGTAATGTGTGGCAGTGGCAGCATGTACGCTCATGGATGTTATGGTAAACACTCACTACGCTGAACCCCACTGGGCTGCAGTCAATGCCAAATGTCACAGGAGCTGAGGTCAAAACTCTACCACAACGATGCATAATACCAAAACCAACCTGACCAGAGCTAGTAGTGACAGAATAGAATGTATGAGGGAGGTGGCAGTTTGGGAGTGTTACATTGCCAGTAACTGTTTTCCTCTGTTAGGGTCTATTCCCATGGATACTGACAAAAAGGCAGACTCAATAATCGTTTTTAAATACTTGAGAATTACCAGAGAGACAGCCATTATATGGGCATCATTCAGGATACGAAATAAAGCAGTGGCAAGCCACAGTTTCAAGTTTCAACATGGTCTCTGGACAATTAGATTTCAAGTGTCACTTAAAATCATGAAAATGATGTGCAGTTTTCGTGTTTTGTGCTAACATATCACATTGATCAGTTATCCTATAGCCTCGTGAGAAGTTGGTCCACAGGCCTAAACATGACAAGAGTATTTTCTTATCAAATATATGTACTGACTGTGCAATTCACATTAAATACATGTTGACGCAGGTTGCTGTTTCTGGTTTGTTCCAAGGCGGTAAATGTGTTGAAAGCTTAACCCAGCCCCTTCGCTCCTGCACAGCTCTACTAACCTGTGTGAATGAGGGTGCCAAGAGCTGTGATATCAGCACAAAACAGAAATTCTAAATTTGAATATGCTTAAGATGAGGGATATGGATTTTTCAGGTAAGCTCCTGATGCATTTATGAGTTAGTGAGACAAAGCGGTTATATTTCACTGTCATGTTCTCTGAACCACAATGGGATCTGCAGGTTTGAGCCGTGTTTGTGTGGGTGATGGAAAGATTACACACAAGAGACAAAGCCACTCTTCTCATTAACCAAAACAGGTTCACTGTGGGAGAATCACATTTCCCTCCTCTCAATATACACCGAGTTGGGATGAGGAGTAAACTGAAACTGATCTGCAGAAAAACAAATCAAATGTGGTTTATTGGAACAAACTATGGGTAAAATTCAACCTGAGCACTGGAGCAATTTATCGAACAAGATTCTGCTTCTAGCCTGGCTTATCTTCCCATTGTCTGACATTGCCTTTGAATCCCATCTATGATTAAAGGAATAGAACTCGTGGCAAGATTCCAAATGCAACCCATCTGCAGCACAAAAAGTTCGAACACAGCAGGCTAGATGGAGTTGTTCATTATATTAGTTACAGGTAGAAGGTGTCTTTTAGGTGATGGAGAGTGGCAAAAAAACTTTCCCATTCTCACAGTCAGTCAGCTCACACAGATAGGGTGCCAGTTACAATTACTCTGCTCTGTGTGACACTGACCAGTAGCGAAACCAATTAAGCCACAACAGTTGAGGAGAGAAAGGTTAATCCCCTATGATCGTCGACTCCTGGGACAAACTGTATCCCTCTCTGAGCAGTCATGAAAGACATACAGTGTATTCGGAAAGTATTCAGACCACTTCCCTTTCTCCACATTTTGTTACGTTACAGCCTTATTCTAAAATGGATTAAATAAAACATTCTCCTCATCAATCTAAAAAACAATACCGCATAATGACAAAGCGAAAACAGGTTTTTAGACATTTTTGCAAATTTATAAAAATAAAAAAACAGAAATACTTTATTTACATAAGTATTCAGACCCTTTGCTATGAGACTCAAAATTGAGCTCAGGTGCATCCTGTTTCCATTGATCATCCTTGAGATGTTTCTACAACTTGATTGGAGTTCTTCTGTGGTTTATTCAATTGATTGGACATGATTTGGAAAGGCACACACCTGTCTATATAAGGTCCCACAGTTGACAATGCATGTCAGAGCAAAATCCAAGCCATGAAGTCGAAGGAATTGTCCGTAGAGCTCTGAGATAGGATTTTGACGAGGTACAGATCTGGGGAAGGGTACCAAAAAATATCTGCAGCATTGAAGGTCCCCAAAAACACAGTGACCTCCATCATTCTTAAATGGAACAAGTTTGGAACCACCAAGACTCTTCCTAGAGCTGGCCGCCCAGCCAAACTGAGCAATCGTGGGAGAAGAACCCGATGGTCACTCTGACAGAGCTCCCGAGTTCCTCTGTGGAGATGGGAGAACCTTCCAGAAGGACAACCATCTCTTTAGCACTCCACCAATCAGGCCTTTATGGTAGAGTGGCCAGAAGGAAGTCACTCCTCAGTAAAATGCACATGACAGCCCGCTTGGAGTTTGCCAAAAGGCACCTAAAGGACTCTCACACCATGAGAAACAAGATTCTCTGGTCTGATGAAACCAAGATTGAACTCTTTGGCCTGAATGCCAAGCATCACATCTGAAGAAAACCTGGCACCATCCCTACGGTGAAGCATGGTGGTGGCAGCATCATGCTGTGGGGATGCTTTTCAGCGGCAGGGACTGGGAGACTAGTCAGGATCGAGGGAAAGATGAACGGAGCAAAGCACAGAGAGATCCTTGATGAAAATCTGCTCCAGAGCGCTCAGGACCTCAGACTGGGGCAAAGGTTCACCTTCCAATAGGACAACAACCCTAAGCACACAGCCAAGACAACGCAGGAGTGGCTTCGGGACAAGTCTCTGACAAAGCTTGAGAAGATCTGCAGAGAAGAATGGGAGAAACTCCCCAAATACAGGTGTGCCAAGCGTGTAGCGTCATACCCAAGAAGACTCAAGGCTGTAATTGCTGCCAAAGGTGCTTCAACAAAGTACTGAGTAAAGGGTCTGAATACTTATGTAAATGTAATATTTCAGTTTAAAATTTCTAAAAACCTGTTTTTGCTTTGTCATTATGGGGTATTGTGTGTAAAATGTATGCACTCACTAACTGTAAGTCGCTCTGGATAAGAGCGTCTGCTAAATGACTAAAATGTAAATGTAAATGTAGATTGATGGGGGGGACGATTTAATCAATTTTAGAATAAGGCTGTATTACGTAACAAAATGTGGAAAAACTCAAGTAGTCTGAATACTTTCCGAATGAGATGAGAAAGTCAATATCACTGCTACAATTGGAAAACATTGAATTATTAATTTTACATTTTAGCAGACGCTCTTATCCAGAGCGACTTACAGTTAGTGAATACATATTTTTTTATACTGGCCCCCGCGGGAATCGAACCCACAACCCTGGCGTTGCAAACGCCATGCTCTATCAACTGAGCTACATCCCTGCCGGCCATTCCCGCCCCTACCCTCCCCTTGTGAGCCACTCATGAGTCTCCCGGTCGCGGACGGCTGCGACAGAGCCTGGATTCGAACCAGGATCTAGTGGCACCGTTAGCACTGCGATAAAGTGCCTTAGACCACTGCGCCACTCAGGAGTACAAGTGATTTTAAGTGATTAATAATAAGACTCATGGGGTACATTTAATGAATTGGTAACCATGAACTCAGTAAGCTGAAAAATATTTGTTCTCATCTAAAATGATTCAAACAAAAAGTCCCTAGCTCTCACACGGATGGCCTTTATACAACAGGAATGCTGCTGGCTTAGCTTCCCGATTCTCTCAGAGGAACTAACGCGTCAGCATGCCCAAATATGGACTGCGGACTTAAATACTCGATCCCACCACAGTACATCAATATATATGGTTAATACAGCTGGTAGAGCACGGCGCTTGTAATGCCAAGGTAGTGGGTTCGATCCCCGGGACCACCCATACACAAAAATGTATGCACGCATGACTGTAAGTCGCTTTGGCTAAAAGCGTCTGCTAAATGGCATATTATATTATTATGTGGTCTCCCCGGTTACAATAACCCCATTGCGGCATTGTTAATCACATTTGCACACGGAACAGTCAAATATAATTTCTGCAGAACATTAGGCTAATAGTTATTCCTGCTACATGCAAGTCATCAAACAAACTTGCTGTAATATTAACAACTTATCATACAGGCCTGCACAATATAGCGTCCACATAATATGTAGGCCTAGGCAGCGCAGCTCAGCGTCGAATGGACAATGCCTTTCAATTTGTAAGAATGTAAAAACTTCGACCGTGCAACATCACAGTAACTTAGTTGCAATGTAACAGCCAGATCACAAAACAACGTATATCAACAGCCTACGAACATGTTCACAAATTAGTCTAAACCTCGTTGTGCATTAGCCTGCACAGCGATTTCAATAAATTAGGTGAAGAATGTATCGAAGTATTTTCTTAATCCAGCCCTGCTTCACTGTTCACTTTTCTTGTCTACATGCGCGTGTTAACAATCGGTTTACAATCAAAGTAGTTCCTGGCAATCGCGCCATAACCCTGACGCTTTGTTGTTGGGGCGTGCACAAAGAGTTTCTATCCAATCAATTCCCTTTCCCAATCTTGACAGCGTGTGTGTGGGCCAATTCGTTTTGCATGGCCAGTGCACCGGGTGGGTGGAGATTTGTCTTATGGACCAATGGAACGGTCTAAAATATATAGACTCCGCACACCCGGGGCACCGTGCCATGCAACACGAACTCGCCCAATGTTTGGTGTGTATATAAAACGGCATGTTACTAGCTGCTCACTCAGAGTGATTTTATCACGTAGAATAACATACCGGGAACGCAACCGTATGTGTGGGTATAAAGTTGAGTTTTTTCTTATACAAGGTTGAGAAAGACAGTTCAAGACATTGGATCACGTCAATACTGCGGTCATTCATCCGTTGACAGCCTTCGTGGACCACTGCTCTGTTCTACATCTTGGATTTTCCCTCACACTTTTAGAAGTGAAATTCTTTTTAGTTTTGAACTTGGGTCATTGCTGAAAAAGAACAGGTACTTGCGTTGATGCGTAGGCCTACTTTTTGCTGACACCGTCATTTGTTGACCAATATCCTGAGACTGTTTTTAAACAATTGGTAAGCTCACTTTCCTACGACTTTATGTCTACAAAAATGGAGCAGCCTTTTTATCATGACGACTCTTTTCTCTCGGCTTACGGCCACTCTGATGTTGCATTTCACGACTACAAACTCCTAAAGCAGAATATGAATATGAATTTGACAGAGCCATATCGCAACCTCAAGTCTGACTTGTACCAAGCAGCGCACCAGGACGTCGGGTCACTGAAGCTTGCTTCCCCCGAGCTCGAAAGGCTTATCATCCAAAACAGTAACGGTATAATTACTACTCCAACCCCAGGCCAGTACTTCTACAACCGGAGCATCACCGATGAGCAGGAGGGCTTTGCGGAGGGCTTCGTGAAAGCCCTGGACCAGCTCCACAAGATAAACCATATGCCCATGGCCCCGCCCAACGTCTCTATTGGAGCCAGTGGTGTGACGACCTGTTCGGCGGCGGCCTCTAGTGTCTTCGGCTCCTCCCTGCAGCCGGAGCCTCCAATCTACACAACACTGAACGCTTATAGCCCAAACACTAACCTCTCTTCTGCTTCCAGTTACCCCAGTACCACCATAAACTACCTACCGCCGCAACACCAGCAGAGCCATCACCAACAGACCTCGACGCACGCGTCACACCACTTTCAGTACTCTCTACCTGGAGCTGGGGTCCATCCACAGCGCCTTGTGGCTTTCAAAGAAGAACCACAAACCGTCCCTGATCTACACAGCAGCGACGGTTCCCCGCCAATGTCCCCAATCGACATGGAAAACCAAGAGATAATCAAGGCCGAGCGGAAGAGGCTTAGAAACCGACTAGCAGCAACCAAATGCCGGCGCCGTAAACTGGAGCGCATCTCCCGACTGGAGGACAAGGTGAAAGTTCTGAAGTCGGATAACGCTGGGCTCTCCAACACCGCGACTGTGCTTCGTGAACAAGTCGCCCAGCTCAAACAGAAAGTCCGGACACATGTAAGCAGCGGCTGTCAGCTGATGTTGACGAGCAAAATGGAGGCATTTTAAATGGAGAGGCGAGGGCATTACGCAGAGAAATTCATGATTTAGAAGTGACAACACTGGCGGAATGTTCTACATGAACAGCACTGGAATATGCCCTATACCGGCAGGCTATTGTTGGTAATGACAATAGGGCTGCAGGCTGTGTAGGCTACACTCATTTCTGGTAAAAGACTGACAGAAATGGTACTTCCGGATGCTGGACACCGCGCAAGGGACCATATAACCCAAATACATGACAACAGGAACATCATCCAGACTGAACAGAGACACTGACACTCAGAGTGACTAGAAAAACAAACCCAGAGACCACTTGATAGGCTTGTTTGATTAGGTATCAAATGGAAATATGTTATTGTATTGTTTGTAATTTTGCATATCGTCATGCAATGTTGCATTCATCAAATGTGTAAGTTATTTTGTTTGACAGGTTGATCCTGACAAATTAATATGATGTCATATGTTTACAATGTATTTTTTATTTGTGCGATGTATATTTAAGTAAAGTCTCTCTTTCAAAACGATTTTGGCTTCATGTTTGTCTATTGGTGTCATTATGCCATCCATTCATGGTGTTTGATCAACATGAGTATGATTGCTATATGCACAGAGGATTTTACACATTTACTGAAGTCTAGTGTTATCCCTATGTAGGCCTAAACGACAACTTCAAAAGCGTGTGAAATAAATAGCTAGTTTTCATTGAAGACAGGTTTATAATTTCTGGCTACTTTACAGTGATAGATCCTATGCAATCGATGCCACTAGACTACATTCAGCGCCTTCACGTCCAGAACGTCAGCGCGTTACCTTTCCTTTACGCACAGCGTGTCCATATAGGGACATTTCTGGTAGAGATTACGTCACTGAGAGCGAAGCTTTCTGGGAACCCCCGCCTACCTTACAAATTGGTTTCATTCCACTTCATCTAACACTTCGTATCAATAAGATGAAGGTTTGGCTCACAACGGAATTTCCAATATTATTGAAACTAAGCTGGCGCATAGGGTAATAAATAATTAAACGTAGAACTGAGATAAGGAGCATGAAAAGGAAACAAACTTTGACCAGATATGGACTTGGCACAGTCATAATTTCACAAGGGTTATCAATAGACTACAGATAAAATTCAGTCAGAATACCAGACACTAACATTTCTTGACTATTTACAGTATATTAATTTTTCATATGGCATGAAGTGGCCTACCACTAGACAGAAATATTCAGTCATCCCATATTCAAGGTGTCTGTCCACAGTCCATAAATTCTCTGGTTGGATAATCTATTTGTATAAAGATTTATGCCCAATGGCCACCAGCTCATTCTGGGCACATTGTTTCCCATGATGCCCAGCCAGGGTAACTAAACATGGTGGTTGCATACACACCACAGTTAAGACCGATTTGGGTCTTATCATATTTGAATGAGTGCACATGGAAGGAAGTGACAGTGGCCTTTGGAATGCTGGGGGTGTTTAAAGATGCCACACCGCTTGGCAGAGCAGTAGGAGCGAGTGGGCATCTGGTGTGTGAGAGCATCTGTGTGTATGGATGGGTTGGGTTGGCATTGCCAAGGACAAGAACATTGTGGGGACATCAACAGAGAAATATGAGGCCCTGTTCTCTTCGAATTGAGGCAGGGATATGGGAAAAGTCCCAGTAAAGTCGAGTTAATTGAGGATTAGTCATCATACATTAACTTCTTATCCAAACAGTCTTTTAAATTCAAGCCCTTCAAAGTTGGCAACAGTCGCAACTCCTGTTGTGTTGCGGTCTTTGGCAGATAGAGGAGTTATTGAGTATGCACAAGCTGCTCTCAGGAAAACAGGAGGGGGAATTCTGTCCTGTTAAGCTGTTAATGATATAGGCCACAGCAGCCAGCTAGGCAAACAACCCAGCCTGCTCTCCACAACCTTCAGCACACTTGAGAAGAAAATTCAATAAAACCACTTCAAAAGAATCGCTGAACGCTGGGGTTTTGACACACTTTCTAACCTCAGCTGTTTTGGAGAGAGGTTAAAACTTCTTCATATCTGACATAAGTAAATGTTCCATTGCCAGATGGAAACAATGTTATTTGGATACTTGATTTCCCAGATCCCACCAAGGGGGAAATACATACAAACATGGTGTTAACATGGCCTACACAATATGAACATATGCACACGCACAACCTGCCCATTTCAGCCAAACCGCTTCTCGCTACCTCAGCCAACAACCCACAGTGTCTGTGGGAACATCTGTGATGCAAGTGATGACGTATGAAGATCTGGGGTGGGTTTATTTTCCTCCCCCCTAGCCCCCTTCCACTCCTACAGGCCTCACTTTCTCGCTCCATCTCCCACACTTCTCTAGCATCATACATATTCCTCCCACCTCACCATGGCCATCTGAGCTTCTTTCAATAATTACATAACAAATTACCGAGACATTTAGGGCTACGTAGGACAATGCAGATTGAATGGGATTTTGCTATGTAAAGGCGACATGGGTCTTCAATAGGAGTCGTCTAATACACTACTACAGCCTTTTCCATCTATGTCAAACCTAGGGAGGTAATCCCATAATCTTTCAAAGACAGTCAATTTGTGATAAGTAGTAGTCTACATAATGTCTGGTTTCTCAGTCCCATGTGTCACCAGAGGAGTAAGTTAAGTTGTAATAGAATGGAGTTGGAGTGCAGTGTACACTGTGCAGCTCACCATTAATGACCTCTGGAGCACAGGGAACTGATTATAACCTCTTCTGAGACATGCAGGGCTCACTGTCACCCTGGAAGATACAAGAAGCAGTTCAGTCAAACAAGTGGGGTCATTCAAAACTAGAGAAAGTTTATAATATATTATAATATAAAACCTTTAAAAGGGCAACTACATTTCCTGATCTCGTTTTAGATTTGGATAATTAAGAAATGCTAGTGGCCAATACTGAACTCAAATGTGAGTTGATATCGGGGTGTGGTTTGATGTGGGTGTCTTGTGTGTGTGTGTTCGCAGGTAGGAAGAGTTAGCCAAATTGTTTTGCCAATTAGCTTCAACTGGCTGGTGTGCAACTGTGGCAAAATTGGTTTCACTTTGGATAGCCTATCTCCAGGGCAAATTGGGGACCGTCAATAAATTACACAACGTAAATTAGAATATTTTAATGTTGCACACCTTTTAGTTCTCATTATGCTTTACATTTTTGTATTTTAATTTCTACAATTTATATTGGTTTGAGGTTTTTAAGTCATTGAAATTTGGAGCTATTGGATTTTTAACATTTTGTCCCATGTACATTGTGTAATTTACCAATGGTCCCTAACTAGCCCCATAGGTACAGTATATCCAAAGACAACCCAAATTTAGCACAGGTATTATGATCGGGTCACATGCAGCTGCACTCCGAAATAATGATTACTTGTGTGCTGCCAGCTGTGGGCAGGTTTGAAACAAACCCAACCTTCATTTACATTTTGATGCAGTCATGACCACAAGTCTCACAAAACTCTGTTTTGGATGAGACTATGACCAAAATAATCCTATTTACACATTGTACTACATTTTGACAGTAGAATACATTTTTCTGACTCAATGCCACATAGGCTGTTTTCTGTTTTGTAAATGAGAAGTTGTTTTTTAGGGGCATTTGCTCTTTAAG
Organism: Coregonus clupeaformis; assembly: GCF_020615455.1. Taxonomy (NCBI): domain Eukaryota; kingdom Metazoa; phylum Chordata; class Actinopteri; order Salmoniformes; family Salmonidae; genus Coregonus; species Coregonus clupeaformis. Next base: position 25,117,597 of record NC_059198.1, read on the forward strand.
ACTAATCTGTATGTATTGTATAAATAAACAAAACCTATACAAAACCAATATGTTCCAGAAAAACAGGACATTGCTTGTTGAATGTGTGCATAGCACCATCTAGTGGTTAGTAACTAAAGCTTACTATTAACTCTATACCAGTGTTTATTTCATACTCCAATACAAAAGTACTGAATAAATCACGTGGTCCTCTGTAGCTCAGCTGGTAATGCACGGCGCTTGTAACGCCAAGGTAGTGGGTTTGATCCCCGGCACCACCCATACACAAAAAAATATATATATATGCATGCATGACTGTAAGTCTGCTAAATGGCATAGTATTAAACTATATTTTCTTTAAAAAGGCAAAAGCAACTTCCAAATGCCTCATCACAACAAAACTAGAGAACAATTTAGCTAGAAATTCTGTTTTTTTATTAACATTCCAGTTCATTAACAAAATGTTGGAATTGTAATCAAGCCCCATGATGGAATCAACATCAAGCCTAATACACAAATAATACATATTTTTCAAGAAATCTCACAAAACACAAAACACAGAATCAATGCGATCAGCAGACTCAGTCAGTGATCCAGCTAACAACAGTAAGTGCTCAGTTAGTACCCTGTATAAACGTAACACCTCTAAGGAGGTGAGGACAGATCAGTTCTGTTTGGAGAAAAACTCCTTGCTCTTCTGGACGTCTGGGACAATGGTGTCTGTTATGTGAATTATTTAACAAACTATTTCAGTGTCTCTGTGCGTCTCCCAAAATCAAGAAACGGACAGAGTTCCGGTCTGCATAGTCAGAGATATTTATTCATTGAGAATTCGGCCATCACAATTTCAGAGTCCATCTTTTATACTCATACGTCATACAAAAATCCCTCCCCTCTTTAGGCGGGCTGTAGTTTTCCACTTTAAAACTGCTCTCCTGACCATCAGTTCACACACACACACACACACACACACACACACACACACACACACACACACACACACACACACACACACACACACACACACACACACACACACACACACACACACACACACACACATGCATGCATTCCTTAGTTATCGCCGTCCTCACAATATCCTGCAAACTCCTTAAAAAGCCTAACAGTTTCTCTCCTCCCAAAATTGGGAGGCCCCTTTATCTTTGTTTCTCAGTTGTCTGTAGACAGCTCTCCTTGTCCTTTGTTGTCTGGTCTAACTCTTACTCACATTGCTAAATAGTAGCTCAATGTCATAGTCTTTACTGGTCCTACACTCACACATTCTAACACATTTCACACAGTTTCAGGGTGTAATAATTAGTCATTAATAATTAATCTATCAATCCACCCTTTGACTAAATATTACACACATACTCACAAAATATATGTTGTTATAAAAATGAATCACACACATTGAAGCATATAAGTTGATTTGCATATAAAAACATAAACAATTGTCTCATTCAATACAGGTTCATCAGGGTTACCCCATGATTAAAAGCGTAACGTTACTCTTTAGCAATAGTACCTAACCTGTTTACCCACTATCTGGAAACAACAGTCTAAGCCTATAGTGAAGAACATTTGCTTCATCACATCCTGCAACATCGGTTAACTAGTACATCATACTTAAAACAAGACTTTAATACACAAAAGATCATTACACATTTTTTTTATCTAGAGATTTATAGTTCTAGGAAAACATCCAGTCACAGTTCTTCGTCAGATTTTCACTGCAACCTTCACACATTAGAACTAAGAAAAGTTTCATCCAGTCTCAAACTATCTGAATAGTCGTCATCCTCCACCAAGCCTGGTGGGTCATTTTCTTCATTCGGTTGGTCGGAGTCCGGGATTGGGCTGTATCTCACCATCTGCTGTGATACTGCATCCTCCAACGCCTTGCTCACCAACCCTCGGACACAGGGAATAAGACAACATCCACAAAGAACAAGTATACCCATAGAAGCTATAGCTGCACCCAGAATAGTTACAACAATAGTTTTCCATTTACCAAACATGTTATCAAACCAACCATTTAGGGAGCTATCAATACCAGAGTTCTCGGCCAGTTCGTTCGCCAGCGTGGTGAGTCCCTGAAGAGCTTTGGTCACGGACCCGTCCGGTGCTGTATTGTTGGGGATGAAAGTACAGCACATAGATCCAAACAGAACACAAACTCCGCCCGCTCAGCCAAAAGCATATCTAAAGCTATTCTATTCTGCCATGCCATTAAGCTAGTTGCCGCTGTCTGCTCAGCCAATCCCTTTATTGCATCACGAGTGTGGTTTATAAATCTTTGCTGGTTGTAGTAAATATAATTTATCCAATCTACGTTTTTATTAATTGTTGACCACCAGAAAAGACTTGATTCAAACCCAGCTGCAATCTGATTCCTAGCTTTGAATTCTTCTGGAACCCCTCGAGGTACTCCTATCCCATCAATATATATCCTTTCATCAAAGGATCCCGGGAGGAGGTCCCGTTTTCTACGTGCCAACCCACCCTTTTCTGAAACGTTTGATTGTTTGATGAGAGTGAAGGGCATTACCAGTTGAACTAACGCACAGGTTCCCGTCCAATTCGTATGTAGGTGAGGCCACAATCTGTCATCACCACACAACCACCAGATGTCAGCACGGGCCTGGTTTTGGTTCCTAAAATCCTCTGGCTGCAACAAAGAGGAGAGATTAGTCATGGTCTCTTTAGTTGTGACATTCTCTGTGTGGGAGCAGGAGCTAAGATGCCCTACCCTGTATCCTATCTTATTAGTCCTAGAAAAACAATAATAAGAATCCCCTGAGACTTCAAACTGAGGTAACCTAGGTCGGGATGACTTTGTTATAGGGGGGATACAGATAGTGCAAGTTACTACAAGACTCCTTCACCACATTACCAGGTGGCTTGAACAATTTAATCATGCAGGATAAACCTGACGGAGAGTTAAAGCCCGTCAAGGGGAATGGAGTAGTTGTTAACCTTGGTTTGGCTGTCCCACAGTTGTAACACTCCTCTTTAGACATAGTTCTTGCCGTATACTGAATCCATTCCAACCACAGGTTAGGATCCCTATACCCAGTCTCCACCTGTACTATTTCCTTCAGGTCTATAGTTTGCACTATCTTCACCACAGCCCCGGTCTCCCTACCTCCCTCAGAGAGGTGTACTCTATAGGGTGCCCCAGTTGAAGAGAATATCTCACTTGTCAGGTCTGTAACATCTGCTGGGTTGATTACTACCCAGAAAGCCACTAATGGGTCTTCACAACATTTGCGGTCAAATCCTATGTACCACATTCCGTCATCCGTAGCCTTTACCTGTTTTAGCGTAATTCAGACTTTCAGACAGTACCTACCCTTATATGGGTTGCACTGCCATTTCTGGTAATTCCCTACTTTCACAATACTCCACCTGTCCTTAAACTGTGTATGGAGATTGACATATCCCCCCCTCTCGGTATGAGCAACTACATGGTCCCAGGATGTACATGGTGACATACATACAGTGGGGAGAACAAGTATTTGATACACTGCCGATTTTGCAGGTTTTCCTACTTACAAAGCATGAAGAGGTCTGTAATTTTTCTCTCAACTGTGAGAGACATAATCTAAAACAAAAATCCAGAAAATCACATTGTATGATTTTTAAGGAATTAACTTGCATTTTATTGCATGACATAAGTATTTTAATCACCTACCAACCAGTAAGAATTCCGGCTCTCACAGACCTGTTAGTTTTTCTTGTTCTCCACTCATTACCTATATTAACTGCACCTGTTTGAACTCGTTACCTGTATAAAAGACACCTGTCCACACACTCAATCAAACAGACTCCAACCTCTCCACAATGGCCAAGACCAGAGAGCTGTGTAAGGACATCAGGGATACAATTGTAGACCTGCTCAAGGCTTGGATGGGCTACAGGACAATAGGCAAGCAGCTTGGTGAGAAGGCAACAACTGTTGGCGCAATTATTAGAAAATGGAAGAAGTTCAAGATGACGGTCAATCACCCTCGGTCTGGGGCTCCATGCAAGATCTCACCTCGTGGGGCATCAATGATCATGAGGAAGGTGAGGGATCAGCCCAGAACTACACGGCAGGACCTGGTCAATGACCTGAAGAGAGCTGGGACCACAGTCACAAAGAAAACCATTAGTAACACACTACGCCGTCATGGATTAAAATCCTGCAGCGCACGCAAGGTCCCCCTGCTCAAGCCAGCGCATGTCCAGGCCCGTCTGAAGTTTGCCAATGACCATCTGGATGATCCAGAGGAGGAATGGGAGAAGGTCATGTGGTCTGATGAGACAAAAATAGAGCTTTTTGGTCTAAACTCCACTCGCTGTGTTTGGAGGAAGAAGAAGGATGAGTAGAACCCCAAGAACACCATCCCAACCGTGAAGCATGGAGGTGGAAACATCATTCTTTGGGGATGCTTTTCTGCAAAGGGGACAGGATGACTGCACCGTATTGAGGGGAGGATGGATGGGGCCATGTATCGCGAGATCTTGGCCAACAACCTCCTTCCCTCAGTAAGAGCATTGAAGATGGGTCGTGGCTGGGTCTTCCAGCATGACAACGACCCAAAACACACAGCCAGGGCAACTAAGGAGTGGCTCGGTAAGAAGCATCTCAAGGTCCTGGAGTGGCCTAGCCAGTCTCCAGACCTGAATCCAATTTAAAATCTTTGGAGGGAGCTGAAAGTCCGTATTGCCCAGCGACAGCCCCGAAACCTGAAGGATCTGGAGAAGGTCTGTATGGAGGAGTGGGCCAAAATCCCTTGTGCAGTGTGTGCAAACCTGGTCAAGACCTACAGGAAACGTATGATCTCTGTAATTGCAAACAAAGGTTTCTGTACCAAATATTAAGTTCTGCTTTTCTGATGTATCAAATACTTATGTCATGCAATAAAATGCAAATTGTGATTTTCTGGATTTTTGTTTTAGATTCCGTCTCTCACAGTTGAAGTGTACCTATGATAAAAATTACAGACCTCTACATGCTTTGTAAGTAGGAAAACCTGCAAAATCGGCAGTGTATCAAATACTAGTTCTCCCCACTGTATATATCTCCCATCCTTTACGATACTACCAGCCAGTAGTCCCCAACTCCCCAACTGGTCCGCAAAGACCTCAAAGGTGATGTCCTTTCCTACAGTCCCTAGTACTTCCCCTTTCCCTACGTCTAGCTGTCTCCTATGCCTGCGTAGACTGTGCTCTGGTATTATTTTATCAACTTGTGTTAGGTTAACTACTACTTCTGGCGGATCAGGAGGGTTTGAGTGTGTTAGGAATATGGCCCCCACAATCAGACAGCTACCTACCGTCAGGAGACCTGTGAATCCCCACCCTTGCCCTGAGAACATGTCAGACGCCAGAGGCCAACCCATTACTTTACCTTCTATTGAACTTACACAGGGATGATCAGACAGGGTAAGGGAATCTTCGTTAAGGAGCCAACCCCCGAGCCCTAGTGGTGATCGGTTCTTTCTCCTAACTCTGTGTTTGTTCGTCAGGTGTAGCTGGGTTTACCTTTTTACAGTGTGTGACATGCACCCAGGTGGATCTTTCCGCGATTCTTACAGCGAAGGCCGTCACCAACAGGACCTGATATGGACATTCCCAACGGGGCTGCTTCCAGTCTTTCTTCTTCAGGGATTGGATCCACACCCAGTCACCTGGTTGGATAGAGTGGGTTTCCTTCTCCTTTAGTTCTCCTGTGGGGCACAAAATCTTTAACATACGTGTTTGGTTAATGAACAATCTTCTCATGTGTTCTGCCGACGTGTCTTCTACTTCTATGTCTGCCTGTTCTGGCCCTGCCAACTGTGGCATTCTGTAAGGTCTTCCAAACACTTTCTCAAAGGTGGACAATCCATCCTTATCTGGCGTTATTCGGATAGTCATTAGTACGATTGGCAGACATTGTACCCAATTCCTTCCTGTGCTCATGTGAGTTTTTCATAATCTAGCCTTAATCGTCTGATTCATGCGTTCGATAAGTCCAGCCGATTTCGGGCTATATGAACAATGCTTCTTCATGTTTATTTGTAACCTCTGTCCAATATTATCTATTACTTGGTTAGAGAAATGGGATCCATTGTCAGAAAAAATAATTTCTGGGAGGCCGAACCTTGGTATCATATCCTGGCATAGTGCTTTTGCTACTGTTATAGCATCTGCCGAGGAGGTAGGGAAAGCCTCTACCCATTTAGTGTATTTGTCTATTATAGTCAAACACCACTTCTTTCCTTCACTCCTGGTCAGCTCTATAAAGTCAATTTCTAATTGTTGAAAGGGGTACTTAGCCGGAGGGTACTCACCCAGAGGTGCCCTTTGTCTGCCCTGGTGATTACTTTGAGCACAGATAACACATCTTGAACAAAAGTTTTTTAAATAATTTGTAATCCCATATGCAACAAAGTGTTGTCTAATCTGCTTCTTGGCAAGGGTTCAGTAGTTTCTTGGCAAGGGTTCAGCAGCTAGAACCTCGTTCTCTGTCACTACAGCATAACCAGTTGCATTCGTGCCATCAGGATTCTTCCTAGAAGATCCATCAACAAACATTGTTACTTCACAACATGGTATAGCTAAGTCTGTTAAGTCAGGCCTGGGTAGTACCATTTTTTCAGTTTCTTCAATACAGTTATGGGGACTACCATCATTCACAACTGGAACTAATGTTGCAGGATTCAGCGTTGTACATTGTTCAATAGTTAGATTTGGCATGTTCAGCAATATTATCATACAAGATAGGTGTCGTGCTGGTGACATGTACGCCATCTTGTGTTCCAATAGCAGAATTGACACTGCATGTGGAACTTTTAAGGTTAGATCATGGTATAGTACAATTGAAGCTGAATCCTGCACTGCATTAGCAGCTGCCACAACTGATTGCAAACAGACAGGCATTGCCTGAGCCACCTCATCAAGTCTTGAAGAAAAATATGCTACCGGTTTATTTTTGTCCCCATGTTTTTGTGTCAGTACTGATGTCATATATCCCTCTCTACAATCCACAGTTTGAGTGAATGGTCTGTCATATCTAGGAAACGCCAGCACCGTTGAAGAGGTCAATAATTGCTTAATTTCCTCAAATTGCAAATCAGCCTCGTTATTCCAGATTATTTTATCATGTGCTGCCATAGCTTTTCCATAGATAAGATCACTAAATTTTCCAGTGTGTAATGCATAATGGGGAATCCATGCTCGACAGTAATTTATCATTCCCAAAAAGCTCATAATTTGTTTTTTATTCAGAGGTTTAGGAGCTTCTAATATTGCTGTTTTTCTTGACGAGTTTAGGGTACTCCCATCCTGCGTTATCGTATGACCTGATATATTACCTCTTTCTGCCAGAGTTGTAGTTTCTTTTTACTGACCTTGTGCCCTTGTCCTGCCATAAAGGTTAACAACTGGAGAGTATCCTTTTTACACCCCTCCTCTGAGGGGTTTGCTACCAGTATATCATCGACGTATATCAACATTTGGCTCCCCTCTTGGGGTTCAAACATTCCCAGGTTATGTGTGATAGCCTGGGGAAAAATTTTAGGACTTTCCGAATAACCTTATGGAAGTCTCGAGAACGTGTATTTCTGACCTTTGAAGGTAAAGCCAAACCATCCTTGACTATCAGGATGTACAGGTATACTAAAGAAAGCATTAGCTATGTCTATCACACTAAAGTAAGAATGTTCTGGTTTCAATTGGTTCAATAGAGTGTGTGGGTCTGGAACACAGGGTGCTCTTGGAATTATGTTCTTAATTACCCCCTGTAGGTCCATTACCATTCGCCAATCATTGCTTGGAGCTGCCTTCTTTACTGGAAATACAGGTGAGTTACACTGTGCCTCATCTCCTGGGATTATCACTTCACCTTTGAGTAAATGGTCAATTGTGGGAGTAATCCCTATAATCAATCAATTTTATTTTATATAGCCCTTCTTGCATCAGCTAATATCTCGAAGTGCTGTACAGAAACCCAGCCTAAAACCCCAAACAGCTAGTAATGCAGGTGTAGAAGCACGGTGGCTAGGAAAAACTCCCTAGAAAGGCGAAAGCCTAGGAAGAAACCTAGAGAGGAACCAGGCTATGAGGGGTGGCCAGTCCTCTTCTGGCTGTGCCGGGTGGAGATTATAACAGAACCATGCCAAGATGTTCAAAAATGTTCATAAGTGACAAGCATGGTCAAATAATAATCAGGAATAAATCTCAGTTGGCTTTTCATAGCCGATCATTAAGAGTTGAAAACAGCAGGTCTGGGACAGGTAGGGGTTCCATAACCGCAGGCAGAACAGTTGAAACTGGAATAGCAGCAAGGCCAGGCGGACTGGGGACAGCAAGGAGTCACCACGGACGGTAGTCCCGACGTATGGTCCTAGGGCTCAGGTCTCTCAGTTGGCTTTTCATAGCCGATCATTAAAGAGTTGAAAACAGCAGGTCTGGGACAGGTAGGGGTTTCGTAGCCGCAGGCAGAACAGTTGAAACTGGAATAGCAGCAAGGCCAGGCGGACTGGGGACAGCAAGGTGTCATCATGCCCGGTAGTCCTGACGTATGGTCCTAGGGCTCAGGTTCTCAGAGAGAAAGAGAGAACGAGAGAATTAGAGAGAGCATACTTAAATTCACACAGGACACTGGATAAGACAGGAGAAGTACTCCAGGTATAACCAACTAACCCCAGCCCCCGACACATAAACTACTGCAGCATAAATACTGGAGGCTGAGACAGGAGCGGTCCGGAGACACTGTGGCCCCATCCGAAGAAACCCCGGACAGGGCCAAACAGGAAGGATATAACCCCACCCACTCCGCCAAAGCACAGCCCCGCACCACTAGAGGGATATCCCCAACCACCAACTTACAATCCTGAGACAAGGCCGAGTATAGCCCACAGAGGTCTCCACCACAGCACAAACCAAGGGGGGCGCCAACCCAGACAGGAAGATCACGTCAGTAACTCAACCCACTCAAGTGACGCACCCCTCCCAGGGACGGCATGAAAGAGCACCAGCAAGCCAGTGACTCAGCCCCTGCAACAGGGTTAGAGGCAGAGAACCCCAGTGGAGAGGGGAACCGGCCCGGCAGAGACAGCAAGGGCTGTTCGTTGCTCCAGCCTTTCCGTTCACCTTCACACTCCTGGGCCAGACTACACTCAATCATATGACCTACTGAAGAGATAAGTCTTCAGTAAAGACTTAAAGGTTGAGACCGAGTCTGCGTCTCTCACATGGGTAGGCAGACTGTTCCATAAAAATGGAGATCTATAGAGAGAAAGCCCTGCCTCCCGCTGTTTGCTTAGAAATTCTAGGGACAATTAGGAGGCCTGCGTCTTGTGACCGTAGCGTACGTATTGGTATGTACGGCAGGACCAACTCGGAAAGATAGGTAGGAGCAAGCCCATGTAGCGCTTTATAGGTTAACAGTAAAACCTTGAAATCAGCCCTTGCCTTAACAGGAAGCCAGTGTAGGGAAGCTAGCACTGGAGTAATATGATCAAATTTCTTGGTTCTAGTCAGGATTCTAGCAGCCGTATTTAGCACTAACTGAAGTTTATTTAGTGCTTTATCCGGGTAGCCGGAAAATAGAGCATTGCAGTAGTCTAACCTAGAAGTAACAAATGCATGGATTAATTTTTCTGCATCATTTTTGGACAGAAAATTTCTGATTTTTGCAATGTTACGTAGATGGAAAAGAATGCTGCTTTTTAGTTAGCTTTGCAACAGTATCAAAAAGAAATTTTGGATTGTTCTTATTTTCCTCAATTAAGTTGGAAAAGTAGGATGATCGAGCAGCAGTGAGGGCTCTTCGGTACTGCACGGTACTGTCTTTCCAAGCTAGTCGGAAGACTTCCAGTTTGGTGTGGCGCCATTTCCGTTCCAATTTCCTGGAAGCTTGCTTCAAAGCTCGGGTATTTTCTGTATACCAGGGAGCTAGTTTCTTATGACAAATGTTTTTCGTTTTTAGGGGGTGCAACTGCATCTAGGGTATTGCGCAAGGTTAAATTGAGTTCCTCAGTTAAGTGGTTAACTGATTTTTGTCCTCTGACGTCCTTGGGTAGGCAGAAGGAGTCTGGAAGGGCATCAATGAATTTTTGTGTTGTTTGAGAATTTATAGCACGACTTTTGATGCTCCTTGGTTGGGGTCTGAGCAGATTATTTGTTGCGATTGCAAATGTAATAAAATGGTGGTCCGATAGTCCAGGATTTTGTGGAAAAACATTAAGATCTACAACATTTATTCCATGGGACAAAACTAGGTCCAGAGTATGACTGTGGCAGTGAGTAGGTCCAGAGACATGTTGGACAAAACCCACTGAGTCGATAATGGCTCCGAAAGACTTTTGGAGTGGGTCTGTGGACTTCTCCATGTGAATATTAAAATCACCAAAAATTAGAATATGATCTGCTATGACTACAAGGTCTGATAGGAATTCAGGAAACTCAGAGAGGAACGCTGTATATGGCCCAGGAGGCCTGTAAACAGTAGCTATAAAAGTGATTGAGTAGGCTGCATAGATTTCATGACTAGAAGCTCAAAAGATGAAAACGCCATTTTTTTTTTGTAAATTGAAATTTGCTATCGTAAATGTTAGCAACACCTCCGCCTTTGCGGGATGCACGGGGAATATGGTCACTAGTGTAACCAGGAGGTGAGGCCTCATTTAACACAGCAAATTCATCAGGCTTAAGCCATGTTTCAGTCAGGCCAATCACATCGAGATTATGATCAGTGATTAGTTCATTGACTATGACTGCCTTTGAAGTGAGGGATCTAACATTAAGTAACCCTATTTTGAGATGTGAGGTATCACGATCTCTTTCAATAATGGCAGGAATGGAGGAGGTCTTTATCCTAATAAGATTGCTAGGGTGAACACCGCCATGTTTAGTTTTGCCCAACCTAGGTCGAGGCACAGACACAGTCTCAATGGGTATGGCTGAGCTGACTACACTGACTGTGCTATTGGCAGACTCCACTAAGCTGGCAGGTTGGCTAACAGGTTTCATTGGATATTGTTTTTGGTATGGCCTATGGTTTGACCGCGGAACCACCTGGACTGGAGTTACTCCCTTAATTAACCCCACATCGGCTGGTCCCTTAGACCACAACTCTAGAGGTACAATCTCAAGGTCTCTTTCTTGTTCCTCTGTGAGGAAAATGTCTGGTCATCAATTATCACATCCTATGTCTAGGTGCACAGCGGGTGTGCAACCTGCTCTCCAATTCAACTTCCTACGATATCGGCCGGTTGATTGGCTATGTTGGTCCCCATTAGGAGCAGTCTGCCAGTCTTTAACATACTTTGCCTGTGTCACTCATTTCCCCAGATCTAACCACTCCTCTTGAGCTTCCTTTGCCAAGGAGACATGAGGGCTCAATCTCTCTCTATAGAATTTCTGACTCTGTGGCCCCAATTCGACTTCTGCCGCTGCATGGGTGTCATCATAATGAAACCATTTCAAGCCTATTGTCCTTTCTGTGGTTTTAAACAGAGCTTTCTCATATTCTTTACTAGGGCCAGAGTGTGTATTATACCACAGAGTACAATGTAAGTCATCCTCGGTCATTTTAGGTGAGTCAGGTACTAGGGTTTTAGTCAAGTCTACTAAGGTCTTTGGTATGTCTGAGTTACCTCCCCTCAACAGGTCCTGGCTATACCAATAACATGGTTCCCCTTCACCACTTACAACCATATTATCCTTTACCACATGAGCCTGCATTCCCCTCACTGTCGTTCTTACTTCTATGTTTAACTGCGTCATCGCATCTCTTCCCAATAGATTAACAGGACATTGTACTGAAATCAGTACAGGCAAACTTAGGAAGGCAATCTTTAACTGTTGGTGATACGGACCCTCTGGTGCCCCTGGTCCTGGATCTATTAGCCTACTGTTTGCATTGAACACATCTCTCAGTCTCTCTAGGTATTGACTAATAGTCTCACTGTCTCCCTGCTTACACTCATGGACTTTGGAGAAGTCGGAATGTCTGTGATAATATTCTCTCAGATTATCACAGAGTTGTGCCAATTTATTTCCATAAGCCCCTCCTTCTGCCCACTCTAGGACCGGCGCATTCCCATCCCCGGGAACCCAGTGGAACCCAGTTTCCCCTCACTGCCGCCCAGTCCTTTAACACTATCTGTCTGACTGCCCTCTCTAGTTCCCCTGTATTCAGCTTAAAGCTGGCGGTCAGCCCTTCCATATCTCTTCTGAACTGGTGTACCCCCGTCTTAGGGTGGGGTATCCCTTCCACTGCTCTCACTACATCTCTCTGAGTCCATGCTCTGTATACTTGTAAGGTATCAGGCTGGTTGTCTTCTCCTGCTCTGGGGTTTGGCAGGGCTATTAAGGGATAGGATTGCTCCATTTTACCCTTACCACTGCCAGCCCCATCTGACTCATCATTCCCCTTTCTCTTGGCCTCAGCCCTGTGCCTCTCTAGCTTTTTCCTTTTCTCTTTCTCCCTTTTAGCCTCCTGTCTGACTTTCTCTGCCCTTGTCCTGTACTCCTCTACCTCTGGCTCTTCCTCACCTTGGTCTTCCCTTCCTCCTCCAGCCCCTTCTTCCTCATAGGGAGGTGGGGCCGGTGGGGGGGCGACATTATTCCCCTGCACTCTCCTTCTCCTCACTACGTACTCATCATCTGGATTTTCTCTCCATGACTGGTCTGCCAAGTTTGGATATAACCTTTCTGCCCTCTGCTCTGGGGGAGGCATGGAGACCTAAACCTTCACTTCTCTTTCACTCTCACTCACTTCTCGTTTCTTCCTGCCTTCTTCCCGCTTTCTAGCTTCTACTAGCCACACTCTGGCTGTTTCTAAGCCCTCTCTTTTCTGTTTCTTTAGATCAGTACCACAATTTACATGTATTTGTTTAATCATGGATTCCAGTTTAATTACATCAAGTCGCCCAGTAAAGCCATATTTCTTTCTCCAAATATGTCCATAATACACATTCTGTTTGTCTCGCATTTCCATGTATTTCTCGTCCCCAGTAAATTCTGGGACCTCTTGTGAGGATTTGCCTCCCATGGTTGGTACTGTTAAAAATCCCTTAGCCACCTCTTCTATATAACAAGTTATTCAAAACAGTTTCACACAACGATATGCAACTTTTCAGGGAAGTTAGGAACCAATATACACAAGCAGTTAGGAAAGCAAAGGCTAACTTTTTCAAACAGAAATTTGCATCCTGTAGCACTAACTCCAAAAAGTTTTGGGACACTGTAAAGTCCATGGAAAATAAGAGCACTTCCTCCCAGCTGCCCACTGCACTGAGGCTAGGAAACACTATCACCACCGATAAATCTACAATAATCGAGAATTTCAACAAGCATTTTGCTACGGCTGGCCATGCTTTCCACCTGGCTACCACTACCCCGGCCACCAGCTCTGCACCCTCCGCTGCAACTTGCCCATGCCCCCCCGCTTCTCCTTCACACAAATCCAGACAGCTGATGTTCTAAAAGAGCTGCAAAATCTGGACCCCCTACAAATCATCTGGGCTAGACAATCTGGACCCTTTCTTTCTAAAACTAGCCGCCGAAATTGTCGCAACCCCTATTACTAGCCTGTTCAACCTCTCTTTCGTAACGTCTGAGATCCCCAGAGATTGGAAAGCTGCCGCGGTCATCCCCCTCTTCAAAGGGGGTGACACTCTAGATCCAAACTGTTACAGACCCATATCCATCCTGCCCTGCCTTTCAAAAGTTTTTGAAAGCCAAGTCAACAAACAGATCACCGACCATTTCGAATCCCACCGTACCTTCTCCGCTATGCAATCCGGTTTCCGAGCTGGTCATGGGTGCACTTCAGCCACGCTCAAGGTCCTAAACGATATTATAACCGCGATCGATAATAGACAGTACTGTGCAGCCGTTTTCATTGACCTGGCCAAGGCTTTCGACTCTGTCAACCACCGCATTCTTATTGGCAGACTAAATAGCCTTGGTTTCTCAAATGACTGCCTCGCCTGGTTCACCAACTACTTCTCAGATAGAGTTCAATGTGTCAAATCGGAGGGCCTGTTGTCTGGACCTATGGCAGTCTCTATGGGGGTGCCACAGGGTTCAATTCTTGGGCCGACTCTTTTCTCTGTGTATATCAATGACGTCGCTCTTGCTGCTGGTGACTCTCAGATCCACCTCTACGCAGACGACACCATTTTGTATACATCTGGCCCTTCATTGGACACTGTGTTAACAAACCTCCAAACGAGCTTCAATTCCATACAACACTCCTTCAGTAGCCTCCAACTGCTCTTAAACACTAGTAAAACTAAATGCATGCTCTTCAACCGAACGCTGCTTGCACCCGCCCACCCGACTAGAATCACTACTCTCGACGGGTCTGACCTAGAGTATGTGGACAACTACAAATATCTAGGTGTCTGGTTAGACTGTAAACTCTCCTTCCAGACTCACATTAAGAATCTCCAATCCAAAGTTAAATCTAGAATCGGTTTCCTATTTCGCAACAAAGCCTCCTTCACTCATGCTGCCAAACATGCCCTCGTAAAACTGACTATCCTACCGATCCTTGACTTCGGCGATGTCATTTACAAAATAGCCTCCAACACTCTACTCAGCAAATTGGATGTAGTCTATCACAGTGCCATCCGTTTTGTCTCCAAAGCCCCATATAATACCCACCACTGTGACCTGTACGCTCTTGTTGGCTGGTCCTCACTACATATTCGTCGCCAAACCCACTGGCTCCAGGCCATCTATAAATCACTGCTAGGCAAATCCCCGCCTTATCTTAGCTCATTGGTCACCATAGCAACACCCACCCGTAGTCTGCGCTCCAGCGGGTATATCTCACTGGTCATCCCCAAAGCCAACACCTCCTTTGGCCGCAATTCCTTCCAGTTCTCTGCTGCCAATGACTGGAACAAATTGCAAAAATCTCTGAAGCTGGAGACTCTTATCTCCCTCACTAACTTTAAGCATCAGTTGTCAGAGCACCTTACCGATCACTGCACCTGTACACAGCCCATCTGAAATTAGCCCGCCCAACTACCTCATCCCTATATTGTTATTTATTTTGCTCATTTGTACCCCAGTATCTCTATTTGCACATCATCTCTTGCACATCTATCATTCCAGTGTTAATACTAATTGTAATTATTTTGCACTATAGCCTATTTTATTGCCTTACCTCCATAACTTGCTAAATTTGCACACACTGTATATTATATGTATTTCTGTTGTATTTTTGACTTTGTTTTGTTTTACCCCATATGTAACTCTGTGTTGTTGTTTTTATCGCACTGCTTTGCTTTATCTTGGCCAGGTCGCAGTTGTAAATGAGAACTTGTTCTCAACTGGTTTACCTGGTTAAATAAAGGTGAAATAAAAATAAAAAAACAATTGGGATCACCCCTTCCTGTATAGGTACTAGTCCCCCAGAATTATTACATTTACATTTTACATTTTAGTCATTTAGCAGACGCTCTTATCCAGAGCGACTTACAGTTAGTGAGTGCATACATTTTCATACTGGCCCCCCGTGGGAAACGAACCCACAACACTGGCGTTGCAAGCGCCATGCTCTACCAACTGAGCTACAGGGGACGAAATACCCTTTCTTGCAAAAAAATAAAGCCGATTTGATTTAGACTTTGTACAATTTCATAAAGTGTTTTATTCTAGTTTACCATGGAGTCAAAAAGCAACTATAGCTCTAGTCCATGCCCCGAGACTCGCTTGGGCTTGTTTGCTACAGAACTGTCCGTTCAAGGCTAAGGCTTGCTCAAAGTCCGCCTGTCTGCTCACCAGCCCCGAAAACCCCGAACCGAAGATCGAGATCAGATTGGAAATGTTCGAAGTGTCCAAGTGTTCCGAATTTGCATAGGAACAGTCCTCGAATTTCGCTATTTTACACGGCGTAAAATCCGATACCTCCTCAATATCATATATATACTATTCAAAGTCAACCTTGCGTTTCTTGGCTGGGTACTGTGCGCCCTGGCAGCACTGTTGGAGAGACGCGCAGCAGTCCTGGTGAAGGTACCCATTCTCCACAGTAGTCACTACGTGCGTGTCCAAATCGAGCACCGTCGTTTTGTTGCAGTGTAAATTGTTGTTCACCGGGGAAAAGTCGCAATTCGATACAGGGTCATCCTCGGCACAACAGCTCTGGTAGAACGAGGGCTCGGTCTCCTTGCAGACCTCGTCGCTTTGGCGAGAGAGAGGCGAGGAGCAGGCGGAGGGGGTTTGCATATGCGCTGAATGCACTGCTGCTAGGTGGCTCACTGGCAGCAGCGCGCAGCACAGACTCGCCGGCTCGCTCACCCCGCCGTTGCCGCAGCAGTCCCCACTCTGCTCCTCACAGTCCTCGGCCAAATCCAGTGGGTTTAACTCCTGGATCTCGTTGCAGACGGTCATCACCTCTTCGTACTGCTGCATTCTGTAAATCTCCGCGTACTTCTCGTTCATGTAGACCTGCCAGGACACCAGGAGATTTTTGTGCAGCTTGATGCCTCCTCTCTGCGTCCTGGAGTTGTGGAACTTCCGTAAGGAAATGGAGATTAGACTTTGTGCATCCTCTGCACACTCCATCGTGTTGATCATGATGGTGATATAGTCGTTTCCCGCTCCTCTCCGACGCAGAAAAGCGACTTTCTCTCAGTGGAAGTCACGATATTTCGTTTGGGGGCGAAGGCTAAATCAGCTCTGTGGTGAAACATTGAACACGGCTGTCCGCTTCCCTCTGTACGCGAGCAAGCAATCATCAATTATCTCCTACTCTACGGAGGAATTCATCCCCACAATGTAATCTTGATAATTCCCGACAGTTTCATACAACAGGAATGGGTTCTCCCTCCTCTAGCCACCTCTTCTATATAACAAGTTAGTTAAAACAGTTTCACACCACACCTGGAATCACCCCTTCCTGTATAGGTACTAGTCCCCCAGAATTATCTCCTACTCTACGGAGGAATTTATCCCCACAATGTAATCTTGATAATTCCTGACAGTCTCATACAACAGGAATGGGTTCTCCCTCTTCTCTATACAACCACCTGGAATTATTCATGGATGTGACTTTTGAGCAAATATTAGGTCTCACACGTATACAACCTTACATGATTTTTGGTTAACACTATCGGTAACCCAGAGTTTGTAAGGCTCCAGTTTCATGAAACGGATAGAGTTACGGCAAAATCTACAGTTGTTTGTGACTTTTGACTTTACTAATATTCTATTTCTCACACATGCTATTTTAATTCCTTCTGGTGTACTTTTTGTATTTGTTTAACCCAGATTATTTGTTGACTGTTCTATAATCTCTTTCAGGTTACATCCCTTAGGTGTACTTTTAATAGTTCCTTCTATTTCAACACCGGGTAGATTCTTTTGGTAATGGCCTATTACCGTGAATCGTTACGGACCCACCAACATTTCACTTAAAATGGCTACGCATTGATCAATTTGCTACTTTAAATTATGACGTTACCCTCAGTCAATATTTTAGCAAGTTCTCAAATCAATTTCACCAAGTAATGAATAAAGACTACTGACCTTATCCTTGCAGCCGAGATTCGATGTAGGTTTGGATTCCGTCACCGTCTCTGTCATTAATCAAGTGACCTCTGGCCTGTCTTAACCCTTAATGTCAAAGGGCAGGACTTTCTATTTACGAATGTATCATTCGCTCGTCAACGGTTTTCAGAGTTACCTGGAATGACAGAGGCAGGTATTGGATTCCGGCTCTCGAAGGACCAAGCTGTTATGTTAATTATTTAACAAACTATTTCAGTGTCTCTGTGCGTCTCCCAAAATCAAGAAATGGACAGAGTCCCGGTCTGCATAGTCAGAGATATTTATTCATTGAGAATTCTGCCATCACAATTTCAGAGTCCATCTTTTATATTCATACGTCATACAAAAATCCCTCCCCTCTTTAGGCGGGCTGTAGTTTTCCACTTTAAAACTGCTCTCCTGACCATCAGTTCACACACACACACACATATACACACACACACACACACATGCATTCCTTAGTTATCGCCGTCCTCACAATATCCTGCATACTCCTTAAAAAGCCTAACAGTTTCTCTCCTCCCTAAATTGGGAGGCCCCTTTATCTTGGTTTCTCAGTTGTCTGTAGACAGCTCTCCTTGTCCTTTGTTGTCTGGTCTAACTCTTACTCACATTGCTAAATAGTAGCTCAATGTCATAGTCTTTACTGGTCCTACACTCACACATTCTAACACATTTCACACAGTTTCAGGGTGTAATAATTAGTCATTAATAATTAATCTATCAGTGTCGCTCCCTGGTCTCCATCTAACTGGGCACACTGTAGAGAGAAACAACAAGTCACACATCTGCCCTGCGATCAAACAGTGTATATCAAACACATTTGCTCACTAAATGCACTGTATATTCTAATACAAATGGGAACTGAGCTGAAGACTAAAATGTAAATGTAAATGTATATTGGTGCCTAACAATATGAGTCTCCTGTCATGTCCTGAGATGTCAGCACTTCCTACTCTAAATCCCCAACCTGCTCTCTGTCCCCTCCTCCTCTCACCCTCTCCAAACTTGTCAGTGTGCTGGAAGGCCTGCACCAGGCGCAGTGTCTCATCCACAGAGCACCCCACTGGCAGGTCGTTGATGGTGATCTGCCTTAGGATGCCGTTGTCATCAATCACAAACAGACCTCTGGACAGCAGGGAGGAAGGTTAGAACAGGTTTAGGGCTGAGCACTGTATAAAGGTCAGTAAATGGGTAGCTGTGAGTGAGAGAGCGAGAGAACAGGATTATAAGACTTGTCCCAGAGCTTGGTAACAGACCTGTAGGCTATGCCCTCATCCTCCTTCAGCACTCCATAGACCCTAGAGATGGCCTGGGTGAGGTCAGCCAGCAGAGGGATCTTCATGAGGCCCAGACCTCCCTGCTTCCTCTCTGTGTTGATCCTGCACCGGAGGGGGAGAGATATAATCACTATTACACACACAATAAATACAGGACTGTACGCAAATGCCTGCAGACAGACTGATTATTGATGACTTGAACAATGGCCGCTAAACATCTGCTGTGTATCTGGAGGTGCAAACCGACTCAGTCAGTCTTGCAAGGTCTTATCACAGCTACACAGGCTGACAGGAGAAGCTTAACTCTGGGCAGGATGGGGCTTCAGGACCCTATGCAGCCTAGCGCATTTACTTCCTGGATTCCTCTTCACAAACATGAAAATGATTACCTAACCATAGCCACACGATGGGGTATTAAGTTAGATATATGCAGCATGATGAAAAATAATTAAATAAAAACATAGATTATACAGAAGGACAGTAGAGGACAAGATTCTGGTTTGTTTTCCTATATCAGTATTTTCCATATATGACCCTAGTATAGCTCATGGTCTCACCAGGCAGGTGACTGAAGTGGGAGTCTGTAGAGGCTGCCAGGACCTCACAGCCACTCTCCTGAACTCCTCAGCATGTTCACTGAAGGCCACGATCTCAGTGGGGCACATAAAAGTGAAGTCCAGCGGATAGAAAACCAGTACCACATACTTCCCTTAGCGAGAAAAGAGAAATGGGATTTCAAAAGTACAGTGAGGGAAAAAAGTATTTGATCCCCTGCTGATTTTGTATGTTTGCCCACTGACAAAGACATGATCAGTCTATAATTTTAATGGTAGGTTTATTTGAACAGTGAGAGACAGAATAACAACAACAAAATCCAGAAGAACGCATGTCAAACATTTTATAAATTGATTTGCATTTTAATGAGGGAAATAAGTATTTGACCCCTCTGCAAAACATGACTTAGTACTTGGTGGCAAAACCCTTGTTGGCAATCATAGAGGTCAGACGTTTCTTGTAGTTGGCCACCAGGTTTGCACACATCTCAGGAGGGATTTTGTTCCACTCCTCTTTGCAGATCTTCTCCAAGTCATTAAGGTTTCAAGGCTGACGTTTGGCAACTCGAATCTTCAGCTCCCTCCACAGATTTTCTATGGGATTAAGGTCTGGAGACTGGCTAGGCCACTCCAGGACCTTAATGTGCTTCTTCTTGAGCCACTCCTTTGTTGCCTTGGCCGTGTGTTTTGGGTCATTGTCATGCTAGAATACCCATCCACGAACCATTTTCAATGCCCTGGCTGAGGGAAGGAGGTTCTCACCCAAGATATGACGGTACATGGCCCTGTCCATCGTCCCTTTGATGCGGTGAAGTTGTCCTGTCCCCTTAGCAGAAAAACACCCCCAAAGCATAATGTTTCCACCTCCATGTTTGACGGTGGGGATGGTGTTCTTGGGGTCATAGGCAGCATTCCTCCTCCTCCAAACACGGCGAGTTGAGTTGATGCCAAAGAGCTCCATTTTGGTCTCATCTGACCACAACACTTTCACCCAGGTCTCCTCTGAATCATTCAGATGTTCATTGGCAAACTTCAGACGGGCCTGTATATGTGCTTTCTTGAGCAGGGGGGACCTTGCGGGCGCTGCAGGATTTCAGTCCTTCACGGCGTAGTGTGTTACCAATTGTTTTCTTGGTGACTATGGTCCCAGCTGCCTTGAGATCATTGACAAGATCCTCCCGTGTAGTTCTGGGCTGATTCCTCACCGTTCTCATGATCATTGCAACTCCACGAGATGAGATCTTGCATGGAGCCCCAGGCCGAGGGAGATTGACAGTTCTTTTGTGTTTCTTCCATTTGCGAATAATCGCACCAACTGTTGTCACCTTCTCACCAAGCTGCTTGGCGATGGTCTTGTATCCCATTCCAGCCTTGTGTAGGTCTACAATATTGTCCCTGACATCCTTGGAGAGCTCTTTGATCTTGGCCATGGTGGAGAGTTTGGAATCTGATTGATTGATTGCTTCTGTGGACAGGTGTCTTTTATACAGGTAACAAACTGAGATTAGGAGCACTCCCTTTAAGAGTGTGCTCCTAATCTCAGCTCGTTACCTGTATAAAAAACACCTGGGAGCCAGAAATCTTTCTGATTGAGAGGGGGTCAAATACTTATTTCCCTCATTAAAATGCAAATCAATTTATAACATTTTTTACATGCGTTTTTCTGGATTTTTTTGTTGTTATTCTGTCTCTCACTGTTCAAATAAACCTACCATTAAAATTATAGACTGATCATTTCTTTGTCAGTGGGCAAACGTACAAAATCAGCAGGGGATCAAATACTTTTTTCCTTCACTGTATTGCTTACAGTTTATGGTAATTTGCCTAATAGTAAAAAATCTGCGTCCATGGCTTAACCTCAACACCATGGGATGTGTATAGATAAGCAGAGATTTAAGTCTGAGAAATGTTGAGTTTGAATGTATTATTTTGTTTGTGTGTAGTTGATTTCACACCAAAGCAAAGCCTCTCCATTCACCCAGTTCCACCATTACCTCTGTAGTAATCTTGGTTACCCAGAAGTAAACTTCTCGCAAAGTTGTCACTTCCCTTTTACACGTGAATCTGTCCATGAGAGATTACCTCTGTAGTCGGACAGCTTGACCTCTTTGAACTGTCTGTCCACTACGGCTGTAGGAGTGAACTCTGGGGCTGGCTGGCCAATGTTGGCGTTTCCGGCTGACATGATGAAAACTGCTCTCTGGTGGAAAAAGAGGCTGACGTGAATCAGAGTGGACAACCTTGGTTAGCAGCATGACAGGCCAATAGACTTAATATTTCAAGAAGGGTATTCATTGAGCTTAAAAGTAAAATTCATGTTTGAGTACTATAAGCCACACTGACCAAAACGAAAGTGTGTGGACTAAGAAAGCTGACATTTTGATTTCTTGAGACATGAAAACCTGTTGTTGAGAGTCAGGAATCTTTGACAACACTATTGTCTGCCTCAAAACACTTCTATGGTCTCTTTGTAAAGTTCTCATGCAGCAACCTCTCAATGAAGGACACCATAATATTTGCACGCAAGCTTGTTTTCAAATATTTACATTTACGTCATTTAGCAGACGCTCTTATCCAGAGCGACTTACAGTTAGTGCATACATTATTTATTTTTTCATACCCCCCGTGGGAATCGAACCCACAACCCTGGCCTTGCAAACACCATGCTCTATCAACTGAGCTACATCCCTGCCGGCCATTCCATCCCCTACCCTGGACGACGCTGGGCCAATTGCACGCCGCCCCATGGGTCTCCTGGTCGTGGCCGGCTACAACAGAGCCTGGATTCAAACCAGGATCTCTAGTGGCACAGCTAGCACTGCGATGCAGTGCCTTAGACCACTGCGCCACTCAGGAGAATAAGTACCCCTTGCTGCGAACATAAGACAGTTCACTGAACTCACTGCTCCAAAGGGGAACTCTAAGCTGCAGACAATGACCTTGAGAAAAATGTACTTAGAACTTGATATAACACAGGGATATTATAATCATATTGTAGTGTATGAAGAATTATGACTTTGCTAATGTTTTCAAGTGGAACCTGAGAGGATGTTTATTCAGTGTTAGGGGGAGTAGTTTTGTGGTGACACACCATAGAATAGGAAGTCTGTTAGGTGTCCTCCTGGGATTGGTCTGTAGGGAACACCCATATCAGATTACATAGCATATATACCACAGTTGGGAGAAAGGAAGACAGAATAATCATATTAGAGATGGGGCGATTATTCTCCGGGTATCTGCAGGTATCTGTAAATCGACACTGTAACCCTTTGTTATGAATAAACCTTATGATGAAAATACAGCGTCAGCGGGTCCTCCTTGTCATCACAGCATAATTAGCAACGTTTACTCGACACTACAAAATGGCGGCGAGGATTTGGAAGGTATTGCGTTTTTTCTCAGCGTTTCATTCATGGGCGCCGAGCTGACTCTAGCTCCAGAGGCAGATAAGGGTGAGTTTTGCTCACAACTTTGGGCTCTGGTCAGTTCGTGTGTCTGTGTGTGTGCGTTGAAAGAATGCACCGTTAAAGAACTTGCGTGTGTGCGTTGCTGATGTGCTGTGAGATAGGAGTCCGTTCTAAATTTGTTTGCGCTGGTAAACAACGCAAAAAGGGGGGAGTGTCTATAGGGATATTTTGCTTGAATGAAGTTCAAGAAGAATAGATTGAGAGGAATAAGGCCTAGGAATATGTGTGTAACTTAGAACCGCTGTGAATCTATGGTAGCCCTCTTAAGGAGGCGATCATTATGATGGGCCAAAAAATCCTATAACACGTTAGGTGAAGTAGGTAAGTCCAGGGGACTTGAGGCTGTGGTATATTTTGATTGTATGTTACCGCTCAGCTTGTGGTTGATCGAATCATTTGTTTGATGTGACCGCTCATTAGATTTCCGGCGGGACCTCGTGGTAGCAGAAATTTAGGAACAAAGGAATTTTACGACACGGCGGAGGTTGAAATGATACATGCTACATGCTAATTGCTAAAATGATACATGCTACATGCTAATTTTTACCTTGGGGGTCCATTGAAATGGATCGAGCCTCCAAAATTGTCTTTAGAATAGTGTGAGCCCTGTTAAGTGTTTTTGTTTGTCTATGAGGGGTAAAAGAGAGGAAATACAGCGGGACTGTTAACTTTCTGTTGCCTAGCTTGGAGAGAGCTGGGAGAGAGCTCCTTCCACTGTGAAATCGTAGTGATGTTTGGACTGCGCATGCATGTGATTTTATGACTCTAGAGTGACGTAGGGGTAAATATGCCACTCCTCTGCTACACTGTGCTGCGGGGAGACGCAGACGAACGAAGGAACAAAGAGAAGGGAACATTTAGAGGCTAATGGTGTATTCTGGTTGTTACATCGGCTGTTTGACGATGAAACTGTTTTCTTGAGACCTATTGAATTGATAAATGAGAGAGAGATGTTGACGGATAAAAAAATAATTTAATAAATAAATAAAATAAAAAATGTTATTGAGCTATTTATATTATTCCTGAGTTAATTCGTAGCGCGAATGTGACTAGAGGAATATTGAATGGTTGAAATAATTCAGTGACTGCATAAACGACTAAATTCTTGTCTGTTTCTTTGTTCTTTTGTGATATGAGAGACATAAGAGGAACGAGGAGAGAGAGAGAGAGAGCGGAAGTGCTGACGTGTACATCATGCGACAGGGTGTGATGCGACAGAGTCTGCTGCGACAGGATCAAGTAAAAAAAATTAAGGCTAGTACTGTTTTATTTACAAAAACCTACCTTCCCATAAAGGATATGTTGTGTGCCTAGCTTAATTGATGTTATGACAATTTCACAGGGACTTGGCAAAAGACTGATCAATTGATGGAATTGCATTTTGGAGTTTTTGTGCATGAGTGGGTTTGATTAGAGTTGTGTGGGGGAATCAAGTACTGACATTATTCTGTAAAATTAGGGTAATTGGATGCTTATTAAGCAATGGGTTTATGAGTATTGTAGTGTTGTAGGATTAGAAGTCTTTATTTTTTGGATTGCTCTGAAGTTGACTACTTTCATTGAATTTCCTGATTGGATGTGGTAAGATTGCCATTAATCACTAAAAATAAAAAATAGAAAGAGAGAAAAAAAATAGGGAGGAAACTATAGGCTATATAGTCTAAAATAATGAAATAATTTACAATAAAGGAATATAAAATAGTTGTTACAAGGGGGGAAAATGACATCAGAACTATGAAAGTAATTACACCTGTTGATATAGTTGAAAATAGTAAACATTGCAATACTATTAACTAAAGGTTATCTGGAAAAGGGAATAAAAGTTGGCCTGACATTGAACAAACATAGCTAGTAGAGGGAATTTTAACACTGAGGTCATCAACATTTACATTTTACATTTTAGTCATTTAGCAGACGCTCTTATCCAGAGCGACTTACAGTTAGTGAATACATATTTTTTTTATACTGGCCCCCCGTGGGAATCGAACCCACAACCCTGGCATTGCAAACGCCATGCTCTATCAACTGAGCTACATCCCTGCCGGCCATTCCCTCCCCTACCCTGGACGACGCTGGGCCAATTGTGCGCCGCCCATGAGCCTCCCGGTCGCGGCCGGCTGCGACAGAGCCTGGATTCGAACATGATGAAAGTGATTGAATAATAGAGAGAGGATAAGCAGAAACGACCATAAAGATAAAAGAAAACTCCAAAAGGATGAAAATGAGATGTCTGGAAGAGAAGAATGAGGTTCGGAAAGATGAAGACAAAGATGAAGACTTGGAGATTAAAGGTGCTTCATATTCAAGAGGATTTTATTCTACAATGATTAGTAAAGAAGAAATAGAAAGAGATATAGACTGAAGTGTATTATGCCTGGATAAGGGGAATAATTTAGAAGAGACAAAGAGAACTGGAACAACAACTACAGAAGAGAAGAGAAAAAAAAACTGCTGAGAAAAGGATCCCAAGAATTGGAGGAGAAGAATACATTGAGGAAAGGAAAGAGAGCACAAGTAAGAAGATGATGGAAGGTGATCATTCGAGGACAGAACTTAGAATATAAGCTTTTGAAGAATACCGATATGTCAACAACAAGAAAGAACAGGACCAAGAAACTCTCAGAAAACTTGATGAAATACAACTGGGGGAGAAGAAGAAGGAGAAGAAAAGCTTTGGTTATGAAGAATCAGTGTGCACCAAATCAACAATCACTGCCATAGCTTCAACTGAACAAGGTCAAATGCAATTGTACCAGCCACAACTAGTGGTATAAGTTGTTTCATATCCATAGATCGTTTCTGGAAACACAAGAGGGAATTTCAGAGGAAGATACAGGAGCAAGTGAAGATCATCTGGAGGACAGGTGAACCCTTAAAGGAGCAAGGATTCTAGGAGTGCCTAGAAGATCCGAAGGGGGGTGTCAGCTGGTAGCACCAATTAGGGAAAAATATCTAACAATTGAAGTGAAAACAAAGGACTATGAGAAGTGATAGTGGAAAAGCTTTTATCTGTGTTCAGCCTGAAGAGGTTACACATCTCACTATGTAAAATTAACTAATTAGGATAGGGATTCGAGAGAGTAAAACAGCTGATTACTCTTAAAGGAACCAATTGAGCTCTGCTATAAAAATCAAGAGAATTAAAATACCCATACTGGTATCAGAACATATACCTATTGCATTGTTGGGAAGAGATTTCAAACTAGGCTAAAAGATGCTCAATCGTTTGCCAAGTCTGTGTGTAAAGAAATCATAAGCAGGTGGGGACTTCCCGATCACATATTGAAAAATTAGAGGGAAAGGAATTTGTGAATAAATCAGTGAAATGGGTTTTTAAAAGTTAGGAGAAAAGTCAGATTTAAAAAAAAAAGTTAGGAAAACTAGGGTTGAAGGAACTCTAGGACAGTAAGCTAAGTTTCAATGTTAGTAGTAAGAGAGAGAGAACAGTGGTGAAGGGAAATTTAGAGTTAAGTGGGAAGATAGATATGGTAGGAGTTTAGATCTGTTAGGAGCAGATGCATTGA
The DNA here is from genome assembly GCF_020615455.1 of Coregonus clupeaformis. Classification (NCBI taxonomy): domain Eukaryota; kingdom Metazoa; phylum Chordata; class Actinopteri; order Salmoniformes; family Salmonidae; genus Coregonus; species Coregonus clupeaformis. The sequence goes on from NC_059198.1 coordinate 25,143,948, forward strand.
GAAAGTATGCGTTGCTGAATGATAAGAGAAGATTGAGGGTGATTGAGTATCTATATTTACAATTCCCAGCAGGAAGATCAAGGTAATTGTAAGTGTATTTTTTATAATGAAAAGTTTGAAAGTGAGGGATTAGAGTTAGGACTGAGAGTGAATGTAGTGACACTAGTGGTGATAGATGGAAATACAAGTAAAGAGTTCAAAGCTTAGGGGAAAATGGATGAATCGACAATGACATCAACACTTTAGTATATTATAACAACAGTGAGAAGCAATTTAACTATTTCAACATTGACAGTTATTAAAGCCATAAATATATCACATTTGATTACAAGGGAGCCAATCGCTTCAGCACCAATTTTAGAGGAAAAGACTGTTATTAGGGTTAGGATGGGTGATAAAGCTCATTTCCTTGTAGATGTGAGAGAAGGAATGTGTAGAGGTGAGATTCCTCTCATGTGGAGAGAAGTTTTGAATGATAATGTGACTATGGGGGATTTTAGAGATATTTAGGGGTTTGTGGTGAGAGTATATATTCTTACATATGGATGGAAAGGATATTGTTAGAAGTTGAAGCTTCCATATGAGGTTTTTAAAATTAAAAGAGGGGAAGCAAAGGGAAAGAGATAAATCTGATTCTGAAAGAGAGAAGTTTCATAGTCTGGGAAGCCTATCATTGGAGGATAAGTCTAAGAGAGAAGTGGGGACTTTTTCCATGGTATGGTGTAAAATTGGGAAGATAACATAGATAATATTACCTATAATTTGAAGGGTTTTGCAAATGAAACGATAAGAGGGTTTAACCTTCTGTGAAGACTCAAAGGAGTATTGATAGATAGATATCAATTTTGAATATCAGATAATTTTTCAATGGTTTCAATATTAGTGTGATTTTAGTATTTTGTTATGAATCAAAGGGGGGAATAGAATGTGATTCATTTAGATTCATTTTATATATCATTTTTATATTCTTAGTTGATATTGATGTTTTAATTTGAATGTGTTGTTTTGCAAAAGATACTGTTTGGTCTTTTATTTTCTTCCAGAAGCATTTGGGGGAATATGTAGAGATTGAAATACTCAAACAAGGACAATATGAAGGGACAATATGAAAGGAGAATATGAAGGGACTGGAGGAAATGGAACAAGGAAGGTGTGGAAAGGTTCCGATTCCATCATCGAAGATGCATTGGAAGTCGACACTGCTGAGGAGATGAAGTGTAGTGGACTACATTCCAGTGTCTGCAATGATATATAGACATATTTGCATGTGGAATACATAATTTGTGTCATATTCTTTCTGTATTAGGTATAAATTTTTGTAGAATGATATTTGCTGTTATTAGATACATGTGGGAATCTCAGATGTTTTTGTTTATTTCGTGAATGATTAGGGATATGGAGTCTAGGCAGGGATAGAGAGAATCCACAGTAGGGTCCGATGGGTCGACCAGCCTGAGTGTGGACATTTTGGATAGTATTTTGTTTGCTGAGGCTTTCATGTGTATTTAGTTGCATCATAGTTTCAAATGCATTGATAAAGATTTATGAATTGATCTGGAGTACTTAAGTGGTTGCCTGGGGCAGAGGGGCCGTGAGAGAATTTTACTGTCTTGATTGATGGATGGATATTTGGAAAGAAGGCTGCCAGACAGGTTTTTCGCTCTCACACTCCATAGAGATTTGTTCATATTTCATAGAAATGTATTCACACTCCATAAAGATTTGTTCATATTTCATAGAAAGGTATTTACACTCCAGAGAAAAGTGTTTTGGGTTTATTGTTTAAAATACTCAAGAGAAATTGTTACTTGTCATAATCCTATTCTTTTTGGTTTCGAGACTTAATGTGTCTCGAAGGGGGGAATATGTAGTGTATGAAGAATTATGACTTTGCTAATGTTTTCAAGTGGAACCTGAGAGGATGTTTATTCAGTGTTAGAGGGAGTAGTTTTGTGGTGACACACCATAGAATAGGAAGTCTGTTAGGTGTCCTCCTGGGATTGGTCTGTAGGGAACACCCATATCAGATTACATAGCATATATACCACAGTTGGGAGAAAGGAAGACAGAATAATCATATTAGAGATGGGGCGATTATTCTCCGGGTATCTGCAGGTATCTGTAAATCGACGCTGTAACCCTTTGTTATGAATAAACCTTATGATGAAAATACAGCGTCAGCGGGTCCTCCTTGTCATCACAGCATAATTAGCAACGTTTACTCGACACTACAATATCCTATTGTATTATTTTTTACACATACCACATTTTTATAATTGTTACTTTAGGCTTTAAATAGATCATCTCAGACCTGTGGGCAGAGGATTTCCCCCCACATGACACAGCAAGAAAGTAGTACAGGAGAATCAAACACAGAATACTAATTGTTCTGATTACCAAATAAAACCAGAAATCTGTCTCAGAAATCTTTTTCATTAAACATGAACTTCAGATAAGAGTTTGGTAGAGTTAAAGCTAGTATTAAACATTCAAGGAAACAGTCACATTTGGTTAAACTGTTCTTCTATCAATCTACTACATTCCAAACATTGTAAGATAAAATGTGTAGTCTACAATAGCCTAATAAAAGAACACTGCAGTGCACACACAGCCATCAACCAAACTAACATACGCTGTCTGATCTATTGCACTCTCTATACACTGTAGCATACTCTATCTAGTCTGTCAGCAGTTTGATAGTGTCAGTCTGACTGTCAGTAGAGTGTAGAGGAGGTACATATGTTATAGCCCTTGGTACTTTCTCAAGTCACAGCCACACAAATAAGAAGAAATAGTACAGGTGTTTGAGTTTGTGTCAAAGAAAGTGCACAATCAAGTGGCAACAGATAGACTAGGCCCTAACTGCTGCGGACATAGTAAAAAAGATGATCAACAGTTGACCAGTAACTAAAAGCTGATGAGGTGATGAGATGCAAATCCCGCGAGAATAGGCCTTCTCAGCTTTCTGGAAGTGAAGAATTTGATTGACGTCATTAATCGCGGAAAAGGTATATCACAGTTTCTAAAACAAGAGACGCAACATCGCGAGACTTCCAGGAAAATTACCATGCAGACTAGGCCGGGTTTGAGAAGCCAATGAGAGAACTGAAAAGTTATTCCTTAGTTGTTAATTTTCTAAATCTAAAGCCACAACCTAGATTTGAGTCAGTGTCTTAAGTAGTTTAACATATTATTACCTAAACCTCGTGAAAGTAACAAACTGATGTCACGGGTGCTGTAGGTGGGTGTGGTGCAGGAATCAAGCGCAGGACGCAGAAACTAAGTCCAAAAGACTTTAGTGAAATATTCACTTAGTACACGAGCTCAACAAGCCCGGAGGCGAAATAAAGGCGCACACAGGCGTCAAACAAAAGGCGCACTAACATGTGCGAAAAACCCTCTCCAAAACAACGGAGGGAAACACGTAGCACAGAACACCAAACAGAAGCGCAATCACACACAACACCTGACACACACAACGAGAACTAATTAGGACACTAATGAACACTAACTGGAAACAGGTGTACAACATCAAGACAAAACCAAACGAACATGAAACATACAACGGTGGCAGCTAGTACTCCGGGGACGACGACCGCCGAAGCCTGCCCGAGCAAGGAGGAGGAGCAGCCTCGGCCGAAACCGTGACAGTACCCCCCCCTTGACGCGCGGCTCCAGCCGTGCGCCGACCCCGGTGACGACCAGGAGGATGCGGAGCAGGGCGCGCGGGATGCCCCCGGTGGAACTCCGACAGGAGAGACGGGTCTAGGATGTCCCTCCGCGGCACCCAGCACCGTTCCTCCGGGCCGTACCCCTCCCACTCCACGAGATACTGGAGACCCCCCATCCGACGTCTCGAGTCCAAGATGGACCGAACGGTGTACGCCGGAGCCGCCTCGATGTCCAGTGGGGGCGGAGGAGTCTCTCCTATCTCACCTTCCTGGAGTGGACCAGCTACCACCGGCCTGAGAAGAGACACATGGAACGAGGGGTTAATATTCTTATATTCAATAGGCAGATGTAACCTATAACACACCTCGTTCAGTCTTCTCAGGACTTTAAAAGGCCCCCACAAACCGCCGACCCAGCTTCCGGCAGGGCAGGCGGAGGGGCAGGTTTCTGGTCGAGAGCCAGACTCGATCTCCAGGTGCGTACACCGGCCCCTCACTGCGGTGGAGATCGGCGCTCGCCTTGTGTCGACGGATGGCCCGCTGCAGATGGACGTGTGCAGCGTTCCACGTCTCCTCCGAGCGCCTCACCCAATCATCCACCGCAGGGGCCTCGATCTGGCTCTGCTGCCAAGGTGCCAGAACCGGCTGGTAACCTAACACACATTGGAAGGGGGTTAGGTTGGTAGAGGAGTGGCGGAGAGAGTTTTGGGCCATCTCCGCCCAGGGAATATACCGAGCCCACTCCTCCGGCCGGTCCTGGCAATACAACCTCAGAAACCTACCCACATCCTGGTTGACTCGTTCTACCTGCCCATTGCTCTCCGGGTGGTACCCCGAGGTAAGGCTCACCGAGACCCCCAAACGCTCCATGAACGCTCTCCAGACTCGGGAGGTAAACTGGGGGCCTCGATCAGACACTATATCCTCGGGTACCCCGTAATGCCGGAAGACGTGGGTAAATAGTGCCTCTGCGGTCTGTAGGGCAGTAGGAAGACCCGACATAGGGAGAAGACGACAGGCCTTAGAGAACCGGTCCACAACGACCAGGATGGTGGTATTCCCCTGCGAGGGGGGAAGGTCTGTCACAAAATCCACTGAGAGGTGGGACCAGGGTCGTTGTGGAACGGGCAGGGGTTGTAACTTACCCCTGGGCAAGTGTCTGGGCGCCTTACACTGGGCGCACACCGAGCAGGAGGGGACATAAACCCTCACATCCCTAGCTAACGTGGGCCACCAGTACTTAGTGCTAAGACAATGCACTGTCCGGCCAATACCCGGATGTCCAGAGGAGGGTGACGTGTGAGCCCAGTAAATGAGTCGATCCCGAACCTCGAGCGGAACGTACTTCCGACCCACAGGACACTGTGGAGGGCTAGGGTCGGCACGCAACGCCCGCTCGATTTCAGCATCGACCTCCCACACAACCGGTGCCACTAGACAAGACGCCGGTAGTATGGGAGTAGGCTCAACGGACCTCTCCTCCGTGTCATACCGCCGGGACAGCGCATCTGCCTTACCGTTCTGGGACCCAGGGATGTACGTGATTTTAAATACGAACCTGGCGAGAAACATACTCCATCGAGCCTGGCGAGGGTTCAGTCTCCTCGCTGCCCGGATGTACTCCAGGTTCCGATGGTCAGTCAAAATGAGGAAAGGGTGTTGAACCCCCTCAAGCCAATGCCTCCACACCTTAAGGGCCTCAAGCCAATGCCTCCACACCTTAAGGGTGTGCAGCTAACAGCTCCCTGTCCCCGACGTCATAATTTCGCTCCGCCGGGCTGAGCTTTTTAGAGTAAAAAGCACAGGGGCGGAGTTTAGGTGGCGTGCCGGACCGTTGAGAGAGTACAGCCCCTATACCGGCCTCAGACGCGTCCACCTCGACCTGAAAGGGTAAGGCGGGATCCGGATGCGCCAGCACCGGAGCCGACGTAAACAGGTCCTTCAGTCTCCCAAAAGCCCTGTCCGCCTCAGCTGACCACTGCAGGCGCACCGGACCCCCTTTCAGAAGGGACATGATGGGAGCTGCCACCTGTCCAAAACCCTGGATAAACCTCCGGTAGTAATTCGCAAAGCCCAAGAACTGCTGCACCTATTTGACAGTGGTTGGGGTTTGCCAATTACGCACGGCTGACACACGGTCCACCTCCATTTTCACCCCTGACGCGGACAACCAATAACCCAAAAAGGAGACCGACTCCTGGAAAAACAGACATTTCTCTGCCTTGACATACAGGTCGTGCGCCAACAGCCTCCTCAATACACGACGCACCAGGGCTACATGCTCGGCTCGGGTAGACGAGTACACTAGAATGTCTTCAATGTACACGACCACCCCTTGCCCCTGCATATCCCGGAAAATCTCATCCACGAAGGATTGGAAGACTGACGGAGCATTCATCAACCCGTATGGCATGACGAGATACTCGTAATGACCCGAGGTGGTACTAAACGCTGTTTTCCATTCGTCGCCCTCCCTAATGCGCACCAAGTTATACGCGCTCCTGAGATCCAGTTTTGTGAAAAACCGCGCTCCGTGCAATGACTCCGTATTTCACAGTAATCTGATTGAGACCACGGTAATCAATGCACGGGCGCAACCCTCCATCTTTTTTCCTCGGCCGAAACCGTGACAACTGACACGTTTTCATTTTCGTCCAAAACAACTTTATATCCAAGGAGTGCCTTTGATTTGACGACATGAACATTCTCAGTTCGGCGCGAGACGACCGTTAGACCCGATGACGTGTTTCTGCGCATGAGCTTAGCTAGCAAATGTCGCCATGACATCGCCTACAAGCGTGATCGGGATTACTATTGGAGAAGCAGTTTCTGCCTGTCTTCATACTGTAGGCTACTGTCTTTTTGAGGGATATGCCGCATTCACATCCTAATCGGAACTAGGAAACTCTGACATTTCCGACATGTTGATTCGTTGAACGCAGCACGTGTGTAACTACAACTACACTGAACAAAAATATAATGCAACATTTAAAGTGTTGGTCCCATGTTTCATGAGCTGAAATAAAAAATCCCAGAAATGTTCCATATGCACAAACAGCTTATTTCTCTAAAATGTTGTGCACACATTTGTTTACATCACTGTTAGTGAGCATTTCTCCTTTGCCAAGATCAGATGAGAAGTATTTATGTTTGTAATAAAGCCCTTTTGTGGAGAAAAATTCATTCTGATTGGCTGGGCCTGGCTCCCCAGTGGGTGGGCCTGGCTGCCAAGTGGGTGGGCCTTCCAAGGTCCACCCATGGCTGCCCAGTAATGTGAAATCCATAGGTTAGGTCCTAATGAATGTATTTCAATTGATTTTAACTCAGTAAAATCTTTGAAATTGCTGCATGTTGTGTTTCTATTTTTGTTCAGTATAGTTAGCATTTTGGAATGTCCGAGTTCCGACTAGCAAGTGAACATGGCATTACATGTACAACTATAGACGGTTTTTCAGTACACTACACACTGACGTCAGGCACGGATGCGCTACCATCAAGGATTCAGAAAGACTGCCATCCGATTTGCCCCCATTTAACATAGACTACATTATTTACATAATTATTACTTCTAAACAAAAACACTTTTTTGGGGTTCTTATACGATTAGGATGATGTTTTGATTATTATTTGAACAGTCGCTAGGATTATATTTTGTTGTCATCTTTGCAAAATACCTATTTTGGACGCAGCGATTGTTAGCTAGAATGGTAACAGTCATTGACATAGGCTGTAGCAAAAGCTAGCAAAAGAGTCATTTTAATGGTTGAAGATGTTTTGAAGGGTGTTTTCACACTTGGTCCCTTTCAACCAATTTTGGGGAACTCAGTGCGGTTCGCTTATTTTTTTGTGCAGTGTGAACTCAGACCCCTCAAAAGAGACCCCGAAGCGAACCGAACTCTGCTTAAATTCTGCAGTCCGGTTCCCCTTTTTTAGGACAATGTGAACACAAAACTCCCCAGGTTCGCTTGTCATTATTCCCGCACCACACACTAGACTACTGCACCACGGTATCGCCTGCCATAACCAATCACATTGATGCCACAAAAGACAGAAGATGATGATGTGCAGGTTCGCGGAAAAAAGCATAGTTTTTGGATATTGATTAGCGATGGTCAAGGATGCACAGAAATTCCAAAATATGTGTGTTTTTAGTTCAGATTATTTGTTTGCAATATACTATGTGATCTATAGGCTAAGGGAGCTTAATAAGCCGTTTATTCGATTGTGGGATTTGAATATTGTGAGAAGACAACAACATTGGTGAGAAACACAACATAGGGTACAAAATCAATTCTAGGTCTTAAATGCATACTTCGGGATTTTGGCAGACTCAAATGAACTCGTGGACACCATTTTTATGCCTCTGTGTCCAGTATGAAGGAAGTTAAGAGGTAGTTTCGCGAGCCAATGCTAACTAGCGTAAGCGCAATAACTGGAAGTCTGTGGGTATCTGCTAACATGCAATAACCTATATTGGGTGTACAATTTTCAATTACAGCATTATTTAATCTGCATTTATTATTCTGCTATTTATTCTGTTACCAATAATATTAACATGTTAATAGTGTCTTTTAACTTTTAGGTCAGACACTTCAAAACCTTATTCCATATTATTTATTTTTTGACTGTCTATGTGTTCAATGTGTTTCTATGGGCTATAGTAGTAAAGGCCAAATTCAATATACAATTCTAAATCAAATATCAAATAGCTAAATGATCCATGGTATCAGCGGCTTAGACCTTTAAGAAATAAAGCATAGCCAGTCCTAATGATTTTCAACAATGATTTGACAAGCACTGTATTCTACTGCTGGAGTTCAATGACACTGCCCCCTAACAATATTTTTAATAAAGCGCACAGGGAAAAAGACAGGCCTGTCAGAGCCTACAGACCCACTGTATAAAATTATATAGAGCTACAGATAACTGCCAAAATAAAGGAAACACCACCGACATAAAGTGTCTTAATAGGGCTTTGGGTCACCGTGAGCCAGAACAGCTTTAATGCACCTTGGCAAAGATTCTACAAGTGTCTGGAACTCTAGTGGAGGGATGCGACACCATTCTTCCATGATAAATTTTTTGTTGATGGTGGTGGAAAATGCTGGCTCAGGCATCACTCCATAATCTCCCATAAGTGTTCAATTGGGTTGAGATCTGTTGACTGTGACGGCCATGGGATATGGTTTACATCGTTTTCATGCTCATCAAACCATTCAGTGAACACTCGTGCCCTGTGGATGGGGGCATTGTCATCCTATAGGGGAATAGCTATGGTAGCCAAAATAATGGCCTGCCCAGAATTTTTGATGGGATGTTAAATGCTTAATTAACTCAGGAACCACACCTGTGTGGAAGTACCTGCTTTCAATATACTTTGAATCCCTCATTTACTCAAGTGTTTCCATTATTTTGGCAGTTGCCTGTACATTCTGTTTATAATATCCCCATAATGTACTGTACATGGGCAGAAACATTATCTATCAACCTTAGGAATTATACAGAAGAAGGGCGGGATGGAGAGAATTCAAGAGGGTGGAGCAGGCTGTGTTTTGCTGTCTATCCTTTAGGCAGGAAAATGTCAAGTACTACTTTGTGTGTGTGTGTGTGTGTGTGTGTGTGTGTGTGTGTGTGTGTGTGTGTGTGTGTGTGTGTGTGTGTGTGTGTGTGTGTGTGTGCGTGCAGGAGTCTAATACAAATAATACAATAAAGTTGTGCGTCATTATAGCTATAGTCATATCAATAATACCACACACACGCATGCACGCACGTATGCATGCACACACACACACACATACACACAGTGTGGTCTCATACTACTAATTTGAGTGGGACATTATTATTTTAAAAACAACTATATTGAAGGCTTTAACTTCTGGTGTTGCGTCTTTGTAATTTTAACATTACATATACAGTTGAAGTTGGAAGTTTACATACACCTTAACCAAATACATTTAAACTCAGTTTTTCACAATTCCTGACATTTAATCCTAGAAAAAATTCCCTGTTTTAGGTCAGTTAGGATCACCACTTTATTTTAAGAATGTAAAATGTCAGAATAATAGTAGAGAGAATTATTTATTTCAGCTTTTATTTCTTTCATCACATTCCCAGTGGGTCAGAAGTTTACATACACTCAATTAGTATTTGGTAGCATTGCCTTTAAATTGTTTAACTTGGGTCAAACATTTCGGGTAGCCTTCCACAAGCTTCCCACAATAAGTTGGGTGAATTTTGGCCCATTCCTCCTGACAGAGCTGGTGTAACTGAGTCAGGTTTGTAGGCCTCCTTGGCAAATGTTCTATAGGATTGAGGTCAGGGCTTTGTGATGGCCACTCCAATACCTTGACATTGTTGTCCTTAAGCCATTTTGCCACAACTTTGGAAGTATGCTTGGGGTCATTGTCCATTTGGAAGACCCATTTGCGACCAAGCTTTAAATTCCTGACTGATGTCTTGAGATGTTGCTTCAATATATCCACATCATTTTCCTTCCTCATGATGCCATCTATTTTGTGAAGTGCACCAGTCCCTCCTGCAGCAAAGCACCCCCACAGCATGATGCTGCCACCCCCGTGCTTCACGGTTGGGATGGTGTTCTTTGGCTTGCAAGCAGCCCCCTTTTTCCTCCAAACATAACGATGGTCATTATGGCCAAACAGTTCTATTTTTGTTTCATCAGACCAGAGGACATTTCTCCAAAAAGTACGATCTTTGTCCCCATGTGCAGTTGCAAACCGTAGTCTGGCTTTTTTATGGCGGTTTTGGAGCAATGGCTTCTTCCTTGCTGAGCGACCTTTCAGGTTATGTCGATATAGGACTAGTTTTACTGTGGATATAGATACTTTTGTACCTGTTTCCTTCAGCATCTTCACAAGGTCCTTTGCTGTTGATCTGGGATTGATTTGCACTTTTCGCACCAAAGTACGTTCATCTCTAGGAGACAGAACGTGTCTCCTTCCTGAGCGGCTGCGTGGTCCCATGGTGTTTATACTTGCGTACTATTATTTGTACAGATGAACGTGGTACCTTCAGGCGTTTGGAAATTGCTCCCAAGGATGAACCAGACTTGTGGAGGTCTACAATTTCTTTTTCTGAGGTCTTGGCTGATTTCTTTTGAGATTTCCCATGATGTCAAGCAAAGAGGCACTGAGTTTGAAGGTAGGCCTTGAAATAAATCCACAGGTACACCTCCAATTGACTCAAATTATGTCAATTGGCCTATCAGAAGCTTCTAAAGCCATGACATCATTTTCTGGAATTTTCCAAGCTGTTTAAAGGCAACTTAGTGAATGTAAACGTCTGACCCACTGGAATTGTGATACAGTGAATTATAAGTGAAATAATCTGTCTGTGAACAATTGTTGGAAAAATTACTTGTGTCATGCACAAAGTAGATGTCCTAACCGACTTGCCAAAACTATAGTTTGTTAACAAGACATTTGTGGAGTGGTTGAAAAACGAGTTTTAATGACTCCAACCTAAGTGTATGTAAACTTCCGACTTCAACTGTACTATATTTATTCACTCCCATAATCAAACTGTCAAGCTGTCTGCCAGATTGAGCTGGGCTGGTGAGAACATCAGAGGTGGACTGACCCTGCGGCCATGTTGGGTGATGACATCATCCCTGGAATACACAGTGTTCTTATCCTGAGGTGACAGGTCAAACGGTTGGACAGTGCTGCATATGGAGAACACAGAACATATATTTGCTATGTCTTTTGATCTGGCAACAGCTCTAATAACGACATAATCGAAAATACCAAGGAATTATTTAGAAATCCAGTGTTTATTGAGGATGTCAAGAAACAAAAGAACACCAAATTGGTATTCTTGTCACACTCAGACAAACAGGTTCCCTTTTGGTCCTCCATTCTATAGACATTCTATAGAGTTTGGCTCTAATTCTACTTCACAGCATCTTGAATGACATTGCCTCAATAGAGTTTTGATGCATTATCAAACTAACACAAAAGCATTACTGGCATGAGTCATGTTTCTACATCAGCAGTCTAGGTCTGTCCTTTGCGCAGATTCTCTTTCTGAAATTCAAGACTTCCTCCAGCTATAAAGAATACTTCAGCATTTTTACAACTTGACTGACTCCTATGGTTGCAGGATGGCAACCACTCTAATGATGTTGCTGTGCACCACCATCACAAACACCCTACCTCCCTCCTCCACTATCAAACATTTAATGACAAGAAGATAGTAGTACATTACGTTATATCACAATAGTAAAATCTGCCAAGCATGTTGACAGTTGTACAGGTATGTCTACAAAAGTGTTTAGGATTGAGGAATAGAGGAATTTTGGATGCTTCAGTATTAATACTTAAATCTCCTTTATGCCTAGTCTGATGGCAAAGTTACACAATTGCAGTTTAGAAACTACCAGCTGCAGTCTACTGATGGGTAAACATAACTCTACAGTATGATATGCATTGAGCCAGCCCCAGGCACCTCACACGATGATAGATATTTTAATTTGTAGGCCTATTAATGTAGCTGCAAGACTACATATGTTTACATGACTGACAATTACATGTCAAACATTGATGGTGATCATGAATGGTGTCACCTGTTTTAGCAACTACTTTACTTTATTACATTTACGTTTACAGGGACAGTGCACATTAACATTACAACTGTATAAATGTGCCAGTTTTAGCTAGCCGGCTAATTTTCAACTGCTGTCCCTGGGCCAAGTACCATGTAACAACACACTGTAATACAGCATGATGTCATACACTTTGATGTTAGCTGCTGATTGTTTTGCCTTTCAGAATAATGTTACGGTCAATGTCACTATTCGTACATTATTTACACAGTGTTAAAGGCATGTCATGTCAGAATGGTTTATATGTCTGGTATTACTTCAAAACATGGAGCGTCTCTAAGCAACATTTGATTGATGGGTTATAATGGTGCGTAATGACAAGAGGTACAGTATGTGAGGTAAGGTTAGTTATAGGAGCAAGATATAACAACCCCAGCTGGGGGACAGTGCTACAGATTCAGAGATCAGATTCTGTCAGTTCTTCTACAGCCCACTCCCACTACCCTCCACATCATCCACCACGACCGAGCGTTTCCGCATCACAATGTTGTCGATGCTCCTCCGTGCCTGCGGGGGCAGTGTGGCAGGCTTGGTCTGGGGCTGCGTGTGGCAGGGGGCACGGTACTGAGGCAAGCCACTCTTGGTGGTGTCCAGCTCCTCTGGGTCTTCCTCCAGGGCCCTGAGGGCAGCGATCACCTCCCTGTCCGAGGGGCTGAGGGTCAGGCATCCACAGGGACGTCCACTATTACCATTGCTAATACCCTCACCCCCCTCTCGTTCCTCCTCCTCATCTTCCACCGTCATGAAGGAGTCCCCCCACAGGCTCTCACACAGGTCCCGGCCGTGCTGGTACATCTGTGATAGCAAAGAGAAAATCATTGGAGGTGTGGTTTGACATTAGATTCAAACTAAATATATTGGCACATTTGAGCCTTATCTTTTCTTTGTGTTGCAAATTATACCTCTCATTAAGGCACTCATTTTAATTGGGACTATTGATTATGTACCTTTTCAGGGCAATGCCAACCCTGAAAAAACAAAGCCTTTGCAGCAGCTGCCACTCCCACCCCTCTCTCACCCATCCATTAGTGGCCCTCATCATACAGAGAAAGGCTTTTAGAGACACGGGGGAGCAGCACACAAGGTCATGCTTCATCTCTCATCTAAAAGCTAGCTGATTAAGGGAAATACATTTGTTTTTCCCTTCACTTTAAACCAAATTCAGGTTTTAGGGCTAAAAAAAACATAATGAAGTCTAAGCCTACATTTTTCAGAAAAGCTTGAGATTGGAAAAGCTTATTAGTGGAATGGTAGTGACACTGTGGTTCTACACATTTACAGATGTAGGATCTGAATTTGATCACTGAGAATTTTCCTGCACCGCAGGAAATGCCGATTAGCTTTGTGATTTATATAAATTAACTGAAAACCCAATCTAACCCACGATTATATTAACAGTATTACACTTTTCATGTAGCCTATTTTTGGCCAGCTAATAGCTTAACCACAGCTCCAGCAACATTATGGACTAAACATTGAAATCCTGTTGCTGCATTATTATTTTGCTGTGTCAATATAGGTCAAATTAAGATCCTATATCTTTAAGCTCTGATTCTCTGGGGAGTGAGTCATCACCACTTTGTAAGAAGTGCAACCGTTACAACTCTTCTCTCCCCCTCTCTCCTCCCACCCACCTCTCCTCTCCCCCTCTCTCATCCTGTCAGTCTGAGGGATTAGGAGTGAGTGAGTCACTCAGAACATTTAGGAAGCACTGCTATATTGACTGTGTTAGAAGGACAAAGCTGTTGCTGTGCAGCAGAAAGCTACAAGCTGGTCTTATTACTAGCCTCCTCTCCTGGGCCGGCCATAGTCATGTGCCTAACCCTAACCTTACATTTGTTTTCATACATGTTTACAATATAGCCAATATTTTGACTTTGTCGTTGGCCGATCTAGCGGAAATCGCTCAGTTCTGCCTTAAGGAGAAGATTCATCCCAATAAACGTCAACCTGCTGTTAGCGCAACACAGGCTGTCAGTCTGTGTGCATGTTAGTGCAGAGTCACTTCCGACTTCAGACCCAGTCTTTGAGCGGAAAGCGTGAAGAGAGTGTTGGTTTCCTTATTGATGATGTAAATAAGTACATTGCTGTGGCCAGTGAGGCGATATAGAGGAGCCAGCAGAGCTTACATATGATGAGGGAGAAAGCCAGAGAAGAGCCTTGGAGAAGGGCCAGGGGGACGTTTTGATGGTCTGTACGTGTGTGTGCAGTATTGTATGTGCATGGACAAATGTTTTTGTGTGTGTCTAGCTTACGTGTGAATGCAGTATGTGCATGTGTGTGTGTGTGTGTGTGTGTGTGTGTGTGTAGCCTATATGTGATTGCAGTAGCCTACGTGTAAGTGTGTGTGTTTCCGTGTATTTATTTGGAGCCTGCCTGTGCTGTGTACAGTGGCCCTGAGGCAGACTGAAGCGTTGTCAGCTCGATTAGGGAGGACATGTGAATGGGTGAGGTGCAGTTGGCTTCCCAATTCCTTTGTCTGATGAGGAATCAAACTGAACATTCCAGTCTAACCTACAAACTGTCTACCTCAGACTATCTATGTTAAAACAATAGTTTTAACATAGAGTTTTGAACAGCTGAAGATCATTAAAAGAGTCGTCATTAAAATGTCTGAACACAAATGGCTTCCAACCTCATTTGAGTTCCAAAGTCAGTTGCTCTTTTGCAAAGGGTCAAACTAATGTGAGTTGATGTGAGTTGTTTTGTTCAAACATTCTGACTCATCCTTTTGGGGTCTTTTGGAGGTCTCTGTATAGCAGGACCCTCATTATATTCATAACAGCTTAACTTTAATTGAATAGCCTCACAATAATTCCGTTTTTATTTGGTCTATTTGTGGTTCCCACACAAACATACACACACTCCTGTCACCTCTCATCATCACATCTAGCCACTAATTGTGTGTGTGTGTGTGTGTGTGTGTGCGTGTGTGTATGAAAGAGGGGGCTGGTGGGAGGAGCTATAGGAGGACGGGCTCATTGTAATGGCTGGAATGGAATCAATGGAACAGAGTCAAACACGTTGTTTCCATGTGTTTGATGTGTTTTGTACCATTCCATTTATTCCAATCCAGCCATTACAATGAGCCAGTCCTCCTACATCTCCTCCCACAAGCCTCCTCTGGTGTACGTGCACGCTTGTGTGTGACTCTGGGAAGTTCACAGTTGGTCCCAGCTGTGCGCTAGCCCTGGGTCACTCTGCCTCTTTTTATATCCTCTTCTGTCCTGTGGAGCAGTACAGAGCAGAGCCCAGGGGCGGACTGGCCATCTGGCATTCTAGGCAAATGCCAGATAGGCTGGACCATTTTTAGAACAGTGGGCCTGTCTAACTTGGATTATTTGTGCAAAATGATCATTATCTGGCTAATAATGGCGGCCTCAAGGGAAGAAATGGGCCGATGTGAGGGCCTCGAATAAAAAAATGGGGCGGTGTGGGGGCATCAAGGGAAAAAAATGCCAGGTTTGTTAGAAATGCCAGGGACGATATCTGGTCCCAGTCCGCCCCTGGCAGAGCCCCGCCTTTTATTCCACTGAGCCAGGCTCTGTGTCCTTAACCCCTCACTGACCACTGAGACCAGCAGTACCAGTACAACTAACACTGACTCAGCTATACTACCCATGATTCTTAGCTATCCTAGCCTTGCGTGCCAGGCTTCTATATGTTCCTACAGCTCTATCATAAGAGACAGAGTTGGAGAAAAAGACTAGGATGGTCCTTTACTTCCTCAAAGAAATGAATCACTGACTCTAAATATCTCTTTTCGAAATCAAAACTTGTCTTCTAAGGTTAAAACACAGCTCAACACAGCATTACATCCAACTCAACATGACTACCGCCCATGAGACTGGCAGCTGCCCTCCAAACAACAGCCTACCTGCTGATACGGCACACAGTTCCCAGTGCAGTTCTGTCCTCTGGGGTCTCTGGCCCAGTTACGAGCACAGGTCATGTCCATCCTGCAGGCCTCATACCTGAAGAAAAATGTTATGTTGCAATGACCAGATGACAGATCAACATTTGATACTGCTGGATGATGTGATGTGGTTAGTGCAGAGCCTTCAGTACAGTTTACATCGGGGATCCTAGGTTATTGTAGTGAGCTCACCAGTCACGGCAGAAGCTGTGGCACAGTGGCACGGCCTGCATGGAGGACTGGTGGCGAGAGTGAGGCCAGCGGGCTGCATCAGGGGAACAACGGTAGAAACAGGTCACACGCTTCAGGAAGCCCTCACACCTGGAAATAGAGATGGATGAGAGAGAGAGAGAGAGAGGGTCAACCACAGCATATAACTCTCTCTTTGCTCCAGCCGTGCAATGCTTTTGTCTCTGTTGGCTATTGGCTTTGATGTGATAGATTGAAAATATTGGTTATATCAGCAAGTCATTATCAAATGCTGTTCTAAATCTCAGACTTACGTCGGACTCAGTTTCCCACACTTGTCCCAGGGGCCGTTCTTCTCACTGGTTGTGGGATTAAGATCCTGGATGTCATCCTCTGAACAACATGCATCTGATGAGAGAACATATATGGAGAGATTATGACCATGGGGTGTGGGGAGACACCTCATCTCATAGGAGGACTGAGGATTTAGATAGCAAACTTCCAACAGCAGTTTTCTGTCATTATCATGGTTTGACAGTGCATGTTGTGGTCTTTAAAAAGCACAGTGCTCTCACTCACTCTCAGCATAGATTGTGCACTCTTTCAGGTGCGGTTCCTGGCTGGGCGTGGCCTTCAGTCTACCGTCCTGTAGACACGCCCCCTCCGAACACAAAATGCGACCAATCAGGGCAGCTGCTAAATATGCACAGACCAATGGCAGGGAGTTTGACGTGATAGCCATTTCTTCAACCTGCGATACGTTCAGCTAGCTGGCTTTAATCAGGACCTTGGACAGCGGAGCGGGAGATAAACGGGTTCAGTGAACCATAAAATATAAAGACCCGTTTTTTAAATAATGTGACATTTGAATGTTTCCCTATTGCCTATAGCACTAAAGAGAATGTTTCCATCAAAAAGGGAGTAAGATCAACCACCATTGATCAAACACTGTCTAGTCTGTCCATAACAAAGTTTGTATTCAATGACGTACCTTGGAGCATCTAGCCTAATTAAGGAGGTTCAAAGATTGGTGTGATGTATGACACAGCCTGTCAAATATTAGGCTATAGCCTCTCTAGTCATTGGATAACGCTAAGCATGCATAACAATAACTGATTAAATCCTAAATATGATATTTTCTTATGAACTTCCGTTTAAGTATTTCATAGAAAATGAGTTACAGACATGTTTAACACATTTCAGA
The DNA here is from genome assembly GCF_020615455.1 of Coregonus clupeaformis. Lineage (NCBI taxonomy): Eukaryota > Metazoa > Chordata > Actinopteri > Salmoniformes > Salmonidae > Coregonus > Coregonus clupeaformis. The sequence continues at coordinate 25,161,551 of NC_059198.1, forward strand.
GTTTGATAATCGCTTTGTTAGGTGTATAACAATGTAGGCTACTTATTGTAGGTCGTCTGTATGTAGGCTACTTGAGAATATCAGCTACAAACATACAAATGACTGACTTTCTTACAGTAAAACGATGACCATACCTGACAAACTAAACTATCAACTAATAACTATCAACTAATAATAATAATTGACGACAAAATAATTAAGACTTGAACAAATGCAAAGACAGGCTACTGTAAAACCATGTTTGATTAGCTTTAAACAAAATAACGGAAATGAAAATATTTCACACCACAACATCCCAACTGCGTAGTTTGCAATCTGTGTCTATTTGTTTATTTTCCACTATCAACTAAAATACTTTACTCCTCGCGTGCCTTAGCCTACCTGTCGGTGGGAGAAACCGTTTTCCGATTGATTCTGCTTGGTCTTGTGCGACTTGTCTCCTCAGCTTTGGAATCGTCGTCGAATCAGCACCACTCCACGCAGCTCTTCCTCCAGGCTCCCTGCTTGTTATGATCTCTTCTTCCCAGGGGCAGCACGACAGTTTCTCACTGGTTTAACTGAAGGACATCTAAGCCCCTGGCCACCTCCTCCCCCTCCACCTTCTCCGACCTCCCCCTTGCTGGTAATCCATATCACACAAACACACACACACACAGACACACACACACACAATCATTTGCATCATAGAAATGAGAAAGATATGTGTGGAGGTATTCCCATCCATTATTGTACCATGTAATATGATGACCTTTAAATTATTTGGCCTGAGCATATTATGTTCAGCTACTGTCATTCTGTATCAAAGGTACAGTCATTCTGTATCAAAGGTACTGTCATTCTGTATCAAAGGTACTGTCATTCTGTGTCAAAGGTACTGTCATTCTGTATCAAAGGTACTGTCATTCTGTATCAAAGGTACTGTCATTCTGTATCAAAGGTACTGTCATTCTGTATCAAAGGTACTGTCATTCTGTATCAAAGGTACTATCATTCTGTATCAAGCACCAGTTTACTGAAAAACACTAGTATATGGTTGTCAGTGGATTAATCAAATTGATTGGGTCCTAAATGAACAAGTTGGCGCTCCATTGTCCTTGGTATAAGTGCATCCTCCTCAAGTGCTGAGTCACCTGTCCTCCCCTCCTCCCACAAACCCAGAGGTCAGGGCTTTGTCTGAAGGGGAGGTGAGGGATGAGATTTGATACTGTATGATATGCTGAGGGCCTGGAATACATCTCCCTGCTGACAACCATTGCCCCACAAATAACTTAAATCTGCCACTTGCAGCAAAATCCGCACTCCATTTATTTTTCCAATGAGGCATACATTTGTTTCAATGTTTGTTTCAATGTTTGGGCCTGTGTGACCTACTGTATGTTGGTGAAGATAGAGATCTAAACAAACGCTTTGCCCAGTGCTCATCCTGTCCTGTAATCTCTCTCCCCCTCAGACCCGGGGTGCCAACTAATCCCTGCCTCAGACTCCCTGTGTCGTCTCAAGCCTTTTGGCCTCATCACAGCAGATGAAGTTCCTTGTGGCCTAGATACGATTGCCTAAAACCAAGACCCTGAAATGATATGACAATAAGATATGACAATAAGATATGACAATAAGATATGACAATAAGATAATGACATTCTGATCCATTGACATTAATTGGGTTTGGTAGCATTGGTGTGCAATACCTTGAGTCTTATATAAGTCCATTATATTCATAGAAGCTTAATGGAGCAATAACATATAGTAGACCTACAGAATGCCTAGATTCATATCATCCTATTGGCAGGATGGGGATTCTACACATTGGCCTCAAATGGGCCCAAATTTACCAGACAGTTTCATAATCAGGGGCTGTTCAAAATGCACTTATTTTAGAGGATGAGGGGGCGAGAAGCAGACAGAAACAATTTCCATTTGGCAATTAGAAGGCGAAGAATGATATCCTTTGTGTGGGAGCTACTCAGGGACCAATGAAATGAGGGACAGAGAATAGCTGTGAACTGTTGTTTTTAATTAACCACGGGGTCACTGGTAACCGGGCCTAGAGTTGGCAAACGGTGTAACCATCCTTATCCTCTCGCTAATTGCAAGACATTCTTTGCTTTGATCCACTGACCCATTTCTTTGGATTTTGTTTTTCGGATTGACTTAAGAGTGGTGGACAACTAAAGAGGAAGACAACTCAAAATACTGATCTCATAGTCCCCTTTTTGAATCTCCAAACAAAGCAGAAATATGAGTGTAGTCTGTGCTGCTTTGCAGAGGCTGTGTAGTGTGGTTACGTAAGCTAAGAGAGGCCACACACAACCTGCTCTCTCATGCAATGACAAGTGAAATACAGACTGATTGGAATTCCAGGCCAACAGAATGTGGCCTGAGTATTACTTCATCCAGACTGGACCCTAGAAATGATCTGAAAAATATTCTGTGAAGTTACAGAATATTGATAGCATTGCATACTTTATATTATTAAAAAAAGAAAACTACAACTCTTTACATAAGATAACAATGGGAAAATAGGCTCAATCTAGGCTCAATCTCTACTAGATGATGACTTCTCATTGAGAGGTACGAATTGATTCTAGTGGTAGATGACTTTGTGTTGACATTAAGTCTAAAAAGCGTCTTGGCTGTGTTGTAGGCTATACTCTCAAATAAAGGTCACAACAACCTGGGTGCTTTCATGTCACCATGTTTCATTAAGGTGTGTTGGGTGTGATGAAAATAGAGAGAGAGACAGAGAGTGTGTGTGTGTGTGTGTGTGTGTGTGTGTCAGTTGGTAGAGCATGACGCTTGGGGTTGTGGGTTCGATTCCCATAGGGGACCAGTACAAAGAAAGTATGAAAATGTATGCACTCACTACTGTAAGTCACTCTGTATAAAAGCGTCTGCTAAATGACTAAAATGTTTAAAACATTGTGTGTGTGTGTGTGTGTGCCTGCATGCGTCCATGACTGTGTGTGTTCGCTACGTGAAAAAGAGAGAGGATGCTGGATGCTGTGATAAATTATAATCCATCAAGTGAGAGTTTTGTCAATATTTAAAGCCTAAATTACATAAATCATAGTCGGACACCATGTTTCTTAAAGGTAGTTTTATATGCCAGTAAGCACAGTTCTTCTGTCTCTGGCTTTACATATGTCCTTTGGATGAATGGACTTGATTACTGTGCCTTCTTTCCATTTCAAGAGTCCCATTAGTGTCAGTAATCTTCAGGGTTTTAGCCATGTTTATAGTATAAAACATGCAGGGCCCATCTGAGTCTAAAAACTGTTTTGCACTCAGCTGGTTTTCTGACATGCAGAGGGGAAATATTAGTGGTGGAAAAAGTAGAAAAACTAAATCTTATGAAATATGAGATGAGAAATTTCAGACACATCCGTTTAAAGCCCAACTGAAGCATTCTCCAATGGCAAGACCCCCACCCTGTGGTTCTACTATGTCATTACACTTTGTAGGGTTATTCTCAGCCAGATGGCCTTTTCAAAAACACCCGAGGTCAATCAGGCCTACATCAAAAACATCAAAAACGAACCGTAAAATAGTACACTAAAATGTCATGTTCAATAGTAAAAAAAACAGTATTATTATTCATCCATGTAGTCTATTGGGGAAAAAAATTGAAAATTAGGAGAGGCACTTTTTAAAGGGTTCAGTATAACGTGGAAATGCATTGCTGTGTTAGTGCTCCCCACGAATTGGGAAGAGGCGCCCCGGGGTGCAATCCTCCATCCCCGCTGGAAGTGGGCGTCAGTTGCAACGATGGACTGTGAAAATGTGTGATCAATGTCTGCTCTCGGTGGTGGCTGAAAGTTTGTGGAGTATCTGGACTGAAACAATTCTTTCTTAGAGGCCTACCGGATTAGTAGCCCACCTGGCTAACTTGTAGACAAACACCTGTTCAGGACGGATGTGCTTCTAAAGCCGCGTTAGTGTCATGTCAGAGCGATCGGAGGAATGACTTGTTTAGTTCGGAGGAACGACTTGGAGCGTTCACATGCTCGGGGCTCGGAAGGAACGCAAGAACCAGTCTCGCGATTGACAGCAGAAATCGCGGCCATGTTTGTTGCATTTTTTTGTGGTGCATGACGTCAGAGTTCAGCATGTGGGAAAGATCGCAGTCCAGACATCATACCATCATAAACCTGCATTTTTACCAGTTAGAATAATATTTTTACGAGTTCCCGACATGATTTGAACGCAGCATAACTAACCCATTGTCTTATGTCAGATGGCGTCACTCCAATGCAACGCTTGTCCCTCAACCGATAACATGCTGCATTCAAGACAACTCAGAACCCGGAAGTTCAGAGTTTCCGAGTTGTCTTGAAAGCACCATTTGTGCAGGTGAACTCAACACTTTATCTGATGTAAAACAATACTTCTAACCTTCTTGTCGCATTCAAGACAACTCGCCTCGGAACTCGGAAATAGGAAGTACTACACTGCGCACATTTTTACTAGTAGGTTACGAGTTTCCAAGTTGTCTTGAACTCTGCATCTGTTTCATTGCTCTAATATCTGCAGTGTTTTGTTCACATGTCATGATATGTAAAATCCTCCAAATTAGCTAAGCACCCTGACCTACTGCGTTAACAGGATTGGTGACAGATAAGCCCGTGCTTGGACATGTACAATTGCCATCGGCTCCTTAGTAAAGGATCGAAAGGTTTTAACTGTATTATAGAGTCCTGCCATGCCAAAGAGGTGCCATCCATTCATCTATTTTCCTAAGAAAAGTCCCACACAGCATTATACTGCCTCTAACCCCAATACCTAAATCAGGACCATGGACAGTGCCACAGCCTTCCGAAAGAGCCTGTGACCTAACAACAGCAGGTCATGCCAATCTAGCTCTGTTGGGCCAAGCCTTAATTACTCAACTTTCTGTCTACAACAGAGCATATTTTTTAATTTTTTACATTTCAGTCATTTAGCAGACGCTCTTATCCAGAGCGACTTACAGTTAGTGAGTGCATACATTTTCTTTCATACTGGCCCCCCATGGGAATCGAACCCACAACCCTGGCGTTGCAAGCGCCATGCTCTACCAACTTAGCTACACGGGGCCATATCATATGGTTACGTGGATGAAGTTTGTTTTCAATATTTTTCTTAATCTGTATAAACGAGAGGGGGAGAGTAAGGCTTTTTCATTTCTTCTTTTGGCATCCATCCAGCCTATGACTTGGCTGGGGGAGGCGGTAGACATTTTACGCTATCCAAGAGGATATTTTTTCATTTCCATTCCGTGACAGACAGGCTCAGAGAAAGATGGAGCGATAAACAGCGAGAAATAATCAATGAGTAATGATCAGATTTGATTTTGACAGAGGTGCACTGCACACACACACACACACACACACACACACACACACACACACACACACACTCGCTCTCTCTCTCTCTCTCTCTCTCTCTCTCTCTATTTTCATCACAACCAACACACCTTAATGCTTACAGAAACGTGGTGACATTTAAGCACCCAGAGTGTTGTGACCTTTATTTGAGAGTATAGCTCCAGAGTGAAGGGAAGAGACACTGAGTGTACAAAACATTAGGAACACCTGCTCTTTCCATGACATAGACTGACCAGGTGAATCCAGGTGAAAGCTATGATCGCTTGTCGATGTCACCACTTTAATCAGTGTAGATGAAGGGGAGGACACAGGTTAAAGAAGGATTTTAAAACCTTGAGACAATTGAGACATGGATTGTGTTTGTGTGCCATTCAGAGGGTCAATGGGCAAGACAAAATAATGATGTGCCTTTGAACGGGGTATAGTAGTAGGTGCCAGGCACAACGGTTTGAGTGTTTCAAGAACTGCAACGCTGCTGGGTTTTTCACGCTCAACAGTTTCCTGTGTGTATCTAGAATGGTCCAACACCCAAAGGACATCCAGCTAACTTGACACAACTGTGGGAAGCATTGGAGTCAACATGAGCCAGCATCCCTGTGGAATGATTTCGACAGCTTGTAGAGTCCGTGCCCCGACGAATTGAGGCTGTGGGAGTGCAACTCAACAGTAGGAAGGTGTTCCTAATGTTTTGTATACTCAGTGTAGATTGCATGAGACACTATGCAGACAGATTCATGTTTGTATTACAAGCAGTCTCCGCACTCCGTCTCGTCTCCTGTAGATGGATGGGAGGGGAGCGTCCTCTCGTAAGGCCCTGTTTGCCCCATAACTCTACCTTTACAATGACACCTCAGAGGGAACAGATCAATACACCGCACTGACCTCCCCCTCTCTGTTCTCTCTGCAGCGCGACCAGCCGTATGCATGCTGATCACACTTTGTTTTGGCATTCATCATCATTCACTGTTGAAGATGAGGGGTGTGCTGTAACCACTGTTAGTTTTGCTTTCTAATTAAATTAGTGGAACCGGAAAAAACCTAGCCCAACAGAAACCTGAGAAAGACTTCTTGGGATGGAATACCCATGTGGCCTATGTTCAGTGGGTCAGTGGGGCATTACCACTTTAAGCCTGTTACTGAAGCGGTATACTGTTTTAGCTGTATACTGTTTTTCTCACGCCCACACATGCTCTCAAACAGATTCACACACGACCCTCTGCTTCTATTTAATAGGCTTAGCTGGACAGGAACAGTGTGAGTGTAAAGCCTACATGTATGTGTGTGAGTGTGACAGGAGGTGTCCAGGGAGACTCTAACTCCAGCTGTCTCTGTGGTCATCAAATCAACAGAGGAGTAGTAGATCCTATATACTCACATGCTGTGCATCACATCCATTCTGATCCCCATTTTTCTCTCACACTCACAGTGCCTGCAGAGCCACTTGGCAATAGTGCTAAACATTGTTTTCTACTCCACAGCGACACACACACACACACACACACACACACACACACAAAGGCTGCACTAAGACTTTCATCCATTTCAACTTGCTCTCTGAAAGCACTTTCCTCTAATAAGCTTTGCTGTGTCTGTCTTTGTTGTTGCCTTTTATCTTTGGTCTATTGTGTACTGCTATGAATTATACATGAAAAATCGTTTTTCTTTAGAAGTTGGCTTAAAAGAGTGACAGGAAGTCCCATTGAGTTGAAAAAAAAATAAAGATTATAAGACCCCAACTTGACCAGGGCAAATCCTGCCTTGAAATCCCCTGTCAGTCGCGAACATGGACTAATTTACCTGGAGCTCTAATACAGTTGTCTGGACCATATGGGTTTACAGTTACCGTCTGCTGTTGTTTCTCACAGTTACAGTAAAAAGAGGGACTCTGATCCAGGAGAATATCTAGGTGCCCAAAAGAAAGGAGCCATGCCATGGTCATTAGGGCAGGCTGTTCCCTCAGTCCCTGGCTGGTTGGTTGTGAGCCATTTGAGATGTGTGTGTGTGTGTGTGTGTCTGTGTGTGTGTGTGTGTGTGTGTGTGTGTGTGTGACTCAGACACAGACACGCTGACCACACGGATTACCCACCATGCCTTCTGCCATCGTCTAGTAATGACGTCATCTTGTTAGTTCTTGGGTGGGGGTTGGGGGGATATTGTTATGCTTGAGTGGGGGGGGGCATGTGCGTGTGAGAGAGAGAAAGAGACAGAGAGAGAGAGAGAGAGAGAGAGAGAGAGAGAGAGAGAGAGAGAGAGAGAGAACAAGTGTTAGACAGACAGACAGACAGACATCTAGACAGAGAACAGATAGGATACTGTCTGTTGTGATGTCTAACACTGTGACTTTGATATGTTATTGACTCTATGATGGGGGCAGTGCCATCTGCAATTGCGTAATACAAAGCAGGCCAATCCAGATCTGACTGTACCTCCATGAACAATAACTGAAAGACTGCCTAAAGACTGGTTTACATTAAACTGCCTGCTCCTTTTATTGCCTCATGGATTTCCTATGTAAAATATATTGTCAGTCGCTGATGCAAAACCTTGTTGTCAGGGCAGAAAGGACCATGGTGACTTTGTCACATGAGTAAAAGCTGCTGAAGTGTGCTAAAGTAAACAAATAAGCAAATAGTGGTAGGGGCGATCGGGAATTCAACACCATTGTAGTGGACAGCGGCGGAATTGGATTTGTGAAATTCAGCAACCCCTAAGGTGCAGATACTCCTCACTGGGAGAAGGCCAGCATGGGTCCACTCAATGCCGTTCAAATAGGCGCGACAACGTTGCTGCACTGTCACATGTCACCACAGGGTGGCAGTGGCACACTTGGGATTTATTACAGTGAACCTTGTCTTATTTACCAGACTCATGGCCCTCCACAGCAGCTGTGTGATGAAGCTATAGTTCACCACCTCTTCAAAATGTAATACAATGAGACTACACATTAAGAATAATCGGATTGAGTTAGAACAGTCTGGTCTAAAATGACAGTGGTCTGGGAAAGGCAAGGAAAATAGAAACAAATAAACAGGTTCCCATGGCAATGGATGGTTCAGAGAGGAAGAGGGAAAAATAACTGGCAACATCAGTTGTGTTTTTTATCTCTGTCTGTTCTCCTCTCCTCCCTCTCATCCCATTGTTTATGTGATTTTTACACTCCTCATGCCTTGGCATTGGAACAAGCCTCCTGTGTGTTTGAATGTGTTCTCTGAAGCCAAGAGCCATGTCTGTTTCCTCTTAATGATGATCCTCTGGGGAGTCTCTTTCCACGCAGGCGGTCTGTGTGCGTGTGTGTGTGTGTGTGTGTGTGTGCTTGACCCACTTCTTTACTAGGAGAGTGGGAGAGGGATACATTATGGTTAACATTATAATAATGAAAACAGATATTTAGACAAGCTAGAGCTTTTTTCTCACACACACACACACACACACACACACACACACACACACACACACACACACACACACACACACACACACACACACACATACACACTTAGAAGGGCTATGTCATCTTAGGTCAAAGGCATTTGATAGGGTGAAGATCATCTCAGTCGGTAATGCTTCTTTACACAGCGGTTTGTGTGGTATTGTCCTTGTATTTCATAAAATTGTATGCCATAAAACTGTCTGTTACAGTAATACCCTAGATTTTAGAGCACCAAGAAGAGAGCACTCTGGAGCACTAAGTGACAGCTTTACGGTTGTCTTTGGTAATGGATGGTTTGTCTTCTGGCTGAGTGGGAAGGGGAAAGGACTTTGAACCGGAATGCATCTCTCATTTTCCATCTGTGCTCCCCTATCGGTGTGTGTGTGTGTGTGTGTGTGTGTGTGTGTGTGTGCGGGCGTGTGTGTATGTGTGCTTGTACAAGCGTGCGTGTGTATGACATGACAGGTGTCTTAGGATGTGCACTGCTTCAGTTTGTTACATCACACCAGGCTGAGGTTGCCTCTCCTCACCCCTGACCTAATCAACCACCAATCCATGTGTTTTGTAGTCAGTGCCCCTTGCTAGTGGGCATAGGGGCGTGAACATCCCTTGATAATCTACACAGTGTGTATGCTTTCCCAGAACTGTGCTTTAGTAAAAACCTCTGGTCTCCATCCAATCTCTCAATTAAACATTTATGCCATTTTGCCATCATACCACCACATTCAGATACACTTTTAAAAGGAGAAAAAGGGGTATTTGGGTGAGCTGTGGAGTGTGAATAGTAGGTGCTGAGGATGAGCCGAGGAGAAGGAATGACAATGATCAGACCGTTTACTGTACCTGGACTACTTCCCCCTGAAAATAAACCCTCTCCTCTGCTGACCATGTGGGGTCTAGTTCAGCGCTAACCTTCGCACAGAAGAAGTAGAAAAATCCAAAGGAATACAAAACTTTTTTTTTCTACAGTGCATTCAGAAAGTATTCAGACTCCTTCACTTTTTCCACATTTTGTTACGTTACAGCCTTATTCTAAAATGTATTAAATAGTTTTTTCCCCTCATCAATCTACACACAATACCCTATAATGACAAAGCAAAAACAAGATTTCAGAAATGTACATATCGTTAAAAAAAATATATTTCCCTTTATTACTTTCCAACCCCACCCCCCCTTCCCTAATTGGAGTAAACTAGTGAACAACAATGCTTAGGCCTCTACTTCCAGCTTATACATACTATATATATTTTACGGACACAGTCAATTTTACAATAATTATATTTTGTTTGTTTTTACTCCTGAACTTCCTCTACCCTCAACCTCTCCGATCATTTTCATGATGTCCTTCCGGTTTGCTTCTATATGCCATATCTTTCTAACTTTCACAAAAGCTCTCAACCTATAACCTATATACTTATTATGGACACATTATGCTTTACATTATTAGTTATCTTGTTGTTATTAGTTGTTGTTAGTTGTTATTAGTCCCATCCTTCAACTTCATTCAACACCACCCATCTATCTCTTAACACCATCCATATTGGATTAATATTTGCCATATATTTTTTCAACTGTACTGTGATGTTTTACAAAAGTTCTGAACCTTTCTATTCTCATTGTTTCTACAGTTTGTGAATTCAAAATAAACATCTTTGCTAAAAGTATTATTATATTATTGACTATGACTTTTCAGATCACCCAGTAATGCTATCTGCAGGGTTAGCTCCAGGTAAATATTGCAATCCTTTAGCCATTCCTGGACCTGTGTCCAAAAACAAGCTACAAATGGACAGTACCAAAACAAAATATCTAATGATTCTGTCTCTTCGCAGCAAAATCTGCAGAGCTGGGAAGATTGTATCCCCCATATAAATAACATTATATTGGTAGAAATAATTTTATATAATAATTTAAATTGAAAAATTATAAGTTTTGAATCCGGCGTCGTTTTGCGCATTAGTTCATAAACACTATGCCATGGAATCGGTACGTCAACCAATTATGTTCTTTAATGCAAGGCCGACAAACAAGTTCCTTACTTTTTCCCCCTTCCACTTTCCTCCTTAGCCAAATGCATTTAAACTCAGTTTTTCACAATTCCTGACATTTAATCCTAGTAAAAGTTCCCTGTCTTAGGTCAGATAGGATCATCACTTTATTTTAAGAATATGAAATGTCAGAATAATAGTAGAGAGAATGATATATTTCAGCTTTTATTTCTTTCATCACATTCCCAGTGGGTCAGAAGTTTACATACACTCAATTAGTATTTGGTAGCATTGCCTTTAAATTGTTTAACTTGGGTCAAACGTTTCGGGTAGCCTTCCACAAGCTTCCCACAATAAGTTGGGTGAATTTTGGCCCATTCCTCCTGACAGAGCTGGTGTGACGGAGTCAGGTTTGTAGGCCTCCTTGGCAAATGTTCTATAGGATTGAGGTCAGGGCTTTGTGATGGCCACTCCAATACCTTGACATTGTTGTCCTTAAGCCATTTTGCCACAACTTTGGAAGTATGCTTGGGGTCATTGTCCATTTGGAAGACCCATTTGCGACCCAGCTTTAACTTCCTGACTGATGTCTTGAGATGTTGCTTCAATATATCCACATAATTTTCCTTCCTCGTGATGCCATCTATTATGTGAAGTGCACCAGTCCCTCCTGCAGCAAAACACCCCACAGCATGATGCTGCCACCCCCGTGCTTCACGGTTGGGATGGTGTTCTTCGGCTTGCAAGCAGCCCCCTTTTTTCTCCAAACATAATGATGATCATTATGGCCAAATAGTTCTATTTTTGTTTCATCAGACCAGAGGACATTTCTCCAAAAAGTACGATCTTTGTCCCCATGTGCAGTTGCAAACCGTAGTCTGGCATTTTTATGGCGGTTTTGGAGCAGTGGCTTCTTCCTTGCTGAGTGGCCTTTCAGGTTATATCGGTATAGGACTTGTTTTACTGTGGATATAGATACTTTTGTACCTGAATCCTCCAGCATCTTCACAAGGTCCTTTGCTGTTGTACTGGGATTGATTTGCACTTTTCACACCAAAGTACGTTCATCTCTAGGAGACATAACGCGTCTCCTTCCTGAGCGGTATGATGGCTGCGTGGTCCCATGGTGTTTATACTTGCGTACTATTGTTTGTACAGATGAACGTGGTATCTTCAGGCGTTTGGAAATTGCTCCCAAGGATGAACCAGACTTGTGGAGGTCTACAAAAACAATTCTGATTCATTTTGATTTTCCCATGATGTCAAGCAAAGAGGCACTGAGTTTGAAGGTAGGTCTTGAGATACATCCACAGGTACACCTCCAATATACTCAAATGATGATCAGAAGCTTCTAAAGCCATAACATCATTTTCTGGAATTTTCCAAGCTGTTTAAAGGCACAGTCAATTTGTAAACAATTGTTGGAAAAATTACAAAGTAGATATCCTAACCGACTTGCCAAAACTATAGTTTGTTAACAAGAAATTTGTGGAGTGGTTGAAAAACGAGTTTTAATGATTCCAACCTAAGTGTATGTAAACTTCCGACTTCAACTATATATATTGTCAAAGAAGTGTGGATCATCATAATTTGGTCCGTAAAGGTTAATGAGCCATATCTGTTTATGGTCCAATAACATATTTAAAATAATCCATCTACTTTGCGCTGTTTGGACAATTTGCAAATTCGGATCGAAATTACTGTTAATTAATATCAGCACCCCTTTTGAGTTTCTTTGCCCATGGGAGAAGTATATTTCACACAATTTCCACACAACTTCATTCATCTAGAATTGTTGAATGAGTTTCCTGTAAACAATAGATATTATATTCCTTCTCTTTGAGCCATGTAAACATTGTTCTTCTTTTGTTATTATCTGCAAAGCCATTACAATTATAACTGGCTATATTTATTTCACCCCATACCATAATGAGATACAAGTTTCAAATCTATTTATCATTATATATGTTTGTAAATTTACCAATAAAAAATACAATAGTTATTGAGTGTCCATACAGTGAGGGAAAAAAGTATATGATCCCCTGCTGATTTTGTATGTTTGCCCACTGACAAAGACATGATCAGTCTATAATTTTAATGGTAGGTTTATTTGAACAGTGAGAGACAGAATAACAACAAAAAAATCCAGAGAAACGCATGTCAAAAATGTTATAAATTGATTTGCATTTTAATGAGGGAAATAAGTATTTGACCCTTCTTCAAAACATTACTTAGTACTTGGTGGCAAAACCCTTGTTGGCAATCACAGAGGTCAGACGTTTCTTGTAGTTGGCCACCAGGTTTACACACATCTCAGGAGGGATTTTGTCCCACTCCTCTTTGCAGATCTTCTCCAAGTCATTAAGGTTTCGAGGCTGACGTTTGGCAAATCGAACCTTCAGCTCCCTCCACGTTTGGCTAATCGAACCTTCAGCTCCCTCCTTTTCTATGGGATTAAGGTCTGGAGTCTGGCTAGGCCACTCCAGGACCTTAATGTGCTTCTTCTTGAGCCACTCCTTTGTTGCCTTGGCCGTGTGTTTTGGGTCATTGTCATGCTGGAATACCCATCCACGACCCATTTTCAATGCCCTGGCTGAGGGAAGGATGTCTCACCCAAGATTTGACGGTAAATGGCCCCATCCATCGTCCCTTTGATGCGGTGAAGTTGTCCTGTCCCCTTAGTAGAAAAACACCCCCAAAGCATAATGTTTCCACCTCCATGTTTGACGGTGGGGATGGTGTTCTTGGGGTCATAGGCAGCATTCCTCCTCCTCCAAACACAGCGAGTTGAGTTGATGCCAAAGAGCTCCATTTTGGTCTCATCTGACCACAACACCTTCACCCAGTTCTCCTCTGAATCATTCAGATGTTCATTGGCAAACTTCAGACGGGCATGTATATGTGCTTTCTTGAGCAGGGGGACCTTGCGGGCGCTGCAGGATTTCAGTCCTTTACGGCGTAGTGTGTGTTTCTTCCATTTGCGAATAATTGCACCAACTGTTGTCACCTTCTCACCAAGCGGCTTGGCGATGGTCTTGTAGCCCATTCCAGCCTTGTGTAGGTCTACAATCTTGTCCCTGACATCCTTGGAGAGCTCTTTGGTCTTGGCCATGGTGGAGAGTTTGGAATCTGATTGAGTGATTGCTTCTGTGGACAGGTGTCTTTTATACAGGTAACAAGCTGAGATTAGGAGCACTCCCTTTAAGAGTGTGCTCCTAATCTCAGCTCGTTACCTGCATAAAAGACACCTGGGAGCCAGAAATCTTTCTGATTGAGAGGGGGTCAAATACTTATTTCCCTCATTAAAATGCAAATCAATTTATAAAATGTTTGACATGCATATTTCTGGATTTTTTTGTTGTTATTCTGTCTCTGACTGTTCAAATAAACCTACCATTAAAATTATAGACTGATCATTTCTTTGTCAGTGGGCAAACGTACAAAATCAGCAGGGGATCAAATACTTTTTTCCCTCACTGTATAGCTGTACCATGATATTTGCATTGTATTCAGACCCTTTACTCAGTACTTTGTCGAAGCACCTTTGGCAGGGATTACATCCTTGAGTGTTCTTGGGTATGACGCTACAAGCTTGGCGCACCTGTATTTGGGGAGTTTCTCCCATTAATCTCTGCAGATCCTCTCAAGCTCTGTCAGGTTGGATGGGGAGCGTCGCTCCAGAGGTGTTCGATCGGGTTCAAGTCCGGGCTCTGGCTGGGCCACTCAAGGACATTCAGAGACTTGTCCCGAAGCCACTCCTGCGTTGTCTTGGCTGTGTGCTTAGGGTCGTTGTCCTGTTGAAAGGTGAACCTTCGGCCCAGTCTGAGGTCCTGAGCGCTCGGGAGCAGGTTTTCATCAAGGATCTCTCTGTACTTTGCTCCGTTCATCTTTCCCTCAACCCTGACTAGTCTCTCAGTCCCTATCGCTAAAAACATCCCCACAGCATGATACTGCCACCACCATGCTTCACCATAGGGATGGTGCCAGGTTTCCTCCAGACGTGATGCTGGGCATTCAGGCCAAAGAGTTCAATCTTGGTTTCATCAGACCAGAGAATCTTGTTTCTCATGGTCTGAGAGTCTTTAGGTGCCTTTTGGCAAACTCCAAGCGGGCTTTCATGTGCCTTTTACTAAGGAGTGGCTTCCGTCTGGCCACTCGACCATAAAGGCCTGATTGGTGGAGTGCTGCAGAGATGGTTGTCCTTCTGGACGGTTCTCCCATCTCCACAGAAGAACTCTGGAGCTCTATCAGAGTGACCATCGGGTTCTTCGTCACCTCCCTGACCAAGGCCCTTCTCTCCCAATTGCTCAGTTTGGCCGGGAGGCCAGCTCTAGGAAGAGTCTTGGTGGTTCCAAGCTTCTTCCATTTAAGAATGATGGAGGCCACTGTGTTCTTGGGGACCTTCAATACTGCAGAAATGTGTTGGTAACCTTCCCCAGATCTGTGCCTCGACACAATCCTGTCTCGGAGCTCTACAGATAATTCCTTCGACCTCATGGCTTGGTTTTTGATCTGACATGCATTGTCAAATGTGGGACCTTATATAGACAGGTGTGTGCCTTTCCAAATCGTGTCCAATCAATTTTATTTGCCACAGGTGGACTCCAATCAAGTTGTAGAAACATCTGTAGGATGATCAATGGAAACAGGATGCACCGGAGCTCAATTACGAGTCTCATAGCAAAGGGTCTGAAGACTTCTGTAAATAAGGTATTTCTGTTTTTTATTTTTAATACATTTGCAAAAATGTCTAAAAACCTGTTTTTGCTTTGTCATTATGGGGTATTGTGTGTAGATTGATGAGGTAAAACATCAATTTTAGAATAGGGCTGTAATGTAAGAAAATGTGGAAAAAGTCAAGGGGTCTGAATACTTTCTGAATGCACTGCATGCCCACCAGGCTTTAACCTGCCATGCAGGGCATCATGCAGGTTCTATCAGTCAGACAAGTTAAAGCAAGGAGCAAAAATCAATACAGTGCCTGCAGTATGTCTAAAGGCACCACAGCAGTAGAGATGACTGAGTGGAGTGGATGAGGTGTTAAAGGGTTTGGGTGAGGGAATCTAATGGCTGGCTGATTGGGGTGTGAGTGTTTGTCTCTGTGAGGTGGTTGTTGGCTACATAGAAATGGAACATAAAGAGGAGCCATCAGCATTAGGAAAGTGTGCCAGCCAGCCAGCCAGAAAGCCCTGATGGAGGCTATTTAATTAAATGAATCAAAGCCTGCTTACTGCAGCTTTTTCCATGATTTGTGCATTATGAGCACAATGTACTAATTCAAGTGGCATTACAATTCTATGTGGAGTAGTAATCTGTTGAATTCATTTCAATTGGTTACAGTATATTTGTTTGGACTGGATGGTCTAGCTGGACTGTGTGTGTGTGTGTTTTTGTGTGTGTACATGCTGCAGTGTTGCTCTGTGGGCTGACTGTGTCCTGGCTGAGGATGAGGTCATCATTGCATGCACTTGGACCGACCATATGTTACATAAAAACAGTGTGAAAGTCCTAATCCTCGACTGCAAAGCATTACGCAACCCCTCTCTTCCAAAGGGCAACCCATCTGTCCATCATCATCATCACAGGCAAACAAATATGATGAGAGGAACCCATTATAGTAGATCTGTAGATCTGTCGAATGGCCAACTGTCCAAGGGCAAACACCAGCCACTGTTTGTTCTCCTTCCTTTCACTCAGGTCATGCATTGTCTGACTGTCTGTTTCAGTTTGTTCACAAATGTTGAGGGCACCAAACCACGAGTAAAATATTCTCTATACTCAAGCCTTTTTCTGATGGAGAGAGACGTCAAAAGTTTCAGCTCCCTGCCCTCTAATCGTTCATGGTAATTTATTATGCAACAAGTGGATGACAACTGTTTGAGATCTAACCTGTTTGCTGCACATAGGCCTATTTCATCAAACTCCAGGACATAAAGATATTGGATATGGGCCAGGAATGATCGGTCATCCCTAGGGGGGTTAAATCCTGGATATGTCATGCATGATAAAGCTGATCCATGCTTGATCAACATCAGGTTAGTAGACTTACTAGATTCCATTTGCAAGGTCTCCTGATATGAGCTTTTGAGACCAACATACACTATGAAGAGATATTGCAAAAGGAAAAATATATATGTACAACATTTTGATTGTAGTGCTGGTTAAAAAAAAGAATGACAATGCAATGGCGCGAAGTAAAACTATCTAAAAGCCAAGGCACTCCTTCGTAGGCTACGTGGCGCTGTCCATGGTCCTGAAGGACCAGTATGCACGTCCACACGCATGCGGTTCTCATCATTGCCCAACAATGTAGTAGTTCACCCATATTAGCCTAGTTATCTCATTATTCAGAACCCCCATTTGCCTGTGGCGAGAGAAGAGGGATGCTTAGTTCATCACACTGGCCCAGTTGCTGATTGCGCGTGGAGGAGGGGCGAGAGGGAATCCCGGGCGCGGAAGGGTTACAGATATCGCGTTATTGTCGTCGGTTATCAAAGGAAGTGAAGGTAGAAGAATGAATGGACTGCGGTATGCAGCCAGGGAGAAGAACATTCTCTCGAATTTTTAAAGGTTGAGCGTAAGGACGATGTGTTTTGTTATGTCATGGACTGTTATTGACTTGGGAGTCCAAAGAAGTAGATAGATTCATGGGCGAATCAGCGGCAATGTCAACTGGACTGACTGAGCTCGAGGAAGCAGCTTTGCACGTCTCGCACCGTTGCTCAAGCAGCATCAACCGCGAAATGAAATTTCTGGTATATTGTGAACATTTAATGCTGTAGGTGTAACTTATTTTAGATACCGCCAAAGAATTGGTGCAGTAGACTATATTGCAAGTGAAGTCTCTAAAGAAATGTTGGTGGTCCACAAAGATGCTCTAAAAACAACCTGAAGAAGTGAAGGTGACAGTCGACTATCAACATGGGGCAATTATGAATCATTGACTTAAACATTTAATTAACCTATAGGCTACAGTGGAATAACTTTATTTTAAAGACGTAAAAGCCCGAAGACCCTGCTTGTTTCAGATGCTACGGGACATCTTAGCATTTGGTGGTTTTCAAGCGGTTCCTCAACGTGACACTGCACGCGCTTTGGCTCAAAGTGAGCAGCGCCGCCGTCTCGGCTGTGTTATTTGAGTGAGAACCGGACAGCCAGTGGATGCCGCAGAGTTGTTTGGGTTGAAACCGAAACAAGTGAAGGGTCAGGGGGCTGTTTTGAGGAAATCCCCATCCGACTGCGCCTTATTACGCCATGGATGACTCGGGGATAATTCGGCGTCGGAGGCTGCAGGTGAGGTTCGGGCGTAATGTGTTTGATAGTATCTCTCATTTGACAGTTAGTTATAGGTAGGCTACACTCATGTCAATAGAAATCGTACAGAATGTGCCATTGAGTTGAGATTATGTTCAATACAATCCTTTGGCTAATATGTTAATAACCAACTACCCGTACACGACATCCTTTTTAGAGCATGTGTTATAACAACTGTGTTATGCATTTACGACTTAATATGCTCAGCTGCAGAAATCTTGATTTAATGTATCTCAGCAGAGGTCATATTCATAAGATACTTGGCGACTCTATGTCTATAATGGCACTCAAGGTAATAGCTCCATAATGAAAATGTACCGCCATGCATATTGATATGGCATGTTCATATTACTGAAGCCTACGTGTTCATCCATTATGAAGTAGCCTGGTTAAGTACGGGTCACCCCTCCCCCTTGGAGCATGATTCAGTCAAGTGAACTGAGCTGAGTGGTCAGCCAGCCAGCCAGGCAGGCAAGCAGAGTGCCTTAGGGCCTCGTTAGGGCTGGGCAGTATAGTGATGAAGAGGAGGGAGGGATAGAGAGCTGGGGATGGAGAGACTGGGGTTGACCATTACACAGTTTCTTTACTGTGGTGGGAAAATCCACTTCATGGCATTGTCAACACTCTCAATTCCAGTGTGTGTGAGTGTGTGTGGTCTGTGTCTGTGCACATATGCTTGACTTCACAGTATTTTATGTTTTATTTAACCTTTATTTAACCAGGAAATTCAATTAAGAACACATAATTAATTACAATGATGGCCTGGCAAGAGGCAAAAGGCAATGTAAGACAAAATGGACAACACAGACAGAAGACACTGGCAAACACAACAGCAAACAAATAGTGGATGTGTGTGTGTGTGTGTGTGTAGGCATGTGTGTGAAATAAAACATAAGGCAAAGCAAACTAGTGACATCGGGTGACATCTTGAAACATCTACATGTCTCAACAACAAGCATGAGTCATGAATGTGCATAAAGAAGATGTGTGTGTGTGCCAGTGTGCTTCTGTGTGTTTATGAGGATGGATAGTGTCTGGATGACCATCCAACAGCTCATCTCTCTGGAGTCTCATCATCCCAGCCAACACACACTCTCACAACCGTTAGTGTCTGTTTAAAATCCCCCTTCTGGTGCATCTCTCTGGAGTCTCATCATCCCAGCCAACAGACACTCTCACAACCGTTAGTGTCTGTTTAAAATCCCCCTTCTGGCGCATCTCTCTGCGCCATATGGTGACACACCCCACTCCCACAGAGAGCAGGTCAAGGGTCAGCCCCATGATGCACTGCTTCAACATGACTAACATGAAACAAACATCTTTGTATCCGCTCCAGACACTATCCCTCCAGCCTCCACCTACACATTTATAAACATGTACAGTATGTACAGTAGGATACAGGGGAAGGACCGATCTGAATAATGTGTGGGGTATTGAGGATGGCGTGCCTGCCAGTGGGGATGACATGACACTCCCATACTACAGCATCACCCTCCTCCCCAGCCCCTCTCCATCTGTCAGACATGGGACGGTAAGCCAATCACTGACACTGACTGAGGTGATGAGCAGGCCCCTGTCTAGGTCTGTCTAAGCCCCCAGACTCACTTTCTCACCATTGTCCTTTGTGTGTCCACGAAATGATGGGGCCAGCGGCGGTGTAGCTGTGGTGAGGGAGCCCATCCAGTACTAATTAGTTACAGCCAGGGCCATTTCTCCTCCGGCCCAGACATGAGGAGCTGAAGGGCATGACGTCAGACGACCATTTATAGTGCTGTTGTTTCTCATATCTCAGGGGAAACATGGCAGGGTCCGGCGGTATCATTACTCTCTGTCTGCCTCTGTCTGATCCTCCTGGCTGGCTGGTGGGAGTCTTAGCAAGCCCATCTCATTATCAGAGAGCCTCACAGAGATTACTGCCAGGAAGTGGTCTGGAGGAAGATAATTAAAGTTGCACCATATTGCTGATATTGAGGTGTTGTGCAAAAGCTGAAGAACATACACACATCCAGGTGCTGGAGTTGTAGGTGAATTATTGAAAAATAAAAAGGAAAACGCTGCACACTGCTGCTCATGCTCCCAGGTGATATTTATTTATAACAACGTTTCGATCCTTAGGTCTTCATCAGGCATCCAAATCCCAGGTGGGGTTGGAAGGTCCTATATATATGGGCAGTACTCAGTGACATCACTTCCTGAAACAGGAGGTAAAATATATGCAATATCAACATTCAATGTATCAAAATATATGACCATACAAAAGGAATGTGATCAATATTTACGGTAATATAAATACTGTATACAGTTGAAGTGGGAAGTTTACGCACACCTTAGCCAAATACATTTAAACTCAGTTTTTCACAATTCCTGACATTTAATCCTAGTAAAAATTCCCTGTCTTAGGTCAGTTAGGATCACCACTTTATTTTAAGAATGTGAAATGTCAGAATAATAGTAGAGAGAATGATTTATTTCAGATTTTATTTCTTTCATCACATTCCCAGTGGGTCAGAAGTTTACATACACTCAATTAGTATTTGGTAGCATTGCCTTTAAATTGTTTAACTTGGGTCAAACGTTTCGGGTAGCCTTCCACAAGCGTCCCACAATAAATTGGGTGAATTTTGGACCATTCCTCCTGACAGAGCTGGTGTAACGGAGTCAGGTTTGTAGGCCTCCTTGCTCGCACACGCTTTTTCAGTTCTGCCCACAAATGTTCTATAGGATTGAGGTCAGGGCTTTGTGATGGCCACTCCAATACCTTGACTTTGTTGTCCTTAAGCCATTTTGCCACAACTTTGGAAGTATGCTTGGGGTCATTGTCCATTTGGAAGACCCATTTGCGACCCAGCTTTAACTTCCTGACTGATGTCTTGAGGTGTTGCTTCAATATATCCACATCATTTTCCTTCCTCGTGATGCCATCTATTATGTGAAGTGCACCAGTCCCTCCTGCAGCAAAACACCCCCACAGCATGATGCTGCCACCCCCGTGCTTCACGGTTGGGATGGTGTTCTTCGGCTTGCAAGCAGCCCCCTTTTTTCTCCAAACATAATGATGGTCATTATGGCCAAATAGTTCTATTTTTGTTTCATCAGACCAGAGGACATTTCTCCAAAAAGTACGATCTTTTTCCCCATGTGCAGTTGCAAACCGTAGTCTGGCATTTTTATGGCGGTTTTTGAGCAGTGGCTTCTTCCTTGCTGAGTGGCCTTTCAGGTTATATCGATATAGGACTTGTTTTACTGTGGATATAGATACTTTTGTACCTGTTTCCTCCAGCATCTTCACAAGGTCCTTTGCTGTTGTTCTGGGATTGATTTGCACATTTCGCACCAAAGTACGTTAATCTCTAGGAGACAGAACGCATCTCCTTCCTGAGTGGTATGACGGCTGCGTGGTCCCATGGTGTTTATACTTGTGTACTATTGTTTGTACAGATGAACGTGGTACCTTCAGGCGTTTGGAAATTGCTCCCAAGGATGAACCAGAATTGTGGAGGTCTACAAATTTTTTTTCTGAGGTCTTGGCTGATTTCTTTTGATTTTCCCATTATGTCAAGCAAAGAGGCACTGGGTTTGAAGGTAGGCCTTGAAATACATCCACAGGTACACCTCCAATATACTCAAATGATGTCAGTTAGCCTATCAGAAGCTTCTAAAGCCATGACATAATTTTCTGGAATTTTCCAAGCTGTTTAAAGGCACCGCCAACTTAGCGTATGTAAACTTCTGACCCACTGGAATTGTGATACAGTGAATTATAAGTGAAATAATCTGTCTGTAAACAATTGTTGGAAAAATTACTTGTGTCATGCACAAAGTAGATGTCCTAACCGACTTGCCAAAACGATAGATTGTTAACAAGAAATTTGTGGAGTGGTTGAAAAACTAGTTTTAATTACTCCAACCTAAGTGTATGTAAACTTCCGACTTCAACTGTATACAGTTGAAGTCGGAAGTTTACATACACCTTAGCCAAATACATTTAAACTCAGTTCTAAAACTTTTGACCAGTAGTGTATATTCAGTTAGGATGAAAAAAAGCACACAATAATTCGGACATTTTGAAACTGTTTTAAGTCGAACTCCTTGTTAAGGCCTGATATTGAGGTGTTTCCATAATTCTAGAGCTGATACCTCTTTCTGCATTAGTGACATCTCATCATACATCACAATCACTTGTATTCTATTAATTAGGTATTCTTATTGAAAGGATAAAACCCCTTGAGACGCACCATCTCGTGTTGAAACGGTCATCAGCGCAGCACTTTCTGCTCTGGGCTGAATACACAAGCATGTTGTGGAGCATCCGGTGGAACACAGACTCGTAACTGGGAGATCAACCTCCCCCCTGGGCCACAGCATAGTATACTGTACTGTACACAGCATTACAATCAGGCAATAGAAACATGAACCTGAACTGTATTTGTAATGCTGCCAACCACAGCAATCACAGGACAATAGAGTCTATTTGAATATTCATAGACATTTGACATATGTTTTGTCATTTTGTCATAAACATCCCAATGTGGATGCGACTCAGAGGGACCATTTAGACTCTATAGGAGCCCACTCCTCAACCCATAGTGCAGAACCTTCTGGAAGAGCAGTCATCCTCGTCAGAAAGATGGGGTAAATATAGAGTATAATTGTTTTGCTTTCAAATCTGTGATTAGTCAGTGGGAACATTAACGTTGTGACAGAGCTCCATCTGTCGTCATTCCGCTCCAGATCCATCAGATTCAGAGCACCAACCTCCACCGTCAGCCAGTCGCTGTGCTTTTAGTGTGTTTAACACTCGGAGAGTGGAAACTCAATTACAATCCCTTTCATTAGTGTCAGCTTCCTGGATTGACTGAGTCAATGGCCGACAGAGGAACAAAATGACACAATGGCTGGCCATTGATTAAGTCTAGATTTCAGTGGGACATGAGATCTCCCAATCTGGCCCTGACAAAGTGAGAGAGCATTAGAATATTGGTTCAACAATGAAAATCATGTTGTTCGTAGGGCAGATTGAGTTGATAGGATACATTGGCTCTTGAGCAGCTAATCTCCTCTCCTGATCTCATTTGGTATTTTTGAACCTACACACTTCCCTGAATCCCTTTACTATATCTCTTCTATATCCCACTACTGAGTTGGCTCTTTGTAGTGACCTCCTCCTAAGTATCCCCGGTCCATGGTTCTGATTCCTTCCTCCAAGGTAGGACCAGAGACGTTAGTGAAAGCGAGACACCCCACTCCCTCACTCTGGTCTACTTATTGCCCCCGCCTCGCAGATGGGGTGCCCAAGAAGCATCTCACTGGCAAATGTTTTGGGGGCGGGGCAGGTGGGGAGAGCAGGGAACCGACGATAAGTGGACCATAGCCATTGGTCTCACACAGCAAAGTATGCTCGTGCGAGAGAGGGAACACCAATTTACACAGACAGGAACCTTGACCATTGTTTCCAATGGTAAACTGCCTGTAAGACATATTAATTTATCTACCATCTGTCCATGGTCCAGATTCCTTCTGTTAAGGTAGAGCCCTGTCCATGGTGCTGATAACTTCCTCCAAGGTAGAGCCCTGTCCATGGTGCTGATAACTTCCTCCAAGGTAGAGCCCTGTCCATGGTGCTGAGTCCTTCCTCCAAGGTAGAGCCCTGTCCATGGTGCTGATTCCTTCCTCCAAGGTAGAGCCCTGTCCATGGTGCTGAGTCCTTCCTCCAAGATAGAGCCCTGTCAATTGTGCGGATTCCTTTCTCCAAGGTAGAACCCTGTGCATGGTTCTAATTCCTTCCTGCAGTGCAGGACATTTAAAACTTGTAGTGTATTTTAAGTTTAAAAAGGCTTCTGAAGTTTGTAATTTACACTTAGACATGTCAGTGTTGATTTTCCCTTGCGTAAAATGTATCAACCCCGACAAACATTTCCATTAATTATAATCAACATAATAAGTCACATTTCCTGTTGCTGCTGGATTATTTTCCTGAGGTAGCAAACTGGCTCAAATTAAGATCCTACACCTGTAGGGTCCTGTGCATGGTTCTGATTCCTTCCTCCCAGACAAAATAGAAGGACGCAATCTCTTTGATGCACCACATTGTTCTCTTTGTTGTCTAGACATGCTTCAGACATGCCACAGCAGTAAAGGGCCCCACTGAGGACATCAGACAATGAGCAGACTCATTTTGATTCAATGCCGTAGTCGGTGTAGTGCATTCTGCTTTGTTCCTTTGGTTTTAAACCTCTAAATTCTGAAGGTTTTCTCTTCATTCGTTCTTACTCTTACTAGGCTGCACTTGTAGCATAAAAATATCTCCGCTCCTTGTGTGTCAAAGCGAACTAGATATTCTCTTCATAATCATGTTGTGAGAGGTTACATTGACTTTGATTAGTCCTGGATGAAAAAGTATGCGCAGTGCAGAGTATCTATTGAAAGTGCATTTCAGTGCAGGCATAGACTCAATATGGACCTATGCAACAGCCCTTAAAGTGGCAATTATAAAGTGATTTACTGGTATTTACAGTATGACGGGTATAAGCCAGATAGCTTTATGATGTGGTGTCTGAGATATGTTCATACACTCTCCCCCATCACTAGTCTCTCTGCACTGTCTTCCCTCCATCCACCCTTTCAAGTCATGTTGTACAGAGCTCTGATGGCTCAGGGTCAATTAGTCTGATCAATGGAGGACGAGTGAGGAGGAATCAATAGGTTGAATATTCGGTCGTCCTTGTAAAGAGGGATTTGTGTCTATTAACACGTAAACCCATGAGAGGAGCTTAATATACACCAACAACTATCGATAACCTTCGGTTTGTGCTGGGTGTAAAACACATGTGAGAATCTGACTTTACAATGGTGAGGTTACTTCTCTTTTGATCCAAAATGGTTTCTTTCATTTTCACTCATCAATCAAGGCCCTACTGCCTTCTCTCCCAAGCATTCCTAGCTTTTACCAGCTCTCTCTGGGGTAAGACTAAATCTGTGGAGTGTTCCATTTGACCCTTCAAGGTAACTGAATGTTGAAAGTATTCTGCTATGTGGGAGGTTTGTCCCTTGGATACAAAGACATTCCTCTAGACAAGCACTCACTGAGGAGAGGGTTTCTCTAGTTGTTCAAGAGGGAGAACCTTATGAAGAGGATCACACACACGCACACACATTATACAGTCTATAGCCTATAGTGATGGGGCAAAAATCGATACAGTTAGATATCGCAACATAATTTTTGGATGATATTAAGTATTGATTTGTAATAATAAATAATAAAAATTGTTTTAGAGCTAGTCTGCTGTACCTGCACCAAAACTCTGGTATTTTGCATCCTATAGCTTGTTCTCCATCTTCCTTTTAAATAGTGAGCCAACATGTTTTCAGAAGTTTTATTTCCATGACTGATCAAAACTCATTTTCTTATTCTCTCTCTAGTCTCTCTGCAGCAGACATATAGTGAGCAATATGTTTGGAACACCAAATCGCAATATATATAGAATCATGACAATCGCAATACATATCGTATTGTCTCCTAAGTATTGTGATAATATCGTAGTACCTGGAAATTCACAGCCCTAATAGCTTATAGTATACATGTAAGCACACACACACACACACACTCACAAACAAACATACACTTTAGCTCAAGATTAACCTAATATTGTATTGATTGTCACTGGTTGCCTGTCAGTCAATGCTAATGGCATCTTGACTGAGTCACCCCTCTTTGACAGGAGTGGATGTGGAGTGGCTAATGCATTAATTAGCGCTCTACACAACACACACCTGGGAAACGGGCTCAATGTTAGTCACCAAAATAATGCCTGTGAGCGTTTGGACTTTCTGGATCCGCGTTTCTCTCCATTATCTCTCTATTCACCTCTTCTTGGCCTTCTCTCTTGGCCCCTCTTTCCCCCAATTTATTTTGCATTACCTCTTGGTCAATTTGCAATTTCTCTGTCTCTTTCATGTTCTACATGTATGTCTGGAGAGAGTGGGAGTCTGTTGCAGTGAATGTGTGTGTGTTAGAAGTAAGCAGTCAGGGACACAGACAGAGGCAGAATCAGGCTCAGGTGGAGGCTGAAGCTCTAGCCACCACAGAGCTTAAAGGGATAGTTCACCCAAATTACAAAATGACACATTGGTTTCCTTACCCCGAAAGCAGTCTATAGACAAGGTATGACAGCAATCCATGCATTAGTTTTATTTTCCTGCCATTGTTTTCAAATGCTAATGTTTTAGCATTTGGGGCACAAATCCCATTCAAGTCATGGTACCAATATTAGCATTTTTCGCGCACCAAATCCTCCGAAAGTATCTAAAATTGATTGTGAATCTCAACAAAGTCACTTATAGATGATTTGAACATGATGCGTGAAAAATGCTAATATCAGTACCATGACTTGAATGGGATTTGTGCCACAAATGCTAAAACGCTAGCATTTGAAAACTGCCAGGGAAACTAAACCAGTGCCTCAGTGAGAAGCATTTCAAAGAGCCAGGCTGGGCTGGCGTAGGATCTGGCACTTCTCAATCCGCTTTTCATTCAGGGTACACAGCGTTTGCTGCTGTTCCAGCCCAGTGTTCTGGGTCCATCTGGGACCCAGGGGAGAGATAGGAGGATGGACACACTGTTCTGCTCTGCTCAGGGAACACAGAGACAGACAGAGAGCGAGAGAGACAGAGAGAATTCAAGGGAATTCACAAACAAAGACACACAGAATACCATGTACTGTATATAATAAGAATGACAGTCTTCATAGCAGAGACGAGGTCCAAGTGGACTAAGAGACTGAAGGGAGGTGTCATATCATAACATTCCATTGCTTAGCTATACTAATGTGGTGAGGTGACGTACAGGGTATCTGTTTCTCTCCTTTTAACCACCTTGTAACCTGTGAATCCCTCTAATGTTACCAGTACCTGATCTCTGTTGTCCTCTCTTTTTCTGCCTTTCTTCCAGAAGGATCTGCCACTGCCCCGCAAGAACAGCAGGTTAGTACAGTCCCTCCCTCCTGGCCAACTGGGCACTCCATATGGAACACACCCCTAGCCAGGGGAAGTGGGTGTTTGGAAACAACAACTATTTTATCAGCCGAGGGCTCTACTGTCCTGGTTGGAAGATTTAATCTGTGTTGAATCCCTTTTGAGACATGATTAGCATTTCAACACCCTATTGAGGGGTTGAGGATACTCTAGAGGTACTTAGAAGGGAATTAGAATGAATGGAGGAGGCAATCCTGCAGTCTGTCTGGGTAGACAGCGCTCTGAGTCTGATCGCTGTCCATGGTGCTGAAACAGTTCCTCCTCTTTCTTTGTCTGTCTCTCTCTCTCACTCTGTCTCTCCCTCACAATGTCTCTCTCTCTCTCACTCTCTCTCCCTCACAATGTCTCTCTCTCTCTTTCTCTCTCTCTCTCTCTTTCTCTCTCTCTCTCTCTCTCTCTCTCTCTCTCTCTCTCTCTCTCTCTCTCTCTCTCTCTCTCTCTCTCTCTCACACACACCCTCCTTTTCTCATGCCCTAGCTTGTGTGTGGTAGGGAAACAGCTCCAAATCAAATCAAATCAAATTGTATTTGCCACATGTGCCGAATACAACAGGTGTAGACCTTACAGTGAAATGCTTACTTACAAGCCCTTAACCAACAATGCAGTTTTAAGAAAAATACAGTGGGGAAAAAAAGTATTTAGTCAGCCACCAATTGTGCAAGTTCTCCTACTTAAAAAGATGAGAGAGGCCTGTAATTTTCCTCATAGGTACACGTCAACTATGACAGACAAAATGAGAAAAAAAAATCCAGAAAATCACATTGTAGGATTTTTAATGAATTTATTTGCAAATTATGGTGGAAAATAAGTATTTGGTCAATAACAAAAGTTTCTCAATACTTTGTTATATACCCTTTGTTGGCAATGACACAGGTCAAACGTTTTCTGTAAGTCTTCACAAGGTTTTCACACACTGTTGCTGGTATTTTGGCCCATTCCTCCATGCAGATCTCCTCTAGAGCAGTGATGTTTTGGGGCTGTCGCTGGGCAACACAGACTTTCAACTCCCTCCAAAGATTTTCTATGGGGTTGAGATCTGGAGGCCACTCCAGGACCTTGAAATGCTTCTTACGAAGCCACTCATTCGTTGCCCGGGCGGTGTGTTTGGGATCATTGTCATGCTGAAAGACCCAGCCACGTTTCATCTTCAATGCCCTTGCTGATGGAAGGAGGTTTTCACTCAAAATCTCACGATACATGGCCCCATTCATTCTTTCATTTACACGGATCAGTCGTCCTGGTCCCTTTGCAGAAAAACAGCCCCAAAGCATGATGTTTCCACCCCCATGCATCACAGTAGGTATGGATGCAACTCAGCATTCTTTGTCCTCCAAACACGACGAGTTGAGTTTTTACCAAAAAGTTATATTTTGGTTTCATCTGACCATATGACATTCTCCCAATCATCTTCTGGATCATCAAAATGCACTCTAGCAAACTTCAGATGGGCCTGGACATGTCCTGGCTTAAGCAGGGGGACACGTCTGCACTGCAGGATTTGAGTCCCTGGCGGCGTAGTGTGTTACTGATGGTAGGCTTTGTTATTTTGGTCCCAGCTCTCTGCAGGTCATTCACTAGGGTCCCCCGTGTGGTTCTGGGATTTTTGCTCACCGTTCTTGTGATCATTTTGACCCCACGGGGTGAGATCTTGCGTGGCGCCCCAGATCGAGGGAGATTATCAGTGGTCTTGTATGTCTTCCATTTCCTAATAATTGCTCCCACAGTTGATTTATTCAAACCAAGCTGCTTACCTATTGCAGATTCAGTCTTCCCAGCCTGGTGCAGGTCTACAATTTTGTTTCTGGTGTTCTTTGACAGCTCTTTGGTCTTGGCCATAGTGGAGTTTGTAGTGTGACTGTTTGAGGTTGTGGACAGGTGTCTTTTATACTGATAACAAGTTCAAACAGGTGCCATTAATACAGGTAACGAGTGGAGGACAGAGGAGCCTCTTAAAGAAGAAGTTACAGGTCTGTGAGAGCCAGAAATCTTGCTTGTTTGTAGGTGACCAAATACTTATTTTCCACCATCATTTGCAATTAAATTCATTAAAAATCCTACAATGTGATTTTCTGGATTTTTTTTCCTCAATTTGTCTGTCATAGTTGACGTGTACCTATGATGAAAATTACAGGCCTCTCTCATCTTTTTAAGTGGGAGAACTTGCACAATTGGTGGCTGACTAAATACTTTTTTTCCCCACTGTAAGTGTTGAGTAAAAAATAGATAAGTAAAAAATAGCAGCAGTAAAATAAAATAACAGTAGGGAGGCCTTATACAAGGTGTACCGATACAGAGTCAATGTGCGGGGGCAACGGTTAGTCGAGGTAATTGAGGTAATATGTACATGTAGTCTCTTCTCCCTACTTCCATCCAGTCCCTCTCTCTGCCTCTCTCTGTAACCCGTCTGTTCCCCCTGCCCATATCACCCACACCACACCCCTGGGAAATAAACCAGGAAATGAACCTGGGGACCGTGCTGACATCTGACCTCAGTGACCACTGGTCATCTCCTCTATTTTCCACTCACAGTTGTATTCAGCTTTAATTTTGTCCCCCATTTTGTCATCAACTCTATGCTCTCCTCCAGAGATGTACCATCTGGGTTCATTCTGTCTCAGTCTGGTTCCCATTTTAGGCCTCCCTCCCAATAGACCAGTATCATCCATATCATCCATTATAGATATGCTCACTGGAGTAGGCCTCACATTAATCTACTGTCTTGATCTATTAATCTGGAAGGGCTGTCTCCTCTATTGTTCTCAGCAGGCTTGTATTTATCAGCACTGTTTTGGTTTTACATTTGCTTGGATGAATTATGAAATGGATATGTTCATATCTAATCTAAAATATCTGTTTTTTGTTATGTAGGACACATCCAATTGTATACACACATATTGTAGATAAACACACACACCTCTACCACCTCCTAGCATCAGCTTCAATTAACAAGCTCTGGACTATCTTCTCCTCCTCCCTGGAATAATGAATTAATCATCCCTTCCTCCCTCGCTCTCTTTTCTCTCATTCATATTTCCAGTAGCCTCCAGTAAAAAGCTTTTCACACAGATTTACCTCTCAAGCGCACACACACGCGCACACACACACACAGACACGGAGAGTGAGCACTCTTATGACATTTCCCCCACCACCCCCCTAACCTCCTTTCTGGCTCAAATGAGTCCTTTTTGAAGTTTTTCTTGGTAACCCCTTCCCTTGCCATGGCCCTTACCCTTGAGAAACGATCCACAATTCCCTGTCTGCTTTTTTGTTCCTATCTGAAATCAAAGACAGCCTCAGCCTCAGCCTCAGCCCTCCTCCCTCCCTCCCTCCCTCCCTCCCTCCCTCCCTCCCTCCCTCCCTCCCTCCCTCCCTCCTTCCCTCCCTCCCTCTCTCCCTCTCTCCCTCTCTCGCTCTCTCTCTCTCTCTCCCTCACTCTCCTTTACTGTCGTTTGTCCACTGCCACATCACTCAGACACCGGTGCACATCTAAAGGTTGAGGAAGCGTTGCGATGACATTTTCAAGGGACCCTGCTGCTTCCTGACTCTCTCTCAGTTCTCAACTGCTCTCGTTGCTTATCATTACGCAAAGCTACCCTCACTACGCAAGCAACATGTTCCGACGCACCAAAAGGTACAATATAAGACAAAGGGCACTGTTAAATAGGTCTGTGTGTCCTGAGGGGTGGGGGGATTCTGTCTTTGTAATACGTGATGTTGTTCCCTGTCTTACCTTCTCTTATCCCTCCCTCCCTCCATCACCTCATCTATCTGTGTTTCACTCCCTCTCTTTGTTTGTGTAGCAGCTAAGTGTACATTAGGAGGTGGTTAGCATTGACAGTGCGACTGATGTGTTTGTGCTTGTAAGGTCACCGAGTGTGTGTGTGTGTGTGAGTGGGTGCATGCGTGTGTGTGTCCATCTGGTTTTGTATTTCTGCCCAGTTCTGCTGAGTGAGGCTGTCGAGTGGCTCAGAGTAGTGTTTATGAAGATTGCCGTGTCAGTGTTTCTACGGACAGCCTCTATGTACCAGCTAAGACAAGACTGTAGCATTGGCATTGACAAACCCTCATACTCATGAATCATCAAATGAGGCTTATTTGAGGCTTACTATAGTCTTTACTAATCAGTGACTCAAATGAAAGGTGACTGTTTGATTACATCCATGACTCTGTTTGAATCAATTTGACTCAGTGATGCTGAGATAAACTCTTTGTTGAGCAATGACTGTAAGGGCATACGTAGCTCTCTTACACATAGAATATTATAAAATGGTTAGTTCTAGCCATGATCAAGATCATTTTGCTTTTTTCTCAGATAAGTTCTCCTACTGTGCCCCAGTCCCTCTGAATCCCAATGACTTCATTCTCTCCTGCTGATTGGCCAGGAATTAGGCTGCCTCCTCTGGCCTGTTATTACTGCAGTTTTAACGCACACACCAACACACACAAACACCCACCAGACAGAACATTCTCGTCTTAGTCAGCATGCTGATTTACAAGAAGACTGTTGCGCTGATGGTAGTAGTTTCATATGAATTTGTGTGTTCAATCATCTCATAGTGCCCCTAAATAATTACTTTCAAACAAATGTCTATCTTCTCATTACACTGCATTGCAATAGATCTATCAGCCTGTGTTGCCATTTTAAGTTATCTGGTGCTCTGCTGCAGTAGGTTCATCAACGTCATTCCCTGTTTGTTTTGAATGGACATGCCATTATCACACTGAGGACACTACATTATCTTCCAAGTCAAAGTGGCTTAGCAAGTGTAGGAGAGAGAGTGAGGGAGAAAGAGAGGGGTAGAGAACATGAGAGAGGGAGAGACAGGGAGTGATTGAGTAAGAGCACAGGGCCCAGGGGTAATATCTCTATCTCAGCCTCCATTAGGGACCATCACACTGGGGTTACGTGAGCAGTGAAGACAAGCACAGGCCTCTCTTACTCCCTCTCTCTTTCTCTCTCCCTCTTTCTTTCTGTCTGTATCCACCTCTTTACAGATTAAACATGAAAGAGAGGATGACAGAGAGAAAGAGAGCTAGTGAGCGAGAGAACGTCCTGGGATGAGTGTCCATTTAGCTGTAGTCAAGCACACGTATCTCTCCTCTTTTTATGTGGGGGGGTGTGTGTTTCCATGTGTGTGTGAGCTAAATACAGATGTAGTGGGTGGGTGTCTGTGTTCAGGATGGAAGGAGTGAGGTAAAGAAGATAAGGAGGGAAGGAGAGATAAATGAGAGATAATGAGTGTTGATAATCAGACGGTGTATGTCCCTCAGGTGCTGGGCTCAGGTGTACCTCATCACAAAAAAGATCAGAGCGAAAACAACACTGCTCCATCCCCAACCCCTCCCTAAAACACACAAACACACACACACACACACACACACACACACACACACACACACACACACACACACATACACACACACACACACTCACACACACACCTACACACACCTCTCTCTCTCATGGCCACACCTTAACCCTTACAAACAAACAAGGCCATCAGACCACTATTACACAGTACTTAAAGGTAGACTCAGTGATATGACGTAGATGCAGAAAGTAAAGAGCGTAGTGGGTCAATTTCCACAACAAATAAGAGCATTGAAGCGCAAGGCTCAACTTCTCCACTGTTTTGGTGCCCTGGCTACCACGTTGTACACAGTGTGAAGTGAACCCGTGTACATACGCAGATACTGTGTGTGACTGTGAGAGCGAAGTCTTGCATCTTGTTTATCTCAATGTATCTCCGGTGCTGCTCATGGCAATGTCATTTCGCTGAATCTTCCTTTAACCAATACCACACAAATCACACATCGGAGGAGGTAAGTGGGGTGTCAAGATACCTGGGCCAGACCAAATAATCTGTCCTTCATCTGAGTGCTCTCCTGTCTCTCAGGGATGTTAGGATTCAATAGCAGTACCTTTGGTGGTAGCATTACTCCTCTCTTAGAGTAAAAATCCATTATGTGGAGGAATGGGGCTTTTATTTTCTTTGATCCTCTCTAGTCCCGTCGGAGCCTGACTTCAGTTCCAGGAAAAGTCTACACCCTCAATACTGAATCTGAAGAATGCCACTCTTGACACTGTCTGCTGTTCCTCTGTCAGCCTCTATGTTTATGACAAAATAAGGGATCTTTGTTTGTCAAAGACAATAACAAGAAGCTAATGTTTTGTCTCTGAGACTGCAACATCAAAAGCTGTTCTAGCTCTGAAGTAAGCCTCTAGACCAGTGGTATTCAAAGTTGGGGTCGTAATAAAAAAAAAATAATAAGAGTCAAGATTATTGTATGGGACAATATACAAAAGTTTTTGAGAAAGATAATTAGAAAATTGTTAATTTATTGAATAAATGTATTTATTGGTTTCTTTTTTTATTGGAGATGAAAATGCAATGAATTGAAGGTTATTTGTTGATGAAAAAAATCTAAATTTACTGATTTTAAGGTTGTGTCGTTAGAAAAAATGGGGTACCCAGAAACTCTTGGTGAAAAAATGGGGTCTCTGCTGAAAAAGTTTGAATACCACTGCCCTAGACACTGATCTATGGTCAGTTGTGATTTCCCTTAACTGGTGATAGCCCCCACAATATTAGGGCATTGGTTAAAGCTCAATGTTACATTCAAATCTCCCTACCATCATATCTAAGCCAATATGACACCAATGTCAATGAAAATTCACAAATCAACTTGATTGGAGGTACACAACACACTCCCCACCTCTCGTCATGAGCTGTCCGGGTTGTTATAATTAGGAAAACAATCAAATGTCTTGCCCCGACTTAGCTCAATATCTAGGTGTCGGATAAGAACAAGACTACAGCGTCCATAAAGTGACCATTAGACTTGCCACCTTTCGGACTGAATTCTTTTGTAGGGGCAACAGTTTTGATTAAATGTATAATCTGTCAATCTCACATGCTCATTTCTGTCCATTAAGAACCAACGATGTGCTACCTTTTTGTTGCATTTCTGACAACGCTAACATCTTTTCAGCCGAATCTCAAGAGTTCTAAAACCAGACCAAAGCACTTGGGTTGTGTTAGTAGTTAGCTGACACAAGTTGGATGAGAGGCAAGCTACAAGCAAAGGAAGCTAGCTATATTTTGCTATGGAAGGTTTTTCACATGGCTGAAGTCATCTGTGTAAACTGTTGACCTTGACACTTGCGTGTAATCAGAGCACAAACAAATAAGCGCAAATAAGATAGCGAACGTCCTTGGCTGCTATTGCCAGTTAGCTAGCCAACTAATGTTAGCCAGTAATGTTAGCTAGCTAGCTATCTACAAGCCAACAAGACTTTAACATTAGCTGTATGGACAGATCGTGCACCGGCACAACTCAATGTTGACAATATCTCCCATATTCTTCAACAAAGCACAGCTAGCTAGCTAAGTAAAGTTCATAGTCAACACCAAACCTTAGAAAACTGCCACGCTGCTAATGTATAATACATGCAATGGGAGTTGCTCATCTAACGTTAACATTAGCTAATGTTACTCCATACACTAGTCAACCTGGCTTGCTTAGCAATATAGCTAGCTAACGTTACAGCCCTTACCTTATGCATTGATTCAGTACGCTCCCTCCCCTGTCAATGATTTTCTTTTATTTATTATAATACACATTTGCGCTGACTGATTAACACAAGTCAAGTTACTTTTCAATGTATTCCCGAAAATCTAAAGTCGCCATCCAAGTAAAGAGTAGGCAGGGGTGTGCGGGTGCACCCAGGTTAAACTACACCAAAATCATTATTTGCTTGCGCAACCTTTGCACAGTCAGAAGAAAAAGCCATGCTTGCTAACTTGGTTACCTATGTGACTGTTTTCAACACATCAACCGTTTTAGACAAAAAAAAATTACCAAGCAAGAGAAATAAACGTTCAATCAGTACTGAGTGAATGAACAACAGCAATACCTTCCTGTCATCATTTGGTGGCTCTGCGTTTTGCTACTACGGAGGAGACTGGAGAGACCAACTCTAAACTCTCAAGGAATACGTTGTTGCCCTCATCCATCAAATGCACTCCACCCCTACGGTACATCCCAGGGACACACTGCTTAACAGCAGGGTGGCGGATTGTGTTCCCTGAAATGCATACACCAGATGATTGACGGAGTGCCAGGCCCTCTCTATGCACTTGTTTATCCTCTGGCCCCCCTCCGCTGCACGATATCAGAGACGACCACCGTTGTCCCAGGAAAAATGTGGCTTACCACCTCTAAATCCATGCATCTGCTGCACCAGTGCCATCCCCTTGGTATATCCCAAGTTGTTTCCACCGAAGGTGAAAGACTAGGATGCCAGGGGGAGAAGTAGGATGTCGGGGGGAGCTGACGCAGAACACAGAGCAGTTTGTGCCACTTCATGCCTTGCTCTCCGAGCCACCTAATGTGACAGTCAAGAATGTATGTGAATAGTTAATTGGTAGGCTACATGTTGATTATTTGTGTATTTTCCAGTAGCTTGCTTGATTGTCTTGTTAAATGAGATCAGGGATATTTTTCCAGTTTACTCCATATTGGCTTAAATGGGTTTCTGGTTTTTCACTTCCCTCTCAGCTGTTAATATTAAATAAATACTAATAACTACATTATTTCTGTTGCCATTTGTCATTGTGTATTTTTACTTTACTTGTATTGCTGTGTTATGGTGTAAAAACTATAATGTCTATATACACTGAGTGTACAAAACATTAAGGACACCTTCCTAATATTGAGTTACTGTGGCTGTTTGATAAGGTTTAAATTCTAAGCAACCTGCATACACATTGTTTGAAGTACAATAGACCAACATATCTACTGTAGTAGGTCAAAGCTGTGTGCTGGAAAACCTTTGTAGAGCATGGGTGGAGTAGGAATTGTGGAGCTCATGAATTTCCTTTCTTTTTCGGCTTCAGACCAATGCCTATGTCATGGAAATTCGTACACAGGGACACTCAAAGTCAATCTTTAATGAATCATTGTTTATTGTCAGCGCGCTGGAGAGGTTCCAACAAACGTAATGCACCATAGTGAACGTCTGTCAGAAGCTCTGCTGGGGCAGTCCCATCAGTTGTCTTATATACGGCTATACACAGACAAGTTATATTTGCATGATTTAGCATAATTAATTAATCATTACCGTTTTGTTCCATTCATGTGACCGACCAATACTGGTTCATAACATGTGACAGACCGATACCTCACGAGGCTTCTTCTCTTTAAGCTTAGATCTTGAAACCGAGATATATTTTGTTGTCAAAACAAGGTCTGGGCGTACTGCCAATTTTATTTTTTATTTTTATTTTATTTAACCTTTATTTAAGTAGGCAAGTCAGTTAAGAACAAATTCTTATTTACAATGACGGCCTACCCCGGCCAATTGTGCGCCGCCCTATGGGACTCTCAATCACGGCCGATACTGCAGATTGTAATGAATACTCGGACAGAGTGGTAAGATCCAATCGCAGAATTGCGATGCTTTATTAGAGTACAGACAAGGGAATAGCTTAATCGTAGTCGGGCAGGCTGTGGTCAAAACCGGGCCAGGCAGAGACAGGCAGAGGTACCAAGGGAGCGGGCGTAGTCGTAGTCGAGGGCACAGGCACAGGGTCAGAGTACGGTAATCACTGGGATAAACAAGCAGAGGATTAAGCAATTCGGGAAGTCAAACAACAAGGCACAGGTCGGATACACGGGTAATCAAAAACAACAAACTCTCTCTCTCGGAACAAAACGCTTAGCAAGTCACAATGGAACAATACCTCGCACCGACTGAGCTTCTGAGCACACCTTATATCCTACACTAATTACTGACAGGTGTGCTCAGAACTCAGGTGAACCAGATCGAGTCTGATGACTCCCCGTCTCTGTAGATCGGGGAAGTGTCAGACTCTGTCTAGACCCAGCCAACCCCCGATCCCTTACAGTATCCCCCTCCCCAGGGCCGGCTCCTGACGGCCTTCTACCTCTACCGGGTGGTCTTCCTCTGGGTCGGGGTCCTGGATGATCTGGGTGTTCAGCGTGGAAGGTGGCCTTGAGAGCGGGGTCCAGTATGTCCTTAGCAGGGATCCAGGACCGTTCCTCAGGTCCATGTCCCTCCCAGTCCACGAGATATTCGATGCCCCCTCGTCTCCGTCTTGACTCCAGTATCTCGTGGACTGTATAGGTGGTGTCCTGTTCATCATCCAAAGGTGGTGTAGTAGGTTGTTGAGCAATTGGGGGGTACATCGGGCTATAGTGGACAGGTTTCAATAGGGAGACGTGGAACGTAGGGTTTATCCTGTAGTGTCGAGGGAGTAACAGACGGTAGGTGACAGGGTTAATACGTCTCTGTACCTTGAAAGGACCGATGTACCTGGGTTGGAGCTTCTTGCAGCTCCGTCGGAACCGCAGGTCTCGGGTAGACAGCCACACTCGTTGCCCGGGTTGATAAGTGGGAGTAGGTCTCCGGCGTCGGTCGGCGTAGGTCTTTTGCTGTTGTGAGGCTTGACTGAGATGTTGATGGGCCGTCTCCCAGACCTGCGCACTCCGACGGAACCACTCGTCCACAGCCGGTACCATCCCTGATGCGGTATCCCACGGGAACAGGGGTGGTTGATACCCTAGAACACACTGGAAGGGCGTTAGGCGTAGGGAGGTGTGAATGAGTGAGTTCTGAGCATACTCTACCCAAGGAAGGAATAGGCTCCACTCTTGCGGCTGCCGCGAACATTGTTGCCATAGATATTTCCCAATTTCCTGGTCTGCCCATTGGCCTGGGGATGATATCCGGAGGTTAGGCTAACCGAGATGCCCAAGCGTTCGCAGAAGGCCTTCCATACCCGGTATACAAACTGGGGTCCCCGGTCGGAAACAATATCCTCCGGGACACCAAACTGCCGGAACACCTGGGTAAACATAGTCTCAGCCATCTGAGTGGCGTTAGGCAAACGGGTCATGGGTACTAACCGGCACATCTTGGAGAAACGATCGATGACCACGAGAATTACAGTATGGCCCTCTGATTCTGGTAGGTCGGTAACAAAGTCCATAGCAATGTGCGACCAGGGTCGTTGAGGAGTTGGCAATGGCATCAGCTTACCCTCCGGTAGTGCACGAGGTACCTTGGACTGAGCACATACTGGACAGGATAACACATAGTCTCTGACGTCATCTGTGAGGGAATCCCACCAGTATTTTCAGCTGATGAGTCGTGTAGTTCGAGTGATTCCGGGATGACCAGATCCCAGCGACGTGTGGCACCATTCCATCAGTTGAGGTCGAAGCGGAGCTGGTACAAACACCTTAGACACCGGGGTTTCTGGAGGGGTTGGTTCCGCTTGTAAGCTCTCCTGAATAGTGTCATCAATAGCCCACCTCACAGGACCAGCACGGCAACTCATGGGGAGAATAGGTTCTGGCTCCACGGGTCTTTCCGCGCGCTCGAACCGTCGGGAAAGCGCGTCCGCCTTACCATTCTTGGACCCGGGGATATAGGAGACAGTGAATCGGAAACGGTTGAAGAATAAAGACCACCTTGCCTGTCGGGAGTTCAGTCGTTTGGCACTGTGAAGATACTCCAGGTTGCGGTGGTCCGTGAGCACTTGGAACGGATGCTCTGCTCCCTCCAACCAATGTCTCCACTCCTCCAGTGCTAACTTCACCGCCAGTAATTCCCGATTACCCACGTCATAGTTCTGCTCGGCAGAATTCAGTTTCCTTGAAAAGAAAGCACAGGGTCGTGATTTAGGCGGCTCACCTTGGCGTTGGGATAACACGGCTCCAACTCCAACCTCCGAAGCGTCCACTTCCACGATAAACGGTAAGGTAGGGTCCGGCTGACATTGAATAGGAGCGGTGGTAAAGCGTTGCTTCAACGTCTCAAACGCACGCACTGCCCCCTCCGTCCAGTTCAGACCGCGACCCTTGTAGCTGGTCATCGCCGACAGGGGCGCTGCGGTTGTGCTGAAATTACGCACGAACCGTCTATAGTAATTGGCAAACCCTAAGAATCTCTGGAGCTCTTTCACCGTCTGGGGTTGAGGCCAGTCTTGTACCGCTTGCACCTTGGATTCATCCAGTTTAACCCCGTCGGGGAGTGAGTATGGCCCCAAGGAAGGAAATCGTAGTGACATGGAATTCACTATTTTCTGCCTTCACGAACAGAGAATGTTGTAGGAGCCGATCCAGAACCTGTCGTACATGGGACACATGTTCACTCAGAGAGTTAGAATATATTAGGATGTCATCAATGTACACTATAACAAAGCGATCAATCATGTCCCTGAAAATGTCATTCATGAACGCCTGGAATACTGAGGGCGCGTTGGTAAGTCCATAGGGCATGACACAATATTCGTAGTGTCCTCGATGTGTGATGAAGGCGGTCTTCCATTCATCCCCTTCTCTAATACGCACCAGATTGTACGCACTCCTGAGGTCCAGTTTACTGTACATGGAGGCCTGTCCCACCTGTTCGAGGGCTGCTGGAATCAAAGGAAGAGGGTAACGATTTTTGATGGTAATATCGTTCAACCCTCGATAGTCTATACAAGGACGCAGTCCGCCATCCTTTTTCTTCATGAAGAAAAAACTGGATGCGGCGGGAGACGTAGATGGGCGAATGGCCCTTTGCTGTAGCGCTTCATCAATATACTGGCTCATCGATTCTCGTTCCGGCTGTGACAACGGGTAGATTCTTCCACGAGGAGGTGTAGCCCCGGATAGCAGATCAATCGCGCAGTCCCAGGCCCGATGAGGTGGTAACACGGTGGCCCTCTCCTTGGAGAACACCTGCGCGTAATCCTGGTATTCTGTAGGGACAACAGTAGACACCGCACCCTGCGCATCCTCCACAGTAGACATTTTGCACGGTAAATTGAGGCACTCTGCCCTACATACCTCACTCCAAGCCGTGATATCGCCAGATTTCCAGGAGATGACCGGATCATGGGTGACGAGCCAGGGGTGGCCGAGAACTAGCGGCTCCCGTGGAGCGGAGATGACGAAAAAAATGATGTTCTCATGGTGTATGGAGCCCACTTGTAACTTGATTACCTCTGTACGGTGCGTAATGAACCCAGTGCCCATGGGCTCACCGTCTAGCGCGTTGACTCGCAGGGGAGGCTGAATTGGGATAAGTTGAACTCCCAACTCCTCAGCAAGACCCATATCCAGAAAACTGGCAGCCGCTCCGGAATCAATAAGTCCTTCCAACCTGCGCACTTTCTCTCCGACAGATAAGGTAACTGGCACATACATTTGTTTAGAGGTAATGTTCAAAACTTGAGTCTCACTCACCGGTTTGGCAGTTCCGAGGCGATATCCTGGGGTACGGTTTGGTCGTACCGGACATTGACGAACGAAATGACCCGACTGACCACAATACAGGCATAGTCCGTCTTGCCGACGTTGTTGTCTCACCGAACCTTGTAGAGGTGACCGTCCCAGTTGCATAGGTTCCTCCTCAGATTCTCTCCTCCGCTCTGTCGATTGCTTAGGACCAGTGATCGAGGGCTCCCGGACTGTGGATACCTTGTGTTGCACTATCAGATTATCAATAGAGATGGCTATTTTGATAAACTCATGTAGCGCAGTGATATCTCCTCGACAAGCCAACTCAGTCTGTACGTCTTTGCGCAGCCCTCTTCGGAAAACGGTGAGCAAAGCAGTCTCGCTCCATCCGCTACCGGCTGCTATAGTACGGAACTCTAAAGCGTAGTCGGCTACTGTGCGACGGCCCTGCTCAAGTTCGCATAGTTGGTCTCCCACACTACGCCCAGATACTGGGTGGTCGAACACCTCTTGGAACAGTCTTTTGAACTGAACTTCCGCATTCAACTCGGGGACCTCAGCTGCCCAAAGCGCAGTAGCCCAATCCAGTGCTCTTCCCGTTAGCAGAGAAATCATGAAATCCACCCTGCTACGGTCATCGGGAAACATAGTACGATTATACGACATATACAGGGACGTCTGGAGTAGAAACCCCTGACATTTGCCAGGTTCCCGTCGTACCTTGTCGGTAGAGAAATCGGAGGTGCATGACGAGGACTGACCGTGCTCGGGGTGGTGCCTTCAGCCGCACCAGCGTTGAGTAGTTGCAGGAATTCATCCATCCGTTTCTCCTGTATCTCCCATCGCCTCTGTAATTCCGCTGGATCCATGGTATTGGCGAGGTATTCTGTAATGAATACTCGGACAGAGTGGTAAGATCCAATCGCAGAATTGCGATGCTTTATTAGAGTACAGACAAGGGAATAGCTTAATCGTAGTCGGGCGGGCTGTGGTCAAAACCGGGCCAGGCAGAGACAGGCAGAGGTACCAAGGGAGCGGGCGTAGTCGTAGTCGAGGGCACAGGCACAGGGTCAGAGTACGGTAATCACTGGGATAAACAAGCAGAGGATTAAGCAATTCGGGAAGTCCTACAACAAGGCACAGGTCGGATACACAGGTAATCAAAAACAACAATCTCTCTCTCTCTCTCTCTCTCTCTCTCTCTCTCTCTCTCTCTCTCTCTCTCTCTCTCTCTCTCTCTCTCTCTCTCTCTCTCTCTCTCTCTCTCTCTCTCTCTCTCTCTCTCTCTCTCTCTCTCTCTCTCTCTCTCTCTCTCTCTCTCTCTCTCTCTCTCTCTCTCTCTCTCTCTCTCTCTCTCTCTCTCTCTCTCTCTCTCTCTCTCTCTCTCGGAACAAAACGCTTAGCAAGTCACAATGGAACAATACCTCGCACCGACTGAGCTTCTGAGCACACCTTATATCCTACACTAATTACTGACAGGTGTGCTCAGAACTCAGGTGAACCAGATCGAGTCTGATGACTCCCCCTCTCTGTAGATCGGGGAAGTGTCAGACTCTGTCTAGACCCAGCCAACCCCCGATCCCTTACACAGATACTGATAGTGAGGATTTGTTCAGTCAGTCACTTGCATGAACACAGAAATTGCTTTATAGAAAAGCACAAACATAGAACATAGAAATTGGTAAATAGAAATGCACCAACATTCAAATTTCCATCACACCTACTTCTCACTTAAAACGTTTGTTTTTGTTTTTAACAGTTATAAGGATCTGGGGAAGGCGAGCTGATCCTAGATCTGTGCCTCAGGGCATCTTGTACCAGGATCTGGAGCTTGTGTCTCAGACAGCTGTAAGAGGGTCAGTAGAAGGTGACTAGGCTCTGTTTGACTTCTCTGGCGGCGGTAATTAAATTTGGCCACACAATTTGACATTCAACACACAGCAT
This sequence comes from Coregonus clupeaformis, assembly GCF_020615455.1. Classification (NCBI taxonomy): domain Eukaryota; kingdom Metazoa; phylum Chordata; class Actinopteri; order Salmoniformes; family Salmonidae; genus Coregonus; species Coregonus clupeaformis. The sequence continues at coordinate 25,203,874 of NC_059198.1, forward strand.
CCTTATGTGGTCCAGTGCAGATGTGACAAAGTTGTGTTAGCCAGAGCTCTGCTTGAGGGCTGCCAAGTCAATTTCAACATCTGTCAGTGTTTAAACTCTCAGGGACAATCAAGCCACATCCATCATCTGTATATAAAGTGTAGACATACAGTAGGCTGGGACAAAGGTTCCCTCATATATAAAATATACTGTACATTTTAGGATCTTTATCTCTATGTGTGGTTCTAGGAACTCTCAGCTCCATATATCCATTTCAGTAGCAGTATTTCAGCAGTAGTGTAGACAGTTTGCCAGGCTGGGGTGGCATCGCCTCTCCTCGGGTGTCTGTCCAGATTGGGTTGCTGTGATGTGCTGACGCTGGCGACTTTGTCCCAGCCTTGGAGGTCAGGAGGAGGAGAGGATGCTGGGAGATGGAAGGAATGTGTGACTTTGGATTGACTGAGAAGATTCTTGATGGCTCTAGAGGGGTTTAGGTGTTGAGTGTCAGGATAGAGGACAAGGCAAGGCACTCTCTTTTTCACTGTAATGTTTTTCCCTCTACCCTGGTTTGCTTTGCTTGGTATATCATCGATTGTGGTCACATAGTGTAGCCTATACAGTACTATCACAGATAGAACAATGAGCTAGATGTTTCACCGGATGTATAAATCTGAAGCATCTGGTTGGAATTTCCACTCACACCAAATATGGTGATGAGAGGAAGCCCAGTGGCCGGCAGTGGGAGAAGATGGAGCTAGATGGATTTTGGCCGACATTCTGCACATTTTCTCATAGATGAAAACTCAATACAGTTTTCTGTTCCCAAAACTAGAATCTGTTACGAACAGAGTGGACTAGCTACTGTTTACAGGCCTCCTGGGCCATATACAGCGTTCCTCTCTGAGTTTCCTGAATTCCTATCAGACCTTGTAGTCATAGCAGATCATATTCTAATTTTTGGTGATTTTAATATTCACATGGAGAAGTCCACAGACCCACTCCAAAAGTCTTTCGGAGCCATCATCGACTCAGTGGGTTTTGTCCAACATGTCTCTGGACCTACTCACTGCCACAGTCATACTCTGGACCTAGTTTTGTCCCATGGAATAAATGTTGTAGATCTTAATGTTTTTCCACAAAATCCTGGACTATCGGACCACCATTTTATTACGTTTGCAATCGCAACAAATAATCTGCTCAGACCCCAACCAAGGAGCATCAAAAGTCGTGCTATAAATTCTCAGACAACACAAAAATTCCTTGATGCCCTTCCAGACTCCTTCTGCCTACCCAAGGACGTCAGAGGACAAAAATCAGTTAACCACTTAACTGAGGAACTCAATTTAACCTTGCGCAATACCCTAGATGCAGTTGCACCCCTAAAAACGAAAAACATTTGTCATAAGAAACTAGCTCCCTGGTATACAGAAAATACCCGAGCTTTGAAGCAAGCTTCCAGGAAATTGGAACGGAAATGGCGCCACACCAAACTGGAAGTCTTCCGACTAGCTTGGAAAGACAGTACCGTGCAGTACCGAAGAGCCCTCACTGCTGCTCGATCATCCTACTTTTCCAACTTAATCGAGGAAAATAAGAATAATCCAAAATTTCTTTTTGATACTGTTGCAAAGCTAACTAAAAAGCAGCATTCCCCAAGAGAGGATGGCTTTCACTTCAGCAGTAATAAATTCATGAACTTCTTTGAGGAAAAGATCATGACCATTAGAAAGCAAATTACGGACTCCTCTTTGAATCTGCGTATTCCTCCAGGGCTTAGCTGTCCTGGATCTGCACAGACTCTGCGAGGGCCTGGGATCGGGAGAGACACTTAAGTGTTTTAGTACTATATCTCTTGACACAATGATGAAAATAATCATGGCCTCTAAACCTTCAAGCTGCATACTGGATCCTATTCCTACTAAACTGCTGAAGGAGCTGCTTCCTGTGCTTGGCCCTCCTATGTTGAACATAATAAACAGCTCTCTATCCACCGGATGTGTACCAAACTCACTAAAAGTGGCAGTGATAAAGCCTCTCTTGAAAAAGCCAAACCTTGACCCGGAAAATATAAAAAACTATCGGCCTATATCGAATCTTCCATTCCTCTCAAAAATTTTAGAAAAAGCTGTTGCGCAGCAACTCACTGCCTTTCTGAAGACAAATAATGTGTACGAAATGCTTCAGTCTGGTTTTAGACCCCATCATAGCACTGAGACTGCACTTGTGAAGGTGGTAAATGACCTTTTAATGGCGTCAGACCGAGGCTCTGCATCTGTCCTCGTGCTACTAGACCTTAGTGCTGCCTTTGACACCATCGATCACCACATTCTTTTGGAGAGACTGGAAACCCAAATTGGTCTACACTGACAAGTTCTGGCCTGGTTTAGATCTTACCTGTCGGAAAGATATCAGTTTGTCTCTGTGAATGGTCTGTCCTCCGACAAATCAACTGTACATTTCGGGTGTTCCTCAAGGTTCCGTTTTAGGACCACTATTGTTTTCACTATATATTTTACCTCTTGGGGATGTTATTCGAAAACATAATGTTAACTTTCACTGCTATGCGGATGACACACAGCTGTACATTTCAATGAAACATGGTGAAGCCCCAAAATTGCCCTCGCTAGAAGCCTGTGTTTCAGACATAAGGAAGTGGATGGCTGAAAACTTTTTACTTTTAAACTCGGACAAAACAGAGATGCTTGTTCTAGGTCCCAAGAAACAAAGAGATCTTCTGTTAAATCTGACAATTCATCTTGATGGTTGTAAAGTCGTCTCAAATAAAACTGTGAAGGACCTCGGCGTTACTCTTGACCCTGATCTCTCTTTTGACGAACATATCAAGACTGTTTCAAGGACAGCTTTTTTCCATCTACGTAACATTGCAAAAATCAGAAATTTTCTGTCCAAAAATTATGCAGAAAAATTAATCCATGCATTTGTTACTTCTAGGTTAGACTACTGCAATGCTCTATTTTCCGGCTACCCGGATAAAGCACTAAATAAACTTCAGTTAGTGCTAAATACGGCTGCTAGAATCCTGACTAGAACCAAGAAATTTGATCATATTACTCCAGTGCTAGCTTCCCTACACTGGCTTCCTGTTAAGGCAAGGGCTGATTTCAAGGTTTTACTGTTAACCTATAAAGCGTTACATGGGCTTGCTCCTACCTATCTTTCCGAGTTGGTCCTGCCGTACATACCAATACGTACGCTACGGTCACAAGACGCAGGCCTCCTAATTGTCCCTAGAATTTCTAAGCAAACAGCGGGAGGCAGGGCTTTCTCCTATAGATCTCCATTTTTATGGAACAGTCTGCCTACCCATGTGAGAGACGCAGACTCGGTCTCAACCTTTAAGTCTTTACTGAAGACTTATCTCTTCAGTAGGTCATATGATTGAGTGTAGTCTGGCCCAGGAGTGTGAAGGTGAACGGAAAGGCTCTGGAGCAACGAACAGCCCTTGCTGTCTCTGCCGGGCCGGTTCCCCTCTCCACTGGGGTTCTCTGCCTCTAACCCTGTTGCAGGGGCTGAGTCACTGGCTTGCTGGTGCTCTTTCATGCCGTCCCTGGGAGGGGTGCGTCACTTGAGTGGGTTGAGTTACTGACGTGATCTTCCTGTCTGGGTTGGCGCCCCCCTTGGTTTGTGCTGTGGTGGAGACCTCTGTGGGCTATACTCGGCCTTGTCTCAGGATTGTAAGTTGGTGGTTGAGGATATCCCTCTAGTGGTGCGGGGGCTGTGCTTTGGCAGAGTGGGTGGGGTTATATCCTTCCTGTTTGGCCCTGTCCGGGGTTTCTTCGGATGGGGCCACAGTGTCTCCGGACCGCTCCTGTCTCAGCCTCCAGTATTTATGCTGCAGTAGTTTATGTGTCGGGGGGCTGGGGTTAGTTGGTTATACCTGGAGTACTTCTCCTGTCTTATCCAGTGTCCTGTGTGAATTTAAGTATGCTCTCTCTAATTCTCTCGTTCTCTCTTTCTCTCTGAGAACCTGAGCCCTAGGACCATACGTCAGGACTACCGGGCATGATGACACCTTGCTGTCCCCAGTCCGCCTGGCCTTGCTGCTATTCCAGTTTCAACTGTTCTGCCTGCGGTTACGAAACCCCTACCTGTCCCAGACCTGCTGTTTTCAACTCTTAATGATCGGCTATGAAAAGCCAACTGAGAGACCTGAGCACCTAGGACCATACGTCGGGACTACCGGCCGTGGTGACTCCTTGCTGTCCCCAGTCCGCCTGGCCTTGCTGCTATTCCAGTTTCAACTGTTCTGCCTGCGGTTATGGAACCCCTACCTGTCCCAGACCTGCTGTTTTCAACTCTTAATGATCGGCTATGAAAAGCCAACTGAGATTTATTCCTGATTATTATTTGACCATGCTTGTCACTTATGAACATTTTTGAACATCTTGGCATGGTTCTGTTATAATCTTCACCCGGCACAGCCAGAAGAGGACTGGCCACCCCTCATAGCCTGGTTCCTCTCTAGGTTTCTTCCTAGGTTTTCGCCTTTCTAGGGAGTTTTTCCTAGCCACCGTGCTTCTACACCTGCATTACTAGCTGTTTGGGGTTTTAGGCTGGGTTTCTGTACAGCACTTCGAGATATTAGCTGATGTAAGAAGGGCTATATAAAATAAAATTGATTGATTGATTGACTACGTTTTGTAGACTTTACCCTTTGCCAAAGTTGAGAAACATTTGAATTGTTTAGGGAGTGGTCGAAATTTACACAATTGTTACCTGGAGGCAAATTGGGGAGGGTCATGCTTTTACAATTTCAGTCAGGGGGAGGGTTTAGTTGTTGTTTTTTTGTCCAGGGGAGGGTCATGTAATTTGTACTCAATTAACAAACCTATTGCAATGGTAAATCTAAGTGCTGGCGGTAGACCTTTAGATTCGGGGGTGTGCCAGAAATATGTTTGCTATTTTCACAGCCAAAAATGATCGGCACAGTGCTGGCGGTAGCACACAAGTGGCTGGGTTTTGATGAATAAACCAGTTGTGTGTGTGTGTGTGTCGAGGCTTGGCCCCTCACTGGCCAATCAGAACAGGGTTTCCCAAAATCAGGTGCACGTTTTGTTTTTTTCCCTAGCACTACACAGCTGATTCAAATAGCCAACTCATCATCAAGCTTTGATTATTTGAATCAGCTGTGTAGTGCTAGGGCAAAAACCAAACCGTGCACAAGGGGGCAGGACCGAGTGTGGGAAACCCTGAAACAGAACGTGCTCCATGGCTAAATTCAAGAAATAAGATGTAGGCCTACCTGTTTGACAGACTAAATTATATTCTACTATCCATAGATTTTGTCAGCAGTTTTGAGCCCCACCTGTTTAGCAAAAAAAAAAAGATATATATTCTGTTACTTTGACATTAATACGTGTCACATATCAGTTTGCAAACAATGTAAAAAAAAAAAACTAAAAAAAACATTGAGTTAATAAAGCCGCATGCAAACATGGTCTCTTTTTTTGCATTCTTGGGTAAGGCAGCTCCAAAATGCAGGTGTTTCAGCCTAGCTCGGGGCTTTCTGTGGTGGGGCAGCCAGCAGAAAATACGGAGTGTAGGGGTTGGTAATGTTTTCTAGTTGCGCCGTGATTGGCTCAGTGTTCTGTCACTCATGGGGACACTACGTCACCTTAAAATCTATGGGTAGAGCTCGAAAATTCAAGCCCCTTGTGTGCTGCCATATAGTTACATTAGAAGTGCCCAACCAAGAAGGCTCAAGGTCATTGGCCACAGATAAAATGGCATCAAATCACATTATATCTACCGTAGCTTTGATTGAACTGATCATGTCAACATCATACTTTCAAAATCTTAGCTAGCAAGCTAGCAGTCATCATCAGGAATCAAGTCGACAGTCTACTGGCAAATACTTTTCAATCCTTGTCACATGAAGAGAAATTATGAAGAGAAATTATAGATAAAACATACGTTTTACGTATCGGTGTTCATTGGCCATTGGACATAAACATTATACAACCAGTTGGATATCAAATATTCAACAATGAGTGGTTTGGAAGGAATCAGTGGCTAACTGCAAGCATTGCAAAGCAATCACTAGCCTGCTATTCAGTGGAGTGGGTGTGTGGTCTGGGTTTAAGCGTATATTTTCCAAGCTTAAAAGGATAAACATTTAACACGATGGGCCAGAAAAGGTTGAATACATTGGCCATGCTGTCAATCCAGCATGACTTCTGCCGTGTTCAAAACAACTGGAAACTCTGAACTGGGAAATCTCAGACTTCAGTGCATTCAAGACAACTGGGAACCCGGGGAAAAAATCAAGCTCCGACTGGGAAAATACGTTTTGAACGGTCATCCAACTCAGAATTCTAGAGCTCCGACATGAAGATCACTGACGTCATGATTCGACTTTGTTTTTTCTCTCGAGTTTTCAGTTGTCTTGAAAGCACCATAAATCCAGAGAATGCCATAAATCCTGCGCCACCTTCCTGTTCAAGTGAGCACAGCACAACAAGGTGAGTCCAAAAATGTATTGTATGCTGCTGCATAAATTATGTAATATGCCAGGGAGATATGTATACTGTAGCTAAGAAAGTAATACTAAGTGTATGTTGTGTAGTAAGCTGTTATTAGCCCATGTGCCTCACCCTAATAATTTGGTCCCTTTTCCCCTCATAATTTAGCCATTTGTTCTGACTTAGTGGTGCACATGTAGCCTATAGCCTGTTTTAGAGAAATGTCATCATCGAATATTGTAAGAGCTTTCATTGTCTGCTTATATGCCCCCTTTATTTATCCTACGGTTCTGACTTGGTGTACAGGGAGAATACTGTAAGAACGGCCCATGTTCTGAATTCTGTCGCTGTACATTTCAAAAGTGCTGAACAAATAGTTATGTTGACTACGTCCGTCCTAGCTCGCTCATTAATGTCTTAATCGAAATTACGGATGGCCTCTTATCCACTTGTCGTCCCCTTATGCCATAGTTTGTACATCTCAATTGTCAGTAGAAACCACATTTGTTTAAGCAAGTCAGCCATATCAGCTATGTTTTTTAGGCTGAATTAACTGTTTCGCAGCCAGACAAGGCTCCGCTGATAGCCAGGTGTAGCAGTGGTAAGGATTCACTCCATGGTGCTGAAAAGAAAGCTCTGCTGTTTATGTAGGCCCTAACAGTTTGTAGGCACTGTTTGTCACAGTTATAGTTCAATTAATGTATTGTTTAGTGATGTGTTGTGACTTTGTTGGCATGCATACAAAATTTAAAAAATGTGTTTGGCCCACCAAGATGCCACTGGGCCTACATTAGGTTTAGATAAATGTTTAAATGATTATATAAAGTGATCTATGTCTACGCCTTAGTCCACAGTGCTTTATGCTAGAAGCAAGTTATAAAATGCAGGGGAAAGACGTGACTCCGATGTTAAAGGGATATCTTTGATTTGATTCAGAGGCTGCGCTACATCATTCTATAGCCGAGGAGACAAAATATGGACTTTGCTTGGGAAGTAATGTGTGATTCTGTCACTAATTGACGTTCAACATTTCAACAGGCTATTAAACAACATACCAGTGGTGAAAAAGGTACCAAATAGTCATACTTGAGTCAAAGTAAAATAACTTCATAGAAAATGACTCAAATAAAAGTGAAAGTCACACAGCAAAATACTATTTGAGTAAAAGTCTAAAAGTATTTGGTTTTAAATATACTTAGGTATCAAAAGTAAATGTAATTGCTAAAATATACTTAAGTATCAAAAGTAAGAGTATAAATCATTTCAAATTCCTTATATTAAGCAAACCAGACAGCACCACTTTATAGTTTTTTATTTTATTTTACGGATAGCCAGGGGCACACACCAACACTTAGACATAATTTACAAACAAAGCATGTGTGTTTAGTGAGTCCGCCAGATCCGAGGCACTAGGGATGACCAGGGATGTTCTCTTAATAAGTGCATGAATTGACCTTTTTCTTGTCCTGCTAAGCATAAAAAAATGTATGAGTACTTTTGGGTGTCAGGGAAAATGTATGGAGTAAAAAGTATATTATTTTCTTTAGGAATGTAGTGAAGTAAAAGTAAAAGTAGTCAAAAATATAAATAGTAAAGTACAGATACCCAAAAAACTACTTAAGTAGTACTTTAAAGTATTTTTACTTAAGTACTTTACGCCACTGTAACAAACTAACTCTAAATCAGTCAGGAGCAAGCCAGGTAGTATAAGAAGGAATGAAAATGAATTATTTAGGCTATATTATTATTATTTCAAGGCTATAGCCTGCCATTTAAGAAATATACTGAACAAAAATATAAATGCAACATGCAACATTTTCAAAGATTTTACTGAGTTACAGTTCATAGAAGGAAATCAGTCAATTGAAATAAATAAATTAGGCCCTAATTTATGCATTTCACATGACTGGGCAGGGCCGCAGCCATGGGTGGGCCACCCATTTAGGAGCCAGGCCGACCCACTGGGGAGCCATGCCCAGCCAATCAGAATTAGTTTTTCCCCACAAAAGGGCTTTATTACAGGCAGAAATACTCCTCGGCAGTTAAATATATTTTACTGAAGGGAGGGCCATCCATTTTCATTTCAGAGGGGGCCGATTTTCTTCAGGTATCCCTCACTATAAATAATGTACAGTCCCTTAGAAGGAGTGCAAGGGCACACGCGTTATTGCACACGCGTTCTTCACAGAGTAGGCGTTCCCTAACGGAAAAATGCAAATACATGCTAGAACGCGCCAATAGGATCTCGCTAGCTCGTGCTTGGGTCTGCCCACCTCTTTGCTTGTTCTGCCCACTATGCTTAATTTGCTCACAATGGAAACGACAGGCTGTGGTCTATCTTAGGTTAGTTACAAAAATCTTTGGTAATATTGTAGCAATTGTTTACACCATTTTTTAAAATTATTTTTGCACCCACATCATACATTCACCGTATTTTGTTCTTTCTCTCTTTCACATTATTGCTTTTCCTTTGTCATTTTCTTTTCATCTCACACGGTCTGTGAACTGTCCCCAGTCACCCGTTCTCAAATCTTATCTGTGTCTCCCCTGCTGCACATTGCGTAGCAACAAGCCACCATGTGATCTGAGCCCACCGCTCAGTGCTCTCTCCTCTCAACTAACTCTCTCCTCTCCCTCCTTCCCACCTCTCCTGTACCCAGTAGTCTCCTCTTCTACCTATATCTCTCTCCCCTCCTTTCCTCTACTAATATCTCTCCTTCTCCACCCATTGGTCCCGATACCCTCTATTCATCTTTCCCCTCCTCTCCTCTACCAATCTCAGCTCTTCTCCACCCATCACTTTCCTCCCGCCCTCTATCCAGCTCTCCTGTGCCAGATGTAAACACCTGCTGTACCCCAACTCAACCTCAGCTTCTCTCTTTCTTGCTCTGTCTCTCTCTCTTTTCCTTCCTCCCTCCACTGCAGCTCTGTGTGTCTCTCTTTCTTGCACTCTTTCACTTCCTTGCATTCTCTTTGCCTTCAGAATATAATCAGTTTCAAATTTGTCATCACATCCATCTAAATGTAACGTTGCACCTGCCTGTTTGTTAGCATGGCGGGAGACATAGTTTGGTTTGATCAGTATTAATGAGGTCTGTTCCCTCTGCTGTGAATGGAGGAATAGAGAGGGGGAATAGATGAAAAGACAGAGGAGGAGGATAAGCATAAATAAGGTGATGAGGGCTCCTATTTGTCTGGTATTTTGTTCGAGCAGGAGGGCCTGTGTTTTTTTGTGAATGTGTGTGTGTTCGCTATGTTTCCATGTGTTTACACTATAGTGTGTGTGTGTGTGTGTGTGTTTGTGTGTGTGTGTGTGTGTGTGTACAGCACTGTGAAAGAACTGGGGCATGTTTACCTTACGCCTGTGTAACAGTGTTGCTTCCGTCCTTCTCCTCGCCTCAACCTGGGATTGAACCAGGGACCCTCTGAACACATTGACAACAAGGGAAACAACTACTTAAAGGTCTCAGAGCGAGTGACGTCACCAATTGAAACGCTACTAGCACGCACCGCTAACTAGCTTGCCATTTCACACCGGTTACACCTGCAAGGATGATGAGCACCACTGGGAGAACATCCCCCCTTTCCCTCCCTCATTTGTCTTTGTCTCTCTCTCTTTCCTCCCCCATTAATTTGTCTTTGTCTCTCTCGCTCTTTCCTCCCTTGTTTTTTCTCTTCCACTTGATTTAGTTTTTTATTTCCATCCCTTTCTTCCCTTGCCCTTGTTCTTTTCTATGTATTCTCCCCACCTTTCTTCCTCCATCTCTCCCTTCCTTTCCTTCCCTCCTAATTTATTCCCTCCTCTCAATCTCTCTCCTTCTCCACCTGCCTCCCTCCCTCCCTCCCTCCCCTTCAGTGAAAGGACCCAGGCAGTGAGCAGCCTGTCAGCTGGGAGGTTGTGTGGAGTCAGCCGGTTCAGTCCAGCCTTAGTCACTGTGGTTGAAACAAACAGCCACATCTACCCAATGTCCTGTCTGCCCTGTGACCCTAAATGAGCAACCAGAGAATGGGCCTGGGCCCAGGGACCGTGGGGGACTGGTCCTAAATTATAAAGCCATTACACCAACACTAATTTCCCTTTAAAATAATGGATAAGGGAGTGTACTGACTGGCTGTTGCGAGCAGAGTACACACACTGTGCATGGGTATTAATGTACCAAAAGTATGTGGACACCTGCTCGTAGAGCATATCATTCCAAAATCATGGGCATCAATATGGAGTTGGTCCCCCATTTGCTGCTATAACAGCCTCTACTCTTCTGGGAAGGCTTTCCACTAGATATTGGAACATTGCTGCAGGGACTTCCATTCAGCCACAAGAGCATTAGTGAGGTCGAGCACTGATGTTGGGCGATTAGACCTGGCTTGCAGTCGGCGTTCCAATTCATCCCAAAGGTGTTTGATGGGGTTGAGGTCAGGGCTCTGTGCAGGCCAATCAAGTTCTTCCACACCAGTGGCGGTCAGTGCCATTTCTTTCATGAACATGGCCTTATGAAAAATGTATGTGCTCACTAACTGTAAGTCGCTCTGGATAAAATCTAAATCTTATTTCTATAACAGGATATTGGATGACTGTCATTCATATTCCATTCACCCAGTTAAATGTAACAGCGATAGGTTTAGGCTACTACATGATACTACAAATTTCCCTATACCCATCATGAGGTTGCTACAACCTAGCCTATGAATGAAAGTTTACAACGTAGGTGCACACAGGTCAAGAGACAAATTTTATGTGACAGACAGTGACACATGGACAGACAGTGACATTCAATACTGCCTTGCACACTCTTGACTGCATCTAGCTGATAGTGGGTGTAATCATTAGTCCAACAGTTGCAAACGAGAGTTTCTATTGGACGAATTCAGATATTTTTATCCCCGTTTTGTTCTGTTTGCTTCTGTTTAAGAAACATTTTAACAGAATCGGCGGAATGAATACACCCCAGATCACGCGTAAACACAGTTCACAGTTTCATAGCAGCCACGTTGTATTCCTTCTCGCATCTACGTTATGCGCTCTCCTCCTTTCACCTCTTCCCTTCGCTTGTGGACTTCAATGCACAACACATCAGCTGTATGTGACCAGACGAAAAAAACTTTCCAAGCCAAACCGCTACACACAGCCTACATCGTTGTCACCATATTAGCTAAAGTAACGTCATAGTCAGCATAGCTAATAGAACTAATGTGTTAGTAAACCCGCTACAATCATGCAGTAACGTTTCAGTAAGCAGTTACACCGGCAGGCCCTGGTGGCAATAAATTAGTATAACCAAAAGCTTACCTTGACTTGGAAGAGTTCCAGTGTTGTGTTGGATAGTCATAGCCAGCTAGCTAACATAGCATCCCTCTGTTTGAGCAGGGTGTTTAAGTAGGCTAAATTAGCTAGCTGCATTTGCTAGCTAAGTAAGTGAAACTGAAAGTGAAATTTTTTTTACAGTGGCTTGCAAAAGTATTCACCCCCCTTGGCATTTTTCCTATTTTGTTGCCTTACAACCTGGAATTAAAAATGGATTTTTTTTGGCGTTTATATCATTTGATTTACACAACATGCCTACCACTTTGAAGATGCAACATTTTTTTATTGTGAAACAAACAAGAAATAAGACAGAAAAACAGAAAACTTGAGCGTGCATAACTATTCACCCCCCCCAAAGTCAATACTTTGTAGAGCCACCTTTTGCAGCAATTACAGCTGCAAGTCTCTTGGGGTATGTCTCTATAAGCTTGGCACATCTAGCCACTGAGATTTTTGCCCATTCTTCAAGGCAAAACTGCTCCAGTTCCTTCAACTTGGATGGGTTCAGCTGGTGTACAGCAATCTTTAAGTCATACCACAGATTCTCAATTGGATTGAGGTCTGGTCTTTGACTAGGCCATTCCAAGACATTTAAATGTTTCCCCTTAAACCACTCAAGTGTTACTTTAGCAGTATGCTTAGGGTCATTGTCCTGCTGGAAGGTGAACCACCATCCCAGTCTCAAATCTCTGGAAGACTGAAACAGGATTCCCTCAAGGATTTCCCTGTATTTAGCGCCATCCATCATTCCTTCAATTCTGACCAGTTTCCCAGTCCCAGCCGATGAAAAACATCCCACAGCATGATGCTGCCACCACCATGCTTCACTGTGGGGATAGTGTTCTCGGTGTGATGAGAGGTGTTGGGTTTGCGCCAGACATAGCGTTTTCCTTGATGGCCAAAAGCTACATTTTAGTCTCATCTGACCAGAGTACCTTCTTCCATATGTTTGGGGAGTCTCCCACATGCCTTTTGGCGAACACCAAACGTGTTTGCTTATTCTTTTCTTAAGCAATGGCTTTTTTTCTGGCCACTCTTCCGTAAAGCCCTGCTCTGTGGAGTGTACGGCTTAAAGGGGTCCTATGGACAGATACTCCAATCTCCGGTGTGGAGCTTTGCAGCTCCTTCAGGGTTATCTTTGGTCTCTTTGTTGCCTCTCTGATTAATGCCCTCTCTGATTAATGCCTGGTCCGTGAGTTTTGGTGGGCGGCCCTCTCTTGGCAGGTTTGTTGTGGTGCCATATTCTTTAAATTTTTTAATAATGGATTTTAATGGTGCTCCGTGGGATGTTCAAAGTTTCTGATATTTTTTTATAACCCAACCCTGATCTGTACTTCTCCACAACTTTGTCCCTGACCTGTTTGGAGAGGTCCTTGGTCTTCATGGTGCCACTTGCTTGGTGGTGCCCCTTGCTTAGTGGTGTTGCAGACTCTGGGGCCTTTCAGAACAGGTGTATGTATACTGAGATCATGTGACAGATCATGTGACACTTAGATTGCACACAGGTGGACTTTATTTAACTAATTATGTGACTTCTGAAGGTAATTGGTTGCACCAGATCTTATTTAGGGGCTTCATAGCAAAGGGGGTGAAAACATATGCACACACCATTTTTCCGTTATTTATTTTGTATAATGTTTTGAAACAAGTTATTTTTTAATTTCACTTCACCAATTTGGACTATTTTGTGTATGTCCATTACATGAATTCCAAATAAAAATCAATTTAAATTACATGTTGTAATGCAACAAAATAGGAAAAACGCCAAGTGGGATGAATACTTTTGCAAGGCACTGTAAATCTCTCGCTCTATTTCTGTGACGTATACTGAGTATACGAAGAGGCAGGACGCAGACGCAGGAATTAACAAGGTAAAGGTTTACTTAACAATAAGAAAGAGAATAACAAAGAGCGAGTAAACGACACGACGCTAACAATTACACCGAACAATGAACGAACAGTCCAGGGCTATATAATGGTGGTGATGAGATGATGAGGTGCAGGTGCGTAAGAGGTGATTAGGGTGCGTTGGGTTTCCATTCCTGTGTTTGCAGAGGTGGTGCGCTCAGACCGGTGGCTCAGTAGACTGGCGAATCAGAGCGCTGGAGGGGAGCAACGGGCGGAGTCGTGACAATTTCTCTCTTCCTTCTCCTTCATTTAGGAATAAATTAATTTGTTGAAAACTGTTCAACTATTGTCTTTCTCGCTCTTTGAGTCAACTACTCACCACATTTTATGCACTGCAGTGCTAGCTAGCTGTAGCTTCTGCTTTCAGTACTAGATTATTTCTCTGATCCTTTGATTGGGTGGATAACATGTCAGTTCATGCTGCAAGAGCTCTGATAGGTTGGAGGACATCCTCCTGAAGTTGTCATAATTACTGTGTAAGTCTATGGAAGGGGGTGAGAACCACGAGCCTCCTAGGTTTTGTATTGAAGTCAATGTACTCAGAGGAGGATAGACGCTAGCTGTACTCCGGCTAGATAACTGACTTGTTGGAAAGGTGGCATCCTATGACGGTGCGACGTTGAAAGTCACTGTGCTCTTCAGAATGGGCCATTCTACTGCCAATGTTTGTCTATTTTATTTTATTTCACCTTTATTTAACCAGGTAAGCCAGTTGAGAACAAGTTCTCATTTACAACTGCGACCTGGCCAAGATAAAGCAAAGCAGTGCGATAAAAACAACAACACAGAGTTACATATGGGGTAAACAAAACATAAAGTCAAAAATACAAATAGAAAATATATATACAGTGTGTGCGAATGTAGTAAGTTATGGAGGTAAGGCAATAAATAGGCCATAGCGCAAAATAGTTACAATTTTGTATTAACACTGGAATGATTGATGTGCAAAAGATGATGTGCAAATAGAGATACTGGGGTGCAAATTAGCTAAATAAATAACAATATGGGGATGAGGTAGTTGGGTGGGCTAATTTCAGAATGGCTGTGTACAGGTGCAGTGATCGGTAAGCTGCTCTGACAACTGACGCTTAAATTTAGTGATGGAGATAAGAGTCTCCAGCTTCAGAGATTTTTGCAGTTCGTTCCAGTCATTGGCAGCAGAGAACTGGAAGGAATGGCGGCCAAAGGAGGTGTTGGCTTTGGGGATGACCAGTGAGATATACCTGCTGGAGCGCAGACTACGGGTGAGTGTTGCTATGGTGACCAGTGAGCTAAGGTAAGACGGGAATTTGCCTAGCAGTGATTTATAGATGACCTGGAGCCAGTGGGTTTGGCGACGAATATGTAGTGAGGGCCAGCCAACAAGAGCGTACAGGTCACAATGGTGGGTAGTATATGGGGCTTTGGTGACAAAACGGATGGCACTGTGATAGACTACATCCAATTTGCTGAGTAGAGTGTTGGAGGCTATTTTGTAAATTACATCGCCGAAGTCAAGGATAGTCAGTTTTACGAGGGCATGTTTGGCAGCATGAGTGAAGGAGGCTTTGTTGCGAAATAGGAAGCCAATTCTAGATCTAACTTTTGATTGGAGATGCTTAATGTGAGTCTGGAAGGAGAGTTTACAGTCTAACCAGACACCTAGGTATTTGTAGTTGTCCACATACTCTAGGTCAGACCCGCCGAGAGTAGTGATTCTAGTCGGGCGGGCGGGTGCAAGCAGCGTTGGGTTGAAGAGCATGCATTTAGTTTTACTAGTGTTTAAGAGCAGATGGAGGCTACGGAAGGAGTGTTGTATGGCGTTGAAGCTCGTTTGGAGGTTTGTTAACACAGTGTCCAATGAAGGGCCAGATATATACAAAATGGTGTCGTCTGCATAGAGGTGGATCCGAGCTTCACCAGCAGCAAGAGCAACATCATTGATATACACAGAGAATAGAGTCTGCCCGAGAATTGAACCCTGTGGCACCACCATAGAGATGGCCAGAGGTCCAGACAACAGGCCCGACACATTGAACTATATCTGAAAAGTAGTTGGTGAACCAGGCGAGGCAGTCATTAGAGAAAGCAAGGCTATTTAGTCTGCCAATAAGAATGCGGTGGTTGACAGAGTCGAAAGCCTTGGCCAGGTCGATGAAGACGGCTGCGCAGTACTGTCTTTTATCGATCGCGGTTATAATATCGTTTAGGACCTTGAGCGTGGCTGAGGTGCACCCATGACCAGCTCGGAAACCGGATTGCATAGCGGAGAAGGTACGGTGGGATTCGAAATGGTCGGTGATCTTTCAAATACTTTCGAAAGGCAGGGCAGGATGGATATAGGTCTGTAACAGTTTGGATCTAGAGTGTCAACCCCTTTTGAAGAGGGGGATGACCGCGGCAGCTTTCCAATCTCTGGGGATCTCAGACGTTACGAAAGAGAGGTTGAACAGGCTAGAAATAGGGGTTGCGACAATTTCGGCTGCTAATTTTAGAAAGAAAGGGTCCAGATTTTCTAGCCCAGCTGATTTGTAGGGGTCCAGATTTTGCAGCTCTTTCAGAACATCAGCTGTCTGAATTTGTGTGAAGGAGAAGTGGGGGGGGCATGGGCAAGTTGCAGCAGAGGGTGCAGAGCTGGTGGCCGGGGTAGTGGTAGCCAGGTGGAAAGCATGGCCAGCCGTAGCAAAATGCTTGTTGAAATTCTTGATTATTGTAGATTTATCGGTGGTGACAGTGTTTCCTAGCCTCAGTGCAGTGGGCAGTTGGGAGGAAGTGCTCTTATTTTCCATGGACTTTACAGTGTCCCAAAACTTTTTGGAGTTAGTGCTACAGGATGCACATTTCTGTTTGAACAAAGCTAGCCTTTGCTTTCCTAACTGATTGTGTATATTGGTTCCTGACTTCCCTGAAAAGTTGCATATCGCGGGGGCTGTTCGATGCTAATGCAGTACGCCACAGGATGTTTTTGTGCTGGTCAAGGGCAGTCAAGTCAGAGGAGAACCAGGGGCTGTATCTGTTCTTAGTTCTGAATTTTTTGAATGGGGCATGCTATTTAAGATTGAGAGGAAAGCACTTTTAAAGAACAACCAGGCATCCTCTACTGACGGAATGAGGTAAATATCCATCCAGGATACCCGGGCCAGGTCAATTAGAAAGGCCTGCTCGCTAAAGTGTTTTAGGGTGCGTTTGACAGTGATGAGGGGTGGTCGTTTGACCGCGGACCCATTACGGACGCAGGCAATAAGGCAGTGATCGCTGAGATCCTGGTTGAAGACAGCGGAGGTTTATTTAGAGGGTATATTTGTCAGGATGATATCTATGAGGGTGCCCATGTTTACATATTTAGGGTTGTACCTGGTAGGTTCATTGATAATTTGTGTGAGATTGAGGGCATCTAGTTTAGATTGTAGGTTGGCCGGGGTGTTAAGCATATCCCAGTTTAGGGCACCAAGCAGTACGAACTCTGAGGATAGATGGGGGGTAATCAGTTCACATATGGTGTCCAGGGCACAGCTCGGGGCTGAGGGTGGTCTGTAGAAAGTGGCAACAGTGAGAGACTTATTTCTGGAAAGGTGGATTTTTAGAAGTAGAAGCTCAAACTGTTTGGGCACAGACCTGGATAGTACGATAGAGCTCTGCAGGCTATCTCTACAGTAGATTGCAACCCCACCCCCTTTGGCAGTTCTATCGAGACGGAAAATGTTGTGGATGAAATAGCCGAATCTACTCCTTTGAAGGGGTGTCAACATCCTTTTGGCCATGTAGTGCATTTTAAATTGTGTACGTTTGCGTGCGTGCCTTTGTGTATGTATGGACATATTTGTGTGAACACTTAGCCCTATTGATTTCCCACGGCATTGAGAGTGCATTTACCCTGCTAGTCTGAGAGCCACAGAAGTATAATCTCAGCCAGTGAGGCTCTTTGTACTCTGGGTTTCTCACTGACGCCTCAGTGCACCCTGCACTCCTTCAATAGCCCCAGTCGCTGAAGAAACAATTAACCACGAATGTGATGAAAGCCAAGTGAAACAGTGTTGTGTTTAATGTGCTCGCCGTCGCTTTCTGCTCCCACCATCATCTGCAGTGAAATGAAGCGTTAGTTAATACGTCTCCAAAGCCTCTCCCTGGAATTAGGATTGAATCTGGAGAGGCCCAGTGCTGGATATGAGGGCAACAAATTAGGATTACAGAGGCATCCATCAGTACCAAAGGCTAAAGAGTCGAGACCGGAAAAAGAGAGAGTTTGTTGGTATTGAGCTTTCGAGCAAGAGCCATTGACCTAATTGATCTAGCTGGGAAAAGTTGAAAAGCCACAACAGATCAGATTGGATTTGCACATATCTCTAGTATTAGCATAAATGACCATAACTATAAGCTTGACGACAGATCGTATTTTATAGGATATCATGCATGAAATGTAGGTAATAGAAAACAAAAATGAATGTACTCCTCACTCTGGTTAGTGGTTGGGGATATTTGGGTTTAGGCTAACAGCTGTTTTTATGATCAACTCTTTATCATTGACGCTCCAAGATGGCATAGCAGTGCGGTCGTGTTCTCTGTAGTGGCCTCATGTAAATAGCCCGTTTTTATTTGTTTAGTCTTTTTCGTATATATTTCTCAATCTCACTTTCCATCCTTTAACTAAATATACTTTCCTGCAACCTGCCTCACCCAATGTGGAACGGATTCTGTTGTTTCTTCATACATTTCTATCCAGAACCTCTGGCTGAAACTAGCCAGCTAACTAGCTACTTGCTATTAGCCACCGTTAGCGGTCTTCACCAGTAGCCGTGGCCTGCACTACCTACCAGCCAGCTCTAGCCTGGACAATTGTCGGCCAGTCTGCACAGTCTGCACATCGCGCTATCGAGCCAGAGCATATCGGATTTTCTGCCGGAATCACTGAATCACTGGACCTTAACACCGGATCATCGCAACTAGCTAGCTACAAACCGAATGGCTGTTGTCGTTGTTGGTTAATCACCACTGTCCTGAGCTAACCCCAGTTAGCCTTGAGCTAGCCTCGAGCCAGGCCCATCTCCCGGCTATCTACCTCTCTGTCAACCGGACGGGACCTCCTGGTGTTGACACGGAGCCCCGCCGATCCATCACGACTGGTCTGCCGACGTAATCGTCTGATGTGGTTTCAACAGGCTTCCCGTTGCGACAACCACGGAGATCCATCTGCTAGCCCGGCCCGCTAGCACACGCAATCAACAGCCATGCCTCCAGCTCGCCTGTAGCGTAGCAGCCACTGAACTGCTCCCGGACTTACTTATTGCTGTTCACTGGACCTTATGATCACTCAGCTACACAGCTGATGCCTGCTGGACTGTTGCTTTATACGGTACCCCATACTGTTTAGCCATAATGCCCAGAATCTATTCTACAACGCCCGGAAATCTGGCCCTTTTTTTCTCTGTACCCAACGCACTAGAAGACCAGTTCTTAAAGCCTTTAGCCGTATCCTTACTCTACTCCTCCTCTGTTCCTCTGGTGATGTAGAGGTTAACCCAGGCCCTGTAGCCCCCAGTATCACTCCTGCTCCCCAGGAGCTATCATTTGTTGACTTCTGTAACTGCAAAAGCCTTGGTTTCTTGCATGTTAAAATCAGAAGCCTCATCCCTAAGTTTGAGTTATTCACTGCGTTAGCACACTCCGCCAACCCTGATGTTCTAGCAGTGTCTGAATCCTGGCTTAGGAAGGCCACCAAAGATTCTGAAATTTCCATTCCCAACTACAACATTTTCCATCTTGATAGAACTGCCAAAGGGGGCGGAGTTGCAGTCTACTGTTGAGATAGCCTGCAGAGCTCTATCATACTATCCAGGTCTGTGCCCAAAGAGTTTGAGCTTCTACTAAAAATCCACCTTTCCAGAAATAAGCCTCTCACTGTTGCCGCTTGCTACAGACCCCCTCACCCAGCTGTACCCTGAACACCATATGTGAATTGATTGCCCCCCATCTATCCTCAGAGTTCGTATTGCTTGGTGACCTAAACTGGGATATGCTTAACACCCCGGCCGTCCTACAATCTAAACTAGATGCCCTCAATCTCACACAAATTATCAATGAACCTACCAGGTACAACCCTAAATCCATTAACATGGGCACCCTCATAGATATCATCCTGACTAATTTACCCTCTAAATACACCTCCGCTGTCTTCAACCAGGATCTCAGCGATCACTACCTCATTGCCTGCGTCCGTAATGGGTCCGCGGTCAAACGACCACCCCTCATCACTGTCAAACGCTCCCTAAAACACTTCAGCGAGCAGGCCTTTCTAATTGACATGGCCCGGGTATCCTGGATGGATATTGACCTCATTCCGTCAGTAGAGGATGCCTGGTTGTTCTTTAAAAGTGCTTTCCTCTCTATCTTAAATAAGCATGCCCCATTCAAAAAATTCAGAACTAAGAACAGATATAGCCCCTGGTTCACCCCAGACTTGACTGCCCTTGACCAGCACAAAAACATCCTGTGGCGTACTGCATTAGCATCGAACAGCCCCTGCGATATGCAACTTTTCAGGGAAGTCAGGAACCAATATACACAATCAGTTAGGAAAGCAAAGGCTAACTTTTTCAAACAGAAATGTGCACTAACTCCAAAAAGTTTTGGGACACTGTAAAGTCCATGGAGAATAAGAGCATTTCCTCCCAGATACCCACTGCACTGAGGCTAGGAAACACTGTCACTACCAACAAATCTACGATAATCGAAAATTTCAACAAGCATTTTGCTATGGCTGGCCATGCTTTCCACCTGGCTATCACTACCCCGGCCACCAGCTCTGCACCCTCCGCTGCAACTTGCCCATGCCCCCCCCACTTCTCCTTCACACAAATTCAGACAGCTGATGTTCTGAAAGAGCTGCAAAATCTGGACCCCTACAAATCAGCTGGCAAAATTGTCGCAATCCCTATTACTAGCCTGTTCAACCTCTCTTTCGTATCGTCTGAGATCCCCAGAGATTGGAAAGCTGCCGCGGTCATCCCCCTCTTCAAAGGGGTTGACACTCTAGATTCAAACTGTTACAGACCTATATCCATCCTGCCCTGCCTTTCGAAAGTATTTGAAAGCCAAGTTAACAAACAGATCACCGACCATTTCGAATCCCACCGCACCTTCTCCGCTATGCAATCTGGTTTCCGAGCTGGTCATGGGTGTACCTCAGCCACGCTCAAGGTCCTAAACGATATAATAACCGCGATCGATAAAAGACAGTACTGTGCAGCCGTCTTCATTGACCTGGCCAAGGCCTTTGACTCTGTCAATCACCGCATTATTATTGGCAGACTAAATAGCCTTGGTTTCTCAAAAACTACTTCTCAGATAGAGTTCAATGTGTCAAATCAGAGGGCATGTTGTCTGGACCTCTGGCAGACTCTATGGGGTGCCACAGGGTTCAGTTCTCGGGCCAACTCTATTCTCTGTGTATATCAATGATGTCGCTCTTGCTGCTGGTGACTCTCAGATCCAACTCTACGCAGACGACACCATTTTGTATACATCTGGCCCTTCATTGTGTTAACAAACCTCCAAACGAGCTTCAATGCCATACAACACTCCTTCCGTGGCCTCCAACTTCTCTTAAACGCTAGTAAAACTAAATGCATGCTCTTCAATCGAACGCTGCTTGCACCCGCCCGCCCGACTAGAATCACAACTTTCGGCGGGTCTGACTTAGAATATGTGGACAACTACAAATACCTAGGTGTCTGGTTAGACCGTAAACTCTCCTTCCAGACTCACATTAAGCATCTCCAATCCAAAGTTAAATCTAGAATCGGCTTCCTATTTCGCAACAAAGCCTCCTTCACTCATGATGCTAAACATGCCCTCGTAAAACGGACTATCCTACCGATCCTTGACTTCGGCGATGTCATTTACAAAATAGCTTCCAACACTCTACTCAGCAAATTGGATGTAGTCTATCACAGTGCCATCCGTTTTGTCACCAAATCCCCATATACTACCCACCATTGTTGACCTGTACGCCTCGTTGGCTGGCCCTCACTACATATTCGTCGCCAAACCCACTGGCTCCAGGTCATCTATAAATCACTTCTAGGCAAATCCCCACCTTATCTTAGCTCATTGGTCACCATAGCAACGCCCACTCGTAGTATGCGTTCCAGCAGGTATATCTCACTGGTCATCCCCAAAGCCAACACCTCCTTTGGTCGCCATTCCTTCCAGTTCTCTGCTGCAAATGACTGGAACGAACTACAAAAATCTCTGAAGCTGGAGACACTTATCTCCCACACTATCTTTCAGCATCAGTTGTCAGAGCAGCTTACCGATCACTGCACCTGTACACAGCCCATCTGTAATTAGCCCACCCAACTACCTCATCCCCATATTGTTATTTACATTGTTATTTATTTTGCTCATTTGCACCCCAGTATCACTATTTGCACATCATCTTCTGCATATATATCACTGCAGTGTTAATACTAAATTATAATTGTAATTATTTTGCGCTATGGCCTATTTATTGCCTTACCTCCACAACTTACTACATTTGCACACACTGTATATAGATTTTCTATTGCGTTATTGACTGTACGTTTTGTTTATTCCATATGTAACTCTGTGTTGTTGTTTTTACCGCACTGCTTTGCTTTATCTTGGCCAGGTCGCAGTTGTAAATGAGAACTTGTTCTCAACTGGCTTACCTGGTTAAATAAAGGTGAAATAAAAATTAATAAATAAATAAATAAAAATCAACATTTTCAGTAATAACCACAAGCACAGGAGTACAACCTTCACAACTGAAACAAACAGATAGAACAAACACAGGGGTTGATTGAACAGATTTGTTGCAGAGTCATGCTAATCATTAGCATTACCTACGGGCCAAAGATGCAGCCTGACTAGACTGTCTGTGATTGGTTGCTAGCAGCACTGTGTCCCAGTGGTATAGAGGGGGTTGTCTCTGTGTCTGCCTCTGTGTCTGTCTAACTGGGTGATCCTACAATCAGCTCACGTCAAGACTCAGCAATCAGCTTATTAGTCCCAGTGACTCTGCATTTATTCAGACAGAACAACACTCCTCGCAAACAACGTCAAAGAAAGTGTGTGTGTGTGTGTGGCAGTGGGGTGTGGTGGCAGGGGAGAAGGGGGTGGGGGGGGCTGTTTATGTGTGTGCTGGGAGAGGCAGTACGGACACGCCTGGTGCCTTAAATTGATGACGTATGCCGCGCAGCGATAGTTTCTCGGGTCCACACAACCTGAATACCCGAGACCCGACCCGAGACATAGCTGTGTTCTGTGGGTGTCACTGAGTAGGCTGATACCCCATTTCATGGGTGCACACTCTATAGGTAAGGCTGTACAGTCCAATATGAATGTCCAATACACATAGTAGGTTGACTGGGGAGGTGATTTCCCACAGTCAGAGTCCTGCAATAAGAGCTAAGACTCTAATATTTGTGTAAACTTTTTGTAATTGTCATTTGTGAGTGTCACTGAGTAGGCTGATACCCCATTTCATGGGTGCACACTCTATAGGTAAGGCTGTACATGTGCATATACAGTGGGGAGAACAAGTATTTGATACACTGCCGATTTTGCAGGTTTTCCTACTTACAAAAATCCAGAAAATCACATTGTATGATTTTTAAGTAATTAATTTGCATTTTATTGCATGACATAAGTATTTGATCACCTACCAACCAGTATGAATTCCAGCTCTCACAGACCTGTTAGTTTTTCTTTAAGAAGCACTCCTGTTCTCCACACATTACCTGTATTAACTGCACCTGTTTGAACTCGTTACCTGTATAAAAGACACCTGTCCACACACTCAATCAAACAGACTCCAACCTCTCCACAATGGCCAAGACCAGAGAGCTGTGTAAGGACATCAGGGATAAAATTGTAGACCTGCACAAGGCTGGGATGGGCTACAGGACAATAGGCAAGCAGCTTGGTGAGAAGGCAACAACTGTTGGCGCAATTATTAGAAAATGGAAGAAGTTCAAGATGACGGTCAATCACCCTCGGTCTGGGGCTCCATGCAAGATCTCACCTCGTGGGGCATCAATGATCATGAGGAAGGTGAGGGATCAGCCCAGAACTACACGGCAGGACCTGGTCAATGACCTGAAGAGAGCTGGGACCACAGTCTCAAAGAAAACCATTAGTAACACACTACGCCGTCATGGATTAAAATCCTGCAGCGCACGCAAGGTCCCCCTGCTCAAGCCAGCGCATGTCCAGGCCCATCTGAAGTTTGCCAATGACCATCTGGATGATCCAGAGGAGGAATGGGAGAAGGTCATGTGGTCTGATGAGACAAAAAATAGAGCTTTTGGTCTAAACTCCACTCGCCGTGTTTGGAGGAAGAAGAAGGATGAGTACAACCCCAAGAACACCATCCCAACCGTGAAGCATGGAGGTGGAAACATCATTCTTTGGGGATGCTTTTCTGCAAAGGGGACAGGACGACTGCACCGTATTGAGGGGAGGATGGATGGGGCCATGTATCGCGAGATCTTGTTCAACAACCTCCTTCCCTCAGTAAGAGCATTGAAGATGGGTCGTGGCTGGGTATTTCAGCATGACAACGACCCGAAACACACAGTCAGGGCAACTAAGGAGTGGCTCCGTAAGAAGCATCTCAAGGTCCTGGAGTGGCCTAGCCACTCTCCAGACCTGAACCCAATAGAACATCTTTGGAGGGAGCTGAATGTCCGTATTGCCCAGCGACAGCCCCGAAACCTAAAGGATCTGGAGAAGGTCTGTATGAAGGAGTGGGCCAAAATCCCTACTGCAGTGTGTGCAAACCTGGTCAAGACCTACAGGAAACGTATGATCTCTGTAATTGCAAACAAAGGTTTCTGTACCAAATATTAAGTTCTGCTTTTCTGATGTATCAAATACTTATGTCATGCAATAAAATGCAAATTAATTACTTAAAAATCATACAATGTGATTTTCTGGATTTTTGTTTTAGATTCCGTCTCTCACAGTTGAAGTGTACCTATGATATAAATTACAGACCTCTACATGCTTTGTAAGTAGGAAAACCTGCAAAAGCGGCAGTGAATCAAATACTTGTTCTCCCCACTGTGTGTATTCCCCCAAATAACTTTTTTTTTTCTGTTTATTGTCAAATTAATTAATTATTGTATTTATTTTTAAGTTATATAACAACATTCCAACCTTGAGCATTAATATCTAGTCCAAATATGGCATTATTCCACTATTTGTATCTGTTTTGGTCAGTTTTAATTGGGGACTTTAATTCTGAAGGCAAAGCGCAAATTCCACTATTGTAGCTAATCCTTATTGTGGCTAGCTCACACAGGTGTGGGAAACAAATCAAATCAAATTGTATTTGTCACATGTGCCGAATACCGTGAAATGCTTACTTACAAGCCCTTAACCAACAATGCAGTTCAAGAAATAGAGTTAAGAAAATATTTATTAAATAAACTAAAGTAAATAATAAAATAAAAGTAACACAATAAAATAACAATAACGAGGCTATATACAGGGGATACCAGTACAGAGGTAATTTGTACATGTACAGTGAGGGAAAAAAGTATTTGATCCCCTGCTGATTTTGTACGTTTGCCCACTGACAAATAAATGATCAGTCTATAATTTTTATGGTAGGTTTATTTGAACAGTGAGAGACAAAATAACAACAACAAAATCCAGAAAAATGCATGTCAAAAATGTTATAAATTGATTTGCATTGTAATGAGGGAAATAAGTATTTGACCCCCTCTCAATCAGAAAGATTTCTGGCTCCCAGGTGTCTTTTATACAGGTAACGAGCTGAGATTAGGAGCACACTCTTAAAGGGAGTGCTCCTAATCTCAGTTTGTTACCTGTATAAAAGACACCTGTCCACAGAAGCAATCAATCAATCCGATTCCAAACTCTCCACCATGGCCAAGACCAAAGAGCTCTCCAAGGATGTCAGGGACAAGATTGTAGACCTACACAAGGCTGGAATGGGCTACAAGACCATCGCCAAGCAGCTTGGTGAGAAGGTGACAACAGTTGGTGCAATTATTTGCAAATGGAAGAAACACAAAATAACTGTCAATCTCCCTCGGCCTGGGGCTCCATGCAAGATCTCACCTTGTGGAGTTGCAATGATCATGAGAATGGTGAGGAATCAGCCCAGAACTACACGGGAGGATCTTGTCAATGATCTCAAGGCATCTGGGACCATAGTCACCAAGAAAACAATTGGTAACACACTACACCGTGAAGGACTGAAATCCTGCAGCGCCCGCAAGGTCCCCCTGCTCAAGAAAGCACATGTACAGGCCCGTCTGAAGTTTGCCAATGAACATCTGAATGATTCAGAGGAGAACTGGGTGAAAGTGTTGTGGTCAGATGAGACCAAAATTGAGCTCTTTGGCATCAACTCAACTCGCCGTGTTTGGAGTAGGAGGAATGCTGCCTATGACCCCAAGAACACCATCCCCACCGTCAAACATGAGGTGAAAACATTATGCTTTGGGGGTGTTTTTCTGCTAAGGGGACAGGACAACTTCACCGCATCAAAGGGATGATGGACGGGGCCATGTACCGTCAAATCTTGGGTGAGAACCTCCTTCCCTCAGCCAGGGCATTGAAAATGGGTCGTGGATGGGTATTCCAGCGTGACAATGACCCAAAACACATGGCCAAGGCAACAAAGGAGTGTCTCAAGAAGAAGCACATTAAGGTCCTGGAGTGGCCTAGCCAGTCTCCAGACCTTAATCCCATAGAAATCTGCGGAGGGAGCTGAAGGTTCGAGTTGCCAAATGTCAGCCTCGAAACCTTAATGACTTGGAGAAGTTCTGCAAAGAGGAGTGGGACAAAATCCCTCCTGAGATGTGTGCAAACCTGGTGGCCAACTACAAGAAACGTCTGACCTCTGTGATTGCCAAAAAGGGTTTTTCCACCAAGTACGAAGTCATGTTTTGCAGAGGGGTCAAATACTTATTTCCCTCATGAAAATGCAAATCATTTTATAACATTTTTGACACGTGTTATCAAGTGTTACTCAAATGTTATGCTGCTTGGCTTGCTACCAGAGGAGGGTGGTGGGATGAGCTATAGGAGGACGGGCTCATTGTAATGGCTGGAATGGAATAAATGGAACGATATCAAACACGTCAAACATATGGAAACCCCAGTGGGTTCAGAACAACAATGACAAAAACAATACCCAAAAGGGCACTTGAGGAGTGGGAGGGCAAAGGGGAAGGTGTTCTGGCACTGGTGTAACGCAGCTTCTCTAGACCTCCGCGAGGTAGGAGTTCGCCCTCCCCTTCCTAAAATAACAATTAATAGAATGCATTAACCAGACAGCCACTCACAAAGTATAGACTACTGATCACTGTCCATGGTGCTGAAATCGCGACATCTAATCGATGATAGGCTTTCTGTGGTGCCAAGGCATGTAGAGTTTTAGCTAATGGATAAATGTTTAGTGGTAGGCCTATTTGGTCATCATTTCCTAATGTTAATCCTAACATTTCATGAAGTTATACATGGTGTCGCAATGCTGCCATTTATTTAGACTGCTGGCTGGCGGCAATAATGTAATTAATTCAAACATTGCCGATTGTAAAATATTTTTTTTATGCAACAGCATACTAATCAGCTACCAATATACAGTTGAAGTCGGAAGTTTACATACACGTTAGCCAAATACATTTAAACTCAGTTTTTCACATTTCCTGACATTTAATCCTAGTAAAAATGCCCTGTCTTAGGTCAGTTAGGATCACCACTTTATTTTAAGAATTTGAAATGTCAGAATAATAGTAGAGAGAATGATTTATTTCAGCTTTTATTTCTGTCATCACATTCCCAGTGGGTCAGAAGTTTACATACACTCAATTAGTATTTGGTAGCATTGCCTTTAAATTGTTTAACTTGGGTCAAACGTTTCAGGTAGCCTTCCACAAGCTTCCCACAATAAGTTGGGTGAATTTTGGCCCATTCCTCCTGACAGAGCTGGTGTAACTGAATCAGGTTTGTAGGCCTCCTTGCTCGCACACACTTTTTCAGTTCTGCCCACAAATTGTCTATAGGATTGAGGTCAGGACTTTGTGATGGCCACTCCAATACCTTGACTTTGTTGTCCTTAAGCCATTTTGCTACAAATTTGGAAGTATGCTTGGGGTCATTGTCCATTTGGAAGACCTATTTGTGACCAAGCTTTAACTTCCTGACTGATGTCTTGAGATGTTGCTTCAATATATCCACATCATTTTCCTTCCTCATGATGCCATCTATTTTGTGAAGTGCACCAGTCCCTCCTGCAGTAAAGCACCCCCACAGCATGATGCTGCCAACCCCGTGCTTCACGGTTGGGATGGTGTTCTTCGGCTTGCAAGCAACCACCTTTTTCCTCCAAACATAACGATGGTCATTATGGCCAAATAGTTCTATTTTTGTTTCATCAGA
This sequence comes from Coregonus clupeaformis, assembly GCF_020615455.1. Taxonomy (NCBI): domain Eukaryota; kingdom Metazoa; phylum Chordata; class Actinopteri; order Salmoniformes; family Salmonidae; genus Coregonus; species Coregonus clupeaformis. The sequence continues at coordinate 25,231,960 of NC_059198.1, forward strand.
CCAGAGGACATTTCTCAAAAAAGTACGATCTTTGTCCCCACGTGCAGTTGCAAACCGTAGTCTTTCTTTTTTATGGCGGTTTTGGAGCAGTGGCTTCTTCCTTGCTGAGTGGCCTTTCAGGTTATGTCGATATAGGACTTGTTTTACTGTGGATATAGATACTTTTGTACCTGCTTCCTCCAGCATCTTCACAAGGTCCTTTGCTGTTGATCTGGGATTGATTTGCACTTTTCGCACCAAAGTACGTTCATCTCTAGGAGACAGAACGCATCTCCTTCCTGAGCGATATGATGGCTGCGTGGTCCCATGGTGTTTATACTTGCGTACTATTGTTTGTACAGATGGAGGTGGTACCTTCAGGCATTTTGAAATTTCACCCAAGGATGAACAGACTTGTGGAGGTCTACACCTCTTTTTCTGAGGTCTTGGCTGATTTCTTTTGATTTTTTTCCATGATGTCAAGCAAAGAGGCACTGAGTTTGAAGGTAGGCCTTGAAATACATCCACAGGTATACCTCCATTTGACTCAAATGATGTCAATTAGCCTATCAGAAGCTTCTAAAGCCATGACATCATTTTCTGGAATTTTCCAAGCTGTTTAAAGGCACAGTCAACTTAGTGCAGTGCTTCTCAATTATTTTCTGTTACGCCCCCCCTAGGAAGAAGTAAACATTTCGCGCCCCCCAACTCTCCGCCGCGACTGTAAATAGTATAATTTGTCTATAAAATTGTTATATGTACACCTCTGCATAACATTGTATCCTTATTAACATTAAAGAAAATAAAAAAGAAAGAAATATAGATCAACTTACAACAAAGAATAACTTTATTAACATTGTAACAGAAAATACTTAAAGTGCATCAATTTGCCTGAAATTAAAAAAAAATGCAACCCTTATTTAAACTGTAAATTTTTTTGACCATTTGATACTGAAAAATAAAATTAAATATAATCAATAAATAATAATACATTCAAATTGATCAGCAACATTAACTCAGGAACACAATATATGAAACACTTTGACCTATAAAACAAAAATGAATAAAACAATTTGTGCTGATTTTTATTTTATTTTTTATCAAAATGAGGAAGTCAGGATTAATGGCTACAATGAGCACGTTTTGCAGTGCACAGCTTTTCGAAGCGGGGTTTGAAGCATGATACTGCAACTCTCAGCTCCTGCTCAATGTTTAGCTGGGACCTGTACTTGGTCTTCAGTGCAGCAACAGCAGAGAAGCCAGTCTCACAAAGAGAGGCAGTATCCACTCTTAGCCCTCTGCCCTAAGAGTGGATACTGCCTCTCTACACTCAGCCAGAATTCACTCAGTGTCTATGATGTGAACCTCAGTCTCAATGTGGAGTCAGACGTGATATCAATGAACTGGTCCTCCTCTGCAGAGCTGAAACCAGTTGGAGCTGGTGCATTGAATGGATCTCTCACCCAGTCATATTGGGAACTGTTTTCAGGGAAGTACTTTTTAAAGAATCCCATCAGTGATGAAATATGCTCCTTAATATATGGAATCACTGAGGTGGCATCATAGTCAGTAGTGTCAACAAATTCATGCAGGTTCTCGAATGAATCAGTATTTCCTTCATCAAGTCGCCTGCCCCACATTGCAAGCCTTCGAGTGAAAGAGCTGATCTTGTCTGTGACCTGAGGTGTTTATCTTTCCCTTGAAGCTGTAGATTTAGTTCATTTAGCTTTCCAAATATGTCACTCAGGTAGGCCAGCTTTGCCAGGAAGTTCTCATCACTACATTTTTCTGCGAGGTCATACTTGTGCTCCTGCTCCGAAAACATTCTAATCTGCTCTCTGAGCTCAAAAACTCGGGACAAGACTTTTCCTCATGACAGCCACCTTGCTTCACTGTGAAACAGCACAGCTTGATGTTCAGCTCCCATCTCCTCACAGATAGCAGAGAAGACTCTTGTTTTTAGTGGTCTGGTCTTTATGAAATTGACTACACCTACAATGTCAGTCATAACCTCACTTAATTCAGAGGAAAGGTGCCTTGATGCCAGTGCTTCTCTGGGTATAACACAGTGTGTCCACTCAGCATTAGGTGAGGCCTTCTTGATGAGTGCCCAAAGTCCTTTTCTCATCCCTGCCATGGTCTGTGCACCATCACTGCAAACACCAATGCAGTTCTCCCACTTTAGCCCATTCTCAGTCAGGAAGTAGTCCAGCATTTTGAATAGCTCTTCAGCTGTGGCTCTGTCTCTGACATATTTACAAAAAAGTAGATCCTCACACAGGGAGTTTGTCATGTCAAAACGTACATAAACGATAAACAGTCTTTGTTGCTGTCAGTTGCTTCATCGAACTGTAAGGCAAAAAGTTTGTCTTTGAGTTTACCAGCTGTTCTTTAAGATCGTTATCAATGTCATCTATACGTCTGGCGACAGTGTCATTGGCGACAGTGTCATTGGACAGAGGGATAGTTTTTATTTTTGCAGCACTTGCGTCATCCAGCATGACAGAGACCATGTCTAATGCTGCAGGCAGTATCAGCTCCTCTGCTATGGAGTGGGGTTTTCTGCACTGAGCAATTTGGTGCGCCACCTTATATGATGCTAACAGTGCTCGCTGGTTTACTGAAGTAGCATTCACAAAGCGGGGACGATTGTTGGCAATATTCGCACGTTTTCGCTGAAAAAAACTCAAGAGGCTTATCAGCGTGATTGGGGTGTAATGTCTTTAAGTGACGCCTTAATTTATTTGGCTTCATGCTGTCCGCTGCCAACATTTTTAGACACAGTAAACATACCGGTCTTTCCTCGTCTCCCACCGTAGTCACAGTGAAGCCAAGCGCTACATACGCTTCGTCATATTTCCTCGTCTTAGCTATCGGGAGACTTTGTCTCATTATCTCCGTCTCTCTCCGCCTTTCTTTTCATCCCTGTTAGATATGTTTCCATGGTGTCTCTTAAGGGTTTGTTATCTGCACTTCATATCTCCTGCTCTGTGCTGTGTGCTCTTGTTCGGTGCAAAAAAAACCTACTCCCTGCGGCAAAAAAAAGCATGTTCCCCGGGGTCACACGCGCCCCCCCTGGCATCGCTCCGAGCCCCCCCAGGGGGGCGCGCCCCACTATTTGAGAAGGACTGACTTAGTGTATGTAAACTTCTGACTCACTGGAATTGTGATACAGTGAATTATAAGTGAAATAATCTGTCTGTAAAAAAAATTTTGGAAAAATTACTTGTGTCATGCACAAAGTAGATGTCCTAACCGACTTACCAAAACTATAGTTTGTTAACAAGAAATGTGTGGAGTGGTTGAAAAACGAGTTTTAATGACTCCAACCTAAGTGTATGTAAACTTCAGACTTCAACTGTATGTTTTTGAATATACAACTGTACTGTATCACCTACCTGAAACTGCATGACATTCTCCTAGCTTGGATAGAAAGTTGTTGTGCATAAAACCAGTCTATTAATGCCAAAAAATACAGTCAGTCCACCCTCAAAACACTAGCTTACTAGGGATTGTTTCATTATGCAGTATAGCCTTCTATCTAAAGCTATATAGCTTACCTATTGAGCTGCTATTTAAAAATGTTTTATAAAAATTACACATCAAACAATGAGGAAAAATGTAGTTGGAAATATGAGCGCCCAATCGTTGCAAATTTGCTTTTTTTAAAGATAAAGCAATGGTTAAAAGCCAAGGGAAAAGACTTGCTGGCACGAAAATAGGCATGAATGATCAGTTCCCGAGGGAGATTGCAGAAAGGCGCAAAGTTCTGTATCCAATCTTCAAGGAAAACAGATTAAAAGGGAAACGTGTTGCACTCGTGGTGGATAAACTATATATTGACAACCAAATGTTCAGAGACACAAAGATTACTCCATGGCTATTCTAAAAGTTGTAATAGAGAAGTTGAATAATGGAACACCCAATGCTAGCAATGATAGGGATTGTAATATTAAATAACATTTATAGTAAGTATAGTAATTTATAAAAGGATAAAACGATATAACAAGAAAAGATAACAAGCAGAATAATACATCTTTAAATACAAATAATTAGAACATGGCTTTTTTGGCAGGAGGTTGTTGTTTTGGCGGATGGTTGTTGTGGTTGGTCCTGTGTTCTCTCTGGCGTCCTTTCCCCCTTGCGGCAGATGTGTATGCGGGTGCGTTTGCACGCTCTGCCCATTTCTTCCGCAGTCAACCATGTGGTGTGCATTTTTGTGTTTGAAAAGGTGCGGCGTTAAGTGAGTGAGAGGGGAAATGGTTGCATATCCCAGAGCCGACGGGGGTCTATGAGCAGGGGTAGTGAGAGAGAGATTTCAATTTTGTGTAGATGAGGGATATACATTTTAAAATATAGTATACATCTAATCTAATTTTTTATTGTCCTATCATGATGGAAAGATCCCTAACCCTATGACCTGGACACCCACCTGAGCGACCCATACACCAAAGAGAAGTTCCCATCTCTTTTATGGACCTGCTGTGAGTATGCAGCCTAAACAGATAAATAAATGCGGTCAGAGACCTACTTGAGCAGCACCGCCCCCTCAAGATTCTGAGCCTGCCTGGCAGGGTTGGTCCTACAAAGCCAGAGCCCCCTGATGGGAGAGCATAATATACAAGGAAATTCTCAAAGCTGCTAATGAGAACCTTGACGACCTTTTACCTAGCCGGTGGGGATTCCGGTGGGGTACGCCCACCCAGGTAGTGGCAGTGCTGGCAACACTGGCTGCAGTAACCCATGGGGAGGGGGTCACACTCGGACAATCAGAAAGGGGGTTTATCATTGTGGCCCAGGTGGCACAAAATAATCAAAGGTCTGACCGCACGGAGATGCTTGGGAAAATGGTTACAACAGGGGATCAGAGTGTTTCAGTGATCAGGAGTCTCAGGTGAAGAGGGTGGATCTGATCTCCATCACCTAGGACTTGACATAGATTAAGTAGATTAATCAAATCTCACATTGTTGTCAATTTCTGCTCAATCTGCATGCTTTCTCAATCAGCTTTAACTGTACAGTGGGGAAAAAAAGTATTTAGTCAGCCACCAATTGTGCAAGTTCTCCCACTTAAAAAGATGAGAGAGGCCTGTAATTTTCATCATAGGTACAAGTCAACTATGACAGACAAAATGAGGAAAAAAAATCCAGAAGATCACATTGTAGGATTTTTAATGAATTTATTTGCAAATTATGGTGGAAAATAAGTATTTGGTCAATAACAAAAGTTTCTCAATACTTTGTTATATACCCTTTGTTGGCAATGACACAGGTCAAACGTTTTCTGTAAGTCTTCACAAGGTTTTCACACACTGTTGCTGGTATTTTGGCCCATTCCTCCATGCAGATCTCCTCTAGAGCAGTGATGTTTTGGGGCTGTCGCTGGGCAACACAGACTTTCAACTCCCTCCAAAGATTTTCTATGGGGTTGAGATCTGGAGACTGGCTAGGCCACTCCAGGACCTTGAAATGCTTCTACGAAGCCACTCCTTTGTTGCCCGGGCGGTGTGTTTGGGATCATTGTCATGCTGAAAGACCCAGCCACGTTTCATCTTCAATGCCCTTGCTGATGGAAGGAGGTTTTCACTCAAAATCTCACGATACATGGCCCCATTCATTCTTTCCTTTACACGGATCAGTCGTCCTGGTCCCTTTGCAGAAAAACAGCCCCAAAGCATGATGTTTCCACCCCCATGCTTCACAGTAGGTATGGTGTTCTTTGGATGCAACTCAGCATTCTTTGTCCTCCAAACACGACGTGTTGAGTTTTTACCAAAAAGTTCTATTTTGGTTTCATCTGACCATATGACATTCTCCCAATCCTCTTCTGGATCATCCAAAGGCACTCTAGCAAACTTCAGACGGGCCTGGACATATACTGGCTTAAGCAGGGGGACTGCAGGATTTGAGTCCCTGGCGGCGTAGTGTGTTACTGATGGTAGGCTTTGTTACTTTGGTCCCAGCTCTCTGCAGGTCATTCACTAGGTCCCCCCATGTGGTTCTGGGATTTTTGCTCACCGTTCTTGTGATCATTTTGACCCCACGGGGTGAGCTCTTGCGTGGAGCCCCAGATCGAGGGAGATTATCAGTGGTCTTGTATGTCTTCCATTTCCTAATAATTGCTCCCACAGTTGATTTCTTAAAACCAAGCTGCTTACCTATTGCAGATTCAGTCTTCCCAGCCTGGTGCAGGTCTACACTTTTGTTTCTGGTGTCCTTTGACAGCTCTTTGGTCTTGGCCATAGTGGAGTTTGGAGTGTGACTGTTTGAGGTTGTGGACAGGTGTCTTTTATACTGATAACAAGTTCAAACAGGTGCCATTAATACAGGTAACGAGTGGAGGACAGAGGAGCCTCTTAAAGAAGAAGTTACAGGTCTGTGAGAGCCAGAAATCTTGCTTGTTTGTAGGTGACCAAATACATATTTTCCACCATAATTTGCAAATAAATTCATTAAAAATCCTACAATGTGATTTTCTGGATTTTTTTTTCTCAATTTGTCTGTCATAGTTGACGTGTACCTATGATGAAAATTACAGGCCTCTCTCATCTTTTTAAGTGGGAGAACTTGCACAATTGGTGGCTGACTAAATACTTTTTTTCCCCACTGTATGTGCACTCGTAAATCAGGTTCTTTCTTGAGTTGGGCTCTGGGATATAACAGCCGTTGAATATCTGATTTTATGGTGGATTGTGGAGGAGGGGGGTTAAGTGTGTTGGAGTATGTGCGTGTGTGTTTGTCCGGCATCTGTTGTGGGGGGGTGGGGATGTTGGGGGGGGAGGGGGGGTGGGGTATGGGATGGACCATGGGAATTATTTGCTAGGATAATAATTGCTTGTCAATAAATTAAATGTAATACAATGGCAATCCGGGTTATATGTTAAAATCCTACGCATGAACTGCCTACATTATTACGCATATTAATTGATAATGATGGAAAATAGGATATGCATAATTTTTTAAAAATAGTTATATATATATACAGTGGGGAGAACAAGTATTTGATACACTGCCGACTTTGCAGGTTTTCCTACTTACAAAGCATGTAGAGGTCTGTAATTGTTATCATAGGTACACTTCAACTGTGAGAGACGGAATCTAAAACAAAAATCCAGAAAATCACATTGTATGATTTTTAAGTAATTAATTTGCATTTTATTGCATGACATAAGTATTTGATACATCAGAAAAGCAGAACTTGATATTTGGTACAGAAACCTTTGTTTGCATTTACAGAGATCATACGTTTCCTGTAGGTCTTGACCAGGTTTGCACACACTGCAGCAGGGATTTTGTCCCACTCCTCCATACAGACCTTCTCCAGATCCTTTAGGTTTCGGGGCTGTCGCTGGGCAATATGGACTTTCAGCTCCCTCCAAAGATTTTCTATTGGGTTCAGGTCTGGAGACTGGCTAGGCCACTCCAGGACCTTGAGATGCTTCTTACGGAGACACTCCTTAGTTGCCCTGGCTGTGTGTTTCGGGTCGTTGTCATGCTGGAAGACCCAGCCACGACCCATCTTAAATGCTCTTACTAAGGGAAGGAGGTTGTTGGCCAAGATCTCGCGATACATGGCCCCATCCATCCTCCCCTCAATACGGTGCAGTCGTCCTGTCCCCTTTGCAGAAAAGCATCCCCAAAGAATGATGTTTCCACCTCCATGCTTCACAGTTGGGATGGTGTTCTTGGGGATGTACTCATCCTTCTTCTTCCTCTAAACACGGCGAGGGGAGTTTAGACTGTAGTGTCGAGTTAACGTTGCTAATTATGCTGCGATGACAAGGAGGACCCGCTGACACTGTATTTTCATCATAAGGTTTATTCATAACAAAGGGTTACAGCGTCGATTTACAGATACCTGCAGATACCCGGAGAATAATCGCCCCATCTCTAATATGATTATTCTGACCTCTTTTGTCCCAACTGTGGTATATATGCTATGTAATCTGATATGGGTGTTCCCCTACAGACCAATCACCTGTCTCCACACAACAGACTTCCTCTGTTCTATGGTGTTCCTCTAAAACGGCTCCCTCTAAAACAGAATAAACATCCTCTCAGGTTCCACTTGAAAACATTAGCAAAGTCATAATTCTTCATACACTACATATTCCCCCCTTCGAGACAAATTAAGTCTCGAAAACAAAAAGAATAGGATTATGACAAGTAACAATTTATCTTATTGAGTATCTTTAACAATAAACCAAAAACACATTTTTCTATGGAGTGTAAATATATTTCTATGAAATATGAACAAATCTTTATGGAGTGTGAGAGCGAAAACCTGTCTGGCAGCCTTCTTTCCAAATATCCATCCATCAATCAAGACAGTAAAATTCTCTCACGGCCCCTCTGCCCCAGGCAACCACTTAAGTACTCCAGATCAATTCATAAATCTCTATCAATGCATTTGAAACTATGATGCAATTAAATACACATGAAAGCCCCAGCAAACAAAATACTATCAAAAATGTCCACACTCAGGCTGGTCGACCCATCGGACCCTACTGTGGATTCTCTCTATCCCTGCCTAGACTCCATAACCCTAAACTTCCACGAAATAAACAAAAACATCTGAGATCCCCACATGTATCTAATAACAGCAAATATCATTCTACAAAAATTAATACAGAAAGAATATGACACAAATTATGTATTACACATGCAAATATGTCTATATATCATTGCAGACACTGGAATGTAGTCTACTACACTTCATCTCCTTAGCAGTGTCGACTTCCAATGCATCGTCGATGATGGAATCTGAACATTTCCACACCTTCCTTGTTCCATTTCCTCCAGTCCCTTCATATTCTCCTTTCACATTGTCCCTTCATATTGTCCTTGTTTGAGTATTTCAAGCTCTACATATTCCCCCAAATGCTTCTGGAAGTAAAGAAAAGACCAAACAGTATCTTTTGCAAAACAACACATTCAAATTAAAACATCAATATCAACTAAAATTATAAAAATGATATATAAAATGAATCACATTCTATTCCCCCCTTTAATTCATAACAAAATACTAAAATCACACTAATTTTGAAACCTCTGAAATCTATCAATACTCCTTTGAGTCTTGACAGAAGGTTAAACCCTCTTATCGTTTCATTTGCAAAACCCTTCAAATTATAGGTAATATTATCTATGTTATCTTCCCCAATTTTACACCATACCATGGAAAAATCCCCACTTCTCTCTTAGACTTATCCTCCAATGATAGGCTTCCCAGACTATGAAACTTCTCTCTTTCAGAATCAGATTTATCTCTTTCCCCTTGCTTCCCCTCTTTTAATTTTAAAAACCTCATATGGAAGCTTCAACTTCAACAAAAACAACATCCTATCCATCCATAGGGTAAGAATATATACTCTCACCACAAACCCCTAAATATCTCTAAAATCCCCAATAGTCACATTATCATTCAAAACTTCTCTCCTTACTAAATTAAACCTCAAAAGTTACATTATATTTATCATTACTAACCTTATGTTCCTGCTTACCCCAAAGTCAACATATAATCATCACCATCTAATATTCCCCTAAACATCCTCTTTCCATCATATGTTTTCTTAGAACAAAAACAGCTTTTAGCCTTCACTGATTTCCCCTCCAATGCTTCATGAAGCGCTGTTAACTGATTTTCCTTCCTATCTAACAAATTCACATAGGTTAATTCATTTAACCAAGAACACTTAAACCTAGGCTTAAACAAATGTTTCGACAACGACATTATTTTATCCGTTAATGATTGTTGCTGATACAACAGCCATGATAAAGCATAAGATTGACACGTACTTGATAGAGGTTTAGCGACCGTCTCTAAAATAGAACCCCATGTGCCTGGTGCTGGAATTCTCAACAGACATGGACCCTCAAGATTCCTCACTGATCTTACAGAATGAGTTAACTGCTGGAACCAAAGATTCCTACCTGCCCATCCATCTTTAATTTTCAAAACAGAAGAATCAAACCCATATGCCTTCCATTTAGTTTCTCTCTTCCCTAACGAGCGGTACTGATCAAATATATCTTCTTGTCTGTCATTAAAATCAAAGAACTCATCCTGTACCTGCACTATTTCAGATGAATCTGCATCATTCTGTGGTCCTCTGTAGCTCAGCTGGTAGAGCACGGCGCTTGTAACGCCAAGGTAGTGGGTTCGATCCCCGGGACCACCCATACACAAAAATGTATGCACGCATGACTGTAAGTCGCTTTGGATAAAAGCGTCTGCTAAATGGCATATTATATTATTATTATTATTCTCTACTACCATCTGTGCTCCTATCTCAACACTATCCTTACTACCATTGACAGCACTCTCCATCCGTATCATAAACTCCTGAGTCACTCTTGCTACATCCTTTAGTTTCAGAAAAGTTGTTGTTGGTGTCTGTGTAATACTTCCTACATTTGTTATTTCCGTCGTACCATTAATCTCTTTCAAAGTTACTATTAAAATAGTTGCTTTAGTTGATGTATTAACACTCTTAACTATTTCCAGTGGGAAATTTACAGATATCCTTTGTGTAGTATTTACTGTTGGAGTGGCTACTGTAATATACTTCTCCTGAACTCCTTTGGTGACTGTGGAAGCTTCAACAGACTTCAAATCTTCCATCATAAGCGTCACCTTACGAGTTACATAGCCTTTTAACCAATAATTCTTAGCCGGAACAAACTTTAATGCTTGCACTAAATAAGTACACATATACAGTGGGGGAAAAAAGTATTTAGTCAGTCACCAATTGTGCAAGTTCTCCCACTTAAAAAGATGAGAGAGGCCTGTAATTTTCATCATAGGTACACGTCAACTATGACAGACAAAATGAGGAAAAAAATCCTGAAAATCACATTGTAGGATTTTTTATGAATTTATTTGCAAATTATGGTGGAAAATAAGTATTTGGTCAATAACAAAAGTTTCTCAACACTTTGTTATATACCCTTTGTTGGCAATGACACAGGTCAAACGTTTTCTGTAAGTCTTCACAAGGTTTTCACACACTGTTGCTGGTATTTTGGCCCATTCCTCCATGCAGATCTCCTCTAGAGCAGTGATGTTTTGGGGCTGTCGCTGGGCAACACGGACTTTCAACTCCCTCCAAAGATTTTCTATGGGGTTGAGATCTGGAGACTGGCTAGGCCACTCCAGGACCTTGAAATGCTTCTTACGAAGGCACTCCTTCATTGTCTGTGCGGTGTGTTTGGGATCATTGTCATGCTGAAAGACCCAGCCACGTTTCATCTTCAATGCCCTTGCTGATGGAAGGAGGTTTTCACTCAAAATCTCACGATACATGGCCCCATTCATTCTTTCCTTTACACGGATCAGTCGTCCTGGTCTCTTTGCAGAAAAACAGCCCCAAAGCATGATGTTTCCACCCCCATGCTTCACAGTAGGTATGGTGTTCTTTGGATGCAACTCAGCATTCTTTGTCCTCCGAACATGACGAGTTGAGTTTTTACCAAAAAGTTCTATTTTGGTTTCATCTGACCATATGACATTCTCCAAATCCTCTTCTGGATCATCCAAATGCACTCTAGCAAACTTCAGACGGGCCTGGACATGTACTGGCTTAAGCAGGGGGACACGTCTTGCACTGCAGGATTTGAGTCCCTGGCGGCGTAGTGTGTTACTGATGGTAGGCTTTGTTACTTTGGTCCCAGCTCTCTGCAGGTCATTCACTAGGTCCCCCCGTGTGGTTCTGGGATTTTTGCTCACCGTTCTTGTGATCATTTTGACCCCACGGGGTGAGATCTTGCGTGGAGCCCCAGATCGAGGGAGATTATCAGTGGTCTTGTATGTCTTCCATTTCCTTATAATTGCTCCCACAGTTGATTTCTTCAAACCAAGCTGCTTACCTATTGCAGATTCAGTCTTCCCAGCCTGTGCAGGTCTACAATTTTGTTTCTGGTGTCCTTTGACAGCTCTTTGGTCTTGACCATAGTGGAGTTTGGAGTGTAACTGTTTGAGGTTGTGGACAGGTGTCTTTTATACTGATAACAAGTTCAAACAGGTGCCATTAATACAGGTAACGAGTGGAGGACAGAGGAGCCTCTTAAAGAAGAAGTTACAGGTCTGTGAGAGCCAGAAATCTTGCTTGTTTGTAGGTGACCAAATACTTATTTTCCACCATAATTTGCAAATAAATTCATTAAAAATATTACAATGTGATTTTCTGGATATTTTTTTCTTAATTTGTCTGTCATAGTTGACGTGTACCTATGATGAAAATTACAGGCCTCTCTCATCTTTTTAAGTGGGAGAACTTGCACAATTGGTGGCTGACTAAATACTTTTTTCCCCCATTGTATTCTCCCTGATCTTTCCATGTAACATTACGCAAAATAAGTGAGCAATCACTCATAACCCTCTTCCACTCTATATCGTTGTACAAAATATACTTCCTTTGACTAGGTGAAACAGCTTCTACTTCTGGTCCTGATAACAACACTTCTTCTCCATAATTATCTCTCCATGTGGGAGGAACGTCACCACCCCCACTCCATCTCTCACATCTACAAGGAAGATGAGCTGTATCACCCATCCTAACCCTAATAACAGTCTTTCCCTCTAAAATTGGTGCTGGAGCTATCGGCTCCCTTGTAATCAAATATGATATATTTATGGCTTTAATAACTGTCAATGTTGAAGGAGTTAAATTGCTTCTCACTGTTGTTATAATAGGCTGAAGTGTTGATGTCATTGTTGTTACTTCATCCATTCTCCCTAAGGCTTTGAACTCTTGACTTGTATTTCCATCTATCACCACTAGTGTCACTACATTAACTCTCAGTCCTCTCTAATCCCTCACTTTCAAACTGTTGATTATAAAAAATACACTTATAATCACCTTGATCTTCCTGCTGGGAATTGTAAATATAGATACCGCAATCACCCTCAATCTTCATTCTTCTCTCATCATTCAGCAACACATACTTTCTCAATGCAACTGCTCCTAACAGATCTAAACTCCTATCATATCTATCTTCCCACTTAACTCTACATTTCCTTCACCACTGTTCTCTCTCTCTTACTACTAACATTGAAGCTTAGCTAACTGTCCTAGAGTTCCTTCAACTCTAGTTTTCTTAACTTTTTTAATCTGACTTTTTCTCCTAACTTTTAAAAACCCATTCCACTGATTCATTCACAAAATCCTTTCCCACTAATTTTAAAATGTGTGATCGGGAAGTCCCCACCTGCTTCTGACTTCTTTACACACAGACTTGGCAAACGACTGAGCATCTTTTAGCCTAATTTGACATCTTATGCACCTCTTGGTGTAGGAATGTAACCAAGAATAACAGTCACGCCCTTTTAACATTATTTTTCAGACAGATTGTCCCATAGTCCTTTGTTTTCACTTCAATTGTTGGATATTTTCCCTAATTGGTGCTACCAGCTGACACCCCCCTTCGGATCTTCTAGGCACTCCTAGAATCCTTGCTCCTTTAAGGGTTCACCTGTCCTCCAGATGATCTTCACTTGCTCCTGTATCTTCCTCTGAAATTCCCTCTTTCCAGAAATTATCTATGGATATGAATCAACTTGTACCACTAGTTGTGGCTGACACAATTGCATTTGACCTTGTTCAGTTGAAGCTGTGGCAGTGATTGTTGATTTGGTGCACACTGATTCTTCATAACCAAAGCTTTTCTTCTCCTTCTTATTCTCCCCCCAGTTGTATTTCATCAAGTTTTCTGAGAGTTTCTTGGTCCTGTTCTTTCTTGTTGTTGACATATCGGTATTCTTCAAAAGCTTATATTCTAAGTTCTGTCCTCGAAATATCATCTTCCATCATCTTCTTACTTTTGCTCTCTTTCCTTTCCTCAGTGTATACTTTTTCTTCTCCTCCAATTCTGGGGATCCTTTTCTCAGCAGTTTTTTCTTCTCTTCTGTATCTTTAGCTTCTGTAGTTGTTGTTCCAGTCCTCGTTGTCTCTTCTAAATTATTCCCCTTATCCAGGCATAATACACATCAGTCTATATCTCTTTCTATTTCTTCTTTACTAATCATTGTAGAATAAAATCCTCTTGAACATGAAGCACCTTTAATCTCCAAATCTTCATCGCTGTCTTCATCTTTGCTTTCCTCAGAGATCGAATCTCTAGTATCCTTCTTCCTCCTTCAACTTCCATCAGAGATCAAATCTCTAGTATCCTTCTTCTTTCCTCTCATGCCAACTTTCTTCTAATCACAGAGTCATATCCACCCATGATCTCTTCTCAATCACTCTGATCATCATCATCATCTTCATCTTCTTCAAGTTCCATCTTCCTTAACCTCACTCTTCTCTTCCAGACATATCATTTTCTTCCTTACTTTTTTTGAGTTTTGGATTCATCTTTATGGTCCTTTCTGCTTATCCTCTCTCTATTATTCGTTCATCTTCATCATGTTGATGACATCAGGGTTAAGAGTCCCTTCCACTGGCCATGGTTGTTCAATGTCAGGCCAACGTTTGTTCCATTTTCCAGATAACCTTGCAATACCATTAACTAGAGGATTACTATTTTGTACTATATCAACAGGTGTAATTACCTTCATAGTCTTGATGTCCTTTTTCCCCATAACAACTGTTTTATATTCCTTTATTGTGAATTATTTTATTATTTTAGACTATATAGCTTATAGTTTTTTCTTCTTCTAATTAATTAAACAATTAATCAATACAATTATGAATAATAAAAAATATTTTTTTATTTTTTTAAAATTTTTATTTTACCAATTTATTAATTAGTGGCTATCTTACCACCTCCGATCAGGAAAAGTACAGGAAAGTAGACAACTTCAGAGCAATCCAAAAAATAAAAGACCTATAATCCAGCAACACTACAGTACTCATAAACCAATTGCTTAATAAGCACCCAATGACCTCAATTTTACAGAATAATGTCAGTACTCGATTCCCAACACAACTCTAATCAAACCCACTCATGCACAAAAACTCCAATACGCAATTACATCAATTGATCAGTCTGTTGCCAAGTCCCTGTCAAATTGTCATAACATCAAATATCCTGTATGGGAAGGTAGGTTTTGTAAATATAACAGTACTGGCCTTGATTTTGACTCTTGACTTTTGATCCGTTGCAGCAGACTCTGTCGCGTCACACCCTGTCGCATGATGTACACGTCAGCACTTCCGCTCTCTCTCTCTCTCTCCTCGTTCCTCTTATCGTCTCTCATATGACAGAATAACAAAGAAACAGACAATAACTTAGTAGTTTATGCAGTCACTGAGTTATTACAAACATTCAATATTCCTCTAGTCACATTCGCGCTAAGAATTAACTCAGGAATCGTATAAATAGCTCAATAACATATTTTTATTTTATTTATTTATTTTATTATTTTTATTTTTAATCCGTCAACATCTCTCTCTCATTTATCAATTCGATAGGTCTCAAGAAAACAGTTTACTCTTCAAACAACCGCCGATTTAACAACCAGAATACACCATTAGCCTAACTCTTCTCCTCTCTCTTCGTTCGTCTGTATCTCCCCGCAGAGGAGTGTAGGCACATTTGCCCTACGTCACTCTAGACTCATAAAATCACGCGCATGCGCAGTACATTCATCACCACGATTTCACAGTGGGAAGGAGCTCTCTCCCAGCTCTCTCCACGCCAGACAACAGAAAGTTAACAGTCCCGCTATACCTCCTCTCTTTTACCCTTCATAGACAAACAATAACACTTAACAGAGCTCACAAACCATAGGGCACAAATCCTACTATTCTAAAGACAGTTCTGGAGGCTCGATCCATTCCAATGGACCCCCAAGGTAAAAATACAGCACGCAGCACGCATCATTTAGCTTGTAGCATGTAAAATTTAGCATGTAGCATGAAGCATTTAGCATGTAGCATTTTTACCTCCGCCGCGTCGTAAAATTCCTTTGTTCCTAAATTTTTGCTACCACGAGGTCCGCCGGAAATCCAATGAGCGGTTACATCAAACAAATGATTAGTCAACCACATGCTGAGAGGTAACATACAATCGAATTATATACCACAGCCTCAAGTCCCCTGGACTTACCTAACTTCACCTAACGTGTTTTAGGATTTTTTGGCCCATCCTAGAGATCGCCTCCTTAAGAGGGCTACCGTAGATTCGCAGCGGTTCTAAGTTATACACATATACCTTGGCCTTATTCCTCTCAATCTATTCTTCTTTAACTTTTATTCAAGCAAAATATCCCTATAGACACTCCCCCCTTTTTGCGTTGTTTACCAGCGCAAACAAATTTAGAACGGACTCCTATCCCACAGCACATCAGCAACGCACATACGCAAGTTCTTTAACGGTGCATTCTTTCAACGCACACACACAGACACACGAACTGACCAGAGCCCAAAGTAGCAAGAAAACTCACCCTTATCTGCCTCTGGAGCCAGAGTCAGCTCGGCGCCCATGAATGGAACGCTGAGGAAAAACGCAATTCCTTCCAAATCCTCGCCGCCATTTTGTAGTGTCGAGTTAACGTTGCTAATTATGCTGCGATGACAAGGAGGACCCGCTGACGCTGTATTTTCATCATAAGGTTTATTCATAACAAAGGGTTACAGCGTCGATTTACAGATACCTGCAGATACCCGGAGAATAATCGCCCCATCTCTAATATGATTATTCTGACCTCTTTTGTCCCAACTGTGGTATATATGCTATGTAATCTGATATGGGTGTTCCCCTACAGACCAATCACCTGTCTCCACACAACAGACTTCCTCTGTTCTATGGTGTTCCTCTAAAACGGCTCCCTCTAAAACAGAATAAACATCCTCTCAGGTTCCACTTGAAAACATTAGCAAAGTCATAATTCTTCATACACTACAAGACCAAAAAGCTCTAGTTTTGTCTCATCAGACCACATGACCTTCTCCCATTCCTCCTCTGGATCATCCAGATGGTCATTGGCAAACTTCAGACGGGCCTGGACATGCGCTGGCTTGAGCAGGGGGACCTTGCGTGCGCTGCAGGATTTTAATCCATGACGGCGTAGTGTGTTACTAATGGTTTTCTTTGAGACTGTGGTCCCAGCTCTCTTCAGGTCATTGACCAGGTCCTGCTGTGTAGTTCTGGGCTGATCCCTCACCTTCCTCATGATCATTGATGCCCCACGAGGTGAGATCTTGCATGGAGCCCCAGACCGAGGGTGATTGACCGTCATCTTGAACTTCTTCAATTTTCTAATAATTGCGCCAACAGTTGTTGCCTTCTCACCAAGCTGCTTGCCTATTGTCCTGTAGCCCATCCCAGCCTTGTGCAGGTCTACAATTTTATCCCTGATGTCCCTACACAGCTCTCTTGTCTTGGCCATTGTGGAGAGGTTGGAGTCTGTTTGATTGAGTGTGTGGACAGGTGTCTTTTATACAGGTAACGAGTTCAAACAGGTGCAGTTAATACAGGTAATGAGTGGAGAACAGGAGGGCATCTTAAAGAAAAACTAACAGGTCTGTGAGAGCCAGAATTCTTACTGGTTGGTAGGTGATCAAATACTTATGTCATGCAATAAAAGGCTAATTAATTATTTTTTAATCATACAATGTGACTTTCTGGATTTTTGTCTTAGATTCCGTCTCTCACAGTTGAAGTGTACCTATGATAAAAATTACAGACTTCTACGTGCTTTGTAAGTAGGAAAACCTGCAAAATTGGCAGTGTATCAAATACTTGTTCTCCCCACTGTATATATATATATAGAGGTGACAGCATTGGAAATGCTTTTGGCGGTTAATCTGCTTCTGTTTTGTGGGTGGCACTGTGTGCTCTTTTTGATGGATGGGTCCTGGCCTCTCGGGGCCTTAGGGATCCGGAGGGACGTGGGTGGGATGCTGATCACTGGCATGACAGCTCAACTTGGGATGGGGAGGGGCTTTAGCGGGGGAATTAGTGGAGAACAATTGAAGGGTTACTCCGTAGCAATGCAAATATCACGGTACAGCTATATGGACACTCAATCATTACGGTATTTTTTATTGGTAAATTTACAAATATATATAATGATGAATAGACTTGAAACTTGTATCTCATTATGGTGTATGGTGAAATAAGTATAGCCAGTTATAATTGTAATGGCTTAGCTGATAATAACAAAAGAATAACAATATTTACATGGCTCAAAGAGAAGGAATATAATATCTATTGTATACAGGAAACTCATTCAACAATTCGAGATGAAGTTGTGTGGAAAAGGGAATGGGGGGGGGGAAATATACTTCTCCCATGGGCAAAGAAATTCAAAAGGGGTGATGATATTAATTAATAGTTATTTCGATCCAAATGTGCAAATTGTCAAAATAGATACGCAAGGTAGATGGATTATTTTAAATATGTTATTGGACCATAAACAGATATGGCTCATTAACCTTTACGGACCAAATAATGATGATCCACAATTCTTTGACAATATATATAATAAATTATCAACCCTGCAAGCAATTCAAGACAATATTATTATGGTGGGGGATTATAATACTGTTTTAAATAGCTCAATGGACCGTAAAGGAAATCACACCACAAACAATCACCCACATGCTCTTAAGGAAATTGTGAATGTCATGGATACATTAGAACTAGTAGATATATGGAGGCTTAAATATACTGATCTAGTGAGATATACATGGCAGAGACTGAATCAAGCTAGTCGTCTTGACTTCTTTCTTATCTCATTCTCGTTGGCTACGAAAGTAAAAAAAAAAGTGTTGATAGGGGACAGAATGCGGTCGGACCATCATATAATTGGCATATACATTACTCTTACTGAATTTCCATGTGGGCGAGGATATTGGACATTTAATCAAAGCCTATTGGATGATAATTTATTTATAATTAGAACAAAGGAATTTATAACTGACTTTTTCCGACATAACATAGGTACAGCAAATCCCCTTATTGTATGGGACACCTTTAAATGTGCCTTTAGAGGCCATGCAATTCAGTACTCATCTCAAAAACAAAAGCAATTTAGGTCAAAAGAGTTTATACTAACAAAGGAAATAGAAAGTCTAACAGAACAGATAGATGGCAATAAAAACTGTAACATAGAGGCACATAATAAATTAGAGGAAAAACAAAAAGAAATGGAGAAACTTATTCAAGAAAGATCAAGTATAATATATTATAAAAATAAAGCAAACTGGATGGAATATGGGGAAAAATGCACAAAATTATTTTTTAATCTTCAACATAGGAATGCTACCAAAAAGAACTTAATGAAACTGGTTACAATTGACGGAGTCACCCATGATTCACCAAATGATATTTTGAAGGAGGAAACAAAGTACTTTAAGCATACAGTGGGGGAAAAAAGTATTTAGTCAGCCACCAATTGTGCAAGTTCTCCCATTTAAACAGATGAGAGAGGCCTGTAATTTTCATCATAGGTACACGTCAACTATGACAGACAAATTGAGAAAAACAAATCCAAAAAATCACATTGTAGGATTTTTAATGAATTTATTTGCAAATTATGGTGGAAAATAAGTATTTGGTCACCTACAAACAAGCAAGATTTCTGGCTCTCACAGACCTGTAACTTCTTCTTTAATAGGCTCCTCTGTCCTCCACCCGTTACCTGTATTAATGGCACCTGTTTGAACTTTAATGGCACCTGTTTGAATCTGCAATAGGTAAGCAGCTTGGTTTGAAGAAATCAACTGTGGGAGCAATTATTAGGAAATGGAAGACATACAAGACCACTGATAATCTCCCTCGATCTGGGGCTCCATGCAAGATCTCACCCTGTGGGGTCAAAATGATCACAAGAACGGTGAGCAAAAATCCCAGAACCACACGGGGGGACCTAGTGAATGACCTGCAGAGAGCTGGGACCAAAGTAACAAAGCCTACCATCAGTAACACACCACGCCGCCAGGGACTCAAATCCTGCAGTGCCAGACGTGTCCCCCTGCTTAAGCCAGTACATGTCCAGGCCCGTCTGAAGTTTGCTAGAGTGCATTTGGATGATCCAGAAGAGGATTGGGAGAATGTCATATGGTCAGAGCTTTTTAGAACTTTTTGGTGAAAACCCAACTCGTCGTGTTTGGAGGACAAAGAATGCTGAGTTGCATCCAAAGAACACCATACCTACTGTGAAGCATGGGGGTGGAAACATCATGCTTTGGGGCTGTTTTTCTGCAAAGGGACCAGGACGACTGATCCGTGTAAAGGAAAGAATGAATGGGGCCATGTATCGTGAGATTTTGAGTGAAAACCTCCTTCCATCAGCAAGGGCATTGAAGATGAAACGTGGCTGGGTCTTTCAGCATGACAATGATCCCAAACACACCGCCCGGGCAACGAAGGAGTGGCTTCGTAAGAAGCATTTCAAGGTCCTGGAGTGGCCCTAGCCAGTCTCCAGATCTCAACCCCATAGAAAATCTTTGGAGGGAGTTGAAAGTCTGTGTTGCCCAGCGACAGCCCCAAAACATCACTGCTCTAGAGGAGATCTGCATGGAGGAATGGGCCAAAATACCAGCAACAGTGTGTGAAAACCTTGTGAAGACTTACAGAAAACGTTTGACCTGTGTCATTGCCAACAAAGGGTATATAACAAAGTATTGAGAAACTTTTGTTATTGACCAAATACTTATTTTCCACCATAATTTGCAAATAAATTCATAAAAAATCCTACAATGTGATTTTCTGGAATTTTTTTCCTCATTTTGTCTGTCATAGTTGACGTGTACCTATGATGAAAATTGCAGGCCTCTCTCATCTTTTTAAGTGGGAGAACTTGCACAATTGGTGGCTGACTAAATACTTTTTTTTCCCACTGTATGTTTTCTTTTCAGTCGCCTCCATCTCCTGTAACTGAAGCTAATTGTAGTGATTTTTTTTCTATTGATAATGTCAAATTAACAGCCATACAGAAAGACTCATGTGAAGGTGAAATTACAGAGGAGGAACTTCTGTATGCAATTAAAGACTTTAAGTCTGGGAAAACTCCAGGGTTGGATGGCATACCAGTCGAGGTATACCAAACCTTTTTTGATATACTAAGAGGACCGTTATTAGCATGTTCTGACACTCAAGAAGAAGGTCTGATCTCATTATTACTGAAACAGGATACAAGTGGAAAATATAAAGATCCAGTCCATTTAAAAAATTGGAGGCCCCTTACACTTCAGTGTTGTGATGCAAAAATTCTAGCAAAATGTATAGCGCATAGAATTAAAAAGGTATTGTCGGATATTATTCATTCTAATTAGACAGGTTTTTTACATGGAAGATACATTGGAGATAATATAAGGCAAGTATTGGAAACAATAGAAAACTATGGAACATATGGGAAACCAGGCCTGCTATTAATAGCAGACTTCGAAAAGGCATTTGATAAAGTACGACTGGGGTTTATATATAAATGCCTGGAGCATTTCAATTTAGGAGAATCTCTTATAAAATGGGTCAAAATCATGTATAGTAACCCTAGGTGTAAAATAGTAAATAATGGCTATTTCTCAGAAAGTTTTTAACTGTCAAGAGGAGTGAAACAAGGTTGTCCACTATCGGCATATCTATTTATTGTGGCCATCGAGATGTTAGCTATTAAAATCAGATCCAATAATAATATCAGAGGATTAGAAATCCAGGGCTTAAAAACAAAGTTGTCATTGTACGCTGATGATTCATGTTTTATTTTAAATCCACAACTAGAATCCCTCCACAGCCTCATAGAGGATCTAGATACATTTTCTAACCTCTTTGGATTACAACCAAATTATGACAAATGTACTATATTACGTATTGGAGCACTAAAAAATAAAACATTTACATTACCATGTAGTTTACCAATAAAATGGTCTGATGGTGATGTGGATATCCTCGGAATACATATCCCAAAGGAAATAAATGATCTCACTTCAATACATTTTAATAGAAAGTTAGCAAAAATAGATAAGATCTTACTACCATGGAAAGGAAAATACCTGTCAATTTGTGGAAAAATCACCCTGATTAACTCTTTAGTATTATCCCAGTTTACCTATTTGCTTATGGTCTTGCCTACGCCTAGCAAACAGTTTTTTAAATTATATGAGAAAAAACATTTTCAATTTTATTTGGAATGGCAAGCCAGACAAAATTAAAAGGGCCTATTTATATAATGAATATGAATTCGGAGGACAGAAATTATTAAATATTAAAGCATTAGACCTATCACTAAAAGCTTCAGTCATACAAAAGTTATACTTAAATCCGAACTGGTTCTCAAGCAAATTAGTAAGATTGTCTCACCCAATGTTCAAGAAAGGCCTTTTTCCCTTTATTCAGATTACAACAACTCATTTTCAGTTATTTGAAAAGGAAATAATCTCCCAAATATCACTATTTCTAAAACAAGCCATAGAAAGTTGGTTGCAATTTCAATTTAATCCTCCAGAAACGACAGAACAAATAATGCAACAAATATTGTGGTTAAATTCAAATATACTAATTGACAAAAAACCTTTATTTTTTGACAGAATGTTTAAAAAAGGTATAATCTTCGTAAATGATATCATCGGTAGGACTGGTGGAGTTATGTCGCACATGCAGCTAACAAAAACATATGGAAATGTCTGCTCTACCCAAAATTACAACCAAATAATTGCAGCCGTACCGCAAAAGTGGAAGAGGAAAGTGGAAGGGGGAGAAAGTAAGGAACTTGTCTGTCGGCCTTGCATTAAAGAACATAATTGGTTAAGGAAAACTGTGATAAATAAAAGAGTATATCAGTTTCACTTAAGGACCAAAGGATTGACAGCCGTCCCATATAGATTGCAAAATAGTTGGGAAGAGATTTTTGACGTACCGATCCCATGGCATAGCGTTTATGAACTGACACGCAAAACAACACCGGATTAAAAAATTAGAATCTTTCAATTTAAATTATCTTGCTACCAATAGAATGTTATTTATATGGGGGATACAATCTTCCCAGCTCTGCAGATTTTGCTGTGAAGAGACAGAATCATTAGATCATTTGTTTTGGTTCTGTCCATTTGTAGCTTGTTTTTGGACACAGGTCCAGGAATGGCTAAAGGATTGCAATATTTACCTGGAGCTAACCTTGCAGATAGCATTACTGGGTGATGAGAAAACTGGGTACTATTTCCGACTAGCATATGAACGCAGCGTCTCTCCTCCTTTCCTGGACAGTAAAGCCAAGCCACAGTGACTGACTAGCAGTGCATACAGTACTAAAGAGGACTGGTGATGGAGCTATCTGAGTGTGTTTCAAATGGATCTGAGCTGTGGGCTATTAGAGTGTCATTTAAGAGGCATCGTGCCATTACTGAGAACACCTGTGTGTGACTCAGAGTCAGCATGTGTAGCAGGACATGGCGGAGTGTGTGGAGTGGAGGTTCCAATTAGGATTGAGGTTCTCCCATGGATTTGAGAGGATCCTGTTGACTACCCATTCACCCTCTCTCTCTCTCTCTCTCTCTCTCCCCCTCCTCCCTACTCTTCAACCTTATCTTGCATGAGAGGAGACGGCTGGGGATTGATGGCAAAGGAAATTGAATTTTCTTTATCGCCTTGGTCCTCCTGCAGTGAGCCCTGCATAAGCACGTGTCAACACACACACACACATACACACTAAACCACAGACAAACACACAAATACTTGCAGTAACACACTTGGAAAATAGGGGTAGGGTTGTAGAGAATCTGGACCCTTTCTTTCTAAAACTAGCCGCCGAAATTGTCGCAACCCCTATTACTAGTTTGTTCAACCTCTCTTTCATAACGTCTGAGATCCCCAGAGATTGGAAAGCTGCCGCGGTCATCCCCCTCTTCAAAGGGGGTGACACTCTAGATCCAAACTGCTACAGACCTATATCCATCCTGCCCTGCCTTTCGAAAGTATTCGAAAGCCAAGTCAACAAACAGATCATCGACCATTTCGAATACCACCGTACCTTCTCCGCTATGCAATCCGGTTTCCGAGCTGGTCACGGGTGCACTTCAGCCACGCTCAAGGTCCTAAACGATATTATAACCACGATTGATAATAGACAGTACTGTGCAGCCGTCTTCATCGACCTGGCCAAGGCTTTCGACTCTGTCAACCACCGCATTCTTATTGGCAGACTAAATAGCCTTGGTTTCTCAAATGACTGCCTCGCCTGGTTCACCAACTACTTCTCAGATAGAGTTCAGTGTGTCAAATCGGAGGGCCTGTTGTCTGGACCTATGGCAGTCTCTATGGGGGGTGCCACAGGGTTCAATTCTTGGGCCGACACTTTTCTCCGTGTATATCAATGATGTCGCTCTTGCTGCTGGTGACTCTCAGATCCACCTCTACGCAGACGACACCATTTTGTATACATCTGGCCCTTCATTGGACACTGTGTTAACAAACCTCCAAACGAGCTTCAATGCCATACAACAATCCTTCAGTAGCCTTCAACTGCTCTTAAACACTAGTAAAACTAAATGCATGCTTTTCAATCGAACGCTGCTAGCGCCCGCCCACCCGACTAGAATCACCACTCTCGACGGGTCTGACCTAGAGTATGTGGACAACTACAAATATCTAGGTGTCTGGTTAGACAGTAAACTCAACTTCCAGACTCACATAAAGAATCTCCAATCCAAAGTTAAATCTAGAATCGGCTTCCTATTTCGCAACAAAGCCTCCTTCACTCATGCTGCCAAACATGCCCTCGTAAAACTGACTATCCTACCGATCCTTGACTTCGGCGATGTCATTTACAAAATAGCCTCCAACACTCTACTCAGCAAATTGGATGTAGTCTATCACAGTGCCATCCGTTTTGTCTCCAAAGCCCCATACACTACCCACCACTGTGACCTGTACTCTCTTGTTGGCTGGTCCTCACTACATGTTCGTCGTCAAACCCACTGGCTCCAGGCCATCTATAAATCACTGCTAGGCAAATCCCCGCCTTATCTTAGCTCATTGGTCACCATAGCAGCACCCACCCGTAGTCTGCGCTCCAGCAGGTATATCTCACTGGTCATTCCCAAAGCCAACACCTCCTTTGGCCGCCATTCCTTCCAGTTCTCTGCTGCCAATGACTGGAACGAATTGCAAAAATCTCTGAAGCTGGAGACTCTTATCTCCCTCAATAACTTTAAGCATCAGTTGTCAGAGCACCTTACCGATCACTGCACCTGTACACAGCCCATCTGAAATTAGCCCACCCAACTACCTCATCCCTATATTGTTATTTATTTTGCTCTTTTGCACCCCAGTATCTCTATTTGCACATCATCTCTTGCACATCTAGCATTCCAGTGTTAATACTATTGTAATTATTCTGCACTATAGCCTATTTATTGCCTTACCTCCATAACTTGCTACATTTGCACACACTGTATATATATTTTCTGTTGTATTTCTGACTTTATGTTTTTTTACCCATATGTAACTCTGTGTTGTTTTTATTGCACTACTTGCTTTATCTTGGCCAGGTCGCAGTTGTAAATGAGAACATGTTCTCAACTGGCTTACCTGGTTAAATAAAGGTGAAATAAAAAAAAAATAAAAAAATAAAAAAATCGAAGGAACATGAATGTAATAAGAAATCTTAGGTGCTGGCTTAAGGCCGGTAGCAACCACTACAGAATGTCCGTCAGAACAAGGATGAGGCGGATGTCCAGGTTAAGGGGAGTTTAATGGAAGAAGATGTCCACATTCACACACACATCACACACACATCTGACCGCTCATGGTTCAGATAACTGAGAATCATGTCCAGTGAGAACTGACATTAACTACATGGTCCTGAAAGGAAAGAGGAGAAAGAAAACTCAGGCTATAGCACTGCTATAATATGAATGACATGGCTGTATAAGCTAGCACAGGTAAGTATATAACAGCAAGGGCTATACACTACAGCAGGCATAAAGCCTAGTCACATGGCAATAGACTAAACAGCCTATTGGACTTGTACACATGAAACTCAGGCAAATGTGCTCAAGTAAACATTACAGTAATGTTGAAATGTATAGATAATATAATTACAATGAGCATGAGTGATATATATATATATATATAATAGTAAATAGCCTAGCACCATAAATGAGCAATGCTCATAAATGGCTAATCGCGAACAGTCATGCTAAAATGCTCATGCATTCCAATGCAAACTGCTAACGGTAGTGCTAACGCTAGCGGGAGCATGAGCTAGCTAACAAGCTCAACACACGGTAATTATACACAATAGACCACAAAACTTAGCTCCACATAATATGACACAGATCTCAAGGCACTTACATTTAGTTGCATGCACAATTAAATATCAGACATACAGGGATTCAGTCCACAGGAGGAAAAGTTCAGCAGGAGGGTAAACTGTGGAAGTACTCATCAGGATGGGGAAAGCACGTTTCTGACCACACAGTGTGCTGGGGTCATAGACTAAGTGAAACTGAAGTCCCGGGAATCAAGGCCAATGATAGGCTGAAGGAGATGTGGTGAGACTAAGCTGCCCAACTAGAACTAACCAGAAGGGATGGCTAGAATCAGCTGACTGAAGCTGGCCGTTTTAACAACACTCTCTCTTTTATGTACCACACTAAACCTTCACATAAGGTCTCCTACTAATACATAATTGTTTATAAAACTCCCTCTATTTCTCTTTCTCTGTGTTTCCAGTTGTCGTACCAGTAACAGGAAGAGTCTGATCCTGACCACCACCTCCCCCACTCTGCCCCACCGCCCACACTCTCCTCTGCCCCTCCCTGGACACCTCGGTACGTACTACAGCCAAGTCTCTCAGACTACAAACATATTACTGTAAACACGTCATTATACAGTACCTCTCCTTCCCTCTCACGCTCTGTCTGTTTCTCTATTCCCATTCCTTTATGTTTCCAGGAAGTAGCCCTCTGGACAGCCCACGCAACTTTTCTTCCAGCACCCCGGCACACTTCTCATTCGCCTCCTCCAGAAGGTAACAGCTCCCTGACACTGTGTGTGTATGCATGCGTGTTTATGCATGTGTGTGTGTGAGAGAGAGGGAGGGAGAGGTGAATACCTGTTAGATGCAGGTCTAGCACCTCCCAGTGAGAATGATCACATCTCTCAGAGTCAGTGGTGAGAGGAAGCCAAAGAGCCTGGGCAGGAGGTCTGTGTATGTGTGTATGTATACACAACAACATACACATGTGAGGCCCAATCCAGTCATCCCTTCTCTTCCCAGTCAGTCAGTCAGTCAGTCAGTCAGAGTTAGAAGAGCAGAGGCAGGAGCAGCAATAGCTTCCTGTGCTCACTGCTCTCATTTATCAAATCCCTCTCCCTGTCTGTCACTGCGGCATGCTGCAGCTCCATAGAAACACAATGGCCAGGCCACTCCACTCAGGCTTCGGCTTCTCTATTCCCTCTCTCTTCGGATGGCTCCTATGACTAATACAATACGGTGGATCAGTTGTGTTATACAGAATGTGGATGTTGTGCATAAGTCTGATGCTCTCAGATTTAATACTGTACATTGTTTTTCTCCTCTGAAGGGCGGATGGTCGACGATGGTCCCTGGCATCTCTGCCCTCCTCTGGATATGGCACCAACACGCCCAGCTCCACGGTATCACAGATTTGACCCTGCTTCTACTACCCTGCTTTATCGCATCTCGTGCATCAATGGCATTATCCTAAAAAGCTCTTAGTCTTTTCTTCAAAACGTGCTTTCTTCCACTTTATCTTTCTCCTTTGTCTGACTTACCTCACTTTCTCTGTCTCCCTTTCTCTTTCTCACACTATGGCACACTCTTACGGTCTCTGTCATTGCCTCAGGGTCTTCTTCAGTTTCTCTCTCTCATTCACACACTCATAGACACACACACATACCAGCACACACCTCATCTCTACCCATATTTTCTCTCTTTGATTCTCCTCCCTCAGGTCTCGCTCTCTCTCTCTGTTTTTCTCATTTATGTAACAGAACATCAGAGGCCTGGGGACTGCTCTCGTCTGGCCAGGGAGAGAGGGAGGAACAGAGGAGGGTAGCTAGATAAGTACCAGACCGGTGGGATGAGAGAGGAGAGTAGAATAGAGGAGAAAATAGATAGTGCAAGTACACGCTGTTCAATGCTCAATTCACCACAGGCTCTATTTAGCTAAATACCCCCATTGGAAATAATATGTCAACAAACGACACATATGTATCTGAATGAGCCCAGACATGGAACTTAGTATGGAGCAGGCAGAGCTGCTTAGTACCAGTCCCACTACAGAGTTCCCTCCTCTCCCCTGGACTGAGTCTGATCATGGATATCTCTATGGTGGAGACAGATCCATTTGGGAGTGAAAACAATGCTTTTTCAATACCCTGGCAGACATATACAGAAAGCAGCATCGATAAATAACAGAACATTTATAACCATGAAATGCTGTGACAGAGATAATCTTCCCCCTCCTTCCATCCACCCTTGTCCTGATTGTTTTAAGCAGGGATGCCAATTGGGATTGATTTGGGATTGATCCTGTGGTTAGCGGTGAATGTCAAGTCCCATTGCTTTGACTCAGCAGGTAAATTAGTCTGTGTCTGAAAGAGACAAAGTAATGTAGCAGCCCCTTGTACTGGGCTCACTTCATTAGTGTCTCTCTCTGTCTCTCAGAGGTGAGACAGATGGACGAGGTTAACTGTCCCCACTCCCCGGTATAGCCACTACCAGAGCCGCCAGAGCACATAACTAGCTATGGTTCTGGCCAATACAATAACTGGATTTCATGTATGAGAGAACATCACTTTTTTTTGCTGGTTTTTGATGTTCTAACTTTCATTCTCTTTTGTCTTCTGTCTAACTCCTCCACTCTTCCTCCCTTCTCTTTCTCCTCCCTCTCTTCCTCCCCCTCCAGTCCTCCAGCTCGTCTCAGGAGCGGCTGCACCAGCTGCCCTTCCAGCCCACCATGGACGAGCTGCACTTCCTGTCCAAGCACTTCGGCAGCACCGAGAGCATCGCCGACGACGACGGGGGCCGCTGCTCACCCCATATGCGCCCGCGCTCCCGCAGCCTCAGTCCTGGACGCTCCCCCTCCTGCTATGACAATGAGATCGTCATGATGAACCATGTGTACAAGGAGCGCTTCCCCAAGGTAAGACATGACACATGCACAGACGCACATGCACACACACACACGCGCACACACACCACACACACACAAAACATAATTTTCTCTCACACTTTCAAGTGCAAGTAAGGATAAGGATTGATTAGAGCAGACTGGTATCAAAAGGAAGCAGGTTATAATGTTTGCTCAGTGTGGTACGTAATGTCAGAGATAAAAAAAAAAAGAAGTTTGAAGTTTGATGTTTCAGAGGGGAAATTAGGCAAAGGCTGTCACCCTCTGATTTGTATGTCAGAAGTTCTGTCTACTTTTAAATGGGTGTAAGTGAGAATGATGGAAATACCACGGGGCAATGGAGCAGAACTTAACTATTTCAGTTTTGATTGTAAAATATGAAATAGGTAAAAGGTGAACTCTCCTAACTCTGTTTCCTGTCTCTCCCTCTCTCCTCCCCCCTCTCCCAGGCCACGGCTCAGATGGAGGAGCATCTAGCAGAGTTCATCAATGCCTTCTCCCCTGAGAGCGTGCTGCCGCTGGCCGACGGGGTCATCAGCTTCATCCACCATCAGATAGCAGAGCTGTCCAGAGACTGCCTGTCCAAGGCTCGCGAGGGCCTCATCACCACCGTCTACTTCTTTGAGCTGCAGGAGAACCTGGAGAAGCTGCTCAATGATGTGAGTCACAGAAACGCTGCAAGTATAGGCTAAGATGTCATGATAGGTGCCAATGCAGGCCAGTTCTGGGGTTACTGAGCTGCCCAGAAGCCAGTCTTATGTTGCAGTGTATTACATCAGCATAGCCCTGAGTGGAATTGTTGCATGTGAGCTACATTGTCTTCATATCAGGCTCTCCTCAGGTCTGGGTGGCCTAGCTGCAGGCTGCTGAGAGGCACATTTAGTTCCTATCATCTCATTTCAAATCGCAGCACTACGCCTTTCATTAGGATAAGAACGAGGAAAGGAGTAAAATAAGGCTATTGTGTAATAGTGCGTGTGATTTGTCTGAGCAGATAGAAGATATCAAGGAACTTCATCTGCACTCCCGGTTTGACGAGTTGATTAAATCGGTCTGATTATTCTGGATTGCCAGTATTCTGTTTGATTGGATTAGTTTTGCCTGGAATATGACTGTTCTCACATCCCACGTTGCTCCAAAGCTTGGATTTATTTAGTTTTTTTCTGTCTTTCTCTCCCTCTACATTTCCCTCTCTCGCTCTCTTCGTCCATCTATTTCTCTCTCTCTCAGGCGTATGAGCGATCAGAGAGCTCAGAGGTGGCCTTCGTCACAGAGCTGGTGAAGAAGCTCCTCATCATCATCTCTCGCCCAGCAAGGCTGCTGGAGTGCCTGGTGAGAATAGAACACATAACTCTCTTAACACAGTCACGGTCATGGTAATGGTCACCGGCGTGTTCACAGTCACATTCACGGTCCATGGCCCCACTAAGTATTTAACAGAGCATATCCCTGGCCTGGACCAAATACAAATTAATTTCCTTAAATAAATATGAGCACAAACACTCATTTGCGGTTCCATTATAAACATTTAAACAGGAGGGTTTATTACACAGTAGGGGCAAAAATACTGAGCTCCAACTAAGCACCTCGATAAAAGGCCCAATCTGCCTGGCTAGTGACTACATTTGCATTTAGATTAAAATTAAATTTGCCTCGCTACAATATTACAAATACCAGCGGCCCCCTGAAGTGCTGTCTGAGTCTCACAGACCATGACTGTGTCATTTAAAGTTTGAGCCTGTGTGTGTAGCCCAGACTGACTCAGGGTCTCTGGCAGAGCAGTAATCCTGTCCTCTGGGTGAACGCAGCCGGCAGGCCTCATAAACCAGCTTTCCATTCAACCTTTATATGCGAGTAAAGTACATTTTGGATAGAAAAATGTAATGACAGGACTGATGGAAACATAATTTTTTTTTTTTTTACTTTCCAAATGTCGACAAAACAACATATGCTTGACAAGGTGGGATCTTTTTGTGTCTGTAAAATTAATTATGCGAGAAATGACGGTGGAAAGGCTTTTATGCTCAAATATTGAAATAATAACCCATCATATCGACGTAAACTTGGAGTCACGTGATGACATGTTGTGTAGTCCTCCCACTACTACTCTTCGGGGAAGCATGCAGTTTATTAGGCTACAAATTAAAGAATTGATGATGAACTTCACAGGGAGGTGAAAGTGCAAGGTGATGAGCTTGATGCTTATTCTGGTGACATGATCATCGATGCTTGACTGCCGTTTGACAAATAAAAATAATCTCTCTCTTTTGTCCATAATAATCTCATCAACTCAACTCTGGACCTCGAAGCCAGTTCCACTGCGTTTTTTCATTGTTCCCCTCTAATCAGAGACTGATTTAGACCTGGGACACCATGTGGGTGCATTTAATCAGTTAAAATAGAAAACCAGCAGGCTCCAGACCTCGTAGGTTAACAGTTGAATACCCATGATGTAGACCTATACGTGTGTTCTAGCCAACAGTGCAGATACAGTACTGTGCCAATACCAGAGTGGGCACACTGCTATATAACGATTTTTTTGTGACAAAACCATCAGTGAAGTTAAAAATGTGATGGAAACCCATTAAATGTAAAACATGTATTCGGTGCATGCATAGCTGCGGGAAGTAGGGGTGCTGAGGGTGCTGGGGCACCCCCTGAAAAAACAGAATACAAAAATAATATTGTTGTTTTATTTATTTGAAAAATATATATTCACAAAAGTAGTGCACTGGGCCTTTACTAGTCCTGTATTAGCCGACCAATATAGCTGTCTGAAGCGCGGGCAAAACAATTATACTGAACAAAAATATAAATGCAACATGCAACAATTTCATTTTTACTGAGTTACAGTTTATATAAGGAAACCAGTCAATTTAAATAAATAAATTAGGCCCTAATCTATGGATTTCACATGACTTGGCAGGGGTGCAGCCATGGGTGGGCCTGGGAGGGCATAGGCCCACCCACTTGGCAGTTAGGCCCAGCCACTGGGGAGCCAGGCCCAGCCAATCAGAATTAGTTTTTCCCCACAAAAGGGCTTTATTACAGACAGAAATACTCCTCAATTTCATCAGCTGTCCAGGTGGCTGGTCTGAGATAATCCCGCAGGTGAAGAAGCCAGATGTGGAGGTCCTGGGCTGGCATGGTTACACGTGGTCTGCGGTTGTGAGGCCGGTTGGACGTACTGCTTAATCTTTTCATATCATATCTGAGCCACTATGGTTTCTTTGTCTAGCTTCTTTCCTGTCTATCCCCATGTCTGCTTGGTCTCCTTTTCATGTCATATCGGAACCCCCTCTTTATCCAAACAGCCACCCTCCCTTGACCTGGAGCCACTATGGTTTCTTCTTGTGGCTATGTGTATCGGGTCATAGCACACAAACAAGTGAAAACATTAGTTCCATTACTACCCATATCTCCACACAGCTGCGCCCTTGGAAGATAGTAAAAGACCGGATTAACTGAAAAACTGTGGTCACTCTGAGGCTCTTTGTCCTGACCGTGTGACCAGGTTACTCAGAAGCAACAAGAAATGGAAACAATACAGGTCTATCTGTTCCTGAAGTTTATCTCCATCCCATGTCCTTGACTACACGCCAGACCAGCTGCAGGGAGCTAGAGGGAACCATCCTGTCACGTTCGTTTAAGGACGGGTCTGACCAAGGCGCAGCGTGAAATGCGTACATGTTTATTTCACCGATAAACATAAACCAAAACAACAAACGAAACGTGAAGTCCTAAGGCTACACACAAAACAAGCCTACACACGGAACAAGATCCCACAACTAACGAGTGCCAATAGGCTGCCTAAGTATGATCCCCAATCAGAGACAACGAGCGACAGCTGTCTCTGATTGGGAATCACACCCGGCCAAACATAGACATACAATCCTAGAATGACAACATAGAAAACACAACATAGAACACCACACCCTGACTCAACATACCAGAGTCCCATAAGTCAGGGCGTGACACATCCTTTTTCAGAAGCACAGCATTTGCACTAAAGAAATGTCTCTACTATTGTTAAGCATATTATAATATATGTAATGGAAAAATACCTATAGAGCCATTTCATCATAGCTCTGTTTTAACTCTTTAATTTGTTCTTAATCCATAGGCATATAGGGCATATAGGAATTTCATTCTACAACATGCATAATTCATATAATTGGTTTCTTATGTTGTCTGCCCTTAAGTGAGACAGAGTAGTTAACTAAAAATATCCAATACACCCTTGTCAGGTGGATGGATTATATTGGTAAAGAGAAATGCTCACTAACAGGAATGTAAACAAATTTCTGCACACAATTTGAGAGAAATAAGCTTTTTGTGCATATGGAAAATGTCTGGGATATTTTATTTCAGCTCATGAAACATGGGACCAGCACTTTACATGTCGCGTTTATATTTTGGTTCAGGATAGTTCTATCTTGATAAAAGTAGTGTTATACCTGTGTCAAACTGAATGTGGTCCCCCTCTTCCTGTCCCCCAGGAGTTTAATCCAGAGGAGTTCTACCACCTGATGGAGGCAGCAGAGGACCACGCCAAGGAGGGACACCTGATGAAGACGGACATCCCTCGCTACATTATCAGCCAGCTGGGACTGACCAGAGACCCTATAGAGGGTGAGCGAGAGAATGAGTCTGAGAGAAAAATAGAAAAAGGAAACCTTGACTTGTGTTGACTACTGTTGCTCTGTCACTCTTTGTATTGCTGAAATGGAGCTCATATTTACTCCCTCTGTCTGTCCTCAGAAATGGTTAATCTGGACAGCTACGACAGTGAGGGACCTCTCACCCCGGAAACAGACGACTCAACAGAGGTGAGAACCTTGTCCCTACTCCACCTCTCCCCAGCCCACCCACCATCAACCCCCCTCTCTCTCTGTCCCTTTGGGTTAAGTCAAACTGTAGTCCAAGGCCCTACTGGCTGTAATAAATATGACTGCTTCCTCTACTAATTACTTGGCACAGTGGACATTAATCTACGCAATTGAGTCAATTTGCTTTAATTAGAGTCTGAAGTCAAAAGCAGGATATCCTCTAGTGCTTTGTATGCCTGCAATCAGCCATCTTCAACCATTAGGACAGGTGCCAAAATTCAGCTAAGTGGATAAGAAGTCAGGAAGACAAGGGTAGCACTGGGGGAACATAGAGAAGACGTCACTCCTGTGGGCCTGGTGTTGGAGGTCTGGCCAGTCTTGTCTTACCCTGCTGTCATGTTCTCTCCCTCAGGGCAAGATGAGAGCCATGAAGCCACCCGTAGAGGCTGACTTCCAGACCATTAAGCTGATCAGCAATGGAGCCTACGGGTGAGTGTGGGTGTGGGTGTGTTCATGCATATGAATGTTACATTAGTACATGTATATGAGCCATCTTGTTGATGTCCATTGAATGGTTTTAACAGAAAACACTGGATTTACTCAGTAAAATGTGTAAAAAATCTGATTATTAACTGTGTGTATGCGTGTGTGTGTCTCCAGGGCTGTTTACCTGGTCCGTCACCTGGAGACCCGTCAGCGTTTCGCCATGAAGAAAATCAACAAGCAGAACCTGATACTGAGGAACCAGATCCAGCAGGCCTTTGTAGAGAGAGACATCCTGACCTTCGCTGAGAACCCCTTCGTTGTCTCCATGTTCTGCTCCTTCGAGACCCGCAGACACCTCTGTATGGTCATGGAGTATGTAGAGGGTAAGTTAACACAATAATATACTGGACACCATTACTTGTCTGTTTAGGACAAGAGCAGCATTTAGGACATTGCTGGGGATGGGAATGCTAGCAGTCAGTCTGATCACATATTATCTGTTGCCAGGGGGAGACTGTGCCACCCTGCTGAAAAACATTGGGGCATTGCCTGTGGAGATGGCGCGCATGTACTTTGCAGAGACCGTCCTGGCGCTGGAGTACATCCACAACTATGGCATTGTGCACCGCGACCTCAAACCAGACAAGTAAGACCTCACTTGTGTTGGCATTGAACAATTATCAGATGGGACTCATTGGGGTGAACTCAAAGTTTGATTATATTACAAACATGAAGAGTGTTTCAGGTAACCTTTGATCTGTCTGTCCCCAGTCTTCTGATCACTTCCATGGGGCACATCAAACTGACTGACTTCGGCCTGTCTAAGATGGGTCTGATGAGCCTCACCACCAACCTGTACGAGGGACACATCGAGAAGGACACCAGGGAGTTCCTAGACAAACAGGTGTGCACTGTATATAGAGCAGAGAAACCTATAACCACCACAGTATACACAACGACTTTGCAGTAATATACACTGCTCAAAAAAATAAAGGGAACACTAAAATAACACATCCTAGATCTGAATGAATTAAATAATCTTATTAAATACTTTTTTCTTTACATAGTTGAATGTGCTGACAACAAAATCACACAAAAATGATCAATGGAAATCAAATTTATCAACCCATGGAGGTCTGGATTTGGAGTCACCCTCAAAATTAAAGTGGAAAACCACACTACAGGCTGATCCAACTTTG
The DNA here is from genome assembly GCF_020615455.1 of Coregonus clupeaformis. Lineage (NCBI taxonomy): Eukaryota > Metazoa > Chordata > Actinopteri > Salmoniformes > Salmonidae > Coregonus > Coregonus clupeaformis. The sequence goes on from NC_059198.1 coordinate 25,267,498, forward strand.
ATGTAATGTCCTTAAAACAAGTCAAAATGAGGCTCAGTAGTGTGTGTGGCCTCCACGTGCCTGTATGACCTCCCTACAACGCCTGGGCATGCTCCTGATGAGGTGGCGGATGGTCTCCTGAGGGATCTCCTCCCAGACCTGGACTAAAGCACCCGCCAACTCCTGGACAGTCTGTGGTGCAACGTGGCATTGGTGGATGGAGCGAGACATGATGTCCCAGATGTGCTCAATTGGATTCAGGTCTGGGGAACGGGCGGGCCAGTCCATAGCATCAATGCCTTCCTCTTGCAGGAACTGCTGACACACTCCAGCCACATGAGGTCTAGCATTGTCTTGCATTAGGAGGAACCCAGGGCCAACCGCACCAGCATATGGTCTCACAAGGGGTCTGAGGATCTCATCTCGGTACCTAATGGCAGTCAGGCTACCTCTGGCGAGCACATGGAGGGCTGTGCGGCCCCCCAAAGAAATGCCACCCCACACCATGACTAACCCACCACCAAACCGGTCATGCTGGAGGATGTTGCAGGCAGCAGAACGTTCTCCACGGCATCTCCAGACTCTGTCACGTCTGTCACATGTGCTCAGTGTGAACCTGCTTTCATCTGTGAAGAGCACAGAGCACCAGTGGCGAATTTGCCAATCTTGGTGTTCTCTGGCAAATGCCAAACGTCCTGCACGGTGTTGGGCTGTAAGCACAACCCCCATCTGTGGACGTCGGGCCCTCATACCACCCTCATGGAGTCTGTTTCTGACCGTTTGAGCAGACACATGCACATTTGTGGCCTGCTGGAGGTCATTTTGCAGGGCTCTGGCAGTGCTCCTCCTGCTCCTCCTTGCACAAAGGCGGAGGTAGCAGTCCTGCTGCTGGGTTGTTGCCCTCCCTACGGCCTCCTCCACGTCTCCTGATGTACTGGCCTGTCTCCTGGTAGCGCCTCCATGCTCTGGACTCTACGCTGACAGACACAGCAAACCTTCTTGCCACAGCTCGCATTGATGTGCCATCCTGGATGAGCTGCACTACCTGAGCCACTTGTGTGGGTTGTAGACTCCGTCTCATGCTACCACTAGAGTGAAAGCACCGCCAGCATTCAAAAGTGACCAAAACATCAGCCAGGAAGCATAGGAACTGAGAAGTGGTCTGTGGTCACCACCTGCAAAACCAGTCCTTTATTGGGGGTGTCTTGCTAATTGCCTATAATTTCCACCTGTTGTCTATTCCATTTGCACAACAGCATGTGAAATGTATTGTCAATCAGTGTTGCTTCCTAAGTGGACAGTTTGATTTCACAGAAGTGTGATTGACTTGGAGTTACATTGTGTTGTTTAAGTGTTCCCTTTATTTTTTTGAGCTGTGTATTTTAATTTCTACATTTTCCATAACCATTCAGACAGAAAGAAACTATACCTAATCACTTTTTGATTTATTTATTTCTAGACAAATTAATTAATAAATGCTGAATTTATAAATATGTGCATATAGTTGTCAAAGCATAAAGAAATGAAATGATCAACATCTAACAAAATGATAACCAAATATTCCTCAGTTATTATAATCAGCTGTCTTTTCAGATTTTTAGTTTTTTCCCACCCTTTGAATGGTACTGCTTCAATTAAATCCCCAATTATTTATTGGCTCGGCTTTCTCACAGCCACAGATCTGTTAGCATTTGATGAATACCCATCTGCACATGAAAACACAACGTCCAGAGCTTTCATGTTTCATCCTGGCATTCTCGCATTGATCCCCTCAGTTTGGCAGAAACGTGTATTGGCCACACGTGTCTCCCACTCACATTCTGAGTGAGACTGGCCTTAGCATCTCACCAATAGTGTTTTATCCATAGATATGAATATAGAACCTCTCATAGGAGCTCTGTGGTTCTGTCCTCCATCAGGTGTGTGGCACGCCAGAGTACATTGCCCCGGAGGTGATCCTGAGACAGGGCTATGGGAAGCCAGTGGACTGGTGGGCTATGGGCATCATCCTCTATGAGTTTCTGGTGGGCTGTGTGCCTTTCTTTGGAGACACACCTGAGGAGCTCTTTGGACAGGTCATCACAGGTGAGAGGTTGGGGGTTAGTGGGTTCTTTGAGCAGCATCTTGCAGCCATTTTGAAGCCATATTTCTCACTTCTACATTGTCCAATGCAACTTATCTCTGTCTGTCTCTTGTAGATGACATAGTGTGGCCAGAAGGTGATGAGGCTCTTCCTACTGATGCTCAGCATCTGATCTCTACTCTACTTCAGACCAACCCACTGGTCCGACTGGGCACAGGTCTGCATACACGTCCATGTTGACAACATGCTTAACATCAAACGTATGCTGTAACAGAGATGGACCAAACTGCCTATTCATAGTGAAAATATAGATTCACTCAACAACACACATCTTATCTCTCTCTCCCTCTCTCTCTCTCCCCCTCCCCCTCTCCCTTTCATTCTCTCTCTCTCTCGCTGCCCCAGGCGGTGCATTTGAGGTGAAGCAGCACTCGTTCTTCACTGAACTGGACTGGAACAGTCTGCTGAGACAGAAGGCTGAGTTCATCCCCCACCTAGAGTCAGAGGAGGATACCAGCTACTTTGACAGTGAGTCTCTCTCTAACTGCACTGCCCCCTGGCTACATGGAGGGGAACTGTGCTGACTCGTTGCATTCTTAATGTATAGAATCACCATAAGGCAGTGGTATTTAAAATAATTCAGCGGGGACACCATTCTCTTCTCCAGAATTTCTGGGGACCCCATTTTTTTGCAACCATTTTTCGTGACCCCAGCCCACTCCACCCCTAATCTAATGACAAAACCTTCATCGGTAAATGTTGATTTTTAAATTAACAAATAACCTTCAATAACATTTGAATCTCTTATCTAAGAAACCAATACATATACTCAATAAAATTGTATTACTCAAAAAGGTTTGTTTATGTCCCATACAACAATATTTACTCTTAATTTTTTGTTCCTAAAAAAATTACTGCAGTTCGGTCGCAACCCCGACATTGAATACCACTGGCATAAGGGATAGAGATAAGAACTAGCTGTGTTTGGAGCTTTGATGCACTTGTCCATGCTATTTGTCTGTTTGCATTTGTATGTGTGTAACACCCTGTCCTACTCCGTCCCCAGCCCGCTCGGACCGCTACCACCACGTCCACTCTTATGATGAGGACGACACCAATGATGATGAACCTGTCGAGATCCGCCGTTTCTCCTCCTGCTCCCCTCGCTTCAGCAAGGTCAAACTCTACACTTACTCATCCTTAAACGTACCTTAAAACTTCAATTAAACGCTGTCTCAAATAGCCGCCTGTCCCTTTTAATAGCCGGCCATCGGCACACATTTCAGCAAATAAACGGCTGTTTCAAATAAACGCTGGGTCTAAATGAGTTGTTTACAACATTACCATGAATTGTTTACGAGGTTTAATGTTTGATATGTTACATTAAATAATTCAGTAATGACTCGAAAAAAGGATGGCAATCATCAGTTTTTATCGCCAGTAAGAAACTGCTAGCCATTGGCTACTAACAGATGAGAACTGCTAGCTAACTGACAAGCACAAAAACAGTCAACAACTTCGGGAGTACAGACCCCCCAGAAATCAGCTGATCGCTCTAGTGGCGAACGTAAGAACTGCCGAACAAATGCACAGTCAAAATGGAGAATAATTATTCTGTCAATGGTTTTAATTTTTTGTTTTTTATTAGAGGCATACTAAGACAAAAGAAACGTGGCACAGTGTGTAAATGATAACACATTAGTGCAGGAAATGAAGAAATTGATTAAAATGCTGGAAGTGAATGCTGGAATTAAACAATTAACTATATACAGTGAGGGAAAAAAGTTTTTGATCCCCTGCTGATTTTGTACGTTTGCCCACTGACAAAGAAATGATCAGTCTATAATTTTAATGGTAGGTTTATTTGAACAGTGAGAGACAGAATAACAACAACAAAATCCAGAAAAACGCATGTCAAATGTTATAAATTGATTTGCATTTTAATGAGGGAAATAAGTATTTGACCCCCTCTCAATCAGAAAGATTTCTGGCTCCCAGGTGTCTTTTATACAGGTAACGAGCTGAGATTAGGAGCACACTCTTAAAAGGAGTGCTCCTAATCTCAGCTTGTTACCTGTATAAAAGACACCTGTCCACAGAAGCAATCAATCAATCAGATTCCAAACTCTCCACCATGGCCAAGACCAAAGAGCTCTCCAAGGATATCAGGGACAATATTGTAGACTTACACAAGGCTGGAATGGGCTACAAGACCATCGGCAAGCAGCTTGGTGAGAAGGTGACAACAGTTGGTGTGATTATTTGCAAATGGAAGAAACACAAAATAACTGTCAATCTCTCAAGGCAGCTGGGACCATAGTCACCAAGAAAACAATTGGTAACACACTACGCCGTGAAGGACTGAAATCCTGCAGCGCCAGCAAGGTCCCCCTGCTCAAGAAAGCACATATACAGGGCCGTCTGAAGTTTGCCAATGAACATCTGAATGATTCAGAGGAGAACTGGGTAAAAGTGTTGTGGTCAGATGAGACCAAAATGGAGCTCTTTGGCATCAACTCAACTCGCTGTGTTTGGAGGAGGAGGAATGCTGTCTATGACCCAAAGAACACCATCCCCACCGTCAAACATGAGGTGAAAACATTATGCTTTGGGGGTGTTTTTCTGCTAAGGGGACAGGACAACTTCACCGCATCAAAGGGACGATGGACGGGGCCATCTACCGTCAAATCTTGGGTGAGAACCTTCCCTCAGCCAGGGCATTGAAAATGGGTCGTGGATGGGTATTCCAGCATGACAATGACCCAAAACACACGGCCAAGGCAACAAAGGAGTGGCTCAAGAAGAAGCACATTAAGGTCATGGAGTGGCCTAGCCAGTCTCCAGACCTTAATCCCATAGAAAATCTGTGGAGGGAGCTGAAGGTTCGAGTTGCCAAACGTCAGCCTCGAAACCTTAATGACTTGGAGAAGATCTGCAAAGAGGAGTGGAACAAAATCCCTCCTGAGATGTGTGCAAACCTGGTGGTCAACTACAAGAAACATCTGACCTCTGTGATTGCCAAAAAGGGGTTTTCCACCAAGTACTAAGTCATGTTTTGCATAGGGGTCAAATACTTATTTCCCTCATTAAAATGCAAATCAATTGATAACATTTTTGACATTCTTTTTCTGGATTTTTTTGTTGTAATCTGTCTCTCACTGTTCAAGTAAACCTACCATTAAAATTATAGACTGATCATGTCTTTGTCAGTGGGCAAACGTACAAAATAAGCAGGGGATCAAATGCTTTTTTCCCTCACTGTAAATAAGCAAAAGCTGTCTGCATTAAGGAAATAGACACCTGACTCAAATAGAAGCCTGTCTCTAATAAGCACCTGTTGTGTTCAGTGATTCAAGCAAATAAATGCCCGGGCTATTAATTGAAGTATACGGTAAAACCTATACTTCGGCCTAATCAGTTCTTCTGTCTCACCTCCCTTCTCCAACACTCCTTGCTGAACTAGATGAACTTGATGCCCCTCATTGTACCAGTCTAGGCCAAGTAAACGTGTCTTCTCTAAAGCCTGTCAATAAATCTCATAATCCTTTACACACACTGTGTTAACTGAGTCAACTGACTATGTGACTATCACACATGGTAGACTAAGTCATGAAAGAACCTATTTCGTAACCTTGGATTTTATTGACACACATGCCTCAGATATATGTCTCTTTCTGCTCAGATCTCCCCTTCTTGACTAAACTCTGAAAGCTAATTGTGCCAATGAACCCATTTTAAAACAAAGAATCATGGGAAAATTAGTAATTTTTCCCTCTGTGGGTGCTGAAAGCTTATGCACCCTCTCTCTGTTGGGAACTACAGGTGTACAGCAGCATGGAGCACCTGTCCCAGCTGGAGCACAAGCCCCCGACAGTGACCCGGCGGGAGCACAAGGGACCCAGGGAGGACTGGGTGGCAAAGAGAGAGAGCCTGGGCAGCCTGACCTTGAGAGATAAGAGCTGGAGGACAGGATCTCCTGAGATGTGAGTATGACCATTACTGTGCTCTGACTAGTACTAGTGCCTTACCTTGCTTAACAAGTAGGAAACGTGACATTGTTGGTCCTCATTATCAAGGCTCTCATTATCATTAGTCATTGTTTGTTTTCATAAATACAATAAATCAATTCTGTGCTGTGTTGTTGTGTGTAGGAAGCGACTGTCGTGCTCAGAGTCCTCCTTCACTGAGAGTGACTCCAGTCCTCCATCTGGGGCCCGGCGACGCTTTTCTGCCCTCATGGACACTCACCGCTTCGCCTCCCCACTAGAGGCCGACCCTGACCTGCCCGTGCCCACCCGACAGCCCCCGGTCAAGGCCAGGGGCACCTCTCTGGAGGGGGCCATGGGCACCACATCCATGGGCACCACATCCAGCCAGGGGGATTTTAGGAAGGAAAGGGAGGGTAACGGGTTGACTGCTGGAGGTGAGGGCATTTGCCATTGGATAATGGATGAATCCTGGCTTGACCTACATTATATTATTCCTCCATCTTTCTGCTCTGCTCCAGACAAACTGCTGAGGCCAGCAGATGTACCAGTGGGAGCCATCCCCAGCCCCAGCAGTACTGTGACTGCTGGGGCCACAGAGCCCCAGGGGTCCCGGGCCACCAACGAACTGGTCCTGAGGAGGGTCCGCCACAGCCAGCTCTCAGCTGAGGGAGAGAAATGCAACTCGCGACCCGTGACCAAGGTCATCAAGTCTGCCTCCACCACAGCCCTGTCTGTCATCATACCTACAGGTGAGGAGCTGGAAGGCAAGAGAGTGTGAGGAGAGTGGGGCAGTCTGTTGCTAATGACAATATTAATGTTAAACAGTAAAACAGACTTGTTTGGAAAATAGTATATTTCTTATAGACTGTATATTGCTTTGACCTTCAATTGACTTATTCAGATGTTTTTTCTCACACTTTATTCCTGTGATTCTCTCCCCCCTCCTCAGTGGAGCAGCATGGTACGTCCCCACTGGCCAGCCCCATGTCTCCTCGATCCATCTCCTCCGACCTGTCGTCTCGAGACTCCTCCCCCAGCCGAGACTACTCACCCACGGTCAACGTGCTGCGTTCGCCCATCACCATCCACCGCTCTGGGAAGAAATACGGTTTCACCCTCCTAGCCATTCGAGTCTACATGGGAGACAGTGATGTCTACAGCGTACACCACATGGTCTGGGTGAGACAACGAAAGAGATGCTATGTTCTCTGTTCGTTTATATGGAGAAAGCAGTGTTAAGTAAACATTACTCTATTGAAGAAGTTCTGTATCATAACAAAGCAGTGCTATAATTGCAGTGGAAAAACAGAGACTTGTCCAATAGCATGATGACTTGTTTGATTGATGTTGATCTGTATCAATCACAGCATGTGGAGGACGGAGGCCCTGCCCAGCAGGTGGGACTCTGTGCTGGTGACCTCATCACTCACGTGAACGGGGAGTCTGTCCACGGGCTGGTGCACACTGAGGTGGTGGAGCTCATTCTGAAGGTGAGAGGAGAGGAAAGAAACCAGGTGTGTTTTTCTCCTAGAGTATAGAATACAGGTGAAGCCTAACATACACTGTACGTTTTTTGTTTCCGTTGTTTCTCCAGAGTGGAAACAAAGTGACAGTGACCACCACGCCCTTTGAAAACACCTCCATCAAGATTGGTCCTGCCCGCAAGTCCAGCTACAAGTCTAAGATGGCACGGCGCAACAAGAAGACAGGGGCCAAGGAGGGACAAGAAAGGTATAAGTGGGTTTCTCTGCACAGCAGCTGTGTCGGCTACACTAGGATTTCAGATGAGCGCTGTACAAATCAATGTCAGTGACTCTGTTTTTCGAACTCTCTCTCTCTCCTCTCATCCTCCCACCTCTCTCTGTTCCCTTCCCTTCTCACTCTAAGTAAGAAGCGCAGCTCGTTGTTCAGGAAGATCACCAAGCAGTCGAACCTGCTCCACACCAGCCGCAGCCTGTCCTCTCTGAACCGCTCTCTCTCATCAGGGGACAGCCTCCCAGGCTCCCCCACCCACAGCCTCTCTTCCCGCTCCCCCACACAGAGCTACCGCTCCACCCCCGACTCCACCTACCTGGGTCAGTATGAAGGGCATTACTCTACCTACATTACTGTACAACACTCCTCTTAGCATCTGCACACTCACATAACAAAATAATACAGTTTGAATGATTGCTGTATGTCTCCTCTTCACTCCTCAGGCAACTCTTCTCAGAGCAGCTCGCCAGTCTCCAGCACCCCTAACTCCCCGGCTGCCTCCCAACACATGAGACCCAGCTCCCTGCACGGCCTCTCCCCCAAGCTGCACCGCCAGTACCGCTCAGCCCGCTGCAAGTCAGCTGGCAACATCCCCCTGTCCCCCCTGGCCCACACACCCTCCCCCACCACCTCCTCCCCCCCACCCCTGTCTGGCCACACGGTGGGTAGTTCCAACACCACCCAGGCCTTCCCAGTCAAGCTCCACTCCTCTCCCCCTGTGGCCCGTCCCAGGCCCAAAAGCGCAGAGCCCCCCCGCTCACCCTTGCTACAGCGGGTTCAGTCGTCAGAGAAACTGGGCGCGCCCATCCTGCCCTCCTCTTCATCTTCATCGTCATCTTCCTCGCCCCTTGCAGGGGGGGTGTCGATGCGTAAGCACAGCCTGGAGGTGTCACATGGGGACTACAGGAGGGAGTCTTTCAACTGCGAGCACAGCCTGCAGAGTCTGCTAGAGATGGAGGGAGAGAACGGGCCCGTTCCCCCCTCTCCCTCGTCTTCCTCCTCCCCCTCTCCCCCCACGGTTGGAGAGACAGGGTGCCTGAAGCCTGCAAGGAGGCAGGGGAGGCAGGAGTCGCCCCTGAGCCGGGACACACTGCTGACAGGGAGGGAGAGAGCTGCCCAGACTACAGCATCTGACCCTCACACTGACAGCACACCTGTTAAAGTGGAGCCCAAGACCAGCGCTGGTGAGACAGCTAAGACATTAACCCCTTTTGAGACTCTGAAGAGAAAAGCCTCCCCAGTACCAGGTGAGGCCCAGCCTAGCCCAGCGTCAACCCCCTCCACTCCAGGGGCCAAGTCCAGCCCAGCAGACAAACCTCTAAGCTCCAGTGCTCCAAGCTCTGAGACAGCCAGTGGAGGCCCTAAACCCACTGAGAAGGCCCCAGACCAGGCCACAACCCAGAGTCCGCTCTCCCAGGAGCGTAAACACCAGGCTGTCCAGACAGACACCACCCCAGTAAGCAAAAGCCAGGAGAAGAGTGAGGAGAAAGGGAGTGTGGGCCCAGACAAAGCCACTACACAGAGGGCGGGAGCTACAGAGGTGGCCAAGCCAAGTAAAGACACACAGATGAAAGAGGCCACTTTGAAAGGAAGGATGGGGGGCATTGACAAAGCCACTGAGACCAGGGTTAAAGGACCTGCTCCTCCAGTCCCAACCCAAGCACCAGCCCCATCCCCTCTTGCCATAGGCCCAGGTCCAGCTTCAACAAAATCCAGAGCAGACAAGGTTTCAGTTCCGTCGAGTAGCTACCGAGAGGCCAGGGAGGAGAGGAGTCACCTGGAGGTGGTGGAGGAGAACCCCATGTCCCCCTCCTCCACCGCTGCCTCCCCCTGCTCCAGCAAGTCACACCCTGTCTCCCCTGGTGACAAGGCAAGCTTTGTGACTCAGCTGACCAGTGTGGCCAAAAACGTGCTGGGGCCTATGAAGATGGGATCCCAGGAAGGGCCCAAGGGCGTTGAGGAGAAACGGGGAAGTTCAGCAGGAAAGTCTGAGGCTCCGTCTGGAGGTAGTCGACGGGGGACCCAGGGGACATCTCCAAGTCCTGTCGGCTCAGCTCAGCCTGAAAAGGCAAACACAAGGAATTCAGGTAAGCACCACTTCTGATCTGCGAGCGAGGGACAAACCTGGGATCTCCCAGAAAATACTTTATGATCGGAATATCATGCCACCATATCAGGCACAGAATGGGGCACCCTCAAAAAAGGGACAAAAACATGTACGCCTAAAAAACACACACCAAATATATAGAAAATACAGACCTGTAGATAAAACAAGAATATGTGGAGGAATGTGCTTTAATGCTGTTCTCAAATGTGTGTTGTATGTACAGTTGAAGTCGGAAGTTTATATACACCTTAGCTAAATACATTTAAACTCAGTTTTTCACAATTCCTGACATTTAATCCTAGTAAATCCTAGTCCTTAAGCTATTTTGCCACAACTTTGGAAGTATGCTTGGGGTCATTGTCCAATTGTAAGACCCATTTGCGACCAACCTTTAACTTCCTGACTGATGTCTTGAGATGTTGCTTCAATATATCCACATCATTTTCCTTCCTCATGATGCCATCTATTTTGTGAAGTGCACAAGACCCTCCTGCAGCAAAGCACCAGCACAGCATGATGCTGCCACCCCCATGCTTTACGGTTGGGATGGGGTTCTTCGGCTTGCAAGCAACCAACTTTTTCCTCCAAACATAACGATGGTCATTATGGCCAAACAGTTCTATTTTTGTTTCATCAGACCAGAGGACATTTCTCCAAAAAGTACGATCTTTGTCCCCATGTGCAGTTGCAAACCGTAGTCTGGCTTTTTCATGGCGGTTTTGGAGCAGTGGCTTCTTCCTTGCTGAGCGGCCTTTCTGGTTATGTCGATATAGGACTAGTTTTACTGTGGATATAGATACTTTTGTACCTGTTTCCTCCAGCATCTTCACAAGGTCCTTTGCTGTTGTTCTGGGATTGGTTTGCACTTTTCGCACCAAAGTACGTTCATCTCTAGGAGACAGAACGCGTCTCCTTCCTGAGCGGTATGACGGCTGCGTGGTCCCATGGTGTTTATACTTGCGTACTATTGTTTGTACAGATGAACGTGGTACCTTTGCGTTTGGAAATTGCTCCCAAGGATGAACCAGACTTGTGGAGGTCTACCATTTTTTTCTGAGGTCTTGGCTGATTTCTTTTGATTTTCCCATGATGTCAAGCAAAGAGGCACTGAGTTTGAAGGTAGGCCTTGAAATACATCCACAGGTACACCTCCAATTGAGTCAAATGATGTCAATTAGCCAATCAGAAGCTTCTAATGCCATGACATCATTTTCTGGAATTTTCCAGGCTGTTTAAAGGCACAGTCAACCTAGTGTATTTAAACTTCTGATCCACTGGAATTGTGATACAGTGAATTATAAGTGAAATAATCTGTCTGTAAACAATTGTTGGAAGAATTACTTGTGTCGTGCCAAAACTATAGTTTGTTAACAAGAAATTTGTGGAGTGGTTGAAAAACCTAAGTGTATGTAAACATCCGACTTCAACTGTATGTACTGTATGTGTAATGTATATAGTAAAAGCGTGTCTTCTTGCATGTTCCAAATTGTACATGAGAGATGAAAGAGAATATTTAAAGAGATGAGGAAAAAAATCCAACAGACCTGATGGTAGTGAACACTGTGAACATCATGTCAACAGCCCTCACACATTCCCAATGTAAACAGCATGCCTATAGGCAGGCTTCTGTCACAGTCTGTCACCACGAGGAGGATTACCCATGTCCGTCAACTCCAGTGCCATCTTTTCACTCAGTTAAAATACAAAAATAGCACCTTGTTCTTTTTCTCACACAGTACCTGGAAAAAATATTGAGAGAAGAATTGTTGCATTGGTGTAACATGCATTGGTGTAACAAATTGAGATGTGTTGCTAACTGAACTAAGATGATGACCTGCTTGCTAAATGTGGAACTTGGAATTGTATTGTTTAAAGGAGAGCTGAATGAATTTGTTTGAGTGTTTTAAGGGCTGAGTCCTGGTTGGATTTAGGTAGACTATCTGAACTTGCACAGGGACACTATGCAATGGGCTTTTTAGGTATTTTCCTGTGTGTCCCCTACTTAATAAGTTTACAATGTACCCATGAACGGATGTTAGGGAGGTAAAGGTTTGCAATAAGCCAAGCAAGCAGATATATTGTTTTACGAATTGTCTCCATTGACTCCATCCACTGGGCACACACTGGTTGAATCAATGCTGTTTCCATGTAATTTCAATGAAATTACATTGAACCAACATGGAATAGACGTTGAATTGACGTCTGTGCCCAGTGGGCATTGTGAATTGTGCAATTATTTAGGTTCTGAAATGAATACAGTGCTAATGAATTGAACTAAAGAAGAGGAACCCATATGTCTCTGTGTGTGAATTAAGTGTGGTCAGGTGATGAAATAGATACTATAAAATGGGAGTATTGTTTGAGACTTACTCGTACTCTGGCAACATAGGCTAGAACTCTCCCTTTTCAATGTATGCAAAATTAGCGTTGTATAATGTAATGTGTGAAGAAAAGTGCTTGTTTACAGTGATGTGTAATTATATGCAAGTTCTATGTAGAATTCCTAGTCAGATCTGAGAGCCCGCGTAGACCTAGGCAGCACTCTCATCAGTGACATAACTGAATATGTTCATGCCCATACCTGTATCAGACTGCCATCTTGTGGTCATCACAAGACTGTCCTGAACATAGTATTTGAGGTCAAAATGTCATTCACACATAATCAGTTCACAATTTGATGACACAAGATTAGATTTTATCCCACATATTACCTTCATATCTTCATGATTTTCTATTTTAACCACTATTCCATTCATATAGCTACTAGAAACTTGTTTGTTTGTCTAAATACAGTTTGAAAAAACGTTTTGTGTGTATTATGACCGATAAAGAGAGACGTATGATACTGATACAGTGCTCTTAGGAGATGACAAACAGCTCATATTTAGATGAATGCTAGTTAAAAGCTTGTGTTGTGTATGAGCGGATGTGCGTGGAAATTGCACTTTATTTTGTGTCAAATGTATTTATCTATTTATTTTTATTTATTATATTTGATTATTTGTCAATTGCTCTCAAATGGTTTACTTGTGCATTGTTCTTTGAATTGTTATTTATATCTCTAAATTGTAAATCTACAAATGAATTTACCAAATCTGTGTGGTTGTCCTATTTTGTGCAGTTCTACTTCTGTCATTCCATAAGAGTTGCAATACGCCATGGCCTCTGTCCATGTTGACTTATGTGTGAGTTTAGACTTTTTATGACACTTCTCTCAGTTCATTGTTGTCCATGTCATTTTATTCCCTAGGCACTGTTATGAAACCAATGCAAAAAAGCCTAAAGTGTAATAAAATCCTGAAAGAGAATCCTTCAATTATCATGTGCCTGTTTGTGTTCTTGTTGTGAGCCATAACTTTGACCGAAAACTTCTAAATGGATTTCAGAAGGGTCTATAGCGCGGCCACGTTCAGCCAAACTTTGTCCAACCTTGCAGATAGACATTTCATGAATAGAGCCTACATGATTCCTTATTCTATATGTCAGAGAGGCATGTTTGTTCTACGTAGCATATATCTGAAGGTTCCAAAACGTTGCGTCATGCTGAACGAGCCGCAATGATGGAGTAAATCAATGGAGTAAATGAAACTTTGGTCCTTTATTGACCAATCACGAATCACGATGCCGATTGCCAAGTAGACAAACAGGAAGTCAGGCCGCTAGCTAATCACTTCAGTAAATCTGGGATTACTTGTTCTTGAAAGTCAGCTCCAATTCAGACAAGTTTTTTGTTGACAGTAGTTTGTTTGTAAGTGAAACAAACAAGATGACATGTGTAAATAAAGGTAAAGGACAAATTATCGACCAGCTATAAAGAGCTCTGGAGAGAAGAACAGCTAACGTTAGCTTGTTTACAGAATATAAGAAGACATGGACGTCGTTGGCTAGCTAGATAACGTTAGCTCGCTGTCAATTAGCTATTAGTTCACTAGCTATGTAAGTTAGCTAGCAAATAGCTAGCGTGCATTGAGTTAGTTTAAGATTTGAAAGCAATATACAATATTTTTGTTAGCAATAGTTTTCCAATGTAACGTTAGAACACATTCAGCCAGCAAGAAGTTCGTCATTGGCAAATGAATGCCAACGTGCTTGCCATTGGCATTATGTTGGAAAAAATGTTGACGATTCATCTGTAATGTTAAGAGACATGTAACTAGCTACCTCAATCCTAGGCGTGTCACCTGTAATGTTAGCTGGTTGTCAACACAAATATTATTACTTACGTTAAACAATTCAGGTGCTGATTTATCACACAGTTTATCACAGATTCTTAGCTCGCTACTGATATAGGCTAACCAGCTATAAAATCTTTCAATGTATATTAAACAGTTGGATGCTAGTTACATACGAAGGCAGATATAGTTATATTGTGTGAGTAACTGCATTTTCAGTGTCTGCTTAAAAGAAAGTGCTGCTCCACCATTATTTGCCAGAAGATACTGACCCTACCGTTACGCTTGTTTAAACTGAGCTACACTGGGGTCAGAACATAATCATAGTTACATTAAGACACTGTGGAGCCAGCGCGAGAAATGGCTTGAAAAACGTACTACTATGTTCGGTGCAATCAATATCTCTCAGCTTACATCAGAGCTTTGCCCCTGAGGTAATCAAGGTTTCTTCTTGGCTGAATAGTCATTGCTGTGTCCACTCTCAGGTTGCTATGGCAATAAGGAAATGACCTCCAGACTCCAGACAGTTGGTCAAGCCCAGTAGTCATGAATCCCAGTTCTCCCTGTGAGGGCCAGAGCCCTGAGGGTGACCCTCCAGAAGATTGGTTCCACCTCTCCACCGTGTCTCTGGGAACTCAGGGCTCTTATGGAAGCCAGGATGACCCAGAGGAACCTGAGGAGAGAGGCAGACTCAAGTCCAAGTTGGTGTCAGCATGGAACAATGTCAAATATGGTATGTGTGCCTAGAACCTTTTTGACCTAACAGTGACCAGTCACTTACTGTTTGTCATTTTATAGTTTGTTTTCCTTTCCTCATCCAGGCTGGTCATTCAAGTCAAAGGCCCGCTTCAGCAAAACCTCTCCTCTGACCATGCTTGGACAGTCTTATTTGCTCAGTCATGGAGGTGAGAGATGACTCCACCCTTTTAAAAAGACTCACACCTAATTGTAAACTGGTATGTAACTGTATTTGAGACAATTCTATATTCAAGGCCAGTGTCTGTCCTGTGTTTTGTCAGTGGAGAGGGAGTCCTTTCGCCGGGCCTTTGCCACTCTGCTGTGGCTGACGTACAGGCGGGGCTTCCCACAGCTGGATGGTTCTTCTCTGACCACAGACAGTGGCTGGGGCTGCATGCTGCGCAGTGGACAGATGCTGCTGGCACAGGGGCTGCTGCTACACCTGCTGCCGCCAGGTAAAATAAAAAACACACTTGTGCATGTGGGACACACACATACATACAGATACATGTTTCCAGCAGCATCTCAAAGTATCTCCTGAGTAACACACTACTACAGTTTATCACTACTTAGCCTTGTCCCTCTCTATTGTTGCCAGGCTGGACCTGGCTCTCTGCCCACCATGTGTCCAAAGATGACATGGAGGTACAGGAGTCTCGCTCCTTGGGTCCAGAGGTGACTAAGAAGGGAAGGAGGAAGAGCATAGCGTCCTTCCTGGAGAGCCGGACTGAGGTCACTCACAGACGGGTGGTGTCCTGGTTTGGGGACCATCCCATCGCCCCGTTCGGGCTGCACCAGCTGGTGGAACAGGGCACAAGCTCAGGGAAGAAGGCGGGGGACTGGTACGGCCCCTCCATCGTAGCACACATACTTCGGTGAGAACTTAGAAGAAGCTAAACCTGCCCTCTCCCCCCAGGCATCTGCATTCAGGACAATACATCTTCCCTTAGTGATGTGGGGTATCTGTTTGTTTTAGTAAGGCTGTTGAAGCAGCATCAGCAGAGGTGTCCAATCTGACAGTGTATGTAGCACAGGACTGCACTGGTGAGTGTTCCCTTGTTATCTCATTCTCACTATTTGGCAGGGTGCCCATCAGACTATAGTAATAGATGGTATCATTATGTGGTTCCTGTCCCTGTGTAGTGTACATAGATGACGTGGTGAGAATGTGTGAGCGACCTCTATCTGAGGGCTCCAAAGGACCCAGTCCAGCCTGGAAGTCTGTCATCATCCTGGTCCCTGTGCGCCTGGGAGGAGAAGTCCTCAACCCCACCTACATCAAATGTGTCAAAGTATGTGTCAAGTCAGAGTAACATGCTAGAGACATGCACACAGACACTGACAACCACAAAACACAGTGAGAGATTGGTAAATCATGCTTGTGTTTTTATCTATCCATAGAACCTCCTGAGGTTAGAATGCTGCATTGGAATCATCGGCGGCAAGCCCAAGCACTCTCTGTTCTTCGTTGGGCATCAAGGTAGGTGTATGGTCTTCCTGTTGTCATTCTGTATTTTTACAGTCCTTGTACCCTCACTCTGACCATGCTCATGTTTCCTGTGCTAGACGAACAGCTGTTGTATTTGGACCCCCACTACAGCCAGTCCACAGTGGATATCACACAGGATAACTTCCCCTTAGAGGTAATGGAAGGTGCTCTCTTCCTGTTTTGGCTGTCTGTGTTTGCAAACCCTATACATTATTCTATATCCATGACACTAGCCCAGCTTCTAGACCGAGATTGTATCTCGGTCTAGCAGTATAACACTAAGCCACTTATTTACCAACCTGTCTGTGCTTGTTTGGCAACACTTTCGTGTTACAATCAAGATAAAATCTCGGTCGAGAAACTGGGCTACACTGACGCCACAATCTCTCGCCTTAATGGGGCCTTGTTCTCCCCTGCAGTCGTTTCACTGTAAGTGTCCCAGGAAGATGGCCATCAGTCGCATGGACCCCAGCTGCACTATAGGCTTGTATGCCAAGAGCCAGAAGGACTTTGAGTTACTGTGCTCAGCTGTTAGCACGGTATGTGGGGCACACACACACAGGCACTATTGCTGCTACTATTTATTATTATTTATCTGAGCTATACTGTATATTATTTTTGTGTATATATTTTCAAACATTAAAATTGTTCATTTGTTACTACTTTGTATTACTTATTGTGTATTATTATTTGTATAAATGGGTATTGCACTGTTGAGGAAAGCTTGCAAGTAATGCGTGCATGTGACCAATAAACTTTGATTTTATTTGTGGTGTCCTGGTCAGGGGAATAGGCTGGCTATGGATTTGAACCCTGGACAAGATGCTGTTGTTTACTCTTGAGTGATCAAATATGCATATATGAAGAGTACGCTGTATAACTGGTGCAGGACATGTTTTAGTTGCAAGGAGCCATGTACATTATTGCTTTTACAGTATGTCGTAATACAGTCATGCCCATTGGTTAATGGTTACATTGAGATGAGGGGAAATATAAGAGCTCTCCTAGAGATGGTTCTCTCATCTCTTTCTCTTCCCCAGGCTCTCTCGTCATCAACAGAAAAGTACCCCATCTTCACCATTGCAGAGGGTCAGGGACAGGATGGGGGGCAGGAGGATGAGAGCGATGCACCCCCAAACTCTATCACCCACATCCTGACAAAGGACAAGGAGAGGCTGAGAAGGACCAATACCAGCAACAGCATGGATGAGTTTGTGTTATTGTGAACTAACGTAGCAGGCGTAAAAGTTCTAAGCTAGGTTGAATTAGCTGTATCCCTGAAAACCAGAACATCCGGTTGTTGGCAACTCCGCTAAGGGTGCTGTGAACAGACTGACTTAATGTGCCCTGAGTGGTCAGCAGGGAACATAATTAATATACCGACTCATACACATAGTTACTGAACTGAGCTTTATCAGTGGCAACTACTGACAAGGGGGGACATGCTCCAGATTTAACCTTTATCCCCAACCTCCACAGGCAATAACTAGGCTTGGTGAGGTGTTGCTGAATAGAACAGGCCAATGACACTATTCTCGTGTATTTATTCGTTTTAGATAATTATTTATTGTTTTAAGGTGACGTTGTGATGAATGTAACAGAAGGTTTTTAAATGAAGGTTTTTGTATAATTGTTTTTAATTTTAAGGTTCTGATATTAGTATGGTTTTGAGGTTCTTATGTTAAATATCCTGCCTTCAACTTCATTGTTTACTATTCTACATGAGGGATCCTACATGAAGTCATGTCATGGGTGACTCTATGCCCAGCTGAAAGACACTGACTGACCCTATTTCATCATTGTGTAGATAGGCTGCTCATCCCATAGTCCTCTCCACTACAACCTTTTGTTGAAATACTTTGTCCTGCATTAGACTCGACAATCTGGGCTCTGAGCTGCTGTTTGACGTCATGTGACAGGATGTCTGCTCTGTGAATGGATTAGGAAATTGGATTCCTTAGACCTTGGGACGTGCACATGGAACTGGTGAATGGAATCAATTTGTTTTAGAAATGTGTGTATTGGTTTTATATGTGGTTGAGTGGGGAGAGTATAAAATATTAATCTTAAAATATGCATCAGTCAATTTAAGAGGCACATTCTGGGCAATATGGGGTTGCTTTTGCCCTGTTTTTTTTTCCCGGAATGAATGTTTTTTTTACATGGAAAGTGAGTGGCACAATGCATTCAATAAAAGCTATCAATAAAATAAAAAAAATCACCCTACTTCATCAGATGGATTTAGTTTAGGCCATACAAATTTGAATTACATGTTTAACAGATACCCTGCTGTGCTTCTACATCTGCATTGCTTGCTGTTTGGGGTTTTAGGCTGGGTTTCTGTATAAGCACTTTGTGACCTGCTAATGTAAAAAGGGCTTTATAAATACATTTGTTTGATACCCCTCTTGTTTTCTGCCCACCCAAAAAATCTGAAAAATTGTACTGAAAAATTTAAAGATTATAGCTAAAATAATGGCCTCAAGCTTCTAGTAAAGAGATACGCCACTTCCTTTCGGATTATGGCTGAACTATTCCTCTTTTAGCCTCCCCAAGGCTATCTATTGATTAGGTCACTAAGAGTTGAATTAAGGTCGCTATAGTATTTTAACAAGAAGGTCCACATAAAAAAAATCTGTTAAACATTTGGAAAGATACTCTATGGAAAGAGACCCTCTAACAATGTTTGTATTTTTTGTTTATTGGAAAAATACATCAAAAGCAGAGGAATTCTGAGCAGTGTAGAATCTAAAATGGAAAGTGCTGCACATTAGTCTGTAGGTATGGACCTCATGTCATGGCCATACTGCTGGAAATAGAGGTGAGAGTGGTACTGTAGCTCAGGCAGCACTAGTCGCACACAAAGCCCCTCTTCCTGCAGAGTCAGGTTCCCTCGTACCTCGTATCCCAGGATGGTGACTGTGTCGGTCTGCCAGGGCCTGACCAGGTCCTCCAGCTCACCAGGGGACACCCCTCCCCTGGCCACACACTTCTGTCTGAGCCTCTGTGTGGAGGCCCTCAGCAGGGCCACCTCCCTGTTCAGCCTCCCCAGGCCATACTGCTCAGCTTTCTCCCAGAACACCTGCAGAAATAAGTTGTAGAGCAGCACGTCCAGACTGTTCCAGGCCCGGAGCCTGGCCTTGGTGTCCTCCTCCAGCGGGGTGACGTCCGAGGGAGCGCGGACGTTCAGGTGCACATAGGCCAGCTCCTCAGGCTCCAGCTGCAGCAGAGCCCCCAGGAGAACCAGAGACTCATCAAAGTGCTCAGCGATCATCACCAGCTGGAAGGCCTCCTCCAGCTGAGCCAGCTCCATGGGCCAGGACGCGTTCCACTCCTGGCTGCTGAGGCCCAGGTCAAAGCTCATAGGGTTCCTGGCTAGGCCATTCCCCGGTTCTGTAGGGTCCCAGTAGGACTCTGGGGCCTCCAGGAAGACCGAGAGGGCTGACTTCCTGTTAGCCGTGTCAGCTGCCTTTTTGGATAGAGTGAAGGCGGGTACAGTGGAAGTATAGTAGCTGAAAACAGACTCAAAGGTCCGTAGAGGATCACGCAGAAGGGTGATGTAGATGGTGTTCCTGGGCATCACCTGTCTCAGCTGTCCCAGGTCCAGCCGCATGTGGCTGCAGAGCATGTCGAACTGAGAGGAACCCGGTGGCAGCTCATCCACAAAGTCTGCTCGGAACCTGGAGCCATAAGGAAGGTAAAACCCATGTTAAAGTAGTGAAAGTTATCTGTAGTTAATATCCACCAAACGGAGGGGCTCCAAATGTACCACAGACCTGACAGTAAATTTGATTGATAATCTGAACATTGCAATAGAACAGATCTACTCATCAGATGAATAAAGGTAACCGTATCTTACAGGAGACAGTAGTCGTGTGCCCATACCTATCTGGGTAGCTGAACTGGTATGCGTAATAGGGGAAGGCGAAAGTGAGGCTCTCCTTCTCCCCAAGGCGGAACATCAGATTCTGGACAGTGCTGCTTCCAGTCTTGTGTGTTTTGAGGAAAGCTACAGGCGGAGGGCTCCTCCTTGTCCTCATAAAGGTGTACCCATTGGGGTCTCTTTGATGCTGCAGATCGGGGGTCTGAACCTCCTTCCTCCTGTTAGGGGCAGTGTGGGATGGGATGGGTGTGTTAGGAGGAGCATCGTCAGAAAGTGCTCCCCTCTCCTCCACCTTATGGCCCTTGTGCCCAGAATAGTGGCTTTCGAAAAAGGAAAGAGAGAGGATTTCAACTGACATCTAGGTAAACATAGTCTCTACAGAACTTTTGCAGCTTAGCTGTATGCCATGACAAAATACTCCTCATTAATCAATTCTGTATTTAAAAGGTTTTTTAATCCGTAAATGCATTTACATAAATATATGTTGTGTTTCTCTGGTACATTGTTACAATAACCACTGAGCTAAATCTATTAGTTTTACCACCAGCTACAGCTACAGACAGTACATAATGGTGGGGAGAGAGAGAGAGACAGACAGAAAGTCCCTTACCTTGGATGCTGCAATGACTGAGTAGCCAGGAGCATGAGTAACAAGGTGACACACAAAGCCATCAGGAGACCCATCACACGGTGTCTCCAAAGTTGGGTGGACAACCAGCGGAGGGTCATCTCCTTTCCGTGGCCCACCCGAAACACTTTCCTCTGGAACCTTCTTCCCTTCCAGCATGGTAAATAGGCTCTGGGACTTTGAAGGTGAGACTGGGTTCCGGAGCTTAAAGAAACTGAGAGATACCTGACCTCACCCTCTAAGCTGGCTCAGCGAGATGTCACGCAGCCAGCCAGCAACTCTCCAGCCAAGAACTCATGATGATTGAGTTTTTGACTAACAAGATTTGAGACTGTCTATTCTATAGCTTTGCTGCTGTAAACAGTCGCGTACGATGCAACTGCAATATGACAAGGCTAATGTCCTATTCACATGTTAAGAGAAGCAATCACTGTTTCTGTATATTAGGGATGCCAAATACTAAAAGCTAAACTGGACAAAAAAACAAGAGACAAGGACATTAAGGAAAATAAATAAATACAATAAATTAGATAAAATTAAAATAAATAAGAACAGAAAATTCCCCAACACAAAGAATAGTAAAACCACCTAGACCTAAAACAACAATGAAAATGTATTATAAGATTGTGTGATATGAATGTGTGTGATATGACTGTGGCAAACACATTGACAGTGCTATTCATTTAAATGGACTGGGTCTGATGTTGGAGGGGACGTTGCTTTCCTCATCGACCCTTAACGCGCATTATCATTCAATTGGTTAAAATGCTACATGTCAAGATACTATTGGCTCATACTAAAACGATAAACGCCTAACCCTTACCCAACTGTGAGCAGGCCATGTTCATTACGAAAACGTTGCGGAAATGCCATGACTAGAGCAGACATGAGTCCTTATTCGATACACTAAAGAGGTAGCTATGTTTGTTCTACATAATACATTTATATCTGAACGTTGGCCAACGTTTTGTCCTGCTGAACGCAGCCCAGTTCCAGTGGCGCACGACTCCAGGATTTTTTGACTCGACTCCGACTCCTGTGATTGTAGTCGAAAGGAGTCGACTCTTGCTCGACTCCCAAAACACGCATAAACGGATGCGCACACACACATACACATACACACCACCTCATTATTGCAGAGTCCTACTAGGAAGACTACATTTTAGAGGACTGACATGAGCATGATGCTTACCATTTGCATATATAAGGACTATTTTGTTTGAATATAGAAGGTGATGTGTAAGAACTATAATATTTCAGTGATATTTCTGCTGTGTGCAGCCTTGACGGAGCCCATGGGATGAGGCGGCGCACTCTATGCTGATAAGCCTATTATTTGACATGTTATAGCCCTATTCGGACGGGTATTACTAGAGACGTTGGTTTTGTAATTATTATCCAAGTATGTGCGTTATTCCAGAGGAATATACATATATTTTTTAAATTATTGAATGGACTCTTATGACGGAAACCTGGAGGTTGTTATTGTAGGCGTGAAGATATTTCAATGTCATGTCTAGACGATAATAGGCTACACTGATAACTCGTGCTTGGCTGATAAATCTGTATAGGTCTCCCCATAATATTTAAATTGATGAAGTGTGATCATAATCATTATTTTTGCGATCCATCCATGGTAGACATCCTTCCTAATAACAATGCCCCACATCCTGCTGATTTGAGCTGCTGAACCGTTTTTGCACTTGACTGTGTTTATGGATGAGAAAGTGAACTTGCCATTTCCAAAAAGTTAGGCGGGGATCCTGCTTTGCGATCTATTGCCTAGGACAGGGCTCTTCAACCCTGTTCGCGGAGAGCTACCATCCTGTAGGTTTTCACTCCAAAAACCTACAGGAAGGTAGCTCTCCAGGAACAGGGTTGGAGAGCCCTGACCTAGGACATCAACAGCCAGCCAGGGTTGAATTAAATAAGCTTTAAGCAAGCATTTTTATTGCACATTTAGGCCTAATTGAACTGATGCATTTGGCGATGTTCAACTTCAATTCACTGGCACTATGAAGAACAGTTTAGCCATACTCACTGTCTGCCTAATATATACTTTAATATACTTTTGGTGAATTGACGAGGCATAGCTAGATACAGATTACCAAAATATAGCCTATGCGCAGGGTTCTAACAGTCTTTCTCCTTGCCCCTATCTTCTCTCTACCTCGACTGCTCCTCTTTCTCTTCGCTATGAAAAACGCTAGTGTGTGTTTGGTCTTCGGTCTGTTGCATGTAGAGTAGAGTAGCTCAGCCTACTCATTGATAGCCCGTACTTTAGCGAATTTGCGCGAGACATTGCAAGCCAAGAAATTGCGAAATACAGCATTGCAATAGCCTACATATTTTGATTACCGATGCACAGTTCTGCCTGGTGGCCAACATGCCTACCTATGCCTGGCTGTGCCCCTCCCCTCCCATCTCAATTCAATTTAAGGGGCTTTATTGGCATGGGAAACATATGTTTACATTGCCAAAGCAAGTGAAATAGATAATAAACAAAAGTGAAATAAACAATACAAAATTAACAGTAAACATTACATTCACAAAAGTTCCAAAATAATAAAGACATTTCAAATGTCATATTATGTCTATATAGTGTTGTAATGATGTGCAAATAGTTAAAGTACAAAAGGGAAAATAAATAAACATAAATATAGGTTGTATTTACAATGGTGTTTGTTCTTCACTGGTTGCCCTTTTCTTGTGGCAACAGGTCACAAATATTGCTGCTGTGATTGCACACTGTGGTATTTCACCCAATAGATATGGGAGTTTATCAACATTTTTGTTTTCGAATTCTTTGTGGGTCTTTGTAATCTGAGGGAAATATGTGTCTCTAATATGGTCATACATTTGGCAGGAAGTTAGGAAGTGCAGCTCAGTTTCCACCTTATTTTGTGGGCAGTGTGCACATAGCCTGTTTTCTCTTGAGAGCCAGTTCTGCCTTTGTCGGCCTTTCTCAATAGCAAGGCTATGCTCACTGAGTCTGTACATAGTCAAAGATGTCCTTAATTTTGGGTCAGTCACAGTGGTCAGGTATTCTGCCACTGTGTACTCTCTGTTTAGGGCCAAATAGCATTCTAGTTTGCTCTGTTTTTTTTGTAAATTCTTTCCAATATGTCAAGTAATTCTGTTTTTGTTTTCTCATGATTTGGTTGGGTCTACTTGTGTTGCTGTCCTCTCTCTCTCCCACCCTCGCTCTTTCTTTGCTGTGAAAGAAGCCAGAGTTTGTGTTCTCTAAGTAGACTACGGAAAATAGTTTCCTCCGTTGCAAAAAAAATACTGATTCTTAGGAGTCGAAGCTTGACACACAGAAATGGGAGTCGACGGGCAAAGAGTCGAGGAATCGATTACTTTGGAGTCGACTCCCACCTACAACCAGTTCTCACCGTGGTTCTATCTAGTCCCTATGCATTTCATTTCAATAACCTGTATTTTCATATATTTTTTTTTACTGTAAAGCGGACTGGTACATATTCCAATCTACAAAACAGCACCTTTGGTTGTGGTTATTAAACGTGGCAATACAGCTAGTGTTGATACCGGTAAATGTTTTTTTGACACTGCACATTTTATTCAGATAGAAAAATGTATGTAAACGGGGCTCAATTGCTTTCATTGTTACTGTCAATGACTACTATCAACATGGATCCCTCACGATCTTGTTTTACTACATGTAATAGTATTGTTCTATAATAACTTGTACACCCATCCCCCACGTCGACATACTTCGAAAGGACCTACCCGCGAAGGGTGATTTCAATGTAAGTCAGATTCAACTGTTTTCTTTTTTAGACTTCGTCGATGTTATCCTTATTCAGATTATTGAGACGTCATTTCATTTTCTAATACCTTTTGGTTATCGTTGGGTTGGAAGGCACGGGAGTCAGGACCGACATTATTAGTCTGTCTGCAGACAGTGGCGGCAGAGTAAAATTAATAAATGTTGTTTTTGGTAAATGTATCTAGTTAACTAGAGCGGGGATGCGGGTTGGATCAATCAACTGAAATTATTTGTAAAAACTTTTTTACTCTCGCCGAATCTCTAAAGTCAGCAAAATAACCAAATTCTCAGCATACATTTTGTTACGACAGCATGGTCGGCTAGCAGAGACCGTACCATCAGCCAACTGTCTGGCATTATTTGTTTATTCGCAATTATTATGTAGAAAACAATGTTTGAAATGTAGCCCATCACATGGTGAATGGTTTCTGACCTCAAACAAATATAGCGTGCTACTATGTTGTAAACGGAGCTAACGGAGGTTGTTTTGCTGCTAGCTAGCTTTCTAGCCAAGTCAAGCTATGCTAGCTAACTATACATCACATTAGGTGCCTCACGAGCAGTAATACTGTCGATCTCTGCGAGTTTTGAAAGTGTTAACAGCATCGAAGACCGATAAGGAGTTACCAGTATCTTTGGTGGGGGATAATGTTTTGGGTGATCAAACTTGAATTGTGTGTCGCAGTGGGGAATGGCGTCCCTTGAGGGCAAGAACGAGATGTATGTCAGAAGGAAGTGCAGTATTATCATAAGGAACATACACATGGATTACGGAGGATGAAAAGAGAGGCAGAGGTCTTTGAAGAGAGGGAGGAAGAGGGTGAGTTTGAATTGGTTAAAAATGGAGGAAAAAGGGAGATGGTTTGTTGAAGAAGAATGGTAGAAAGTGTGAGCTGTACACCGGATCGAAGACAGGAGAGGAAGATAAATTAAAGTGAATGAGGCCAGGCAAGGTATCGGAGTTGGTAGGTGTGGTGAAGTTCTCGGAGCCTGAGGATTGTACCGAGAGTCAGAATAAAGATGAGTCTGTGACGGTAGGAGTGACCTTTGGAAAAACGGTACAGCCTTTTGGCTGATCCATTTGTGGTTTCAGGGTGAGTGAAAATGGAGTTAGGTGCTGTGGAATTGGTTAAGGTAACCCAAAGTGGTCTTGTGATAATTGTTTCTGTTGGTCAGATGGAGCAGGCGCTCCGCGTCAAACGACTGGGGACAGGATATGTGAATTGTTTAGGGCGCCATTGAAAGGAGTAATTACAGGGTAGTGGTGAAAGTGGACCAACTGAAGCCAGGGGAAGATTCCCGGTGTTTGTGATGCTCTTCGTTTGGTGCAACACATACAGGATGGCTTGAGTGGAGAAATAGAAGAGTTGTTGTGTTCTTTTGAGTTTTGATGTTCAATCTTTGCCTGACAAAGTGATGTTAGGATATATCAGTTATCCAGTACAAGCTTTTATACCTAATACATTACGTTGTTACAGGTGTGTCAAGCTTATTGGCATGCGGCAGCAGTGTGTAGGAGGGAGGTTCCTAGGTGTGCAAGAAATCTTTCTAGTCCTACCTCAGGCCAACAGCCTGCAAGGACAGGACACCACCACTCAACACACCCTGTAGGCCTAACTCTTCTGATGTCCAGTGTGGTACACCCAAATACCTCTCTGCAGCTGCCACCACAACCTCAATTGTATGCGGCTTACGTTCCATCCCTGCAGTACAGTTGATAACCATTACCTTACTGAAGCATATATCATGTATTGGCCTATCCCTCTGTACTGGTACAGATCTACTACTCACACCACTCCACTCAGGATCCCTCCCCTTTGACCCATCTTCTTCTCGATTCCTTTCCAACAATGCAGAGAGAAAAATATAAAAATAATAACACAAGGAATAGCCTAAATACACAATGAGTAACGATAACTTGGCTATATACACTGGGTACCAGTACTGAGTCAATGTGCAGGGGTACGAGGAAATTGAGGTAGATAGCTATGTACATATAGGTAGGGGTAAAGTGACTAGGCAACAGAATAGATAATAAGCAGCAGTATATGTGATGAGTCAAAAGAGTTAGTGTTAAAGGGGGTCAATACAGATAGTCTGTGTAGCTATTTGGTTAACTATTTAGCAGTCTTATGGCTTGGGGGTAGAAGCTGTTAAAGGTCCGGTTGGTTCCAGACTTGGTGCGTTGGTACCGCTTGCCGTGCGGTAGCAGAAAGAACACTCTATGACTTGGGTGGCTGGAGTCTTTGACCATTTTTAGTGCCTTCCTCTGACCCCGCTTGTTAGAGGTCCTGGAATGCCGGGAGGTCGGTCCCAATAATGTACTGCTGGGCCGTACGCACTACCCTATGTAGCACCTTGCATTTGGATGCCAAGCGGTGATGCAGCCAGTCAAGATGCTCTCAATGGTGCAGCTGTAGAACATTTTGAGGATCTGAGGGCCCATGCCAAATCTTTTCAGCCTCCTGAGGGGGAAAAGGTGTGTAGGTGTGTGTGGACCATTATTTAATGGAGTTGTGCGCGGCCACGCAGTCGTGGCTGAACAGGGAGTACAGGATGGGACTACCACACACCCCTGAGGGGCCCAGTGTTGAGGGTCAGCGTGGCGGATGTGGTGTTGCCTACCCTCACACTTTTGTCTTAAGTTGAGAATGTTTGGGCTAATAACTTGACAAAATGAACCACCTTGTGACTGAAGCAAATAAACTAACTCAGGAGGTGGATGGGCTGTGCTTTCAGGTTCTACCAGTCTAGTGTCTTATTTTCCCTGTGCAGCTCATGATCCGTTGTTTACACTCTGCTAATGCTCTACTGAGCAGCCTCTGCAGAGAAAGCTTATCTCTGTTTAGCTACAGTTTCAGCTTGGCTCATCTTATCTCAACGTTCATGTACATTTTCCTACGCTGAGCATGGATGTTTGTGTGTTTGGATAGGGTGGCCTTCTGCGTATATTCCCAACTATTTGTGCCAGTCATGCATATTCACACAAAACATACATTCAGATGACTACAAAATGGCTACCATCTTGAGAATTGGATCTTGTTATTCAAACCAATTGATGTATTTTAGGTCATTTGGGCACAAATGAGAACCCAAAGCTCAGAGAACACAAAGTCAATTTGTGGATGATGGCTACATAGAGATCGACTGGTTGCGTACCAGGGCTGGGAATTGCCAGGGACCTCATGATACGATATTATCATGATTCTATATACAGTGAGGGAAAAAAGTATTTGACCCCCACTCAATCAGAAAGATTTCTGGCTCCCAGGTGTCTTTTATACAGGTAACGAGCTGAGATTAGGAGCACACTCTTAAAGGGAGTGCTCCTAATCTCAGCTTGTTACCTGTATAAAAGACACCTGTCCACAGAAGCAATCAATCAATCAGATTCCAAACTCTCCACCATGGCCAAGACCAAAGAGCTCTCCAAGGATGTCAGGGACAAGATTGTAGACCTACACACAAGGCTGGAATGGGCTACAAGACCATCGCCAAGCAGCTTGGTGAGAAGGTGACAACAGTTGGTGCGATTATTCGCAAATGGAAGAAACAAAATAACTGTCAATCACCCTCGGCCTGGGGCTCCATGCAAGATCTCACCTTGTGGAGTTGCAATGATCATGAGAACGGTGAGGAATCAGCCCAGAACTACACGGGAGGATCTTGTCAATGATCTCAAGGCAGCTGGGATCATAGTCACCGAGAAAACAATTGGTAACACACTATGCCGTGAAGGACTGAAATCCTGCAGCGCCCGCAAGGTCCCCCTGCTCAAGAAAGCACATATACAGGCCCGTCTGAAGTTTGCCAATGAACATCTGAATGATTCAGAGGAGAACTGGGTGAAAGTGTTGTGGTCAGATGAGACCAAAATCAAGCTCTTTGGCATCAACTCGCCTTGTTTGGAGGAGGAGGAATGCTGTCTATGACCCCAAGAACACCATCCCCACCGTCAAACATGGAGGTGGAAACATTATGCTTTGGGGGTGTTTTTCTGCTAAGGGGACAGGACAACTTCACTGCATCAAAGGGACGATGGACGGCGCCATGTACCATCAAATCTTGGGTGAGAACCTCCTTCCCTCAGCCAGGGCATTGAAAATGGGTCGTGGATGGGTATTCCAGCATGACAATGACCCAAAACACACGGCCAAGGCAACAAAGGAGTGGCTCAAGAAGAAGCACATTAAGGTCCTGGAGTGGCCTAGCCAGTGTCCAGACCTTAATCCCATAGAAAATCTGTGGAGGGAGCTGAAGGTTTGAGTTGCCAAACGTCAGCCTCGAAACCTTAATGACTTGGAGAAGATCTGCGAAGAGGAGTGGGACAAAATCCCTCCTGAGATGTTTGTGAACCTGGTGGCCAACTACAAGAAACGTCTGACCTCTGTGATTGCCAACAAGGGTTTTGCCACCAAGTACCAAGCTGCTTGCCGATGGTCTTGTAGCCCATTCCAGCCTTGTGTAAGTCTACAATATTGTCCCTGATATCCTTGGAGAGCTCTTTGGTCTTGGCCATGGTGGAGAGTTTGGAATCTGATTGATTGATTGCTTCTGTGGACAGGTGTCTTTTATACAGGTAACAAGCTGAGATTAGGAGCACTCCCTTTAAGAGTGTGCTCCTAATCTCAGCTCGTTACCTGTATAAAAGACACCTGGGAGCCAGAAATCTTTCTGATTGAGAGGGGGTCAAATACTTATTTCCCTAATTAAAATGCGAATCAATTTATAACATTTTTGACATGCGTTTTTCTGGATTTTGTTGTTGTTATTCTGTCTCTCACTGTTCAAATAAACCTACCATTAAAATTATAGACTGATCATGTCTTTGTCAGTGGGCAAATGTAAAAAATCAGCAGGGGATCAAAATACTTTTTTCCCTCACTGTATATTGCGATTCAATACTGGGATTCGATGTTCCAAACATATTGCTCACTATATGTCTGCTGCAGAGGGACAAGAGAGTCATGAGAACATGTTTTTTTGATCAGTCATGAAAATAAAAGTGCAAAAATATTAAAAAAGATAATAGAGAACAAGCTATGAGGGAAAAATACTGGTGTTTTGGTGCAGATACAGCCAACTAATGCGATATTGTCAAAACGATACAATATATCGTCAACAATAATATCAACCCCCCCCACCCCCCCATCACTGGTACACAGTAAATTGTACTCCTCACTGCTGGGTTGGTTTGTTGTAAATACTGGTCAGTATCTCATCTGTCATTTGTCCTCTCTGCAGAGTGGAGCTTGGTGCTGTCACATTCCCGAACTCAGCAGAGAGATGTCCACCCCGGACCCCCCCATGGGAGGGACGCCCTGGCCGGGCCCCTTCCCAGGACCAGGGCTTTCTCCAGGAGCCATGATGGGCCCCAGCCCTTCCCCAGGCTCTGCTCATAGCATGATGGGACCCAGCCCAGGTCCCCCAGCCTCTGGACACCCCCACCCTCAACAGGGGCCCTCAGGATATCCTCAGGAGAACATGAACCAGATGCACAAAGTAAGACAGAAAATGGGCATATCCATAACTGTAATGTATGTAAAATGTCTGCAATGGTACCATTTTATGAGAATTTTATTGCATTAATCTATTCTTCCTTTACTGTACATAAGAAATGTATGTGCTATCTAAGTAGGACATGCTTATGTTAATGTGTGTTGTCTTCTCATAGCCTATGGAAGGCATGCATGAGAAGGGCATGCCTGACGACCCTCGCTACGGACCGATGAAGGGCATGAGACCAGGTGGAGGCCACATCGGAATGGGACCCCCTCCTAGCCCCATGGACCAACATTCCCAAGGTACCATACCATGGTGTACTGAATAGATTAGATTGCATGGAGGATAGAGGAAACATTGGCTCTGTTATTGAAGGAGCTTAACACAAGGTTAACTTATTATCTTTCCATATGATCTTAAAATGGTGATTGTGATTTTAGGCTTAAGCACAATTGTCTTTAAAGCCAATTACCTGA
The DNA here is from genome assembly GCF_020615455.1 of Coregonus clupeaformis. Classification (NCBI taxonomy): domain Eukaryota; kingdom Metazoa; phylum Chordata; class Actinopteri; order Salmoniformes; family Salmonidae; genus Coregonus; species Coregonus clupeaformis. The sequence goes on from NC_059198.1 coordinate 25,298,089, forward strand.
AAAGAGGAACTGTGAACGCTAACTCGTGTAGACGCATGTGCACTTGTACTGTGAACTCAACCAGCCACTTTCTCCTCTTTCGCTTCTGTTGTTTTGTTGGGTAGCGTGAGCAGCAGATGCTCAGTGGAGGGGCATGAGGCTTCCCCTTTCAGACAATGAAGGTGGCAGCTGTCTGCTACAAAAACAGTCAGTCACCAAGGAGAGAGAGACAGAGGGGCTGTTGAAATACTGTAATACAGGGGAGGGTGTTTTTCTGTTGACTCTTCTATCCTGTATTGACTGGTGACAGAGGGTGAGGCTCAGCTGTAATGTGTGCATGTCTGTTAGAGACTGTGATTTGTAAAGTGTTTGTATCGCCAGTCCAGCCCATAATCATAATACCAGTCTGCATTTTGGTTTTGGCTAACATTTCTTCTGGTCTGTTAGCATCCATTTCACCACTATTTTCAATGTATCTAGCCATTTTATTAGTCATTCAAATCAGTTTCCCACTGTTCTCAATTAAAGGGACAGTCATGCCCTACCATTCCCAGGGAAGATTACTTTTCTCACCTGTGCTGTTGTATCTCCTCCCCAGGCTACCCCTCTCCACTGGGGGGTTCTGAGCACTCTCCCAGCCCTGTGCCAGCCAACGGCCCTTCCCCCGGCCCCATGATGCCCTCCGGCCCTGGAGGTGTCCCCATGGAGGGCGGTGACCCCAAGGCCACGGGCCAGCAGGACTGCGGTGGTGTCCTGAGTTTTGGTTCTGTGCCAGGTGGGGTTGGGCCGGGTGGATCTACCCCCTTCAACCAAAACCAGCTGCACCAGCTCAGGGCCCAGATCATGGCCTACAAGATGCTGGCTCGCAGCCAGCGCCTGCCAGACCACCTGCAGATGGCCGTGCAGGGCAAGAGGCCCATGCCAGGGATGCAGCAGCCAGGGATGCCCAACATGCCCCCTTCCTCTGGGCCCGGAGCAGGGCCTGGGGCGGGGCCCGGACAGCCACCAGCAGACTACAACAGACCTCTTGGTGAGTGGGGTGGGCACATGCAAGGTTATGCTACACAGCCTGTCAATGAGTTTTGCAACCCTATGAATTACACATAAATGCACATAATTACAGTCAATCACACACAAATGCTGTCTGTCTTAAACAAAGAAAATAAATAATTTGAATGCTGAACACGGACCCCTGGTGGTGAAACTTAAAAACACGCTCTCAGTTCAAGCACCATTTTCTAAGTTAACTATACTTCAATAAGGGATGTCTGTGAGTGTGAATGGCCAGGCAGTGTCTGATCATATCTAATGTCCCCTGTCATCTTGCAGGAATGGTAGGCCCCAACATGCCTCCTCCAGGACCCTCAGGTGTTCCCCCTGGTATGCAGGGCCAGCCCTCCAACGGACCCCCTAAACAATGGGCCGAAGGTGAGCCTCATCTTGACCCCTGGGCAATGATTCACCTGTGTGTGAGAGGGCACTAGTCTGTAGTGTTTTTAGTCCACGTTCTTCTCTTTCCTGTGCTGAAAATTTCACCAGACCTATCACAAGAAATACACACATATTAAACAGATAATCAATACACCAAAACACTCTGTGGAATGGTAGAACTAATAACTCCTTCAATGCCATATGTTCTAGGGCCCATGGTGAATGCTGCTGCTCCATCCAGTGCCCCCCAGAAGCTGATTCCCCCTCAGCCCACTGGCAGACCCTCCCCTGCTCCCCCCTCCGTGCCCCCAGCTGCCTCCCCGGTCATGCCCCCTCAGACCCAGTCCCCTGGGCAGCCCTCCCAGCCCCCACCCATGGTGCTGCACCAGAAACAGAACCGCATCACGCCCATCCAGAGGCCCCATGGCCTGGACCCAGTGGAGATCCTCCAGCAGAGAGAGTACAGGCTGCAGGCTCGAGCGCTGAGGCGCGTAGCACGTAAAAATCGTCTGTCCTCGGTTGCAACACTCACTACCAAGTTCCAAACTGCCTCTGGAAGCAATGTCAGCACAAGAACTGTTCGTCGGGAGCTTCATGAAATGGGTTTCCATGGCCGAGCAGCCGCACACAAGCCTAAGATCACCATGCGCAATGCCAAGCGTCGGCTGGAGTGGTGTAAAGCTCACCGCCATTGGACTCTGGAGCAGTGGAAACGCGTTCTCTGGAGTGATGAATCACGCTTCACCATCTGGCAGTCCGACGGACGAATCTGGGTTTGGCGGATGCCAGGAGAACGCTACCTGACCGAATGCGTAGTGCCAACTGTAACGTTTGGTGGAGGAGGAATAATGGTCTGGGGCTGTTTTTCATGGTTTGGGTTAGGCCCCTTAGTTCCAGTGAAGGGAAATCTTAACGCTACAGCATACAATGACATTCTAGACGATTCTGTGCTTCCAACTTTGTGGCAACAGTTTGGGGAAGGCCCTTTCCTGTTTCAGCATGACAATGGCCCCATGCACAAAGCGAGGTCCATACAGAAATGGTTTGTCGAGATCGGTGTGGAAGAACTTGACTGGCCTGCACAGAGCCCTGACCTCAACCCCATCGAACACCTTTGGGATGAATTGGAACGCAGACTGCGAGCAAGGCCTAATCGCCCAACATCAGTGCCCGATCTCACTAATGCTCTTGTGGCTGAATGGAAGCAAGTCCCCGCAGAAATGTTCCAACATCTAGTGGAAAGCCTTCCCAGAAGAGTGGAGGCAGTAATAGCAGCAAAGGGGGGACCAACTCCACATTAATGCCCATGATGTTTGGAATGAGATGTTCAAAGAGTAGGTGGCCACATACGTTTGGTCATGTAGCGTACACTTTATTTTTTGGGGGGGTGGTAGATCAACTTAAATGTTGCAGATAGACAGAAGCCACAATCAATGTAATTGTCTGCATCATTTCCAATCCGCCCTATATTTATATACAGTACCAGTCAAAAGTTTGGACACACCTACTCATTCAAGGGTTTTTCTTTATTTTTACTATTTTCTACATTGTAGAATAATAGTGAAGACATCAAAACTATGAAATAACACATATGGAATCATGTAGTAACCAGAAGTGTTAAACAAATCAAAATATATTTTATATTTGAGATTCTTCAAATAGCCATCCTTTGCCTTGATGACAGCTTTGCACACTCTTGGCATTCTCTCAACCAGCTTCACCTGGAATGCGTTTCCAACAGTCTTGAAGGAGTTCCCACATGCTGAGCACTTGTTGGCTGCTTTTCCTTTGCTCTGCTGTCCGATCCCAAACCATCTCAATTGGGTTGAGGTCGGGGGATTGTGGAGGCCAGGTCATCTGATGCACTCCATCACTCCTTCTTGGTAAAATAGCCCTTACACAGCCTGGAGGTGTGTTGGGTGATTGTCCTGTTGAAAAACAAATGATAGTCCCACTAAGCCCAAACCAGATGGGATGGCGTACCGCTGCAGAATGCTGTGGTAGACATGCTGGTTAAGTGTGCCTTGAATTCTAAATGAATCACAGACAGTGTCACCAGCAAAGCACCCCCACACCATAACATCTCCTCCTCCATGCTTTACGGTGGGAACTACACATGCAGAGATCATCCGTTCACCCGCACCACGTCTCACAAAGACACGGTGGTTGGAACCACAAATCTCACATTTGGACTCCAGACCAAAGGACACATTTCCACTGGTCTAATGTCCATTGTTCGTGTTTCTTGGCCCAAGCAGGTATCTTCTTCTTATTGGTGTCCTTTAGTAGTAGTCCAAATTTTAGATTTTTGGTACCAACCGCCGTGTCTTTGTGAGACACCGAGTACGTGAACGGATGATCTCTGCATGTGTGGTTCCCACCGTGAAGCATGGAGGAGGAGGTGTGGGGGTGCTTTGCCGGTGACACTGTCAGTCATTTATTTAGAATTCAAGGCACACTTAACCAGCATGGCTACCACAGCATTCTGCAGCGATACGCCATCCCATCTGGTTTGGGCTTAGTGGGACTATCATTTGTTTTTCAACAGGACAATGATCCAAAACACACCACCAGGCTGTGTAAGGGCTATTTGACTAAGGAGAGTGATGGAGTGCTGCATCAGATGACCTGGCCTCCGCAATCACCCAACCTCAACCCAATTGAGATGGTTTGGGATGAGTTGGACCGCAGAGTGACGTAAAAGCAGCCAACAAGTGCTCAGCATATGTGGGAATTCCTTCAAGACTGTTGGAAAAGCATTCCTCATGAAGCTGGTTGAGAGAATTCCAAGAGTGTGCAAAGCTGTCATCAAGGCAAAGGGTGGCTACTTAAACAAATCAAAATATATTTTATATTTTTCTAGCACTTTATTGGTTACTAAATGATTCCATATGTGTTATTTCAGAGTTTTGACGTCTTCACTATTATTCTACAATGTAGAAAATAGTAAAAAATAAAAACCTGTGTGTATATATACAATATATATATATATTATTGTATTATTTTCCCCTAACCATACCACCCCTCCCTTAATTGGAGTAAACTAATGGACAACAACACTTAGGCTTCTACTTCCAGCTTATACATACTATATACTGTACATATTACGGACACAGTATATTTTACATTAGTTATCTTTTGTTTGTTTTTAGTCCCATCCTTCAGCTACCCTCATCCCCTCCCATCTATCTCTGAAGACCATCCAGTTTTGATTTCTATTTGCCATATATTTTTCAATTGTGCTGTTTCACAAAAGTTCTGAACCTACAGTTGAAGTCGGAAGTTTACATACACCTTAGCCAAATACATTTAAACTCAGTTTTTCACAATTCCTGACATTTAGTAAAAAATCCCTGTCTTAGGTAAGTTAGATCACCACTTTATTTTAAAAATGTGAAATGTCAGAATAATAGTAGAGGGAATGATTTATTTAAGCTTTTATTTATTTCATCACATTCCCAGTGGGTCAGAAGTTCACATACACTCAATTAGCATTTGGTAGCATTGCCTTTAAATTATTTAACTTGGGTCAAACGTTTCAGGTAGCCTTCCACAAGCTTCCCACAATAAGTTGGGTGAATTTTGGCCCATTCCTCCTGACAGAGCTGGTGTAACTGAATCAGGTTTGTAGGCCTCCTTGCTCGCACACACTTTTTCAGTTCTGCCCACAAATTGTCTATAGGATTGAGGTCAGGACTTTGTGATGGCCACTCCAATACCTTGACTTTGATGTCCTTAAGCCATTTTGCCACAACTTTGGAAGTATGCTTGGGGATCATTGTCCATTTTGAAGACCCATTTGCGACCAAGCTTTAACTTCCTGACTGATGTCTTGAGATGTTGCTTCAATATATCCACATAATTTTCCTTCCTCATGATGCCATCTATTTTGTGAAGTGCACCAGTCCCTCCTGCAGCAAAGCACCCCCACAGCATGATGCTGCCACCCCCGTGCTTCACGGTTGGGATGGTGTTCTTCGGCTTGCAAGCACAGTTCTATTTTTGTTTCAGAGGACATTTCTCCAAAAAGTACGATATTTGTCCCCATGTGCAGTTGCAAACCGTAGTCTGGCTTTTTTATGGCGGTTTTGGAGCAGTGGCTTCTTCCTTGCTGAGCGGCCTTTCAGGTTATGTCAATGTAGGACTCGTTTTACTGTGGATATAGATACTTTGGTACCTGTTTCCTCCAGCATCTTCACAAGGTCCTTTGCTGTTGTTCTGGGATTGATTTGCACTTTTCGCACCAAAGTACGTACATCTCTAGGAGACAGAACGCGTCTCCTTCCTGAGCGGTATGACGGCTGCGTGGTCCCATGGTGTTTATACTTGCGTACTATTGTTTGTACAGATGGACGTGGCACCTTCAGGCGTTTGGAAATTGCTCCCAAGGAAGAACCAGACTTGTGGAGGTCTACAAAAAAAAAATCTGAGTTCTTGGCTGATTTCTTTTGATTTTCCCATGATGTCAAGCAAAGAGGCACTGAGTTTGAAGGTAGGCCTTAAAATACATCCACAGGTACACCTCCAATTGACTCAAATGATGTCAATTAGCCTATCAGAAGCTTCTAAAGCCATGACATCATTTTCTGGAATTTTCCAAGCTGTTTAAAGTCACAGTCAACTTAGTGTATGTAAACTTCTGACCCACTGTGCTGTTTCACTAAAGTTCTAAACCTTTCTATTCAGATTGCAACCCAAATAAATGCTTCACAGAGTTCAAGTAACAGACACATCTCAACATCAATTGCTCAGAAGAGACTGTGTGAATCAGGCCTTCATGGTCGAATTGCTGCAAAGAAACCACTACTAAAGAACATCAATAAGAAGAAGAGACTTGCTTGGGCCAAGAAACACGAGCAATGGACATTAGACCAGCATGGCTACCACAGCATTCTGCAGCGATACGCCATCCCATCTTGTTTGGGCTTAGTGGGACTATCATTTATTTTTCAACAGGACAATGACCCAACACACCTCCAGGCTGTGTAAGGGCTATTTTACCAAGGAGGAGAGTGATGGAGTGCTGCATCAGATGACCAAATTGAGATGGTTTGGGATGAGTTGGACCGCAGAGTGAAGGAAAAGCAGCCAACAAGTGCTCAGCATATGTGGGAACTCCTTCAAGACTGTTGGAAAAGCATTTCAGGTGAAGCTGGTTGAGAGAATGCCAAGAGTGTGCAAAGCTGTCATCAAGGCAAAGGGTGACTATTTGAAGAATCTCAAATATAAAATGTATTTTGATTTGTTTAACCCTTTTTTGGTTACTACATGAGTCCATATGTGTTATTTCATAGTTTTGATGTCTTCACTATTATTCTAGGTGTTCTAAAACTTTTGACCAATAGTGAACATATCGTTAGGATCGTAAGAAAATCCATATGTAAATTGTTAGGATCTTAAGAAAAAGCATGCGTGAAACATAAAACGTAAACGTGAAATTTAATCTGTGAACGTACAAACACCATGTTACGATTACGGACTAACATTTTAGGCTTTAACAAATCTTGTTGCAATTCTGACATACAATAATACCTTTCAGAGTTTGGGCAGTTTCATCTCACCAACAAAAAAAACGTACGCCAAATGGCCTATGAGAAGTGCTACGCGAACAAGCATAACAGAGTATAAAAGAACCGGAAGTCAGGGAAACCAGAAAGAGTTAGGTAGCTAATGTAATGGATTTGTTTGCCAGCGCAAGTCTAGATGGCACTAGCTGTATTATGCCTACAACAGTGAAGTTTCAGGCCGCTAGGTGTATCTCTACACCATGGGCATATCTCTGGGTGACGTGGACATCCCCATGCATGCACCTGATCAACATATGACTAATTCAATACTGCACCATCCCATTCTCTGGGCTCTGTCTGCAATCAACCAGTAGTGTATATACCAGGAATAATTAAACATATATGTTGTCCCGTGTAGCTCAGTTGGTAGAGCATGGCGCTTGCAACGCCAGGGTTGTGGGTTCGATTCCCACGGGGGACCAATATTAAAAAATTTATCCACTCACTAACTGTAAGTCGCTCTGGATAAGAGCATCTGCTAAAATGACTAAAATGTAAAAAAAATGTTTGGTGAATCTATGAATGATGTATGACCACTGTAGTCTTTGCCAATCAAAATATTTTTTCCTAGAATATTTTGAAATGTATTTCATCACTCAAAATCTTCCCAAAGCATATTCTGTAGGAGGGGTTAATATGAATAAAAAATAATTTGACATGATTTATATGAATCGGGTCATGAACATATGGACTTTGAAATGAACAAGGGAGAGGTTAAACGTAGGCTAAGTCTGGCATAAGCTTATTCCCACACTTTACAATAACTCTGTTGCAGTGGTCTTAAGTAGTCTCTGTATAGGCTATTCCCTCCATCGCGACACTGCTGCCCAGTTGAAGAGCTTGTGATCGCCATGCTGCACCACAGCACCGTGCGCTTTGGGAAAAGCACTCCTCAGCCTCAGAAGATGCCCTTCTGGAGGCATGCAGCTGTAGAGTCATTATACCCTAATGTAGGCCTATTTGCCTACTAGCCAAATAAAGTACAGAGCATGCATGATGCGTGCAAACCATCATTCCAACATATTTCAACATTTAATTCATCCTTCATTCAGGTCAATCAGTCAGTATGTCATCCATTCTGTCATTAGTCTGAGTTGTCTTTTTATAGTATCATTCTCACACAAGTCATTTGCTGAAGGCCCAAGCCTATACTATGCCATCTTACTGGTATAACGTTGTTATCAAATGCCATTCTAAAACAAGCTCTAAACTTTTATTTTGGAAATAAAACCGTAAGCTGCAAATCAACTCTAACGTCTGAGCTAGAGTTGCTTGATTGACTAGCTAACTTCGACTAGCTACGTTCGGTTCATGTCCTTTGCAGATGCCACATTCCTAACAAAAGTTTGTATGTATAAAAAATATCTGTAACCGAGTAAAGGGAGACGTAAAGTAAGAATTGAACGTGTAAATGTTCATTCATAGTCGTAACATAGGGTTTGTACGTTTACAGATCTAATTTAACGGTTACGTTTCATGTTTCACGCATGGCTTTTCTTACGATCCTAACAATTTACGTATGGATTTTCTTGCGATCCTAACGATACGTACGTTCAACCTTTTGGCAGCTATCTGGCTCCATATTTTTCAGCCATTCCTGAACCTGTGACCAAAAACAAGCTCCACACAGTATGGACAGTACCAAAACAAATGATCTAATGATTCTGTCTCTTCGCAGGAAAATCTGCAGAGCTGGGATTGTTATATCCCCCATATATATAACATTCTATTGGTTGCAAGAATTTTGTATAATAATTTACATTGAAAAACTCTTCAATCCAATGTCGTTTTGTGTATCAGTTCATAAACAATGTGCAATGGAATCGGTACATCAATCTCTTCCCAAGTATTTTGCAAATATATACAGTGAGGGAAAAAAGTATTTGATCCCCTGCTGATTTTGTACGTTTGCCCACTGACAAAGAAATTATCAGTCTATAATTTTAATGGTAGGTTTATTTGAACAGTGAGAGACAGAATAACAACAACAAAAAATCCAGAAAAACGCATGTCAAAAATGTTATAAATTGATTTGCATTTTAATGAGGGAAATAAGTATTTGACCCCTCTCAATCAGAAAGATTTCTGGCTCCCAGGTGTCTTTTATACAGGTAACGAGCTGAGATTAGGAGCACACTCTTAAAGGGAGTGCTCCTAATCTCAGCTTGTTACCTGTATAAAAGACACCTGTCCACAGAAGCGATCAATCAATCAGATTCCAAACTCTCCACCATGGCCAAGACCAAAGAGCTCTCTAAGGATGTCAGGGACAAGATTGTAGACCTACACAAGGCTGGAATGGGCTACAAGACCATCGCCAAGCAGCTTGGTGAGAAGGTGACAACAGTTGGTGTGATTATTCGCAAATGGAAGAAACACAAAATAACTGTCATTCTCCCTCGGCCTGGGGCTCCATGCAAGATCTCACCTTGTGGAGTTGCAATGATCATGAGAACGGTGAGGAATCAGCCCAGAACTACACGGGAGGATCTTGTCAATGATCTCAAGGCAGCTGGGACCATAGTCACCAAGAAAACAATTGGTAACACACTACACCATGAAGGACTGAAATCCTGCAGCGCCCGCAAGGTCCCCCTGCTCAAGAAAGCACATATACAGGCCCGTCTGAAGTTTGCCAATGAACATCTGAATGATTCAGAGGAGAACTGGGTGAAAGTGTTGTGGTCAGATGAGACCAAAATCAAGCTCTTTGGCATCAACTCAACTCGCCGTGTTTGGAGGAGGAGGAATGCTGCCTATGACCCCAAGAACACCATCCCCACCATCAAACATGGAGGTGGAAACATTATGCTTTGGGGGTGTTTTTTCTGCTAAGGGGACAGGACAACTTCACTGCATCAAAGGGACGATGGACGGGGCCATGTACCGTCAAATCTTGGGTGAGAACCTCCTTCCCTCAGCCAGGGCATTGAAAATGGGTTGTGGATGGGTATTCCAGCATGACAATGACCCAAAACACACGGCCAAGGCAACAAAGGAGTGGCTCAAGAAGAAGCACATTAAGGTCCTGGAGTGGCCTAGCCAGTCTCCAGACCTTAATCCCATAGAAAATCTGTGGAGGGAGCTGAAGGTTCGAGTTGCCAAACGTCAGCCTCAACCTTAATGACTTGGAGAAGATCTGCAAAGAGGAGTGGGACAAAATCCCTCCTGAGATGTGTGCAAACCTGGTGGCCAACTACAAGAAACGTCTGACCTCTGTGATTGCCAACAAGGGTTTTTCCACCAAGTACTAAGTCATGTTTTGCAGAGGGGTCAAATACTTATTTCCCTCATTAAAATGCAAATCAATTTATAACATTTTTGACATGCGTTTTTCTAGATTTTTTTTGTTGTTATTCTGTCTTTCACTGTTCAAATAAACCTACCATTAAAATTATAGACTGATCATGTCTTTGTCAGTGGGCAAACGTACAACATCAGCAGGGGATGAAATACTTTTTTCCCTCACTGTATTGCACAGCTGTACAATTTTTGGTCCTTAAATAAAACTTTTTTATTTATCACAATTTCTTTACTTTCTCTCCCTTCCACTTGCCTCTTTCATTTTTGCTGTAATGCTGCAATTAGTTGGTTGTAATTTTGGATAGTGCAGACATTTCCATATATTTTTGTTAGCTGCATGTGTGACAACTCCACCAGTCCTATTTATTATATAATTGAAAAGATTATACAATTTCAAATATTATATATATATTTTTTAAATAACATTTCTTTAATCAATTCGTATATTTCAGTTTATAATATTTGTGGTAATATTTGTAAAGTATTTTCTGGTGGATTAAACTGAAATTGCAACCAACTTTCTATGGCTTGTTTTAAAAATAGCTATATTTTGGCAATTATTTCATTTTCAAATAACCGAAAGTTAGAGGTTGTAATCTGAATAAAGGGAAAAAGGCCATTCTTGAACACGGGGTGAGCCATTCTTACTAATCTGCTAGAGAACCAGTTTGTATTTAAGTATAGCTTTTGTATGACTGAAGCCTTTAGTGAGAGGTCTAATACTTTAATATTTTATAATTTATGCCCTCCGAATTCATATTCATTATATAAATAGGCCCATTTAATTTTGTCTGGCTTGCCGTTCCATATAAAATGGAATTTCTTCTCATAATAATAAAACAAAAAAAGTTGTTAGGTGTAGGCAGGGCCATAAGCAAATAGGTAAACTGGGATATGACTAAATAGTTAATCAGGGTGAATTTTCCACAAAAAGACAGGTATTTTCATTTCCAAGGTAGCAATTTTTGCCAACTTTCTATAAAAATGTATTGTAGTGAAATCATTTATTTCGGGATATGAATACAGAGTATGTCAACTTCCCCGTCAGACCATTTTATTGGTAAACTACACAGTAATGTAAAAATGGTATGTTTTTGTAATCCAATACACTTATCATAATTTGGTTGTAATCCAAAGAGGTTAGAAATATGATCTAGATTGTCTATGAGGCTGTGGAGGGATCCAAATTGTGGATTTAAAAGAAAACATGAATCATCAGCATACAATGACACCTTGGTTTTTAAGCCTTGGATTTCTAGCCCCTTGATATTATTGTTGGATCTGATTTTAATAGCTAACATTTCGATGGCCATAATAAAATGATACGGTGATAGTGGACAACCTTGTTTTACACCTCTTGACCGTTTAATACTTTCTGAGAAGTAGCCATTATTTACTATTTTACACCTAGGGATACTATCCATAACTTTAACCCATTGTATAAGAGATTCTCCAAAATTGAAATATTCCAGGCATTTATATATAAATTCCAGTCGTACTTTATCAAAAGCCTTTTCAAAGTCGGCTATGAATATCAGGCCTGGTTTCCCAGATTTTTCATAGTGTTCTATTGTTTCCAGTACTTGTCTTATATTATCTCCAATGTATCGTCCATGTAAAAAACCTGGCTGATTAGGATTAATAATATCCGACAATACGCTATATGCATTTTGTTAGAACAAATAAAGAAAAACCCTTGAATGAGTAGGTGTCCAAACTTTTGACTGACACTGTATATTAAAAAATCTTGCATATCTTAATTTATTTCCACAATTAACGATTAATATGCGTAATAATGTAGGCACTTCATAAGAAAGATTGTTACCTATAACCAGGACTGGCATTACAAATAAATGTGGCAAGCAATTATTATTTTGGCAAATAATTATTGTGATTCATCCTATACTGTCCCTAAAATTATTACCCCATAGCAACAGATGTGGGGTACATACACACTCTCCCCATCCTTCCCCCACAAACAACCACAAGCTCAGATGTTCAACAGTAGTTCCATCACCGAGCCCAACTCAAGAGAGACTTGATGTGCGAATGGATATACAGTTGTAGCTGTTTGAGAAGGCATGCACAATTGAGCAAGACTGGGTAGATTTTAATAACCAATGTCAAATCGTGTACTATTGGCTCATACTAAAACCGGTTATAAACGCGTAACCCTTACCCATGTTCAGTCCGAAAACGTTGCAGATAGAAATGCCATGACTAGAGCGGACATGATTCCTTATTCTATTCACTAAAGAGGTAGCTATTATATGTTTGTTCTACATCATACATTTATATATGAATGTTGGCCAACGTTTTGTCCTGCTGAACGCGGCCCAGTTCTCTCCGTGGTTCTAGCTAGTCCCTATGCATTTCATTTCAATAACCTGTATTATCATATTTTTTTACTTGTAAAGCGGACTGGTACATATTCCAATCTACAAAACAGCACCTTTGGTTGAGGTTATTAAACGTGGCAATGTAGCTAGTGTTGATACCGGTAAATGCTTTTTTGACATTGCACATTTTATTCAGATAGAAAAATTTATGTAAACGGAGATCAATTGATTCCATTGTTACTGCCAATGACTACTATCAACAAGGATCCCTCATGATCTTATTTTACTACATGTAATAGTGGCGCTCTATAATAATTTGTACACCCATCCCCCACGTCGACATACTTCGCCTGCATTCCTCTCTGCAATGAGGCCTAGACTGGGCATGCGTTGATTTTCCAGTCGTTCATAGGGGATGAACGTGTAGAGGAGGGCGCTCTTGTATCACTGTTGCTGTAGTGAAGGCCGTTCCTTGGCGATACAATCAGACGAGAAGGGAGGGGGGGGCGGTGAGAGAAAAAAAGCTAACAAGCTAGGTCGCTCTTTGTTTCTGGCTAGCTTTGTAAATCGAAAGGACCTACCGGCGAAGGGTGATTTCAATGTAAGTCAAATTCAACTGTTTCATTTTTAAGACTTCGTCGATGGTATCCTTATTAAGATTATTTATAAGTAATTTCAGTTTCTAATACCCTTCGTTTATCGTTGGGTTGGAAGGAACGGTAGTCAGGACCGACATTATTAGTCTGTCTGCAGACAGTGGCGGCAGAGTGAAATGAATGAATTGTGTTTTTGGTAAATGTATGTATCTAGCTAGAGCGGGGGTACGGGATGCAGGTTGGATCAATCAACTAAATGATTATTTAACCTTTACTCTCTCGCTGCATTTCCCAAGTCAGCAAAATAACCCAATTCTCACCATACATTTTGTTACGACAGCATGGTCGAGTAGTAGAGACCGTACCATTAGCTAACGTTAGCCAACTGTCTGGCAGTGTTTCTTTGTGTTTTAGTTTTCATTGTAATACGCATTTTTTATGTAGTTAGAAAACAATGTATGAAATGTAGCCCATCACATGAGTGAATGGTTTCTGACCTATGTTCTAAACGGAACTAACGGAGGTTGTTTTACTGCTAACTAGCTTTCTAGCCAAGTCAAGCTATGCTAACTACACTGTACATCACATTAGCTTAGCATCCGTTAACTGCTTTTTTTTTTTTTTACGCTAGTTAGTTAGCTAGCTTCTATATATACATATATTTAGCAAGTAGTTTCTTTATTTGTAACTACCTAACGAAGTCTTTAACTAACTAACGTTACCCAGTTAGCGACCGTAATTCAATTGCTACGATTTCGTCTCGCTAGCTAAATATCCGTGTTTTGCTTCAGCTAGCTTAAGCCAAGTCGCCGGTTGCGGGTTTACAGTACCAAGCTACTGTCTCACCAAAGAGAATGCATCACTCCTTGGACATGACTGTTCAATCTCTAGTGAGGAGGAACGGCAATAGATTCCACTCTCAATCATTGAAATAGCTAGCTATAACGTTACTCTCACTAGCATGAATGTCCTGGCCAAGTCGACCGCTGCAGTCATGATGTTGACAACTTTACCCACACATCATGGTTGATGTTTACCTTTATGTTGTTTCCTCTGTCGGGAGTGTATGGTGGTTCTTTGTATGCATGCAGCTGCTGCTAGGCAGCATCATTTGAATCACCTCGTCTGTGTAAGGTTTCCAAGCAAGAACTCTCCACATTCTGTCAATCACCACACACTGGCATTTAGTCATTTAGAGCATATTTCTGTCAAACATCTATGTGCAATTATTATATTTGAGGAATGCAATTATGAATCATATTAAATATATAGTTTTTTGTGATATGGGTTGTATTATCAAAGGCAGACCACTCTTTATGTAATCATCTAGAGAGGTCTTTAGGTAGGCCTGTTCCAACCGACGAAAACAGAACATTGGTGTCTTTCAACAAAGCAAATGCTTCGTAACGAACAGGTGTAGACTAACAGTGAAATGCTTAATTATGGGCCCTTCCCAACAATGCAGAGAGAAATATATAAAAATAATAACACGAGGAATAGCCTAAATACACAATGAGTAAGGATAACTTGGCTATATACATGGGGTACCAGTATCGAGTTGACGTGCAGGGGTACGAGGAAATTGAGGTACAGTGAGGGAAAAAAGTATTTGATCCCCTGCTGATTTTGTACGTTTGCCCACTGACAAAGAAATGATCAGTCTATAATTTTAATGGTAGGTTTATTTGAATAGTGAGAGACAATAACAACAAAGAAATCCAGAAAAACGCATGCCAAAAATGTTATAAATTGATTTGCATTTTAATGAGGGAAATAAGTATTTGACCCCCTCCTCAATCAGAAAGATTTCTGGCTCACAGGTGTCTTTTATACACGTAATGAGCTGAGATTAGGAGGAGGAGGAATGCTGCCTATGACCCCAAGAACACCATCCCCACCGTCAAACATGGAGGTGGAAACATTATGCTTTGGGGGTGTTTTTCTGCTAAGGGGACAGGACAACTTCACCGCATCAAGGGGACGATGGACAGGGCCATGTACCGTCAAATCTTGGGTGAGAACCTCCTTCCCTCAGCCAGGGCATTGAAAATGGGTCATGGATGGGTATTCCAGCATGACAATGACCCAAAACACACGGCCAAGGCAACAAAGGAGTGGCTCAAGAAGAAGCACATGTGGAGGGAGCTGAAGGTTCGAGTTGCCAAACGTCAGCCTCGAAACCTTAATGACTTGGAGAAGATCTGCAAAGAGGAGTGGGACAAAATCCCTCCTGAGATGTGTGTGAACCTGGTGGCCAACTACAAGAAACGTCTGACCTCTGTGATTGCCAACAAGGGTTTTGCCACCAAGTACTAAGTCATGTTTTGCAGAGGGGTCAAATACTTATTTCCCTCATTAAAATGCAAATCAATTTATAACATTTTTGACGTGTTTTTCTGGATTTTGTTGTTGTTATTCTGTCTCTCACTGTTCAAATAAACCTACCATTAAAATTATAGACTGATCATTTCTTTGTCAGTGGCCAAACGTACAAAATCAGCAGGGGATCAAATACTTTTTTCCCTCACTGTAGATAGCTATGTACATATAGGTATGGGGTAAAGTGACTAGGCAACAGGATAGATAATAAGCAGCAGTGTATGTGATGAGTCAAAGGGGTCAATGCAGATAGTCTGTGTAGCTATTTGGTTAACTATTTAGCAGTCTTATGGCTTGAAGGTACAGTGGCTTGCGAAAGTATTCATCCCCCTTGGCATTTTTCCTATTTTGTTGCCTTACATCCTGGGATTAAAATTGATTTATTGGGGGTTTGTATCATTTGATTTACACAATATGCCTACCACTTTGAAGATGCAAAATATTTTTTATTGTGAAAAAAACAAGAAATAAGACACAAAAAAGACCTTGCACGTGCACTTCTATTCCCCCCTCTCCCCCCCAAAGTCAATACTTTGTAGAGCCACCTTTTGCAGCAATTACAGCTGCAAGTCTCTTGGGGGTATGTCTCTATAAGCTTGGCACATCTAGCCACTGGCATTTTTGCCCATTCTTCAAGGCAAAACTGCTCCAGCTCCTTCAAGTTGGATGGGTTCCGCTGGTGTACAGCAATCTTTAAGTCATACCACAGATTCTCAATTGGATTGAGGTCTGGGCTTTGACTAGGCCTTTCCAAGACATTTAAATGTTTCCCCTTAAACCACTCGAGTGTTGCTTTAGCAGTATGCTTAGGGTCATTGTCCTGCTGGAAGGTGAACCTCCGTCCCAGTCTCAAATCTCTGGAAGACTGAAACAGGTTTCCCTCAAAAATGTCCCTGTATTTAGCGCCATCTGACCAGTTTCCCAGTCCCTGCCAATGAAAAACATCCCCACACGATGATGCTTCCACCACCATGCTTCACTGTGTGGATGGTGTTCTCGGGGTGATGAAAGGTGTTTGGTTTGCACCAGACATAGCGTTTTCCTTGATGGCCAAAAAGCAACATTTTTGTCTCATCTGACCAGAGTACCTTATTCCATATGTTTGGGGAGTCTCCCACATGCCTTTTGGCGAACACCAAACGTGTTTGCTTATTATTTTCTTTAACCAATGGCTTTTTTTCTGCCCACTCTTCCGTAAAGCCCTGCTCTGTGGAGTGTACGGCTTAAAGGGGTCCTATGGACAGATACTCCAATCTACACTGTGGAGCTTTGCAGCTCCTTCAGGGTTATCTTTGGTCTCTTTGTTGCCTCTGGTTAATGCCCTCCTTGCCTGGTCCGTGAGTTTTGGTGGGCGGCCCTTTCTTGGCAGGTTTGTTGTGGTGCCATATTATTTCAATTTTTTAAATAATGGATTTAATGGTGCTCCGTGGGATGTTCAAAGTTTCTGATATTTTTTTATAACCCAACCCTGATCTGTACTTCTCCACAGCTTTGTCCCTGACCTGTTTGGAGAGCTCCTTGGTCTTCATGGTGCCCCTTGCTTAGTGGTGTTGCAGACTCTGGGGTCTTTCAGAACAGGTGTGTGTATATATACTGAGATCATGTGACAGATCATGTGACACTTAGATTGCACACAGGTGGACTTTATTTAACTAAATATGTGACTTCTGAGGGTAATTGGTAGCACCAGATCTTATTTAGGGGCTTCATAGCAAAGGGGGTGAAAACATATGCACGCACCACTTTTCTGTTATTTATTTTTATGGAATTTTTTTAACGTAATTTTTTTTCACTTCGCCAATTTGGACTATTTTGTGTATGTCCATTACATGAAATCCAAATAAAAATCAATTTAAATTGCAGGTTGTAATGCAACAAAATAGGAAAAACGCCAAGGGGGATGAATACTTTTGCAAGGTACTGTAGAAGCTGTTATGGGTCCTGTTGGTTCCAGACTTGGTGCGTTGGTACTGCTTGCTGTGCGGTAGCAGAAAAAACAGTCTATGTCTTGAGTGGCTGGAGTCTTTGACCATTTTTAGTGCCTTCCTCTGACCCCGCTTGTTAGAGGTCCTGGAATGCCGGGAGGTCGGTCCCAATAATGTACTGCTGGGCCGTACGCACTACCCTATGTAGCACCTTGCATTTGGATGCCAAGCGGTGATGCAGCCAGTCAAGATGCTCTCAATGGTGCAGCTGTATAACTTTTTGAGGATCTGAGGGCCTTTGCCAAATCTTTTCAGCCTCCTTAGGGGGAAGAGGCGTTGTCGTGCCTTCTTCGGGACTGTGTTGATGTGTGTGGACCATGTTAATTATGGAGTTGTGCACGGCTGAACAGGGAGTACAGGAGGGGACTAAGCACGCACCCCTGAGGGGGCCCCTGTGTTGAGGGTCAGCGTGGCGGATGTGTTGTTGCCTACGCTCACACTTTCGTGTTACGTTGAGAATGCTTGGGCTAATAACTTGAAAAAATGAGCCACCTTGTGACTGAAGCAGAAACTGGCTTTCGAATAAACTAACTCCGGAGATGTGTGGGCTGTGCTTTCAGGTTATACCAGTCTAGTCTCTTATTTTCTACTTATTATCTATTCCTACTTGTATATATTTGTGCCAGTCATGTATATTAACACAAAACATACAATCAAATAACTACAGTAAGGCTACCATCTTGAGAATTTGATCTTGTTATTGGGTCATTTGGGCACATCCGAGAACCCAAAGCTCAGAGAACACAAAGTCAATTTGTGGATGATGGCTACATAGAGATTGTCTGGTACGTACCAGGGCTGGGAATTGCCAGGGACCTCACGATACGATATTATCACGATACTTAGTTGCCGATAAAATATTTGTGATTCTATAGACCCTTTTACAGTACACGACATACTGACGTTACGCACAGATGCGCGCAACTCTTGGCGGCAGTAAGAAAACCATTGCCATCTGCACCCATTCAACATAGCTGAGATGTACGTTTTTATTACTTCAGGAAAATAATAATTTTTGTGGTTCTCATACGCTTACAATTATGTTTTGATTCTTGAATGAACAGTCGCTAAGGTTATATTTGATTGTGGTCTTTGCAAAATAACTATTTTGGATGCATCAGTTGTTAGCTAGAATGCTAACGCTCATTGGTAAATGCTGTAGCAAAAGCTAGCCAAAGAGCCATTTTACTGGTTGACGTTGAAGTGTTTAAGTATAATGCAGTTGATTTGCGATAATGACACAAACATTATATTGAGCAGGATATTCATACGGGCCTTAAAATCCAATTATAATCAAAAAGTAGTGTGAAATGCACTCATAAGCAACATGTAAGTAGAGGCTTTTTTGCTGGCATTCTATAAGAAATCCCCCTTGTTCTGCCACCAACTTGCGCACATCGCCCTTGTTTGCAAACACAATGTTTGCAAACACAGAAAGGGGTTGATACGTATTGCGATTTGATACTGTGATTTTATTGCGATTCGATGTTCCAAACATATTGCTCACCATATGTCTGCTGCAGAGGGACAAGAGAGTCATGAGAACATGTTTTTTGATCATTCATGGAAAGAAAAAGTGCTGAAAACAAATTGGCTCCCTATTTAAAAAGATAATGGAGAACAAGCTATGAAGGAAAAATACTGGAGTTTTGGTGCAGGTACAGCCAACTAAAGCAAAACATATTGCGATATTCTCAAAATAATAAGATTTGTTCCCCCCTCTTCACCCCAATCACTAGTACGCACTCAGTTTTACTCCTCACTGCTGGGTTGGTTTGTTGTAAATACTGGTCACTAACCCATCTGTCATTTGTCCTCTCTGCAGAGTGGAGCTTGGTGCTTTCACATTCTCGGACTCAGCTGAGAGATGTCCACCCCAGACCCCCCCATGGGAGGGACGCCCCGGCCGGGCCCCTCCCCAGGACCAGGGCCTTCTCCAGGAGCCATGATGGGCCCCAGCCCTTCCCCAGGCTCTGCTCATAGCATGATGGGACCCAGCCCAGGTCCCCCAGCCTCTGGACACCCCCACCCTCAACAGGGGCCCTCAGGATATCCTCAGGAGAACATGCACCAGATGCACAAAGTAAGACAGAAAACGGGCATATCCATAACTGTAATGTATGTAAAATGTCTGCAATGGTACCATTTTATGAGAATTTTATTGCATTAATCTATTCTTCCTTTACTGTACATAAGAAATATATGTGCTATCTAAGTAGGACATGCTTATGTTAATGTGTGTTGTCTTCTCACAGCCTATGGAAGGCATGCATGAGAAGGGCATGCCTGACGACCCTCGCTACGGACCGATGAAGGGCATGAGACCAGGTGGAGGCCACATCGGAATGGGACCCCCTCCTAGCCCCATGGACCAACATTCCCAAGGTACCATACCATGGTGTACTGAATAGATTAGATTGCATGGAGGATAGAGGAAACATTGACCCTGTTATTGAAGGAGCTTAACACAAGGTTCACTTATTAGCTTTCCATATGATCTTAAAATGGTGATTGGGATTTTAGGCTTAAGCACAATTGTCTTTAAAGCCATTTACCTGAAAAGAGGAACTGTGAACGCTAACTCGTGTAGACGCATGTGCACTTGTACTGTGAACTCAACCAGCCACTTTCTCCTCTTTCGCTTCTGTTGTTTTGTTGGGTAGCGTGAGCAGCAGATGCTCAGTGGAGGGGCATGAGGCTTCCCCTTTCAGACAATGAAGGTGGCAGCTGTCTGCTACAAAAACAGTCAGTCACCAAGGAGAGAGAGACAGAGGGGCTGTTGAAATACTGTAATACAGGGGAGGGTGTTTTTCTGTTGACTCTTCTATCCTGTATTGACTGGTGACAGAGGGTGAGGCTCAGCTGTAATGTGTGCAAGTCTGTTAGAGACTGTGATTTGTAAAGTGTTTGTATCGCCAGTCCAGCCCATAATCATAATACCAGTCTGCATTTTGGTTTTGGCTAACATTTGGCAATTTGGCTAACATTTCTTCTGGTCTGTTAGCATCAATTTCACCACTATTTTCAATGTATCTGGCCATTGTATTAGTCATTCAAATCAGTTTCCCACTGTTCCCAATTAAAGGGACAGTCCTGCCCTACCATTCCCAGGGAAGATTACTTTTCTCACCTGTGCTGTTGTATCTCCTCCCCAGGCTACCCCTCTCCACTGGGGGGTTCTGAGCACTCTCCCAGCCCTGTGCCAGCCAACGGCCCTCCCCCCGGCCCCATGATGCCCTCCGGCCCAGGGGGTATCCCAATGGAGGGCGGTGACCCCCAGGCCATGGGCCAGCAGAACCGCGGTGGTGTCCCAGGTCCGAGTGGTGTTTCTGGGCCAGGCGGGGTTGGTCCAGGTGGACCCACCCCCTTCAACCAAAACCAGCTGCACCAGCTCAGGGCCCAGATCATGGCCTACAAGATGCTGGCTCGCAGCCAGCCCCTGCCAGACCACCTGCAGATGGCCGTGCAGGGCAAGAGGCCCATGCCAGGGATGCAGCAGCCAGGGATGCCCAACATACCCCCTTCCTCTGGGCCCGGAGCAGGGCCTGGGGCGGGGCCCGGACAGCCACCAGCACACTACAACAGACCTCTTGGTGAGTGGGGTGGGCACATGCAAGGTTATGCTACACAGCCTGTCAATGAGTTTTGCAACCCTATGAATTACACATAAATGCACATAATTACGGTCAATCACACACAAATGCTGTCCTTCTCAAACAAATACAATTAATAATTTGAATGCTGAACAGGGTCCCCTGGTGGTGAAACTTAAACAAATGCTCTCGGCTCAGGCACCATTTTCTATGTTAACTAGACTTCAATAGGGGATGTCTGTGAGTGTGAATGGCCAGGCAGTGTCTGATCATATCTAATGTCCCCTGTCATCTTGCAGGAATGGTAGGCCCCAACATGCCTCCTCCAGGACCCTCAGGTGTTCCCCCTGGTATGCAGGGCCAGCCCACCAACGGACCCCCTAAACAATGGGCCGAAGGTGAGCCTCATCTTGACCCCTGGGCAGTGATTCACCTGTGTGTGAGAGGGCACTAGTCTGTAGTGTTTTTAGTCCACGTTCTTCTCTTTCCTGTGCCGATAATTTCACCAGACCTATCACAAGAAATACACACATATATTAAACAGATAATCAATACACCAAAACACTCTGTGGAATGGTAGAACTAATAACTCCTTCAATGCCATATGTTCTAGGGCCCATGGTGAATGCTGCTGCTCCATCCAGTGCCCCCCAGAAGCTGATTCCCCCTCAGCCCACTGGCAGACCCTCCCCTGCTCCCCCCTCCGTGCCCCCGGCTGCCTCCCCGGTCATGCCCCCTCAGACCCAGTCCCCTGGGCAGCCCCCCCAGCCCCCACCCATGGTGCTGCACCAGAAACAGAACCGCATCACACCTATCCAGAAGCCCCGTGGCCTGGACCCAGTGGAGATCCTCCAGGAGAGAGAGTACAGGCTGCAGGCTCGTATCACCCACCGTATTCAGGAGCTGGAGCATCTACCAGGGTCTCTGGCCGGAGACCTACGCACCAAAGCCAACATCGAGCTCAAGGCCTTGAGGCTGCTAAATTTCCAGAGACAGCTGCGTCAGGAGGTGGTGGTTTGTATGCGTCGTGACACGGCCCTGGAGACAGCCCTCAACGCTAAGGCCTACAAGCGCAGCAAGCGCCAGTCCCTCCGCGAGGCCCGCATCACAGAGAAACTGGAGAAGCAACAGAAGATCGAACAGGAGCGCAAACGACGCCAGAAACACCAGGTACACAGAGGGGTCGGGACTAAAATTCAACACCTAGATGTCAGGTGATCCTCACATCCTTGTAAGACCTCCAGTGCTTTGCGTTATATTGTATAGACACTCATATTCTAATGTTTTTGTATAGGAATACCTTAACAGCATCCTGCAGCATGCTAAAGACTTCAAGGAGTACCACCGCTCCATCACAGCCAAGCTCCAGAAGGCCACCAAAGCCGTGGCCACGTACCACGCCAACACTGAGCGCGAGCAGAAGAAGGAGAACGAGCGTATTGAGAAGGAGAGGATGAGGAGGCTGATGGTGAGGGGCT
This sequence comes from Coregonus clupeaformis, assembly GCF_020615455.1. NCBI lineage: Eukaryota > Metazoa > Chordata > Actinopteri > Salmoniformes > Salmonidae > Coregonus > Coregonus clupeaformis. Next base: position 25,320,739 of record NC_059198.1, read on the forward strand.
GCACGGTTACACATGCACTGTTAAATAGCCGTATATCTAGTCTCACACCCAGTGCCTCTTAACACCTGTCGTCAATGTGTGTCCCCTTCCCTAGGCTGAAGATGAGGAGGGCTACCGTAAACTCATTGACCAGAAGAAAGACAAGCGTCTGGCCTACCTTCTGCAGCAGACGGACGAGTACGTGGCCAACCTCACCGATCTGGTCAGAGCCCACAAGGCTGATCAGGCCCTCAAGGACAAGAAGAAAAAGAAGAAGAAGAAGAAAAAGAAGAAGGTGAAGAATGAGGCCAAGGACAAATGTTGAAAGTGCATCTTTCTGAAGTTCCATTTGTTGTATTGTGTTACCTTGTTTTTTACTGCGATATGCAGCCCCTTGTGTATCCCTTGCTGATCCTATGATTGCAATATGATAAACTGATGTCCATGTTCCCTAGAAGCCAGAGAGTGCAGAGGGCCAGCCTCCTGCCCTGGGACCCGATGGAGAGGTGAGTTTTTGCTCAAAACTGGGTTTGGGCTAGAAACAATATTTTGAGATCAGTGAGAGATTTGGTCCGATAAAATCCATACAATAATTTCCCCCCAAGCTTTCTTACAAAGTCACATTCTCTGCCATTAGTTCATGAAGAACAGTACAATGAACGAATGTATGCCCCATCACTCAACATTTAGCTAATAGGCCCTTCATTTTCATGTCCGGTAATAGGCCATAGGCCATGATGTGTTGATAAGAACTGAAAAGTAGCATTGTTTCCAGGCTCCCTGCAGCAGGGTTGTACTGTTTTTCACAAGGCCACAGGAATACTTGTTTAATTTACCATGAAATGGTCATATTGGCAGGTAATATATCACACAGTTTCCAGTCAATTTCTCACTCACTTCCACTCTCAGCCTCTGGATGAGACCAGTCAGATGAGTGACCTACCTGTGAAGGTGATCCATGTAGACAGTGGGAAGATCCTGACGGGTCTGGACGCGCCCCGGGCTGGCCAGCTGGACACCTGGCTGGAGATGAACCCTGGGTCAGTTAAAACACAGCTAGCTAGGAGACACACTTGTTTACCCAGACACCTAGATTGTGGGAATAATGACAACACGAGAGCCTGATGAATATGAAATACCATTTTTGTATAATGTTCATCCTATTCCAATCTAAATGCCTTTCACACTGTTGCATAGCCATAAGTACATAAACACTGTCTTCTCAAAACATTGACATCAGGCATCACA